>NC_142313.1:29823730-30448730 GCF_054855325.1 Carica papaya
CAAATACATAAACTCATTCCCCTTTCTTCCCCCTCCCGTCATTTGTTTCCTTGTGCGTGCGCACTGCACCTCCCGTTCTCGTTCTAATATCAAGTAAAATGCTACAGCGTGGTGACTCACATTTGCGAATAAACCTGAGGACCATAATTCAAGTCGCGCGTAATGTCGAAAGAATCATCTACAAAAAAATTTGTGCGACACGAGGACTTCCGAGGAGGTCAACCATCCGAGTACTAATCTCGCCCAAGCACACTTAACTGCGGAGTTCTGATGGGATCCGGGGCTTTAGTGCTGGTATGATCGCACCAGTTTAGTTTCGCGCTGCAAATACATACATTCCTTCTCTTTTCTTCCCCCTCCCGTCATTTGTTTCCTTATGCGTGCGCGCTGCACCTCCCGTTCTCGTTCTAATATCAAGTAAAATGCTACAGCGCCGTGACTCACATTTGCGAATAAACCTGAGGACCATAATTCAAGTCGCGCGTAACGTCGAAAGAATCATCTTCAAAAAAATGGGTGCAACACGAGGACTTCACAAGAAAATGGGTGAAATATAGGGACTTCGCAGGAGGTAACCCATGCTAGTACTACTCTCGCCCAAGCACCCTTACCTACGGAGTTCTGATAGAATCCGTTCCATTAGTGCTGGTATGATCGTACCTGTTTCATTTCGTGCTGAAAATACAAACACTCCTTCTCCTTCTCTCCCCCTCCCATCAATTGTTTCCTTGTGCGTTCACACTGCACCTCTCCTTCTCGTTCTAATATCGATTAAAATGCCCCTGCTTCTTGACTCACAATTGCGTATAAACCAGCGGACAATAGTTCCAGTCGCGCGTAACGTCGAACGACCCGTCTGAAAAAAAATTGGTGCGACACGAGGACTTTCGAGGAGGTCACCAATCCGAGTACTACTCTCGCCAAAGCACACTTAACTGCGGAGTTCTGATGGGATCCGGTGCATTAGTGCTGGTATGATCGCACCTGTTTAATTTTGCGCTGCAAATACATAAACTCATTCCCCTTTCTTCCCCCTCCCGTCAGTTGTTTCCTTGTGCGTGCGCACTGCACCTCCCGTTTTCGGTCTAATATCAAGTAAAATTCTACTGCGCCGTGACTCACATTTGCGAATAAACTTGAGGACCATAATTCAAGTCGCACGTAACGTCGAAAGAATCATCTGTAAAAAATGGGTGCAACACGAGGACTTCACAAGAAAATGGGTGAAATATAAGGACTTCGCAGGAGGTAACCCATGCTAGTACTACTCTCCCCCAAGCACCCTTACCTACGGAGTTCTGATAGAATCCGTTGCATTAGTGCTGGTATGATCGTACCTGTTTCATTTCGTGCTGAAAATACATACACTCCTTCTCCTTCCCTCCCCCTTCCATCAATTGTTTCCTTGTACGTTCACACTGCACCTCTCCTTCTCGTTCTAATATCGATTAAGATGCCCCTGCTTCTTGACTCACATTTGCGTATAAACCAGTGGACCCTAATTCCAGTCCCGCGTAACGTCGAACGACCCGTCTGAAAAAAAATTGGTGCGACACGAGGACTTCCCAGGAGGTCACCCATCCGAGTACTACTCTCGCCCAATCACACTTAACTGCGGAGTTCTGATGGGATCCGGGGCTTTAGTGCTGGTATGATCGCACCTGTTTAATTTCGCGCTGCAAATACATACACTGCTTCTCCTTTCTTCCCCCTCCCGTCATTTGTTTCCATGTGCGTTAACACTTCACCTCTCATTCTCATTCTAATATCGATTAAAATGCCCCTGCATTTTGACTCACATTTGCGTATAAACCAGCGGACCCTAGTTCCAGACGCGCGTAATGTCGAACGACCCGTCTGAAAAAAAATTGGTGCGACACGAGGACTTCCCAGGAGGTCACCCATCCGAGTACTAATCTCGCCCAAGCACACTTAACTGCGGAGTTTTGATGGGATCCGGTGCAATAGTGCTGCTATGATCGCACTCATTTAACTTTGCGCTGCAAATACATAAACTCATTCCCCTTTCTTCCCCTTCCTGTCATTTGTTTCCTTGTGCGTGCGCACTGCACCTCCCGTTCTCGTTCAAATATCAAGTAAAATGCCACGGCGCCGTGACTCACATTTGCGAATAAATCTGCGGAACATAATTAAAGTCGCGCGTAACGTCAAGCAGCACATCTGAAAAAAAGAAAATGGGTGCAACACGAGAACTTCCCAGGAGGTAACACATCATTGTACTACTTTCGTCAAAGCACACTTAACTGCGGAGTTCTAATGGGATCCGGTGCATTTGTGCTGGTGTGAGCGCACATGTTTAATTTCGGGCTGAAAATACATACACTCCTTCTTCTCTCCCCCCCTCCCATCATTTGTTTCCTTGTGCATTCACACTGCACCTCTTTTTCTCGTTGTAATATCGATTAAAATGCCCCAGATTCTTGACTCACATTTCCGTATAAACCAGCGGATTATAGTTCCAGTCGCGCGTAACGTCGAACGACCCGTCTGAAAAAAAATTGGTGCGACACGAGGACTTCCCAAGAGGTCACCCATCCGAGTACTACTCTCGCCCAAACACACTTAACTGCGGAGTTCTGATAGGATCCGGTGCATTAGTGCTGGTATGACCGCACCCGTTTAATTCCGCGCTGCAAATACATACACTCCTTCTCCTTTCTTCCCCCTCCCGTCATTTGTTTCCTTGTGCGTGCGCACTGCACCTCTCGTTCTCGTTCAAATATCAAGTAAAATACCACGGCGCCGTGACTCACATTTGCGAATAAATCTGCGGACAATAATTAAAGTCGCGCGTAACTTCGAACGGCACATCTGAAAAAAAGAAAATGGGTGCAACACGAGAACTTCCCAGGAGGTAACCCATCATTGTACTACTTTCGCCAAAGCACACTTAACTACGGAGTTCTGATGGGATCCGGTGCATTTGTGCTGGTGTGACCGCACCTGTTTAATTTCGTGCTGAAAATACATATACTACTTCTTTCCTCCCCCCCCATCATTTGTTTCCTTGTGCGTTCACACTGCACCTCTCCTTCTCGTTCTAATATCGATTAAAATTCCCCTGATTCTTGACTCACATTTGCGTATAAACCAGCAGACCATAGTTCCAGTCGCGCCTAACGTCGAACAACCCATCTGAAAAAAAATTGTTGCGATACGAGGACTTCCTAAGAGGTCACCCATCCGAGTACTACTCTCGCCCAAGCACACTTAACTGCAGAGTTCTGATGGGATCCAGGGCAGTAGTGCTGGTATGATGCCACTTGTTTAATTTTGCGCTTCAAATACATACACTCATTCTCGTTTCTTCCTCATCCCGTCATTTGTTTCCTTGTGCGTGCGCACTGCACCTCCCGTACTCGTTCTAATATCAAGTAAAATGCCACGGCGCCGTGACTCACATTTGCAAATAAACTTGCGGACTATAAATCAAGTCGCGCATAACGTCGAAAGAATCATATGCAAAAAGACAGGTGCAACACGAGGACCTCCCAAGAAAATGGGTGAAATATAAGGACTTTGCAGGAGGTCACCCATCCGAGTACTTTTCTCGCCCAAGCACCCTTAACTGCGGAGTACTGATAGAATCCGTTGTATTAGTGCTGGTATGATCCCTCATGTTTCATTCTGCACTGCAAATACACACACTCTTTCTCCTCCCATCCCCCCTCCCGTCATTTGTTTCCTTGTGCGTGCACTCTGCATCTCTCTTTCTCATTCTAATATCAAGTAATATGCCCCGGCACCGTGACTCACCTTTGCAAATGAACCAGCGGTTTCTAATTCCATTCGCGCGTAACGTCGAACAACCCATCCGAAAAAAAATAGGTGCAACACGAGGGATTCCCAAGTCGTCACCCATCCGAGTACTAGGCTCGCCCAAGCACACTTAACTGCGGAGTTCTGATGGGATCCGGAGCTTTAGTGCTGGTAAGATCGCACCTGTTTAATTTCGCGCTGCAAATACATATACTCCTTCTCCTTTCTTCCCCCTCCCGTCATTTATTTCCTTGTGCGTTCACACTTCACCTCTCATTCTCGTTCTAATATCGATTAAAATGCCCCTGCTTCTTGACTCACATTTGCGTATAAATAAGCGGACCCTAGCTCCAGACGCGCGTAACGTCGAAAGACCCGTCTGAAAAAAAATTGGTGCAACACGAGGACTTCCCAGGAGGTCACCCATCCGAGTACTAATCTCGCCCAAGCACACTTCACTGCAGAGTTCTGATGGGATCCGGTGCATTAGTGCTGGTATGATCGCACGTGTTTAACTTGGCGCTGCAAATACATAAACTCATTCCCCTTTCTTCCCCCTCCCGTCATTTGTTTCCTTGTACGTGCGCACTGTACCTCCCGTTCTCGTTCTAATATCAAGTAAAATGCCACGGTGCCATGACTCACATTTGCGAATAAACCTGAGGACCATAATTCAAGTCAGGCGTAACGTCGAAAGAATCATCTGCAAAAAAATGGGTGCAACACGAGGACTTCACAAGAAAATGGGTGAAATATAAGGACTTCGCAGGAGGTAACCCATGCTAGTACTACTCTCGCCCAAGCACCCTTACCTACGGAGTTCTGATAGAATCCGTTGCATTAGTGCTGGTATGATCGCACCTGTTTCATTTCACGCTACAAATACATACACTCCTTCTCCTTTCTTCCCCCTCCCGTCATTTGTTTCCTTGTGCGTGCGCACTGCACCTCTCGTTCTCGTTCAAATATCAGGTAAAATGCCACGGCGCCGTGACTCACATTTGCGAATAAACCTGCGGACCATAATTAAAGTCGCCCGTAACGTCGAACGGCACATCTGAAAAAAAGAAAAGGGGTGCAACACGAGAACTTCCCAGGAGGTAACCCATCATTGTACTACTTTCGCCAAAGCACACTTAACTGCGGAGTTCTGATGGGATCCGGTGCATTTGTGTTGGTGTGACCGCACCTGTTTAATTTCGTGCTGAAAATACATACACTCCTTCTTCCCTCCCCCCATCCCATCATTTGTTTCCTTGTGCGTTCACACTGCACCTCTCCTTCTCGTTCTAATATCGATTAAAATACCCCTGATTCTTGACTCACATTTGCGTATAAACCAGCGGACCATAGTTCCAGTCGCGCGTAACATCGAACGACCCATCTGAAAAAAAATTGGTGCAACACAAGGACTTCCAGTGCATTAGTGCTGGTATGATCGCACCCGTTTAATTTCGCGCTGCAAATACATAAACTCCTTCTCCTTTCTTCCCCCTCCCGTCATTTGTTTCTTTGTTTGTGTGCCCTGCACCTCCCGTGCTCGTTCTAATATCAAGTAAAATACTACGGTGCCGTGACTCACATTTGCGAATAGACCTGAGGACCATAATTCAAGTCGCGCGTAACGTCGAAAGAATCATCTGCAAAAAAATGGGTGCAACACGAGGACTTTACAAGAAAATGGGTGAAATATAAGGACTTCGCAGGAGGTAACCCATGCTAGAACTACTCTCGCCCAAGCACCCTTACCTACGGAGTTCTGATAGAATCCGCTGCATTAGTGCTGGTATGATCGCACCTGTTTAATTCTGCACTGCAAATACATACACTCTTTCTCCTCCCATCCCCCCTCCCGTCATTTGTTTCCTTGTGCGTGCACTCTGCATCTCTCTTTCTCGTTCTAATATCAAGTAATATGCCCCGGCACCATGACTCACCTTTGCAAATGAACCAGCGGTTTATAATTCCATTCGCGTGTAACGTCGAACAACTCATCCGAATACTAATCTCGCCCAAGTACACTTCACTGCGGAGTTCTGATGGGATCCGGTGCATTAGTGCTGGTATGATCGCACCTGTTTAATTTTGCGTTGCAAATACATAAACTCATTCCCCTTTCTTCCCCCTCCCGTCATTTGTTTCCTTGTGCATGCGTACTGCACCTCCCGTTCTCGTTCTAATATCAAGTAAAATGCTACAGCGCCGTGACTCACATTTGCGAATAAACCTGAGAACCATAATTCAAGTCGCGCGTAACGTCGAAAGAATCATCTGCAAAAAAATGGGTGCAACACAAGGACTTCACAAGAAAATGGGTGAAATATAAGGACTTCGCAGGAGGTAACCCATGCTAGCACTACTCTCGCCCAAGCACCCTTACCTACGGAGTTCTGATAGAATCCGATGCATTAGTGTTGGTATGACCGCACCTATTTAATTTCATGCTGAAAATACATACACTCCTTCTTCCCTCCCCCCCTCCCATCATTTGTTTCCTTGTGCGTTCACATTGCACCTCTCCTTCTCGTTCTAATATCGATTAAAACACCCCTGATTCTTGACCCACATTTGCGTATAAACCAGCGGACAATAGTTCCAGTCGCGCGTAATGTCGAACGACCCGTCATAAAAAAAATTGGAGCAACACAAGGACTCACATTTGCGTATAAACCAGCGGACCATAGTTCCAGTCGCGCGTAACGTCGAACGACCCATCTGAAAAAAAATTGTTGCGATACGAGCACTTCCCAAGAGGTCACCCATCCGAGTACTACTCTCGCCAAAGCACACTTAACTGCAAAGTTCTAATGGGATCCAGTGCATTAGTGCTGGTATGATGCCACTTGTTTAATTTTGCGCTTCAAATACATACACTCCTTATCTTTTCTTCCTCCTCCCGTCATTTGTTTCCTTGTGCGTGCGCACTGCACCTCCCGTACTCGTTCTAATATCAAGTAAAATGCCACGACGCCATGACTAACATTTGCGAATAAACCTGCGGACCGTAAATCAAGTCGCGCGTAACGTCGAAAGAATCATCTGCAAAAAGATGGGTGCAACATGAGGACCTCCCAAGAAAATGGGTGAAATTTAAGGACTTCGCAGGAGGTCACCCATCCGAGTACTTTTCTCGCCTAAGTACCCTTAACTGCGAAGTTCTGATAGAATCCGTTGCATTAGTGCTGGTATGATCCATCATGTTTCATTCTGCACTGCAAATACATACACTCTTTCTCCTCCCATCCCTGCTCCCGTCATTTGTTTCCTTGTGCGTGCACTCTGCATCTCTCTTTCTCGTTCTAATATCAAGTAATATGCCCCGGCACCGTGACTCACCTTTGCAAATGAACCAGCGGTTTATAATTCCATTCGCGCGTAACGTCGAACACCCCATCCGAAAAAAAATAGGTGCAACACGAGGGCTTCCCAAGTTGTCACCCATCTGAGTACTACTCTCGCCCAAGCACACTTAACTGCGGAGTTCTGATGGGATCCGGGGCTTTAGTGCTGGTATGATCGAACCTGTTTAATTTCGCGCTGCAAATACATACACTCCTCCTTTCTTCCCTCGCCTGTCATTTGTTTCCTTGTGCGTTCACACTTCACCTCTCATTCTCGTTCTAATATCAATTAAAATGCCCCTGCTTCTTGACTCACATTTGCGTATAAACCAGCGGACCCTAGTTCTAGACACGCGCAACGTCGAATGACCCGTCTGAAAAAAAATTGGTGCAACACGAGGACTTCCCAGGAGGTCACCCATCCGAGTACTAATCTCGCCCAAGCACACTTCAGTGCGGAGTTCTGATGGGATCCGGTGTATTAGTGCCGGTATGATCGCACTTGTTTAATTTCGCGCTGCAAATACATAAACTCATTCCCCTTTCTTCCCCCTCCTGTCATTTGTTTCCCTGTGCGTGCGCACTGCACCTCCCGTTCTCGTTCTACTATCAAGTAAAATGCCACGGCACCGTGACTCACATTTGCGAATAAACCTGAGGACCATAATTCAAGTTGCGCGTAACGTCGAACGGCACATCTGAAAAAAAAAAATGGGTACAATATGAGAACTTCCCAGGAGGTAACCCATCATTGTACTACTTTCGCCAAAGAACACTTAACTGCGGAGTTCTAATGGGATCCGGTGCATTTGTGCTGGTGTGACCGCACCTGTTTAATTTTGTGCTGAAAATACATACACTCCTTCTTCCCTCCCCCCTTCCCTTCATTTGTTTCCTTGTGCATTCACACTGCACCTCTCTTTCTCGTTCTAATATCGATTAAAATGCCCATGATTCTTGACTCACATTTGCGTATAAACCAGCGGACCATAGTTCCAGTCGCGCGTAACGTCGAACGACCCATCTGAACAAAAATTGTTGCGATACGAGGACTTCCCAAGAGGTCACTCATCCGAGTACTACTCTCGCCCAAGCACTCTGAACTGCAGAGTTCTGATGGGATCCAGTGCATTAGTGCTGGTATGATGCCACTTGTTTAATTTTGCGCTTCAAATGCATACACTCTTTCTCTTTTCTTCCTCCTCCCGTCATTTGTTTCCTTGTGCGTGCGCACTGCACCTCCCGTACTCCTTCTAATATCAAGTAAAATGCCACGGCGCCGTGACTCACATTTGCGAATAAACCTGCGGACCATAAATCAAGTCGCCCGTAACGTCGAAAGAATCATCTGCAAAAAGATGGGTGCAACACGAGGATCTCCCAAGAAAATGGGTGAAATATAAGGACTTCGCAGGAGGTCACCCATCCGAGTAGTTTGCTCGCCCAAGCACCCTTAACTGCGGAGTTCTGATAGAATCCGTTGCATTAGTGCTGGTATGATCCCTCATGTTTCATTCTGCACTGCAAATACATACACTCTTTCTCCTCCCATTCCCCCTCCTGTCATTTGTTTCCTTGTGCGTGCACTCTGCATCTCTCTTTCTCGTTCTAATATCAAGTAATATGCCCCGGCACCGTGACTCACCTTTGAAAATGAACCAGCGGTTTATAATTCCATTCGCCCGTAACGTCGAACAACCCATCCGAAAAAAAATAGGTGCAACACGAGGGCTTCCCAGGTGGTCACCGATCCGAGTACTACTCTCACCCAAGCACACTTAGCTGCGGAGTTCTGATGGGATCCGGGACTGTAGTGCTGGTATGATCGCACCTGTTTAAATTCGCGCTCCAAATACATACACTCATTCTCCTTTCTTCTCCCTCCCGTCATTTGTCTCCTTCTGCGTGCGCACTGCACCTCTCGTTCTCGTTCAAATATCAAGTAAAATGCCACGGCACCGTGACTCACATTTGTGAATAAATCTGCGGACCATAATTAAAGTCGCGCGTAACGTCGAACGGCACATCTGAAAAAAGAAAATGGGTGCAACACGAGAACTTCCCTGGAGGTAACCCATCATTGTACTACTTTCGCCAAAGCACACTTAACTGCGTAGTTCTGATGGGATCCGGTGCATTTGTGCTGGTGTGACCGCACCTGTTTAATTTCGAGCTGAAAATACATACACTCCTTCTTCCCTCCCCCCCTCTCATCATTTGTTTCCTTGTGCGTTCACACTGCACCTCTCCTTCTCGTTCGAATATCGATTAAAATGCCTCTGATTCTTGACTCACATTTGCGTATAAACCAGCGGAACATAGTTCCAGTCGCGCGTAACGTCAAACGACCCATCTGAAAAAAAAATTGTTGCGATACGAGGACTTCCCAAGAGGTCACCCATCCAAGTACTACTCTCGCCCAAGCACACTTAACTGCAGAGTTCTGATGGGATCTAGTGCATTAGTGCTGGTATGATGCCACTTGTTTAATTTTGCGCTTCAAATACATACACTCCTTCTCTTTTCTTCCTCCTCCCATCATTTGTTTCCTTGTGCGTGCAAACTGCACCTCCCGTACTCGTTCTAATATCAAGTAAAATGTCACGGCGTCGTGACTCACATTTGCGAATAAACCTGCGGACCATAAATCAAGTCGCGCGTAACGTCGAAAGAATCATCTTCAAAAAGATGGGTGCAACACGAGGACCTCCCTAGAAAATGGGTGAAATATAAGGACTTCGCAGGAGATCACCCATCCGAGTACTTTTCTCGCCCAATCACCCTTAACTGCGGAGTTCTGATAGAATCCGTTGCATTAGTGCTGGTATGATCCCTCATGTTTCATTCTACACTGCAAATACATACACTCTTTCTCCTCCCATCCCCCCTCCCGTCATTTGTTTCCTTGTGCGAGCACTCTGCATCTCTCTTTCTCGTTCTAATATCAAGTAATATGCCCCGGCACCGTGACTCACCTTTGCAAATCAACCAGCGGTTTATAATTCCATTCGCGCGTAACGTCGAACAACCCATCCGAGAAAAAAAAGGTGCAACACGAGGGCTTCCCAAGTGGTCACCCATCCGAGTACTACTCTCGCCCAAGCACACCTAACTGCGGAGTTCTGATGGGATCCGGGGCTTTAGTGCTGGTATGATCGCACCTGTTTAATTCCGCGCTTTAAATACATACACTCCTCCTTTCTTCCCCCTTCGTCATTTGTTTCCTTGTGCGTTCACACTTCATCTCTCCTTCTCGTTCTAATATCGATTAAAATGCCTCTGCTTCTTGACTCACATTTGCGTATAAACCAGCGGACCGTAGTTCCAGATGCGCGTAACGTCGAACGACCCGTCTGAAAAAAAATTGGTGCGACACGAGGACTTGCCAGGAGGTCACCCATCCGAGTACTAATATCGCCCAAGCACACTTAACTGCGGAGTTCTGATGGGATCCGGTGCATTAGTGCTGGTATGATCGCACTTGTTTAATTTCGTGCTGCAAATACATAAACTCATTCCCCTTTCTTCCCCCTCCCGTCATTTGTTTCCTTGTGCGTGCGCACTGTACCTCCCGTTCTCGTTCTAATATCAAGTAAAATGCTACTGCGCCGTGACTCACATTTGCGAATAAACCTTAGGACCATAAATCAAGTCGCGCGTAACGTCGAAAGAATCATCTGCAAAAAAATGGGTGCAACACGAGAACAAGAAAATGGGTGAAATATAAGGACTTCGCAGGAGGTAACCCATGCTAGTACTACTCTCGCCCAAGCACCCTTACCTACGGAGTTCTGATAGAATCCATTGCATTAGTGTGGTATGATCGCACCTGTTTCATTTCGCGCTGAAAATACATACACTCCTTCTCCTTCCCTCCCCCTCTCATCAATTGTTTCCTTGTGCGTTCACACTGCACCTCTCCTTCTCGTTCTAATATCGATTAAAATGCCCCTGCTTCTTGACTCACATTTGCGTATAAACCAGCGGACCCTAGTTTCAGTCGCGCGTAGCGTCGAACGACCCGTCTGAAAAAAAATTGGTGCGATACGAGGACTTCCCAGGAGGTCACCCATCCGAGTACTACTCTCGCACAAGCAAACTTAACTGCGGAGTTCTGATGGGATCCGGTGCATTAGTGCCGGTATGATCGCACCCGTTTAATTTCGCGCTGCAAATACATAAACTCCTTCTCCTTTTTTCCCCCTCCCGTCATTTGTTTCCTTGTGCGTGCGCACTGTACCTCTCGTTCTCGTTCAAATATCAAGTAAAATGCCACGGCGTCGTGACTCACATTTGTGAATAAATCTGCGGACCATAATTAAAGTCGCGCGTAACGTCGAACGGCACATCTGAAAAAAAGAAAATGGGTGCAACACGAGAACTTCCTAGGAGGTAACCCATCATTGTACTACTTTCGCCAAAGCACACTTAACTGCGTAGTTCTGATGGGATCCGGTGCATTTGTGCTGGTGTGACCGCACCTGTTTAATTTCGTGCTGAAAATACATACACTCCTTCTTCCCTCCCCCCCTCCCATCATTTGTTTCCTTGTGCGTTCACACTACACATCTCATTCTCGTTCTAATATCGATTAAAATGCCCCTGCTTCTTGACTCACATTTGCGTATAAACCAGCGGACCCTAGTTCCAGACGCGCGTAACGTTGAACGACCCGTCTGAAAAAAAATTGGTGCGACACGAGGACTTCCGATGAGGTCACCCATCCGAGTACTAATCTCGCCCAAGCACACTTCATGGCGGAGTTCTGATGGGATCCGGTGCATTAGTGTTGGTATGATCGCACTTGTTTAATTTTGCGCTGCAAATAGATAAACTCATTCTCCTTTCTTCCCCCTCCTGTAATTTTTTTCCTTGTGCGTGCGCACTGCACCTCCCGTTCTCGTTCTAATATCAAGTAAAATGTTACAGCGCCGTGACTCACATTTGCGAATAAACCTGAGGACCATAATTCAAGTCGTGCGTAACGTCGAAAGAATCATCTGCAAAAAAATGGGTGCAACACGAGGACTTCACAAGAAAATTGGTGAAATATAAGGACTTCGCAGGAGGTAACCCATGGTAGTACTACTGTCGCCCAAGCATCCTTACCTACGGAGTTCTGATAGAATCTGTTGCATTTGTGCTGGTATGATGCCACTTGTTTAATTTTGCGCTTCAAATACATACACTCCTTCTCTTTTGTTCTTCCTCCCGTCATTTGTTTCCTTGTGCGTACGCACTGCACCTCTCGTACTCATTCTAATATCAAGTAAAATGCCACGGCGCCGTGACTCACATTTGCGAATAAACCTGTAGACCATAAATCAAGTCGCGCGTAACGTCGAAAGAATCATCTGCAAAAAGATGGGTGCAACACGAGAACCTCCCAAGAAAATGGGTGAAATATAAGGACTTCGCAGGAGGTCACCCATCCGAGTACATTTCTCGCCCAAGCACCCTTAACTGCAGAGTTTTGATAGAATCCGTTGCATTAGTGCTGGTATGATCCCTCATGTTTCATTCTGCACTGCAAATAGATACACTCTTTCTCCTCCCATCCCCCCTCCCGTCATTTGTTTCCTTGTGCGTGCACTCTGCATCTCTCTTTCTCGTTTTAATATCAAGTAATATGCCCCGGCACCGTGACTCACCTTTGCAAATGAACCAGCGGTTTATAATTCTATTCGCGCGTAATGTCAAACAACCCATCCGAAAAAAAATAGGTGCAACACGAGGGCTTCCCAAGTGGTCACATATCCGAGTGCTACTCTCGCCCAAGCACACTTAACTGCGGAGTTCTGATAGAATCCGTTGCATTAGTGCTGGTATGATCGAACCTGTTTAATTTCGCGCTGCAAATACATACACTCCTTCTCCTTTCTTCCCCCTCCCGTCATTTGTTTCCTTGTGCGTTCACACTTCACCTCTTATTCTCGTTCTAATATCGATTAAAATGCCCCTGCTTCTTGACTCACATTTGCGTATAAACCAGCGGACCCTAGTTCCAAATGCGCGTAACGTCAAACGACCCGTCTGAAAAAAAATTGGTGCGACACGAGGACTTCTCAGGAGGTCACCCATCCGAGTACTAATCTCGCCCAAGCACAGTTAACTGCAGAGTTCTGATGGGATCTGGTGCATTAGTGCTGGTATGATCGCACCTGTTTAATTTCGCGCTGCAAATACATAAACTCATTCCCCTTTCTTCCCCCTCCCATCATTTGTTTCCTTGTGCGTGCGCACTGCACCTCTCGTTCTTGTTCAAATATCAAGTAAAATGCCACGGCGCCGTGACTCACATTTGCGAATAAATCTGCGGACCATAATTGAAGTCGCGCGTAACGTCGAACGGCACATCTGAAAAAAAAAAAATGGGTGCAATGCGAGAACTTCCCATGAGGTAACCCATCATTGTACTACTTTCGCCAAAGCACACTTAACCGCGGAGTTCTGATGGGATCCGGTGCATTTATGCTGGTGTGACCGCATCTGTTTAATTTCATTCTGAAAATACATACACTCCTTCTTCCCTCCCCCCTCCCATCATTTTTTTCCTTGTGCGTTCACACTGCACCTCTCCTTCTCGTTCTAATATCGATTAAAATGCCCCTAATTCTTGACTCACATTTGCGTATAAACCAGCAGACCATAGTTCTAGTCGCGCGTAATGTCGAACGACCCATCTGAAAAAAAGTTGTTGCGATACGAGGACTTCCCAAGAGGTCACCCATCCGACTACTACTCTCGCCCAAGCACACTTAACTGCAGAATTCTGATGGGATCCAATGCATTAGTGCTGGTATGATGCCACTAGTTTAATTTTGCGCTTCAAATACATACACTTCTTCTCTTTTCTTCCTCATCCCGTCATTTTTTCCTTGTGCGTCTGCACTGCACCTCCCGTTCTCGTTCAAATATCAAGTAAAATGCAACGGCGCCGTGACTCACATTTGCGAATAAATCTGCGGACCATAATTAAAGTAGCGCGTAACGTCGAACGGCACATCTGAAAAAAAGAAAATGGGTGCAACACGAGAACTTTCCAGGAGGTAACCCATCATTGTACTACTTTCGCCAAAGCACACTTAACTGTGGAGTTCTGAAGGGATCCGGTACATTTGTGCTGGTGTGACCGCACCTGTTTAATTTTGTGCTGAAAATACATACACTCCTTCTTCCCTCCCCCCTCCCATCATTTTTTTCCTTGTGCGTTCACACTGCACCTCTTTTTCTCGTTCTAAAATCGATTAAAATGCCCCTTTTTCTTGACTCACATTTGCGTATAAACCAGTGGACCATAGTTCCAGTCGCGCGTAACGTCGAATGACCCATCTGAAAAAAAATTGTTGCGATACGAGGACTTCCCAAGAGGTCACCCATCCGAGCACTACTCTCGCCCAAGCACACTAAACTGCAGAGTTCTGATGGGATCCAGTGCATTAGTGCTGGTATGATCCCACTTGTTTAATTTTGCGCTTCAAATACATACACTCATTCTCTTTTCTTCCTCCTCCCGTCATTTGTTTCCTTGTGGGTGCGCACTGCACCTCCCGTACTCGTTCTAATATCAAGTAAAATACCACGGTGCCGTGACTCACATTTGCGAATAAACCTACGGACCATAAATCAAGTCGCGCGTAACGTCGAAAGAATCATCTGCAAAAAGATGGGTGCAACACGATGACCTCCCAAGAAAATGGGTGAAATATAAGGACTTCGCAGGAGGTCACCCATCCGAGCACTAATCTCGCTTGAGCACACATAACTGCGGAGTTCTGATGGGATCCGGTGCATTAGTGCTGGTATGATCGCACCTGTTTAATTTCGTGCTGCAAATACATAAACTCATTCCCCTTTCTTCCCCCTCCCGTCATTTGTTTCCTTGTGCGTGCGCACTGCACCTCCCGTTCTCGTTCTAATATCAAGTAAAATTCTACAGCGTCGTGACTCACATTTGCGAATAAACCTGAGGACCATAATTCAAGTCGCGCGTAACGTCGAAAGAATCATCTGCAAAAAAATGGGTGCAACACGAGGACTTCACAAGAAAATGGGTGAAATATAAGGACTTCGCAGGAGGTAACCCATGCTAGTACTACTCTCACCCAAGCACCCTTACCTACGGAGTTCTGATAGAATCCGTTGCATTAGTGCTGGTATGATCGCACCTGTTTCATTTCGTGCTGAAAATACATATACTCCTTCTCCTTCCCTCCCCCTTCCATCAATTGTTTCCTTGTGCGTTCACACTGCACCTCTCCTTCTCGTTCTAATATCGATTAAAATGCCCCTGCTTCTTGACTCACATTTGCGTATAAACCAGCGGACCCCAGTTCCAGTCGCGCGTAACGTCAAACGACCCGTCTGAAAAAAAATTGGTGCGACACGAGGACTTCCCAAGAGGTCACCCATCTGAGTACTACTCTCGCCCAAGCACACTTAAATGCGGAGTTATGATGGGATCCGGTGCATTAGTGGTGGTATGATCGCATGCGTTTAATTCCGCGCTGCAAATACATAAACTCCTTCTCCTTTCTTCCCCCTCCCGTCATATGTTTCTTTGTGCGTGCGTTCTGCATCTCTCTTTCTCGTTCTAATATCAAGTAATATGCCCCGGCACCGTGACTCACCTTTGCAAATGAACCAGCAGTTTATAATTCCATTCGCGCGTAACGTCGAACAACCCATCCGAAAAAAAATAGGTGCAACACGAGGGCTTACCAGGTGGTCACCCATCCGAGTACTACTCTCGCCCAAGCACACTTAACTGCGGAGTTCTGATGGGATCCGGAGCTTTAGTGCTGGTATGATAGCACCTGTTTAATTTCGCGCTGCAAATACATACACTCCTTCTCTTTTCTTCCCCTCCCGTCATTTGTTTCCTTGTGCGTTTACACTTCACCTTTCATTCTCGTTCTAATATCGATTGAAATGCCCCTGCTTCTTGACTCACATTTGCGTATAAACCAGCGGACCCTAGTTCCAGACGCTCGTAACGTCGAACGACCCGTCTGAAAAAAAATTGGTTCGACACGAGGACTTCCCAGTAGGTCAACAATCCGAGTACTAATCTCGCCAAGCACACTTAACTGCGGAGTTCTGATGGGACCTGGGGCTTTAGTGCTGGTATGATCGCACCTGTTTAGTTTCGCACTGCAAATACATACACTCCTTCTCCTTTCTTCCCCCTCCCGTCATTTGTTTCCTTGTGCGTTCACACTTCACCTCTCATTCTCGTTCTAATATCGATTAAAATGCCCCTGCTTCTTGACTCACATTTGCGTATAAACCAGCGGACCCAAGTTCCAGACTTGCGTAACGTCGAACGACCCGTCTGAAAAAAAATTGGTGCGACACGAGGACTTCACAAGAAAATGGGTGAAATATAAGGACTTCGCAGGAGGTAACCCATGCTAGTACTACTCTCGCTCAAGCACCCTTACCTACGGAGTTCTGATAGAATCCGTTGCATTAGTGCTGGTATGATCGCACCTGTTTCATTTCGTGCTGAAAATGCAAACAATCCTTCTCCTTCCCTCCCCCTCCCATCAATTGTTTCCTTGTGCGTTCACACTGCACCTCTCCTTCTCGTTCTAATATCGATTAAAATGCCCCTACTTTTTGACTCACATTTGCGTATAAACCAGCGGACCCTAGTTCCAGTCGCGCGTAACGTCGAACGACCCGTGTGAAAAACAATTGGTGCGACACGAGGACTTCCCAGGAGGTCAACCATCCGAGTACTACTCTCGCCCAAGCACACTTAACTACGGAGTTCTGAAGGGATCCAGGTCTTTAGTGTTGGTATGATCGCACCAGTTTAGTTTCGAGCTGCAAATACATACACTCCTTCTCTTTTCTTCCCCCTCCCGTCATTTGTTTCTTTCTGCGTGCACTCTGCATCTCTCTTTCTCATTCTAATATCGATTAAAATGCCCCTTCTTCTTGATTCACATTTGCGTATAAACCAGTGGACCCTAGTTCCAGTCGCGCCTAACGTCGAACGACCCGTCTGAAAAAATAATTAGTGCGACACGAGGACTTCCCACGAGGTCTCCAATCCGAGTACTACTCTCGCCCAAGCACACTTAACTACGGAGTTCTGATGGGATCCGGTGCATTAGTGATGGTATGATCGCACCAGTTTAATTTCGCGCTGCAAATACATAAACTCCTTCTCCTTTCTTCCCCCTCCCGTCATTTGTTTCCTTGTGCGTGCGCACTGCACCTCTCGTTCTCGTTCAAATATCAGGTAAAATGCCACGGCGCCGTGACTCACATTTGCGAATAAATCTGCGGACCATAATTAAAGTCGCGCGTAACGTCGAACGACACATCTGAAAAAAAGAAAATGGGTGCAACACGAGAACCTCCCAGGAGGTACCCCATCATTGTACTACTTTCGCCAAAGCACACTTAACTGCGGAGTTCTGATGGGATCCGGTGCATTTGTGCTGGTGTGACCGCACCTGTTTAATTTCGTGCTGAAAATACATACACTCCTTCCCTCCCCCCTCCCATCATTTGTTTCCTTGTGTGTTCACACTGCACCTCTCCTTCTCGTTCTAATATCGATTAAAATCCCCCTGATTCTTGACTCACATTTGCGTATAAACCAGCAGACCATAGTTCCAGTAGCGCGTAACGTCGAACGACATATCTGAAAAAAAATTGTTGCGATACGAGGACTTCCCAAGAGGTCATGCATCCGAGTACTACTCTCGCCCAAGCACACTTAACTGCAGAGTTCTGATGGGATCAAGTGCATTAGTGCTGGTATGATTCCACTTGTTTAATTTTGCGCTTCAAATACATACACTCATTCTCTTTTCTTCCTCCTCCCGTCATTTGTTTCCTTTTGCGTGCGGACTGCACCTCCCGTTCTCGTTCTAATATCAAGTAAAATGCCACGACGCCGTGACTCACATTTGCGAATAAACCTGCGGACTATAAATCAAGTCGCGCGTAACGTCGAAAGAATCATCTGCAAAAAGATGGGTGCAACACGAGGACCTCCCAAGAAAATGGGTGAAATATAAGGACTTCGCAGGAGGTCACCCATCCGAGTACTTTTCTCGCCCAAGCACCCTTAACTGCGGAGTTCTGGTAGAATCCGTTGCATTAATGCTGGCATGATCCCTCATGTATCATTCTGCACTGCAAATACATACACTCTGTCTCCTTCCATCCCCCCTCCCGTCATTTGTTTCCTTGTGCGTGCACTCTGTATCTCTCTTTCTCGTTCTAATATCAAGAAATATGCCCCGGCACCGTGATTCACCTTTGCAAATTAACCAGCGGTTTATAATTCCATTCGCGCGTAACGTCGAACAACCCATCCGAAAATATATAGGTGCAACACGAGGGCTTCCCAGGTGGTCACCCATCCGAGTACTACTCTCGCCCAAGCACACTTAACTGCAGAGTTTTGATGGGATCCGGAGCTTTAGTGCTGGTATGATCGCACCTGTTTAATTTTGCGCTGCAAATACATACACTCCTTCTCCTTTCTTCCCTCTCCCGTCATTTGTTTCCTTGTGCGTTCACATTTCACCTCTCGTTCTCGTTCTAATATCGATTAAAATGCCCCTGCTTCTTGACTCACATTTGCGTATAAACCAGCGGACCCTAGTTCCAGACGCGCGTAATGTCGAACAACCCGTCTGAAAAAAAATTGGTGCGACACTAGGATTTCACAAGAAAATGGGTGAAATATAAGGACTTCGCAGGAGGTAACCCATGCTAGTGCTACTCTCGCCCAAACACCCTTACCTACGGAGTTCTGATAGAATCCATTGCATTAGTGTTGGTATGATTGTACCTGTTTCATTTCGTGCTGAAAATAGATATACTCCTTCTCCTTCCCTCCCCCTCCCATCAATTGTTTCCTTGTGCGTTCACACTGCACCTCTCCTTCTCCTTCTAATATCGATTAAAATGCCTTGCTTTTTGACTCACATTTGTGTATAAACCAGCGGACCCTAGTTCCAGTCGCGCGTAACGTCGAACGACCCGTCTGAAAAAAAATTGGTGCGACACGAGGACTTCCCAGGAGGTCACCCATTCGAGTACTAATCTCGCCCAAGCACACTTAACTGCGGAGTTCTGATGGGATCTGGTGCATTAGTGCTGGTATGATCGCATCCGTTTAATTCCGCGCTGCAAATACATAAACTCTTTCTCCTTTCTTCCCCCTCCCGTCATTTGTTTCCTTGTGCGTGCGCACTGCACCTCTCGTGCTCGTTCTAATATCAAGTAAAATGCTACGGTACCGTGACTCACATTTGCGAATAAACCTGAGGACCATAATTCAAGTCGCGCGTATCGTCGAAAGAATCATCTGCAAAAAAATGGGTGCAACACGAGGACTTCCTAAGAAAATGGGTGAAATATAAGGACTTCGCAGGAAGTCACCAATCCTAGTGCTACTCTCGCCCAAGCACCCTTAACTTGCAGAGTTCTGATAGAATCCGTTGCATTGGTGCTGGTATTATTGCTCATGTTTCATTCTGCGCTGCAAATACGTACACTTTTTCTCCCTCCATCCCCCCTCCCATCATTTGTTTCCTTGCGTGTGCACTCTGCATCCCTCTTTCTCGTTCTAATATCGATTAAAATGCCCCTGCTTCTTGACGCACATTTGCGTATAAACCAGTGGACCCTAGTTGCTGTCGCGCGTAACGTCGAACGACCCGTCTGAAAAAAAAATTAGTACGACACGAGCACTTCCCAAGAGGTCACCCATCCGAGTACTACTCTCGCCCAAGCACACTTAATTGCGGAGTTCTGATGGGATCCGGTGCATTAGTGCTAGTATAATCGCACTTGTTTAATTTCGCGCTACAAATACATAAACTCCTTCTCCGTTCTTCCCCCCCCCCCCGTCATTTGTTTCCTTGTGCGTGCGCACTGCACCTCTCGTTCTCGTTCAAATATCAAGTAAAAGGCCACGGCGCCGTGACTCACATTTGCGAATAAATCTGCGGACCATAATTCAAGTCGCGCGTAACGTCGAACGGCACATCTGAAAAAAAAAAATGGGTGCAACACGAGAACTTCCCAGGAGGTAACCCATCATTGTACTACTTTCGCCAAAGCACACTTAACTGCGGAGTTCTGATGGGATCCGGTGCATTTGTGCTGGTGTGACCGCACCTGTTTAATTTCGTGCTGAAAATGCATACACTCCTTCTTCCCTCCCCCCTCCCGTCATTTGTTTTCTTGTGCGTGCACTCTGCATCTCTCCTTCTCGTTCTAATATCGATTAAAATGCCTCTGCTTCTTGACTCACATGTGCGTGTAAACCAGTGGACCCTAGTTCCAGTCGCGCGTAACGTCGGTCGACCCGTCTGAAAAAAAAGATTAGTGCGACACGAGGACTTCCCAGGAGGTCACCCATCCTAGTACTAATCTCGCCCATGCACACTTCATTACGGAGTTTTGATGGGATCCGGTGCATTAGTGCTGGTATGATCGCACCTGTTTAATTTTGCGCTGCAAATACATAAACTCATTCCCCTTTCTTCCCTCTCCCGTCATTTGTTTCCTTGTGCGTGCGCACTTCACCTCCCGCTCTCGTTCTAATATCAAGTAAAATGCTACAGTGCCTTGACTCACATTTGCGAATAAACCTGAGGACCATAATTCAAGTCGTGCGTAACGTCGAAAGAATCATCTGCAAAAAAATGGGTGCAACAGGAGGACTTCACAAGAAAATGGGTGCAACACGAGAACTTTCCAGGAGGCAACCCATCATTGTACTACTTTCGCCAAAGCACACTTAACTGCGGAATTCTGATGGGATCCGGTGCATTTGTGCTGGTGTGACCGCACCTGTTTAATTTCGTGCTGAAAATACATACACTCCTTCTTCCCTACCCCCCTCCCATCATTTGTTTCCTTGTGCGTTCACACTGCACCTCTCCTTATCGTTCTAATATCGATTAAAATGCCCCTGATTCTTGACTCACATTTGCGTATAAACCAGCGGACCCTAGTTCCAGTCGCGCGTAACGTCGAACGACCCCTCTGAAAAAAAATTGTTGCGATACGAGGACTTCCCAAGAGGTCACACATCCGAGTACTACTCTCGCCCAAGCACACTTCACTGCGGAGTTCTGATGGGATCCGGTGCATTAGTGCTGGTATGATCGCACCTGTTTAATTTTGCTATGCAAATACATAAACTCATTCCCCTTTCTTCCCCCTCTCGTCATTTGTTTCCTTGTGCGTGCGCACTGCACCTCCCGTTCTCGTTCTAATATCAAGTAAAATGCTACAGCGCTGTGACTCACATTTGCGAATAAACCTGAGGACCATAATTCAAGTTGCACGTAACGTTGAAAGAATCATCTGCAAAAAAATGGGTGCAACACGAGAACTTCACAAGAAAATGGGTGGAATATAAGGACTTTGCAAGAGCTAACCCATGCTAGTACTACTCTCGCCCAAACACCCTTACCTACGGAGTTCTGATAGAATCCGATGCATTAGTGCTGGTATGATCGCAGCTGTTTCATTTCGTGCTGAAAATGCATACACTCTTTCTCCTTCCCTCCCCCTCTCATCATTTGTTTCCTTGTGCGTGCACTCTGCATCTCTCATTCTTGTTCTAATATCGATTAAAATGCCCCTGCTTCTTGACTCACATTTGCGTATAAACTAGTGGACCCTAGTTGCAGTCGCGCATAACGTCGAACGACCCGTCTGAAAAGAAAAATTAGTGCGACACGAGGACTTCCCAGGAGGTCACCCATCCGAGTACTACTCTCGCCCAAGCACACTTAATTGCGGAGTTCTAATGGGATCCGGTGCATTAGTGCTGGTATGATCACACCTGTTTAAATTTGCGCTGCAAATACATAAACTCCTTCTCCTTTCTTCCCCCTCCCGTCATTTGTTTCCTTGTGCGTGCGCACTGCACCTCCCTTGCTCGTTCTAATATCAAGTAAAATGCTACGGTGCCGTGACGCACATTTGCGAATAAACCTGAGGACCATAATTCAAGTCGCGCGTAACGTCGAAAGAATCATCTGCAAAAAATGGGTGCAACACGAGGACTTCCTAAGAAAATGGGTGAAATATAAGGACTTCGCAGGAGGTAACTCATCCTAGAGCTACTCTCGCCCAAGCACCCTAAACTTGCGGAGTTCTGATAGAATCCGTTGCATTGGTGCTGGCATGATTGCTCATGTTTCATTCTGCGCTGCAAATACATACACTTTTTCTCCCTCCATCCCCCCTCCCGTCAATTGTTTCTTTGTGCGTTAACACTGCACCTCTCCTTCTCGTTCTAATATCGATTAAAATGCCCCTGCTTCTTGACTCACATTTGTGAATAAACCTGAGGACCATAATTCAAGTCGCGTGTAACGTCGAAAGAATCATCTGCAAAAAAATGGGTGCAACACGAGGACTTTACAAGAAAATGGGTGAAATATAAGGACTTCGCAGGAGGTAACCCATGCTAGTACTACTCTCGCCCAGGCACCCCTTACCTATGGAGTTCTGATAGAATCCGATATATTAGTGCTGGTATGATCGCACCTGTTTCATTTCGTGCTGAAAATACATACACTCTTTCTCCTTCCTTCCCCCTCCCGTCATTTGTTTCCTTGTGCGTGCACTCTGCATCTCTCTTTCTCGTTCTAATATCGATTAAAATGCCCTTGCTTCTTGACTCACATTTGCGTATAAACCAGTGGACCCTAGTTGCAGTCGCGCATAACGTCGAACGACCAGTCTGAAAAAAAAAATTAGTGCGACACGAGGACTTCCCAGGAGGTCACCGATCCTAGTATTACTCTCGCCCAAGCACACTTAACTGCAGAGTTCTAATGGGATCTGGTGCATAAGTGCTAGTATGATCGCACCTGTTTAATTTTGCGCTGCAAATACATAAACTCCTTCTCCTTTTTTCCCCCTCCCGTCATTTGTTTCCTTGTGCGTGCGCACTACACCTCACGTTCTCGTTCAAATATCAAGTAAAATGCCACGGTGCCGTGACTCACATTTGCGAATAAATCTGCAGACCATAATTAAAGTCGCGCGTAACGTCGAACGGCACATCTGAAAAAAAGAAAATGGGTGCAACACGAGAACTTCCCAGGAGGTAACCCATCATTGTACTACTTTCGCCAAAGCACACTTAACTGCGGAGTTCTGATGGGATCCGGTGTATTTGTGCTGGTGTGACCGCACCTGTTTAATTTCGTGCTGAAAATACATACACTCCTTCTTCCCTACCCCCCTCCCATCATTTGTTTCCTTGTGCGTTCACACTGCACCTCTCCTTCTCGTTCTAATATCGATTAAAATGCCCCTGATTCTTGACTCACATTTGCGTATAAACCAGCGGACCATAGTTCCAATCGCGCGTAACGTTGAACGATCCCTCTGAAAAAAAATTATTGCGATACGAGGACTTCCCAAGAGGTCACACATCCGAGTACTACTCTCGCCCAAGCACACTTCACTGCGGAGTTCTAATGGGATCCGGTGCATTAGTGCTGGTATGATCGCACCTGTTTAATTTTGCGCTGCAAATACATAAACTCATTCCCCTTTCTTCCCCCTCCCGTCATTTGTTTCCTTGTGCGTGCGCACTGCACCTCCCGTTCTCGTTCTAATATCAAGTAAAATGCTACAGCGCTGTGACTCACATTTGCGAATAAACCTGAGGACCATAATTCAAGTCGCACGTAACGTTGAAAGAATCATCTGCAAAAAAATGGGTGCAACACGAGGACTTCCCAAGTGGTCACCCATCCGAGTACTACTCTCACCCAAGCACACTTAACTGCGGAGTTATGATGGGATCTGTTGCATTAGTGCTGGTATGATTGCACCTGATTAATTTCGCTCTGCAAATACATAAACTCGTTCTCCTTTCTTCCCCCTCCCATCATTTGTTCACTTGTGCGTGCACTCTGCATCTCTCTTTCTCGTTCTAATATCAAGTAATATGCCCCGGCACCGTGACTCACCTTTGCAAATGAACCAGCGGTTTATAATTCCATTCGCGCCTAATGTCGAACAATCCATCCGAAAAAAAATAGGTGCAACACGAGGGCTTCCCAAGTGGTCACCCATCCGAGTACTACTCTCGCCCAAGCACACCTAACTACGGAGTTCTGATGGGATCCGAGGCTTTAGTGCTGGTATGATCGCACCCGTTTAATTTTGCGCTGCAAATACATATATTCCTTCTCCTTTCTTCCCCCTCCCGTCATTTGTTTCCTTGTGCGTTCACACTTCACCTCTCATTCTCGTTCTAATATCGATTAAAATGCCCCTGCTTCTTGACTCACATTTGCATATAAACCAGCGGACCCTAGTTCCAGACGCGCGTAATGTCGAACGACCCGTCTAAAAAAAAATTGGTGTGACACGAGGACTTCCCAGGAGGTCACCCATCCGAGTACTAATCTCGCCCAAGCACACTTCACTGCGGAGTTCTGATGGGATCCGGTGCATTAGTGCTGGTATGATCGCACCTGTTTAATTTCGGGCATCAAATACATAAACTCATTCCCCTTTCTTCCCCCTCCCGTCATTTGTTTCCTTGTGCGTGCGCACTGCACCTCCCGTTCTCGTTCTAGTATCAAGTAAAATGCTACAGCGCCGTGACTCACTTTTGCGAATAAACCTGAGGACCATAATTCAAGTCGCGCGTAACGTCGAAAGAATCATCTGCAAAAAAATGGGTGCAACACAAGGACTTCACGAGAAAATGGGTGAAATATAAGGACTTCGCAGGAGGTAACCCATGCTAGTACTACTCTCGCCCAAGCACCCTTACCTACAGAGTTCTGATAGAATCTGTTGCGTTAGTGCTGGTATGATCTCACCTGTTTCATTTCGTGCTGAAAATACATACACTCCTTCTCCTTCCCTCCCCCTCCCATCAATTGTTTCCTTGTGCGTTCACACTGCACCTCTCCTTCTCGTTCTAATATCGATTAAAATGCCCCTGCTTCTTGACTCACATTTGCGTATAAACCAGCAGACCCTAGTTCCAGTCGCGCGTAACGTCGAACGACCCGTCTGAAAATAAATTGGTACGACACGAGGACTTCCCAGGAGGTCACCCATCCGAGTACTACTCTCTCCCAAGCACATTTAACTGCGGAGTTCTGATGGGATCCGGTGCATTGATGCTGGTATGATCGCACCCGTTTAATTTTGGGCTACGAATACATATATTCCTTCTCCTTTCTTCCCCCTCCCGTCATTTGTTTCCTTGTGCGTGCGCACTGCACCTCCCATGCTCGTTCTAATATCAAGTAAAATGCTTTGGTGCCGTGACTCACATTTGCGAATAAAACTGAGGACCAAAATTCAAGTCGCGCATATCGTCGAAAGAATCATCTGCAAAAAAATGGGTGGAACACGACGACTTCCTAAGAAAATGGGTGAAATATAAGGACTTCGCAGGAGGTCACCCATCCTAGTGCTACTCTCGCCCAAGCACCCTTAACTTGCGGAGTTCTTATAGAATCCGTTGCATTGGTGCTGGTATGATTGCTCATGTTTCATTCTGCGCTGCAAATACATACACTTTTTCTCCCTCCATCCCCCCTCCCGTCATTTGTTTCCTTCTGCGTGCACTCTGCATCTCTCCCTCTCGTTCTAATATCGATTAAAATGCCCCTGCTTCTTGACTCACATTTGCGTATAAACCAGCGGACCCTAGTTCCAGACGCGCGTAACGTCGAACGACCCGTCTGAAAAAAAATTGGTGGGACACGAGGACATCCCAAGAGGTCACCCATTCGAGTACTAATCTCGCCCAAGCACACTTCACTGCGGAGTTCTGATTGGATCTGGTGCATTACTGCTGGTATGATCGCACCTGTTTAATTTCGGGCTGCAAATACATAAACTCATTCCCCTTTCTTCCCCCTCCCATCATTTGTTTCTTTGTGCATGCGCACTGCACCTCCTGTTCTCGTTCTAATATCAAGTAAAATGCTACAACGCCGTGACTCACATTTGCGAATAAACCTGAGGACCATAATTCAAGTCGCGCGTAACGTCGAAAGAATCATCTGCAAAAAAGTGGGTGCAACACGAGGACTTCACAAGAAAATGGGTGAAATATAAGGACTTCGCAGGAGGTAACCCATGCTAGTACTACTCTCGCCCAAGCACCCTTACCTACGGAGTTCTGATAGAATCCGTTGCATTAGTGTTGGTATGATCGCACCTGTTTCATTTCGTGCTGAAAATACATACACTCCTTCTCCTTCCCTCCCCCTCCCATCAATTGTTTCCTTGTGCGTTCACACTGCACCTCTCCTTCTCGTTCTAATATAGATTAAAATGCCCCTGCTTCTTGACTCACATTTGCGTATAAACCAGCGGACCCCAGTTCCAGTCGCGCGTAACGTCGAACGATCCGTCTGAAAATAAATTGTTGCGACACAAGGACTTCCCAGGAGGTCACCCATCCGAGTACTACACTCGCCTAAGCACACTTAACTGCGGAGTTCTGATGGGATCCGGTGCATTAGTGCTGGTATGATCGCACCCGTTTAATTCTGCGCTGCAAATACATAAACTCCTTCTCCTTTCTTCCCCCTCCCGTCATTTGTTACCTTGTGCGTGCGCACTGCACCTCCCGTGCTCGTTCTAATATCAAGTAAAATGCTATGGTGCCGTGACTCACATTTGCGAATAAACCTGAGGACCATAATTCAAGTTGTGCGTAACGTCGAAAGAATCATCTGCAAAAAAATGGGTGCAACACGAGGACTTCCTAAGAAAATTGGTGAAATATAAGGACTTCGCAGGAGGTCACCCATCCTAGTGCTACTCTCGCCCAAACACCCTTAACATGCGGAGTTCTGACAGAATCCGTTGCATCGGTGCTGGTATGATTGCTCATGTTTCATTCTGCGCTGCAAATACATACACTTTTTCTCCCTCCATCCCCCCTCCCATCATTTATTTCCTTGTGCGTGCACTCTGCATCTCTCCATCTCTTTCTAATATCGATTAAGATGCCCCTGCTTCTTGACTCACATTTGCGTATAAACAGGTGGACCCTAGTCCCAATCGCGCGTAACGTCGAACAACCCGTCTGAAAAGAAAATTAGTGCGACACGAGGACTTCCCAAGAGGTCAACCATCCGAGTACTACTCTCGCCCAAGCACACTTAACTGCGGAGTTTTGATGGGATCCGGTGCATTAGTGCTGGTATGATCGCACCTGTTTAATTTCGCGCTGCAAAAACATAAACTCCTTCTCCTTTCTTCCCCCTCCTGTCATTTGTTTCCTTGTGCGTGCGCACTGCACCTCTCATTCTCGTTCAAATATCAAGTAAAATGCCACGATGTCATGACTCACATTTGCGAATAAATCTGCGGACCATAATTACAGTCGCGCGTAACGTCGAACGGCACCTCTGAAAAAAAGAAAAGGGGTGCAACACGAGAACTTCCCAGGAGGTAACCCATCATTGTACTACTTTCGCCAAAGCACACTTAACTGCGGAGTTCTGATGGGATCTAGTGCATTTGTGCTGGTGTGACCGCACCTGTTTAATTTCGTGCTGAAAATACATACACTCCTTCTTCCCTCCCCCCCTCCCATCATTTGTTTCCTTGTGCGTTCACACTGCACCTCTCCTTCTCGTTCTAATATCGATTAAAATGCCCCTGATTCTTGACTCACATTTGCGTATAAACCAGCGGACCATAGTTCCAGTCGCGCGTAACGTCGAACGACCCATCTGAAAAAAAATTGTTGCGATACGAGGACTTCCCAAGAGGTCATCCATCCGAGTACTACTCTCGCCCAAGCAAACTTAGCTGCAGAGTTCTGATGGGATCCAGTGCATCAGTGCTGATATGATGCCACTTGTTTAATTTTGCGCTTCAAATACTTACACTCCTTCTCTTTTCTGCCTCCTCCCGTCATTTGTTTCCTTGTGCGTGCGCACTGCACCTCCCGTACTCGTTCTAATATAAAGTAAAATGCCACGGCGACCTGACTCACATTTGCGAATAAACCTGAGGACCAAAATTCAAGTCGCGCGTAACGTCGAAAGAATCATCTGCAAAAAAATGGGTGCAACACGAGAACTTCACAAGAAAATGGGTGAAATATAAGGACTTCGCAGGAGGTAACCCATGCTAGTACTACTCTCGCCCAAGCACCCTTACCTACGGAGTTCTGATAGAATCCGTTGCATTAGTGCTGGTATCATCGTACCTGTTTCATTTCGTGCTGAAAATACATACACTCCTTCTTCTTCCCTCCCCCACCCATCAATTGTTTCCTTGTGCGTTCACACTGCACCGCTCCTTCTCGTTCTAATATCGATTAAAATGCCCCTGCTTCTTGACTCACATTTGCGTATAAACCAGCGGAACCTAGTTCCAGTCGCGCGTAACGTCGAACGACTCATTTGAAAAAAAATTGGTGCGACACGAGGACTTCGCAGGAGGTCACCCATCCGAGTACTACTCTCGCCCAAGCACACTTAACTGCGGAGTTCTGATGGGATCCGGTGCATTAGTGTTGGTATGATCGCACCCGTTTAATTCCGCGCTGCAAATACATAAACTCCTTCTCCTTTCTTCCCCCTCCCGTCATTTGTTTCCTTGTGCGTGCGCACTGCACCTACCGTGCTCGTTCTAATATCAAGCAAAATGCTATGGTGCCGTGATTCACATTTGCGAATAAACCTGAGGACCATAATTCAAGTCGTGCGTATCGTCGAAAGAATTATCTGCAAAAAAATGGGTGAAATATAAGGACTTCGCAGGAGGTCACCCATCCTAGTGCTACTATCGCCTAAGCACCCTTAACTTGTGGAGTTTTGATAGAATCTGTTGCATTGGTGCTGGTATGATTGCTCATGTTTCATTCTGTGCTACAAATACATACACTTTTTCTCCCTCCATCCCCCCTCCCATCATTTGTTTCCTTGTGCGTGCACTCTGCATCTCTCATTCTCGTACTAATATCGATTAAAATGCCCCTGCTTCTTGACTCACATTTGCGTATAAACCAGTGGACCCTAGTTCCAGTAGCGCGTAACATCGAACCACCCGTCTGGAAAAAAAATTAGTGCGACACGAGGACTTCCCAGGAGGTCACCCATCCGAGTACTACTCTCGCCCAAGCACATTTAACTGCGGAGTTCTGATGGGATCCGGTGTATTATTGCTGGTATGATCGCACCTGTTTAATTTCGCGCTGCAAATACATAAACTCATTCTCCTTTCTTCCCCCTCCCGTCATTTTTTTCCTTGTGCGTGCGCACTGCACCTCTCGTTCTCGTTCAAATATCAAGTACAATGCCACGGCGCCGTGACTCACATTTGCGAATAAATCTGCGGACCATAATTAAAGTCGTGCGTAACGTTGAACGACACATCTGAAAAAAAGAAAATGGGTGCAACACGAGAACTTCCCACGGGGTAACTCATAATTGTACTACTTTCACCAAAGCACACTTAACTGCGGAGTTCTGATGGGATCCGGTGCATTCGTGCTGGTATGATCGCACCTGTTTAATTTTGCGCTGCAAATCCATAAACTCATTCCCCTTTCTTCCCCCTCCCGTCATTTTTTTCCTTGTGCGTGCGCACTGCACCTCCCGTGCTCCTTCTAATATAAAGTAAAATGCTACGGTGCCGTGACTCACATTTGCGAATAAACCTGAGGACCATAATTCAAGTCGCGCGTATCGTCGAAAGAATCATCTGCAAAAAAATGGGTGCAACACAAGGACTTCCTAAGAAAATGGGTGAAATATAAGGACTTCGCATGAGGTCACCCATCCGAGTACTTTTCTCGCCCAAGTACCCTTAACTGCGGAGTTCTGATAGAATCCGTTGCATTTGTGCAGGTATGATCCCTCATGTTTCATTCTGCACTGCAAATACATACACTCTTTCTCCTTCCAACCCCCCTCCCGTCATTTGTTTCCTTGTGCGTGCACTCTGCATCTCTCTTTCTCTTTCTAATATCAAGTAATATGCCCCGGCACCGTGACTCACCTTTGCAAATGAACTAGCGGTTTATAATTCCATTCGCGCGTAACGTCGAACAACCCATCCGAAAAAAAAATAGGTGCAACATGAGGGCTTCCCAGGTGGTGACCCATCCGAGTTCTACTCTCGCCCAACACTTAATTGCGAGGTTCTGATGGGATCCGGAGCTTTAGTGCTGGTATGATCGCACCTGTTTAATTTCGTGCTGCAAATACATACACTCCTTCTCATTTTTTCCCCTCCCGTCATTTGTTTCCTTGTGCGTTCACACTTCACCTCTCATTCTCGTTCTAATATCGATTAAAATGCCCCTACTTCTTGACTCATATTTGCGTATAAACCAGCGGACCCTAGTTCCAACGCGCGTAACGTCGAACGACCTGTCTGAAAAAAAATTGGTGCGACACGAGGACTTCCCAGGAGGTCACCCATCCGAGTACTAATGTCGCCCAAGCACACTTCACTGCGGAGTTCTGATGGGATCCGGTGCATTAGTGCTGGTATTATCGCACCTGCTTAATTTTGCGCTGCAAATACATAAATTCATTCCCCTTTCTTCCCCCTCCCGTCATTTGTTTCCTTGTGCGTACGCACTGCACCTCCTGTTCTCGTTCTAATATCAAATAAATAGCTACAGCGCCGTGACTCACATTTGCGAATAAACTTGAGGACCATAATTCAAGTCGCGCGTAACGTCGAAAGAATCATCTGCAAAAAAATGAGTACAACACGAGGACTTCACAAGAAGATGGGTGAAATATAAGGACTTCGCAGGAGATAACCCATGCTAGTACTACTCTCGCCCAAGCACCCTTACATACGTAGTTCTGATAGAATCCGTTGCATTAGTGCTGGTATGATCGCACCAGTTTAATTTCGCGCTGCAAATACATAAACTCCATCTCCTTTCTTTCCCCTCCCGTCATTTGTTTCCTTGTGCGTGCGCACTGCACCTCTCGTTCTCGTTCAAATATCAAGTAAAATGGCACGGCACCGTGACTCACATTTGCGAATAAATCTGCGGACCATAATTAAAGTCGCGCATAACGTCGACCGGCACATCTGAAAAAAAAAAATGGGTGCAACACGAGAACTTCCCAGGAGGTAACCCATCATTGTACTACTTTCGCCAAAGCACCCTTAACTGCTGAGTTCTGATGGGATCAGTACATTAGTGCTGGTATGATGCCACTTGTTTAATTTTGCGCTTCAAATACATACACTCCTTCTCTTTTCTTCCTCCTCCCGTTATTTGTTTCCTTGTGCGTGCGCACTGCACCTCCCGTACTCGTTCTAATATAAAGTAAAATGCCACGGCGCCGTGACTCACATTTGCGAATAAACCTGCGGACCATAAATCAAGTCGCGCGTAACGTCAAAAGAATCATCTGCAAAAAGATGGGTGCAACACGAGGACCTCCCAAGAAAATGGGTGAAATATATGGAATTCGCAGGAGGTCACCCATCCGAGTACTTTTCTCGCCCAAGCACCCTTAACTGCGGAGTTCTGGTAGAATCCGTTGCATTAATGCTGGCATGATCCCTCATGTATCATTCTGCACTGCAAATACATACACTCTTTCTCCTCCCATCCCCTAACCCGTCATTTGATTCCCTGTGCATGGACTCTGCACCTCTCTTTCTCGTTATAATATCAAGTAATATGCCCCGGCACCGTGACTCACCTTTGCAAATGAACCAGCGATTTATAATTCCAATCGCGCGTAACGTCGAACAACCCATCAGAGAAAAAAAAGGTGCAACACGAGGGCTTGCCAAGTGGTCACCCATCCGAGTACTACTCTCGCCCAAGAACACCTAACTGCGGAGTTCTGATGGGATCCGAGGCTTTAGTGCTGGTATGATCGCACCTGTTTAATTCCGCGCTGCAAATACATACACTCCTTCTCCTTTCTTCCCCCTCCGTCATTTGTTTCCTTGTGCGTTCACACTTCATCTCTACTTCTCGTTCTAATATCGATTAAAATGCCCCTGCTTCTTGACTCACATTTGCGTATAAACCAGCGGACCCTAGTTCCAGACTCGCGTAACGTCGAACGATCCGTCTGAAAAAAAATTAGTGCGACACGAGGACTTTCCAGGAGGTCACCCATCCGAGTACTACTCTCGCCCAAGCACACTTAACTGCAGAGTTCTGATGGGATCCGGCGCATTAGTGCTGGTATGATCGCACCCGTTTAATTCCGCGCTGCAAATACATAAACTCCTTCTCCTTTCTTTCCCCTCCCGTCATTTGTTTCCTTGTGGGTGCGCACTGCACCGCCCGTGCTCGTTCTAATATCAACTAAAATGCTACGGTGTTGTGACTCACATTTGCGAATAAACCTGAGGACCATAATTCAAGTCGCGCGTATCGTCGAAAGAATCATCTGCAAAAAAATGGGTGCAACACGAGGACTTCCTAAGAAAATGGGTGAAATATAAGGACTTCGCAGGAGGTCACCCATCCTAGTGCTACTCTCGTCCAAGCACCCTTAACTTGCGGAGTTCTGAAAGAATCCGTTGCATTGGTGCTGGTATGATTGCTCATGTTTCATTCTGCGCTGCAAATACATACACTTTTTCTCCCTCCATCCCCCCTCCCGTCACTTGTTTCCTTGTGTGTGCACTCTGCACCTCCCGTACTCGTTCTAATATCAAGTAAAATGCCACGACGCCGTGACTCACATTTGCGAATAAACCTGCGGACCATAAATCAAGTCGCGCGTAACGTCAAAAGAATTCTGATGAACCATCCGAGTACTAATCTCGCCCAAGCACGCTTAACTGCAGAGTTCTGATGGGATCCAGTGCATTAGTGCTGGTATGATGCCACTTGTTTAATTTTGCGCTTCAAATACATACACTCCTTCCCTTTTCTTCCTCCTCCCGTAATTTGTTTACTTGTGAGTGCGCACTGCACCTCCCGTACTCGTTCTAATATCAAGTAAAATGCCACGACGCCGTGACTCACATTTGCGAATAAACATGCGGACCATAAATCAAGTCGCGCATAACGTCAAAAGAATCATCTGCAAAAAGATGGGTGCAACACGAGGACCCCAAGAAAATGGGTGAAATATAAGGAATTCGCAGGAAGTCACCCATCCGAGTACTTTTCTCGCCCAAGTACCCTTAACTGCGGAGTTCTGATAGAATCCGTTGCATTAGTGCTAGTATGATCCCTCATGTTTCATTCTGCAGTGCAAATACATACACTCTTTCTCCTCCTATCCCCCCTCCCGTTATTTGTTTCCTTGTGCGTGCACTCTACATCTCTCTTTCTCGTTCTAATATCAAGTAATATGCCCCGGCACCGTGACTCACCTTTGCAAATGAACCAGCGGTTTATAATTCCATTCGCGCGTAACATCGAACAACCCATCCGAGAAAAAAAAGGTGCAACACGAGGGCTTCCCAAGTGGTCACCCATCCGATTACTACTCTCGCCCAAGCACACCTAACTGCGGAGTTCTGATGGGATCCGGGGCTTTAGTGCTGGTATGATCGCACCTGTTTAATTTTGCGCTGCAAATACATACACTCCTCCTTTCTTCCCCCTCCGTCATTTGTTTCCTTGTGCGTTTACACTCCATCTCTCCTTCTCGTTCTAATCTCGATTAAAATGCCCCTACTTCTTGACTCACATTTGCGTATAAACCAGCGGACCCTAGTTCTAGACGCGCGTAACGTCGAACGACCCGTCTGAAAAAAAATTGGTGCGACACGAGGACTTCCTAGGAGGTCACCAATCCGAGTACTACTCTCGCCCAAGCACACTTAACTGCGGAGTTCTGATGGGATCCGGCGCATTAGTGCTGGTATGATCGCACCCGTTTAATTCCGCGCTGCAAATACATAAACACCTTCTCCTTTCTTTCCCCTCCGGTCATTTGTTTCCTTGTGCGTGCGCACTGCACCTCCCGTGCTCGTTCTAATATCAAGTAAAATGCTAAGGTGCCATGACTCACATTTGTGAATAAACCTGAGGACCATAATTCAAGTCGCGCGTATCGTCGAAAGAATCATCTGCAAAAAAATGGGTGCAACACGAGGACTTCCTAAGAAAATGGGTGAAATATAAGGACTTCGCAGGAGGTCACCCATCCTAGTGCTACTCTCGCCCTAGCACCCTTAACTTGCGGAGTTCTGATAGAATCCGTTGCATTGGTGCTGGTATGATTGCTCATGTTTCATTCTGCGCTGCAAATACATACACTTTTTCTCCCTCCAACCCCCCTCCCGTCATTTGTTTCCTTGTGCGTGCACTCTGCATCTCTCCTTTTCGTTTTAATATCGATTAAAATGCCCCTGTTTCTTGACTCACATTTGAGTATAAACAAGTGGACCCTAGTTCTAGTCGCGCGTAACGTCAACCGACCCGTCTAAAAAAAAAATTAATGCGACACGAGGACTTCCCAGGAGGTCACCCATTTGAGTACTACTCTCGCCCAAGCACACTTGACTGCGGAGTTCTGATGGGATCCGGTGCATTAGTGTTGGTATGATCGCACCTGTTTAATTTCGCGCTGTAAATACATAAACTCCTTCACCTTTCTTCCCCCTCCCGTCATTTGTTTCCTTGTGCGTGCACTCTGCATCTCTCTTTCTCGTTATAATAGAAAGTAATATGCCCCGGCACCGTGACTCACCTTTGCAAATGAACCAGCAGTTTATAATTTTATTCGCGTGTAACGTCGAACAACCCATCCGAAAAAAAATAGGTGCAACACGAGGGCTTCCCAGGTGGTCACCCATCCGGGGCTTTAGTGCTGCTATGATCGCACCTCTTTAATTTCGCGTTGCAAATACATACACTCCTCCTTTCTTCCCCCTCCAGTCATTTGTTTCCTTGTGCGTTCACACTACACCTCTCATTCTCGTTCTAATATCGATTAAAATGCCCCTGATTCTTGACTCACATTTGCGTATAAACCAGCGGACTATAGTTCCAGTCGCGCGTAACGTCGAACGACCCATTTGAAAAAAAATTATTGCGATACTAGGACTTCACAAGAGGTCATCCATCCGAGTACTACTCTCGCCCAAGCACGCTTAACTGCAGAGTTCTGATGGGATCATGTGCATTAGTGTTGGTATGATGCCACTAGTTTAATTTTGCGCTTCAAATACATACACTCCTTCTCTTTTCCTCCTCCTCCCGTCATTTGTTTCCTTGTGCGTGCGCACTGCACCTCCCGTACTCGTTCTAATATCAAGTAAAATGCCACGGCGCCGTGACTCACATTTGCGAATAAACCTGCGGACCATAAATCAAGTCACGCGTAACGTCGAAAGAATCATCTGCAAAAAGATGGGTGCAACACGAGGACCTCCCAAGAAAATAGGTTAAATATAAGGACTTCGCATGAGGTCACCCATCCGAGTACTTTTCTCGCCCAAGCACCCTTAACTGCGGAGTTCTGATAGAATCCGTTGCATTAGTGCTGGTATGATCCCTCATGTTTCATTCTGCACTGCAAATACATACACTCTTTCTCCTCCCATCCACCCTCCCGTCATTTGTTTCCTTGTGCGTGCACTCTGCATCTCTCTTTCTCGTTCTAATATCAAGTAATATGCTCCGGCACCGTGACTCACCTTTGCAAGTGAACCAGCGGTTTATAATTCCATTCGCGCGTAACGTCGAACAACCCATCCGAAAAAAAATTGGTGCAACACGAGAGCTTCCCAGGTGGTCACCCATCCGAGTACTACTCTCGCCCAAGCACACTTAACTGCGGAGTTCTGATGGGATCCGGGGCTTTAGTGCTGCTATGATCGCACCTCTTTAATTTCGCGCTGCAAATACATACACTCCTCCTTTCTTCCCCCTCCCGTCATTTGTTTCCTTGTGCGTTCACACTTCACCTCTCATTCTCGTTCTAATATCGATTAAAATGTTCCTGCTTCTTGACTCACATTTGCGTATAAACCAGCGGACCCTAACTCCAGACGCGCGAAACATCGAACGACCAGTCTGAAAAAAAATTTGTGCGACACGAGGACTTCCCAGGAGGTCAACCATCCGAGTACTAATCTCGCCCAAGCACACTTAACTGCGAAGTTCTGATGGGATCCGGGGCTTTAGTGCTGGTATGATCGCACCTGTTTAGTTTCGCACTGCAAATACATACACTCCTTCTCTTTTCTTCCCCCTCCCATCATTTGTTTCCTTGTGCGTGCGCGCTACCCCTCCTGTTCTCGTTCTAATATCAAGTAAAATGCTACAGCGTCGTGACTCACATTTGCGAATAAACCTGAGAACCATAATTCAAGTCGCGCGTAACGTCGAAAGAATCATCTACAAAAAAATTGGTACAACACGAAGACTTCGCAAGAAAATGGGTGAAATATAAGGACTTCACAGGAGGTAACCCATGCTAGTACTACTCTCGCCCAAGCACCCTTACCTACGGAGTTCTGATAGAATCCGTCGCATTAGTGCTGGTATGATAGCACCTGTTTCATTCTGCGCTACAAATACATACACTTTTTCTCCTTCCCTCCCCCTCCCATCAATTGTTTCCTTGTGCGTTCACACTGCACCTCTCCTTCTCGTTCTAATATCGATTAAAATGCCCCTGATTCTTGACTCACATTTGCGTATAAACCAGCGGACCATAGTTCCAGTCGCGCGTAACGTCGAACGACCCATCTAAAAAAAATTGTTGCGATACGAGGACTTCCCAAGAGGTCACCCATCCTAGTTCTGATGGGATCCAGTGCATCAGTGCTGGTATGATGCCACTTGTTTAATTTTGCGCTCCAAATACATACACTCCTTCTCCTTTCTTCCCCCTCCCGTCATTTGTTTCCTTGTGCGTTCACACTTCACCTCTCATTCTCGTTCTAATATCGATTAAAATACCCCTGCTTCTTGACTCACTTTTGCGTATAGACCAGCGGACCCTAGCTCCAGACGCGCGTAACGTCAACAACCCATCTGAAAAGAAATTTGTGCGACACAAGGACTTCCCAGGAGGTCGCCCATCCGAGTACTAATCTCGCCCAAGCACACTTCACTACGGAGTTCTGATGGGATCCGGTGCATTAGTGCTGGTATGATCCCACCTGTTTAATTTCGCGCTGCAAATACATAAACTCATTCCCCTTTCTTCCCCCTCGCGTCATTTGTTTCCTTGTGCGTGCGCACTGCACCTCCCGTTCTCGTCCTAATATCAAGTAAAATGCTACAGCACCGTGACTCATATTTGCGAATAAACCTGAGGACCATAATTCAAGTCGCGCGTAACGTCGAAAGAATCATCTGCAAAAAAATGGGTGCAACACGAGGACTTCACAAGAAAATGGGTGAAATATAAGGACTTCGCATGAGGTCACCCATCCGAGTACTTTTCTCGCCCAAGCACCCTTAACTGCGGAGTTCTGATAGAATCCGTTGCATTTGTGCTGGTATGATCTCTCATGTTTCATTCTGCGCTTCAAGTCGCGCGTAACGTCCAACGGCACATCTGAAAAAAAGAAAATGGGTGCAACACGAGAACTTCCCAGGAGGTAACCCATCATTGTACTACTTTCGCCAAAACACACTTAACTGCGGAGTTCTGATGGGATCCGGTGCATTTGTGCTGGTGTGACCGCACCTGTTTAATTTCGTGCTGAAAATACAAACACTCCTTCTTCCCTCCCCCCCACCCATCATTTGTTTCCTTGTGCGTTCACACTGCACCTCTCCTTCTCGTTCTAATATCGATTAAAATGCCCCTGATTCTTGACTCAAATTTGCGTATAAACCAGCGGACCATAGTTCCAGTTGCGCGTAACGTCGAACGACCCATCTAAAAAAAATTATTGCGATACGAGGACTTCCCAAGAGGTCACCCATCCGAGTACTACTCTCGCCTAAGCACACTTAGCTGCAGAGTTCTGATGGGATCCAGTGCATCAGTGCTGATATGATGCCACTTGTTTAATTTTGCGCTTCAAATACTTACACTCCTTCTCTTTTCTGCCTCCTCCCGTCATTTGTTTCCTTGTGCGTGCGCACTGCACCTCCCGTACTCGTTCTAATATAAAGTAAAATGCCACGGTGCCGTGACTCACATTTGCGAATAAACCTGCGGACCATAAATCAAGTCGCGCGTAACGTCGAAAGAATCATCTGCAAAAAGATAGGTGCAACACGAGGACCTCCAAAGAAAATGGGTGCAACACGAGAACTTCTCAAGTGGTCACCCATCCGAGTACTACTCTCGCCCAAACACACTTAACTGCGGAGTTATGATGGGATCGGTTGCATTAGTGCTGGTATGATCGCACCTGTTTCATTCTGCACTGCAAATACATAAACTCCTTCTCCTCCCTTCCCCCCTCACGTCATTTGTTTCCTTGTGCGTGAACTCTGCATCTCTCTTTCTCGTTCTAATATCAAGTAATATGCCCCGGCACCGTGACTCACCTTTGCAAATGAACCAGCGGTTTATAATTCCAATCGCGCGTAACGTCGAACAACCCATCCGAAAAAAATAGGTGCAACACGAGGGCTTCCCAAGTTGTCACCCATCCGAGTAATACTCTCGCCCAAGCACACTTAAGTGCGGAATTCTGATGGGATCCGGGGCTTTAGTGCTGGTATGATCGCACCTGTTTAATTTCGCGCTGCAAATACATACACTCCTTCTCCTTTCTTCCCGCTCCGGTCATTTGTTTCCTTGTGCGTTCACACCTCACCTCTCATTCTCGTTCTAATATCGATTAAAATGCCCCTGCTTCTTGACTCACATTTGCATATAAACCAGCGGACCCTAGTTCCAGACGCGCGTAACGTCGAACGGCCTGTCTGAAAAAAAATTGGTGCGACACGAGGACTTCCCAGGAGGTCACCCATCCGAGCACTAATCTCGCCCAAGCACACATTACTGCGGAGTTCTGATGGGATCCGGTGCATTACTGCTGGTGTGATCGCACCTGTTTAATTTCCCGCTGCAAATACATAAACTCATTCCCCTTTCTTCCCCCTCCCGTCATTTGTTTCCTTGTGCGTGCGCACTGCAGCTCCCGTTCTCGTTCTAATATCAAGTAAAATGCCACGGCGCCGTGACTCACATTAGCGAATAAATCTGCGGACCATAAATCAAGTCGCGCGTAACGTCGAAAGAATCATCTGCAAAAAGATGGGTGCAACACGAGGACCTCCCAAGAAAATGGCTGAAATATAAGGACTTCCCAGGAGGTCACCCATCCGAGTACTTTTCTCGCCCAAGCAACTTTAACTGCGGAGTTTTGATAGAATCCATTGCATTAGTGCTGGTATGATCCCTCATGTTTCATTCTGCACTGCAAATACATACACTCTTTCTCCTCCCATCCCCCCTCCCGTCATTTGTTTCCTTGTGCGTTCACACTTCACCTCTCATCCTCGTTCTAATATCGATTAAAATGCTCCTGCTTCTTGACTCACATTTGCGTATAAACCAGCGGACCCTAATTCCAGACGCGCGTAACATCGAACGACCAGTCTGAAAAAAAATTTGTGCGACACGAGGACTTCCCAGGAGGTCAACCATCCGAGTACTAATCTCGCCCAAGCACACTTAACTGCGGAGTTCTGATGGGATCCGGTGCATTAGTGCTGGTTTGATCGCACCCTTTTAAGTTCGCGCTGCAAATACATAAACTACTTCTCCGTTCTTCCCCCTCCCGTCATTTGTTTCCTTGTGCGTGCGCACTGCACCTCTCGTTCTCGTTCAAATATCAAGTAAAATGCCAGAGCGCCGTGACTCACATTTGCGAAAAAATCTGTGGACCATAATTAAAGTTGCGCGTAACGTCGAACGGCACATCTGAAAAAAAAGAAAATGGGTGCAACAAGAGAACTTTCCAGGAGGTAACCCATCAATGTACTACTTTCGTCAACGCACACTTAACTGCGGAGTTCTGATGGGATCCGGTGCATTTGTGCTGGTGTGACCGCACCTGTTTAATTTCGGGCTGAAAATACATACATTCCTTCTTCCCTCCCCCCCTCCCATCATTTGTTTCCTTGTGCATTCACACTGCACCTCTCCTTCTCGTTCTAATATCGATTAAAATGGCCCAGATTCTTGACTCACATTTGCGTATAAACCAGCGGATTATAGTTCCAGTCGCGCGTAACGTTGAACAACCCGTCTGAAAAAAAAAATTAGTGCGACATGAGGACTTCCCAGGAGGTCACCCATCCAAGTACTACTCTCGCCCAAGCACACTTAACTGCGGAGTTCTGATGGGATCCGGTGCATTAGTGCTGGTATGATCGCACCCGTTTAATTTTGCGCTGCAAATACATAAACTTCTTCTCCTTTCTTCCCCCTCCCGTCATTTGTTTCCTTGTGCGTGCGCACTGCACCTCTCATTCTCGTTTAAATATCAAGTAAAATACCACAGCGCCGTGACTCACATTTGCGAATAAATCTGCGGACCATAATTAAAGTTGCGCGTAACGTCGAACGGTACATCTGAAAAAAAGAAAATGGGTGCAACACGAGAACTTCCCTGGAGGTAATCCATCATTGTACAACTTTCACCAAAGCACACTTAACTGCGGAGTTCTGATGGGATCCGGTGCATTTGTGCTGGTGTGACCGCACCTGTTTAATTTCGTGCTGAAAATACATACACTCCTTCTTCCCTCCCCCCCTCCCATCATTTGTTTCCTTGTGCGTTCACACTGCACCTCTCCTTCTCATTCTAATATCGATTAAAATACCCCTGATTCTTGACTCACATTTGCGTATAAACCAGTGGACCATAGTTCCAGTCGCGCGTAACGTCGAACGACCTGTCTGAAAAAAAATTTGTGCAACACAAGGATTTCCCAAGAGGTCACCCATTCGAGTACTACTCTCGCCCAAGCACACTTAACTGCAGAGTTCTGATGGGATCCAGTGCATTAGTGCTGGTATGATCGCACCCGTTTAATTTCGCGCTGCAAATACATAAACTCCTTCTCCTTTCTTCCCCTTCCCGTCATTTGTTTCCTTGTGCGTGCGCACTGCACCTCCTGTGCTCGTTCTAATATCATGTAAAATACGACGGTGTCGTGACTCACATTTGCGAATAGACCTGAGGACCATAATTCAAGTCGCGCGTAACGTCGAAAGAATCATCTGCAAAAAAATGGGTGCAACACGAGGACTTCACAAGAAAATGGGTGAAATATAACGACTTCGCAGGAGGTAACCCATGCTAGTACTATTCTCGCCCAAGCACCCTTACCTACGGAGTTCTGATAGAATCCGATGCATTAGTGCTGGTATGACCGCACCTGTTTAATTTCATGCTGAAAATACATACATTCCTTCTTCCCTCCCCCCCTCCCATCATTTTTTTCCTTGTGCATTCACACTGCACCTCTCCTTCTCGTTCTAATATCGATTAAGGAGTGTATGTATAATTCCATTCGCGTGTAACGTCAAACAACCCATCCGAAATAAAATAGGTGCAACACGAGGGCTTCCCAAGTGGTCACCCATCCGAGTACTACTCTCGCCCAAACACACTTAACTGCGGAGCTCTGATGGGATGCCAAGCTTTAGTGCTGGTATGATCGCACCTGTTTAATTTCGCACTGCAAATACATACACTCCTTCTCCTTTCTTCCCCCTCCCGTCATTTGTTTCCTTGTGCGTTCACACTTCACCTCTCATTCTCGTTCTAATATCGATTAAAATGCCCCTGCTTCTTAACTCACATTTGCGTATAAACCAGCAGACCCTAGTTCCAGACGCGCGTAACGTCGAACGACCCATCTGAAAAAAAATTGGTGCGACACGAGGACTTCCCAGGAGGTCACCCATCCGAGTACTAATCTCGTCCAAGCACACTTCACTGCGGAGTTCTGAGGGTATCCGGTGCATTAGTGCTGGTATGATCCCACCTTTTTAATTTTGCACTGCAAATACATAAACTCATTCCCCTTTCTTCCCCCTCCCGTCATTTCTTTCCTTGTGCGTGCGCACTGCACCTCCCGTTCCCGTTTTAATATCAAGTAAAATGCTACGGTGCCGTGACTCACATTTGCGAATAAACCTGAGGACCATAATTCAAGTCGCGCGTATCGTCGAAAGAATCATCTGAAAAAACTGGGTGCAACACGAGAACTTCCTAAGAAAATGGGTGAAATATAAGGACTTCGCAGGAGGTCACCCATCCTAGTGCTACTCTCGCCCAAGCATCCTTAACTTGCGGAGTTCTGATAGAATCCGTTGCATTGGTGTTGGTATGATTGCTCATGTTTCATTATGCGCTTCAAATACATACATTTTTTCTCCCTCCATCCCCCCTCCCGTCATTTGTTTCCTTGTGCGTGCACTCTCCATCTCTCTTTCTCGTTCTAATATTTATTAAAATGCCCCTGCTTCTTGACTCACATTTGCGTATAAACCAGTGGACCATAGTTCCAGTCGCGCGTAACGTCGAACGACCCATCTGAAAAAAAAAATTAGTGCGACTCGAGGACTTCCCAGGAGGTCACCCATCCGAGTACTACTCTCGCCCAAACACACTTAAATGCGGAGTTCTGATGGGATCTGGTGCATTAGTGCTGGTATGATCGCAGCTGTTTAATTTTGCGCTGTAAATACATAAACTCATTCCCCTTTCTTCCCCCTCCCGTCATTTGTTTCCTTGTGCGTGCGCACTGCACCTCCCGTTCTCGTTCTAATATCAAGTAAAATTCTACAGCGCCGTGACTCACATTTGCGAATAAACCTGAGGACCATAATTCAAGTCGCGCGTAACGTCGAAAGAATCATTTGCAAAAAAATGAGTGCAACACGAGGACTTCACAAGAAAATGGGTGAAATATAAGGACTTCGCAGGAGGTAACCCATGCTTGTACTACTCTCGCCCAAGCACCCTTACCTACGGAGTTCTGATAGAATCCGTTGCATTAGTGCTGGTATGATCGCACCTGTTTCATTTCGTGCTGAAAATACATACACTCCTTCTCCTTCCCTCCCCCTCTCATCAATTGTTTCCTTGTGCGTTCACACAGCACCTCTCCTTCTCGTTCTAATATCGATTAAAATGCCCTTGCTTCTTGACTCACAATTGCGTATAAACGACCGGACCCCAGTTACAGTCGCGCGTAACGTCGAACGACCCGTCTGAAAAAAAATTGGTGCGACACGAGGACTTCCCAGGAGGTCACCCATCCGAGTACTACTCTCGCCCGAGCACACTTAACTGCGGAGTTCAGGTGGGATCCGGTGCATTAGTGCTAGTATGATCGCACTAGTTTAATTTTGTGCTGCAAATACATAAACTCCTTCTCCTTTCTTCCCCTTCCCGTCATTTGTTTCCTTGTGCGTGCGCACTGCACCTCCCGTACTCGTTCTAATATCAAGTAAAATGCTACGGTGCCGTGACTCACATTTGCGAATAAACCTGAGGACCATAATTCAAGTCGCGCGTATCGTCGAAAGAATCATCTGCAAAAAAATGGGTGCAACACGAGGACTTCCTAAGAAAAAGGGTGAAATATAAGGACTTCGCATGAGGTCACCCATCCTAGTGCTACTCTCGCCCAAGCACCCTTAACTTGCGGAGTTCTGATAGAATCCGTTGCATTGGTGCTGGTATGATTGCTCATGTTTCATTCTGCGCTGCAAATACATACACTTTTTCTCCCTCCATCCCCCCTCCCGTCATTTGTTTACTTGTGCGTGCACTCTGCATCTCCCCTTCTCGTTCTAATATTGATTAAAATGCCCCTGCTTCTTGACTCACATTTGCGTATAAACCAGTGGACCCTCGTTCCAGTCGCGCTTAACGTCGAACGACCCGTCTGAAAAAAAAATTAGTGCGACACGAGGACTTCCCAGGAGGTCACCCATCCGAGTACTACTCTCGCACAAACACAATTAACTGCGGAGTTCTGATGGGATCCGGTGCATTAGTGCTCGTATGATCGCACCCGTTTAATTTTGCGTTGCAAATACATAAACTCTTTCTCCTTCCATCCCCCCTCCCGTCATTTGTTTCCTTGTGCGTGCACTCTGCATCTCTCTTTCTCGTTCTAATATCAAGTAATATGCCCCGGCACCGTGACTCACCTTTGCAAATGAACCAGCGTTTTATAATTCCATTCGCGCGTAACGTCGAACAACCCATCCGAAAAAAAATAGGAGCAACACGAGAGCTTCCCAGGTGGTCACACATCCGAGTACTACTCTCGCCCAAGCACACTTAACTGCGGAGTTCTGATGGGATCCGGAGCTTTAGTGCTGGTAGGATCGCACCTGTTTAATTTCGCGCTGCAAATACATACACTCCTTCTCTTTTCTTCCCCCTCCCGTCATTTGTTTCCTTGTGCGTGCGCACTGCACCTCTCGTTCTCGTTCAAATATCAAGTAAAATGCCACGGCGTCGTGACTCACATTTGCGAATGAATCTGCGGACCATAATTAAAGTCGCGCGTAACGTCGAACGACCCGTCTGAAAAAAAAATTAGTGCGACACGAGGACTTCCCAGGAGGTCTCCAATCCGAGTACTACTCTCGCCCAAGCACACTTAACTGCGGAGTTCTGATGGGATCCGGTGCAATAGTGCTGGTATGATCGCACCTGTTTAATTTTGCGCTTCAAATACATAAACTCCTTATCCTTTCTTCCCCTTCCCGTCATTTGTTTCCTTGTGCGTGCGCACTGCACCTCTCGTTCACGTTCAAATATAAAGTAAAATGCCACGGCGCCGTGACTCACATTTGCGAATAAATCTGTGGACCATAATTAAAGTCGCGCGTAACGTCGAACGGCACATCTGAAAAAAAGAAAATGGGTGCAACACGAGAACTTCCCAAGAGGTAACCCATCATTGTACTACTTTCGCCAAACCACACTTAACTGCGGAGTTCTGATGGGATCCGGTGCATTCGTGCTGGTGTGACCGCACCTGTTTAATTTCGTGCTGAAAATACATACACTCCTTCTTCCCTCGCTTCCTCCCATCATTTGTTTCCTTGTGCGTTCACACTGCACCTCTCCTTCTCGTTCTAATATCGATTAAAATGCCCCTGATTCTTGACTCACATTTGCGTATAAACTAGCGGACCATAGTTCCAGTCGCGCGTAACGTCGAACGACCCGTCTGAAAAAAAATTGGTGCGACACGAGGACTTCCCATGAGGTCACCCATCCGAGTACTACTCTCGCCCAAGCACGCTTTACTGCAGAGTTCTGATGGGATCCAGTGCATTAGTGTTGGTATGATGCCACTTGTTTAATTTTGCGCTTTAAATACATACACTCCTTCCCTTTTCTTCATCCTCCCGTCATTTGTTTCCTTGTGCGTGCGCACTGCACCTCCCGTACTCATTCTAATATCAAGTAAAATGCCACGGCGCCGTGACTCACATTTGCAACTAAACCTGCGGACCATAAATCAAGTCGCGCGTAACGTCCAAAGAATCATCTGCAAAAAGATGGGTGCAACACGAGTACCTCCCAAGAAAATGGGTGAAATATAAGGACTTCGCAGGAGGTCACCCATCCGAGTACTTTTCTCGCCCAAGCACCCTTAACTGCGGAGTTCTGATAGAATTCGTTGCATTAGTGCTGGTATGATCCCTCATGTTTCATTCTGCACTGCAAATACATACACTCTTTCTCCTCCCATCCCCCCTCCCGTCATTTGTTTCCTTGTGCGTGCACTCTGCATCTCTCTTTCTCGTTCTAATATCAAGTAATATGCCCCGGCACCGTGACTCACCTTTGTAAATGAACCAGCGGTTTATAATTCCATTCGCGCGTAACGTCGAACAACCCATCCGAGAAAAAAAAGGTGCAACACGAGGGCTTCCCAAGTGGTCACCCATCCGAGTACAACTCTCGCCCAAGCACACCTAACTGCGGAGTTCTGATGGGATCCGGGGCTTTAGTGCCGGTATGATCGCACCTGTTTAAGTTCGCGCTGCAAATACATACACTCATTCTCCTTTCTTCCCCCTCCGTCATTTGTTTCCTTGTGCGTTCACACTTCATCTCTCCTTCTCGTTCTAATATAGATTAAAATGCTCCTGCTTCTTGAGTCACATTTGGGTATAAACCAGCGGACCCTAGTTCCAGACGCGCGTAGCGTCGAACGACCCGTCTGAAAAAAAATTGGTGCGACACGAGGACTTCCCAGGAGGTCACCCATCCGAGTACTAATCTCGCCCAAGCACACTTAAGTGCGGAGTTCTGATGGGATCTGGTGCATTAGTGCTGGTATGATCGCAGCTATTTAATTTCGCGCTACAAATTCATAAACTCATTCCCCTTTCTTCCCCTCCCCGTCATTTGTTTCCTTGTGCGTGCGCACTGCACCTCTCGTTCTCGTTCTAATATCAAGTAAAATGCTACAGCGCCGTGACTCACATTTGCGAATAAACCTGAGGACCATAAAACAAGTCGCGCGTAACGTCGAAAGAATCATCTGCAAAAAAATTGGTGTAACACGAGGACTTCACAAGAAAATGGGTGAAATATAAGGACTTCGCAGGAGGTAACCCATGCTAGTACTACTCTCGCCTACGCACCCTTACCTACGGAGTTCTGATAGAATCCGTTGCATTAGTGCTGGTATGATCGCACCTGTTTCATTTCGCGCTGCAAATACATACACTCCTTCTCATTTCTTCCCCCTCCCGTCATTTGTTTCCTTGTGCCTGCGCACTGCACCTCTCGTTCTCGTTCAAATATTAGGTAAAATGCCACGGCACCGTGACTCACATTTGTGAATAAATCTGCGGACTATAATTAAAGTCGCGCGTAACGTCGAACGGCACATCTAAAAAAAAAATGGGTGCAACACGAGAACTTCCCAGGAGGTAACCCATCATTGTACTACTTTCGCCAAAGCACACATAACTGCGTAGTTCTGATGGGATCCGGTGCATTTGTGCTGGTGTGACCGCACATGTTTAATTTCGTGCTGAAAATACATACACTCGTTCTTCCCTCCCCACCTCCCATCATTTGTTTCCTTGTGCGTTCACACTGCACCTCTCCTTCTCTTTATAATATCGATTAAAATGCCCCTGATTCTTGACTCACATTTGCGTATAAACCAACGGACCATAGTTCCAGTCGCGCGTAACGTCGAACGACCCATCTGAAAAAAAATTGTTGCGATACGAGGACTTCCCAAGAGGTCACCCATGCGAGTACTACACTCGCCCAAGCACACTTAACTGCAGAGTTCTGATGGGATCCAGTGCATTAGTGCTGGTATGATCGCATCCGTTTAATTCCGCGCTGCAAATACATAAACTCCTTCTCCTTTCTTCCCCCTCCCGTCATTTGTTTCCTTGTGCGTGCGCACTGTACCTCCCGTACTCGTTCTAATATCAAGTAAAATGCCACGGCGCCGTGACTCACATTTACGAATAAACCTGCGGACCATAAATCAAGTCGCGCGTAACGTAGAAAGAATCATCTGTAAAAAGATGGGTGCAACACGAGGACCTACAAGGAAAATGGGTGAAATATAAAGACTTGGCATGAGGTCACCCATCCGAGTACTTTTCTCGCCCAAGCACCCTTAACTGCGGAGTTCTGATAGAATCCGTTGCATTAGTGCTGGTATGATCCCTCATGTTTCATTCTGCACTACAAATACATACACTCTTTCTCCTCCCATCCCCCCTTTCGTCATTTGTTTCCTTGTGCGTGCACTCTACATCTCTCTTTCTCGTTCTAATATCAAGTAATATGCCCCGGATCCGTGACTCACCTTTGCAAATGAACCAGCGGTTTATAATTCCATTCGCGCGTAACGTCGAACAACCCATCCGAAAAAAAATAGGTACAACACGAGGGCTTCCCAAGTGGTCACCCATCCGAGTACTACTCTCGCCCAAGTGCACTTAACTGCGGAGTTCTAATGGGATCCGGGGCTTTAGTGCTGGTATGATCGCACCTGTTTAATTTCGCGCTGCAAATATATACACTCCTTCTCCTTTCTTCCCCCTCCCATCATTTGTTTCCTTGTGCGTTAACACTTCACCTCTCATTCTCGTTCTAATATCGATTAAAATGCCCCTGCTTATTGACTCACATTTGCGTATAAACCAGTGGACCCTACTTCCAGTCGCGCGTAACGTCGAACGACCCGTCTGAAAAAAAAATTAGTGCGACACGAGGACTTCCCAAGAGGTCACCCATCCGAGTACTACTCTCGCCCAAGCACACTTAACTGCGGAGTTCTGATGGGATCCGGTGCATTAGTGCTGGTATGATCGCACCTGTTTAATTTTGCGCAGCAATTACATAAACTCCTTCTCCTTTCTTCCCCCTCCCGTCATTTATTTCATTGTGCGTGCCCACTGCACCTCTCGTTCTCGTTCAAATATCAAGTAAAATGCCACGACACCGTGACTCACATTTGGGAATAAATCTGCGGACCATAATTAAAGTCGCGCGTAACGTCGAACGGCACATCTGAAAAAAAGAAAATGGGTACAACACGAGAACTTCCCACGAGGTAACCCATCATTGTACTACTTTCGCCAAAGCACACTTAACTGCGGAGTTCTGATGGGATCCGGTGCATTTGTGCTGGTATAATCGCACCTGTTTAATTTCGCGCTGCAAATACATACACTCATTCCCCTTTCTTCCCCCTCCCGTCATTTGTTTCCTTGTGCGTGCGCACTGTACCTCCCGTTCTCGTTCTAATATCAAGTAAAGCGCCACGGCGCCATGACTCACATTTGCGAATAAACCTGAGGACCATAATTCAAGTCGCGCGTAATGTCGAAAGAATCATCTGCAAAAAAATGGATGCAACACGAGGACTTCACAAGAAAATGGGTGAAATATAAGGACTTCGCAGGAGGTAACCCATGCTAGTACTACTCTCGCCCAAGCACCCTTACCTACGGAGTTCTGATAGAATCCATTGCATTAGTGCTGGTATGATCGCACCTGTTTCATTTCTTGCTTAAAATACATAAACTCCTTCTCCTTTCTTCCCCCTCCCATCAATTGTTTCCTTGTGCGTTCACACTGCATCTCTCCTTCTCGTTCTAATATCGATTAAAATGCCCCTGCTTCTTGACTCACATTTGCGTATAAACCAGCGGACCCTAGTTCCAGTCGTGCGTAACGTCGAACGACCCGCCTAAAAAAAAATTGGTGCGACACGAGGACTTCCCAGGAGGTCACCAATCCGAGTACTACTCTCACCAAAGCATACTTAACTGCGGAGTTCTGACGGGATCCGGTGCATTAGTGCTGGTATGATCGCACCTGTTTAATTCTGCGCTGCTAATAAATAAACTCCTTCTCCTTTCTTCCCCCTCCCGTCATTTGTTTCCTTGTGCGTGCGCACTGCACCTCCCGTGCTCCTTCTAATATAAAGTAAAATGCTACGGTGCCGTGACTCAGATTTTCGAATAAACCTGAGGACCATAATTCAAGTTGCGCGTATCGTCGAAAGAATCATCTGCAAAAAAATGGGTGGAACACGAGGACTTCCTAAGAAAATGGGTGAAATATAAGGACTTCGCATGAGGTCACCCATCCTAGTGCTACTCTCACTCAAGCACCCTTAACTTGCGGAGTTCTGATAGAATCCGTTGCATTGGTGCTGGTATGATTGCTCATGTTTCATTCTGCGCTGCAAATACATACACTTTTTCTCCCTCCATCCCCCCTCCCGTCATTTGTTTCCTTATGCGTGCACCCTGCATCTCTCCTTCTCGTTCTAATATCGATTAAAATGCCCATGCTTCTTGACTCACATTTGCGTAGAATCCAGTGGACCCAAGTTCTAGTCGTGCGTAACGTCGAACGACCCGTCTGAAAAAAAAATTAGTGCGACACGAGGACTTCCGAGGAGGTCACCCATCCGAGTACTACTCTCGCCCAAGCACACTTAACTGCGGAGTTCTGATGGGATCCGGTGCATTAATGCTGGTATGATCGAACCTGTTTAATTTCGCGCTGCAAATACATAAACTCCTTCTCCTTTATTCCCCCTCCCGTCATTTGTTTCCTTGTGCGTGCGCACTGCACCTCTCGTTCTCGCTCAAATATCAAGTAAAATGCCACGGCACCGTGACTCACATTTGCAAATAAATCTGTGGACCATAATTAAAGTCGCGCGTAACGTCAAACGGCACATCTGAAAAAAAGAAAATGGGTGCAACACGAGAACTTCCCACGAGGTAACCCATCATTGTGCTACTTTCGTCAAAGCACACTTAACTGCGGAGTTCTGATGGGATCCAGTGCATTTGTGCTGGTATGATCGCACCTGTTTAATTTCGCGCTGCAAATACATACACTCATTCCCCTTTCTTCCCCCTCCCGTCATTTGTTTCCTTGTGCGTGCGCACTGCACCTCCCGTTCTTGTTCTAATATCAAGTAAAATTCCACGGCGCCGTGGTGAATAAACCTGAGGACCATAATTCAAGTTGCGCGTAACGTCAAAAGAATCATCTACAAAAAAATAGGTGCAACACGAGGACTTCACAAGAAAATGGGTGAAATATAAGGACTTCGCAGGAGGTAACCCATGCTAGTACTACTCTCGCCCAAGCACCCTTACCTACGGAGTTCTGATAGAATCCGTTGCATTAGTGCTGGTATGATCGTACCTGTTTCATTTCGTGCTGAAAATACATACACTCCTTCTCCTTCCCTCCCCCTCCCATCAATTGTTTCCTTGTGCGTTCACACTGCACCTCTCCTTCTCGTTCTAATATCGATTAAAATGCCCCTGCTTCTTGACTCACATTTGCGTATAAACCAGCGGACCCTAGTTCCAGTCACGCGTAACGTCGAACGACCCGTCTGAAAAAAAATTGGTGCGACACGAGGACTTCCCAAGAGGTCACCCATCCGAGTACTACTCTCGCCCAAGCACACTTAACTGCGGAGTTCTGACGAGATCCGGTGCACTAGTGCTGGTATGATCGCACCTGTGTAATTTTACGCTGCAAATACATAAACTCATTCCCCTTTATTCCCCCTCCCGTCATTTGTTTCCTTGTGCGTGCGCACAGCACCTCCCGTTCTCATTCTAATATCAAGTAAAATTCTACAGCGCCGTGATTCACATTTGTGAATAAACCTGAGGACCATAATTCAAGTCGCGCGAAACGTCGAAAGAATCATCTGCAAAAATATGGGTGCAACACGAGGACTTCACAAGAAAATGGGTGAAATATAAGGATTTCGCAGGAGGTAACCGATGCTAGTACTACTCTCGCCCAAGCACCCTTACCTAAGGAGTTCTGATAGAATCCGTTGCATTAGTGCTGGTATGATCGCACCTGTTTCATTTCGTGCTGAAAATACATACACTCCTTCTCCTTCCCTCCCCCTCCCATCAATTGTTTCCTTGTGCGTTCACACTACACCTCTCCTTCTCGTTCTAATATCGATTAAAATGCCCCTGCTTCTTGACTCACAATTGCGTATAAACCAGCGGACCCTAGTTCCAGTCGCGCGTAACGTCGAACGACCCGTCTGAAAAAAAATTGGTGCGACACGAGGACTTCCCAGGAGGTCACCAATCCAAGGACTACTCTCTCCAAAGCACACTTAACTGCAAAGTTCTGACGGGATCTGGTGCATTAGTGCTGGTATGATCGCACTTGTTTAATTCCGCACTGCAAATACATAAACAACTTCTCCTTTCTTCCCCCTCCTGTCATTTGTTTCCTTGTGCGTGCGCACTGCACCTCCCGTGCTCCTTCTAATATAAAGTAAAATGCTATAGTGCCGTGACTCATATTTGTAAATAAACTTGAGGACCATAATTCAAGTCGCGCGTATCGTCGAAAGAAGCATCTGCAAAAAAATGGGTGGAACACGAGGACTTCCTAAGAAAATGGGTGAAATATAAGGACTTCGCATGTGGTCACCCATCCTAGTGCTACTCTCGCCCAAGCACCCTTAACTTGCGGAGTTCTGATAGAATCCGTTGCATTGGTGCTGGTATGATTGCTCATGTTTCATTCTGCGCTGCAAATACATACACTTTTTCTCCCTCCATCCCCCCTCCCGTCATTTGTTTCCTTGAGCGTGCACTCTGCATCTCTCCTTCTCGTTCTAATATCGATTAAAATGCCCCTGCTTCTTGACTCACATTTGCGTATAAACCAGTGGACCCTAGTTCCAGTCGCGCGTAACGTCGAACGACCCGTCTGAAAAAAAAATTAGTGCGACACGAGGACTTCCCAAGAGGTCACCCATCCGAGTACTACTCTCGCCCAAGCACACTTAACTGCGGAGTTCTGATGGGATCCGGTGCATTAGTGCTGGTATGATCGCAGCTGTTTAATTTTGCGCTGCAAATACATAAACTCCTTCTCCTTTCTTCCCCCTCCCGTTATTTGTTTCATTGTGCGTGCACACTGCACCTCTCGTTCTCGTCCAAATATCAAGTAAAATGCCACGACACTGTGACTCACATTTGCGAATAAATCTGCGAACCATAATTAAAGTCGCTTATAACGTCGAACGGCACATCTGAAAAAAAGAAAATGGGTGCGACACGAGAACTTCCCACGAGGTAACCCATCATTGTACTACTTCCGCCAAAGCACACTTAACTGCGGAGTTCTGATGGGATCCGGTGAATTTGTGCTGGTATGATCGTACCTGTTTATTTCCGCGCTGCAAATACATACACTCCTTCTTCCCTCCCCCCTCCCATCATTTGTTTCCTTGTGCGTTCACACTGTACCTCTCCTTCTCGTTCTAATATCGATTAAAATGCCCCTGATTCTTGACTCACATTTACGTATAAACTAGCGGACCATAATTCCAGTCGCGCGTAACGTCGAACGACTCATCTGAAAAAAAATTGTTGCGATACGAGGACTTCCCAAGAGGTCACCCATCCGAGTACTACCCTCGCCCAGGCACACTTAACTGCGGAGTTCTGATGGGATCCGGTGCATTAGTGCTGGTATGATCGAACCTGTTTAATTTCGCGCTGCAAATACATAAATTCCTTCTCCTTTCTTCCCCCTCCCGTCATTTGTTTCTGTGTGCGTGCGTACTGCACCTCTCGTTCTCGTTCAAATATCAAGTAAAATGCCACGGCGCCATGACTCACATTTGCGAATAAATCTGCGGACCATAATTAAAGTCGTGCGTAACGTCGAACTGCAAATCTGAAAAAAAAAATGGGTGCAACACGAGAACTTCCCAGGAGGTAAACCATCATTGTACTACTTTCGGCAAAGCACACTTAACTGCGGAGTTCTGATGGGATCCGGTGCATTTGTGCTGGTGTGACCGCACTTGTTTAATTTCGTACTAAAAAAACATACACTCCTTCTTCCCTCCCCCCCTCCCATCATTTGTTTCCTTGTGCGTTCACACTGCACCTCTCCTTCTCGTTCTAATATCGATTAAAATGCCCCTGATTCTTGACTCACATTTGCGTATAAACCAGCAGACCATAGTTCCAGTCTCGCGTAACGTCGAACGACCCGTCTGAAAAAAAATTGGTGCGACACGAGGACTTCCCAGGTGGTCACCAATCCGAGTACTACTCTCGCCCAAGCACATGTACCTGCAGAGTTCTGATGAGATCCAGTGCATTAGTGCTGGTATGATCGCACCCGTTTAATTCTGCGCTGCAAATATATAAACTCCTTCTCCTTTCTTCCCCCTCCCGTCATTTGTTTCCTTGTGCGTGTGCACTGCACCTCCCGTGCTCGTTCTAATATCAAGTAAAATACCACGGCGCCGTGACTCACATTTGCGAATAAACCTGAGGACCATAATTCAAGTCGCGCGTAACGTCGAAAGAATCATCTACAAAAAAATGGGTGCAACACGAGGACTTCACAAGAAAATGAGTGAAATATAAGGACTTCGCAGGAGGTAACCCATGCTAGTACTACTCTCGCCCAAGCACCCTTACCTACGGAGTTCTGATAGAATCCGTTGCATTAGTACTGGTATCATCGCACCTGTTTCATTTCGTGCTGAAAATACATACACTCCTTCTCCTTCCCTTCCCTTCCCATCAATTGTTTCCTTGTGCGTTCACACTGCACCTCTCCTTCTCGTTCTAATATCAATTAAAATGCCCCTGCTTCTCGACTCACATTTGCGTATAAACTAGCGGAACCTAGTTCCAGTCGTGCGTAACGTCGAACGACTCGTCTGAAAAAAAATTGGTGCGACACGAGGACTTTGCAGGAGGTCACCCATCCGAGTACTACTCTCGCCCAAGCACACTTAACTGCGGAGTTTTGATGGGATCCGGTGCATTAGTGTTGGTATGATCGCAACCGTTTAATTTCGCGCTGCAAATACATAAACTCCTTCTCCTTTCTTCCCCCTCCTGTCATTTGTTTCCTTGTGCGTGCGAACTGCACCTACCGTGCTCGTTCTAATATCAAGTAAAATGCTACGGTGTCGTGACTCACATTTGCGAATAAACCTGAGTACCATAATTCAAGTCGCGCGTATCGTCGAAAGAATTATCTGCAAAAAAATGGGTGAAATATAAGGACTTCCCAAGAGGTCACCCATCCGAGTACTACTTTCGCCCAAGCACACTTAACTGCAGAGTTCTAATGGGATCCGGTGCATTTGTGCTGGTGTGACAGCACCTGTTTAATTTTGTGCTGAAAATACATACACTCCTTCCCTTCCCCCCTCCCATCAGTTGTTTCCTTGTGCGTTCACACTGCACCTCTCTTTCTCGTTCTAATATCGATTAAAATGCCCCTGATTCTTGACTCACATTTGCATATAAACCAGCGGACTATAGTTCCAGTCGCGCGTAACGTAGAACGACCCATCTGAAAAAAAATTGTTGCGATACGAGGACTTCCCAAAAGGTCACCCATCCGAGTACTACTCTCGCCAAAGCACACTTAACTGCAGAGTTCTGATGGGATCCAGTGCATTAGTGCTGGTATGATGCCACTTGTTTAATTTTGCGCTTCAAATACATACACTCCTTCTCTTTTCTTCCTCATTCCGTCATTTGTTTCCTTGTGCATGCGCATTGCACCTCCCGTACTCGTTCTAATATCAAGTAAAATGCCACGGCGCCATGACTCAAATTTGCAAATAAATTTGCGGACCATAAATCAAGTCGCGCGTAACGTCGAAAGAATCATCTGCAAAAAGATGGGTGCAACTCGAGGACCTCCCAAAAAAATGGGTGAAATATAAGGACTTCGCAGGAGGTCACCCATCCGAGTACTTTGCTCGCCCAAGCACCCTTAACTGCGGAGTTCTGATAGAATCCGTTGCATTAATGCTAGTATGATCCCTCATGTTTCATTCTACACTGCAAATACATACACTCTTTCTCCTTCCATCCCCACTCCGTCATTTGTTTCCTTGTGCGTGCACTCTGCATCTCTCTTTCTTGTTCTAATATCAAGTAATATGCCCCGGCACTGTGACTCACCTTTGCAAATGAACCAGCGGTTCATAATTCCATTTGCGCGTAACGTCGAACAACCTATCCGAAAAAAAATAGGTGCAACACGAGGGCTTCCCAAGTGGTCACCTATCCGAGAACTACTCTCGACCAAGCACACTTAACTGCGGAGTTCTGACAGGACCTGGAGCTTTAGTGCTGGTATGATCGCACCAATTTAATTTTCCGCTGCAAATACATACACTTCTTCTCCTTTCTTCCCCCTCCCGTCATTTGTTTCCTTGTGCGTTCACACTTCACCTCTCATTCTCGTTCTAATATTGATTAAAATGCCCTTGCTTCTTGACTCACATTTGCGTATACACCAGTGGACCCTAATTCTAGTCGCGCGTAACGTCGAACGACTCGTCTGAAAAAAAAAATTAGTGCGACACGAGGACTTCCCAGGAGGTCACCCATCCGAGTACTACTCTCGCCCAAGCACACTCAACTGCGGAGTTTTGATGGGATCCGGTGCATTAGTGCTGGTATAATCGCACCCTTTTAATTCTGCGCTGCAAATACATAAACTCCTTCTCCTTTCTTCCCCCTCCCGTCATTTGTTTCCTTGTGCGTGCGCACTGCACCTCCCGTGCTCGTTCTAATATCAAGTAAAATGCTACGGTGCCGTGACTCACATTTGCGAATAAACCTGAGGACCATAATTCAAGTCGCGCGTATCGTCGAAAGAATCATCTGCAAAAAAATGGGTGCAACACGAGGACTTCCTAAGAAAATTGGTGAAATATAAGGACTTCGCAGGAGGTCACCCATCCTAGTGCTACTCTCGCCCAAGCACCCTTAACTTGCGGAGTTCTGACAGAATCCGTTGTATTGGTGCTGGTATGATTGCTCATATTTCATTCTACGCTGCAAATACATACACTTTTTCTCCCTCCATCCACCCTCCCGTCATTTGTTTCCTTGTGCGTGCACTCGGCATCTCTCCTTCTCGTTCTAATATCGATTAAAATGCCCCTGCTTCTTGACTCACATTTGCGTGTAAACCAGTGGACCCTAGTTCCAGTCGCGCGTAACGTCGAACGACCCGTCTGAAAAAAAAATTAGTGCGACACGAGGACTTCCGAGGAGGTCACCCATCCGAGTACTACTCTCGCCCAAGCACACTTAACTGCGGAGTTCTGATGGGATCAGGTGCATTAGTGCTGGTATGATCGCACCTGTTTAATTTCGCGCTGCAAATACATAAATTCCTTCTCCTTTCTTCCCCCTCCCGTCATTTGTTTCTAAGTGCGTGCGCACTGCACCTCTCGTTCTCGTTCAAATATCAAGTACAATGCCATGGCGCCGTGACTCACATTTGCAAATAAATCTGCGGACCATAATTAAAGTCGCCCGTAACGTCGAACGACACATCTGAAAAAAAAAAAATGGGTGCAACACGAGAACTTCCCACGAGGTAACCCATCATTGTACTACTTTCACCAAAGCACACTTAACTGCGGAGTTCTGATGGGATCCGGTGCATTTGTGCTGGTATGATCGCACCTGTTTAATTTTGCGCTGCAAATACATAAACTCATTCCCCTTTCTTCCCCCTCCCGTCATTTGTTTCCTTGTGCGTGCGCACTGTACCTCCCGTGCTCGTTCTAATATAAAGTAAAATGCTAAGGTGCCGTGACTCACATTTGCGAATAAACCTGAGGACCATAATTCAAGTCGCGCGTATCGTCGAAAGAATCATCTGCAAAAAAATGGGTGCAACACGAGGACTTCCTAAGAAAATTTGTGAAATATAAGGACTGCGCAGGAGGTCACACATCCTAGTGCTACTCTCGCCCAAGCACCCTTAACTTGCGGAGTTCTGATAGAATCCGTTGCATTGGTACTGGTATGATTGCTCACGTTTCATTCTGCGCTGCAAATACATACACTTTATCTCCCTCCATCCCCCCTCCCGTCATTTGTTTCCTTGTGCGTGAACTCTGCATCTCTCATTCTCGTTCTAATATCGATTAAAATGCCCATGCTTCTTGACTCACATTTGCGTATAAACCAGTGGACCCTAGTTCCAGTCGCGCATAACATCAAACGACCCGTCTGAAAAAAAAAATTAGTGCGACACGAGGACTTCCCAGGAGGTCACCCATCCGAGTACTACTCTCGCCCAAGCACAATTAACTGCGGAGTTCTGATGGGATCCGGTGCATTAGTGCTGGTATGATCGCACCTATTTAATTTCGCGCTGCAAATACATAAATTCCTTCTCCTTTCTTCCCCCTCCCGTCATTTGTTTCCAAGTGCGTGCACACTGCACCTCTCGTTCTCGTTCAAATATCAACTAAAATACCACGGAGTCGTGACTCACATTTGCGAATAAATTTGCGGACCATAATTAAAGTCGCGCGTAAGGTCGAACGACACATCTGAAAAAAAGAAAATGGGTGCAACACGAGAACTTCCCAGGAGGTAACCCATCATTGTACTACTTTCGCCAAAGCACACTTAACTGCGGAGTTCTGATGGGATCCGGTGCATTTGTGCTGGTGTGATCGCACCTGTTTAATTCCGTGCTGCAAATACATAAACTCCTTCTCCTTTCTTCCCCCTCCCATCATTTGTTTCCTTGTGCGTGCGCACTGCACCTCCCGTGCTCGTTCTAATATCAAGTAAAATGCTACGGTGCCGTGACTCACATTTGCGAATAAACCTAAGGACCATAATTCAAGTCGCGCGTATCATCGAAAGAATCATCTGCAAAAAAATGTGTGCAACACGAGGACTTCCTAAGAAAATGGGTGAAATATAAGGACTTCGCAAGAGGTCACCCATCCTAGTGCTTCTCTCGCCCAAGCACCCTTAACTTGCGGAGTTCTGATAGAATCCGTTGCATTGGTGCTGGTATGATTGCTCATGTTTCATTCTGTGCTGCAAATACATACACTTTTTCTCCCTCCATCCCCCCTTCCGTCATTTGTTTCCTTGTGCGTGCACTCTGCATCTCTCCTTCTCGTTCTAATATCGATTAAAATGCCCCTGCTTATTGACTCACATTTGCGTATAAACCAGTGGACCTTAGTTCCAGTCGCGCGTAACGTCGAACGACCCGTCTGAAAAAAAAAATTAGTGCGACACGAGGACTTCCGAGGAGGTCACCCATCCGAGTACTACTCTCGCCTAAGCACACTTAAATGCGGAGTTCTGATGGGATCCGATGCATTAGTGCTGGTATGATCGCAGCTGTTTAATTTTGCGTTGCAAATACATAAACTCATTCCCCTTTCTTCCCCCTCCCGTCATTTGTTTCCTTGCACGTGCGCACTGCACCTTCCGTTCTCGTTCTAATATCAAGTAAAATGCTACAGCGCCGTGACTCACATTTGCGAATAAACCTGAAGACCATAATTCAAGTCGCGCGTAACATCGAAAGAATCATTTGCAAAAAAATGGGTGCAACACGAGGACTTCACAAGAAAATGGTTGAAATATAAAGACTTCGCAGGATGTAACCCATGCTAGTACTACTCTCGCCCAAGCACCCTAACCTACGGAGTTCTGATAGAATCCGTTGCATTAGTGCTGGTATGATCACACCTGTTTCATTTCGTGCTGAAAATACATATACTCCTTATATTTCCCTCCCCCTCCCATCAATTGTTTCCTTGTGCGTTCACACTGCACCTCTCATTCTCGTTCTAATATCGATTAAAATGCCCCTGCTTCTTGACTCACATTTGCGTATAAACCAGCGGACCCTAGTTCCAGTCGCGCGTAACGTCGAACGACCCATTTGAAAAAAAATTGGTGCGACACGAGGACTTCTCAGGAGGTCACCCATCCGAGTACTACTCTCGCCCAAGCGCACTTAACTGCGGAGTTCTGATGGGATCCGGTGCATTAGTGCTGGTATGATCGCACCCGTTTAATTTCGCGCTGCGAATACATAAACTCCTTCTCATTTCTTCCCCCTCCCGTCATTTGTTTTCTTGTGCGTGCGCACTGCACCTCCCGTGCTCGTTCTAATATCAAGTAAAATGCTACGGTGCCGTGACTCACATTTGCGAATAAACGCGCGTAAGGTCGAAAGAATCATCTGCAAAAAAATGGGTGCAACACGAGGACTTCACAAGAAAATGGGTGAAATATAAGGACTTCGCAGGAGGTAACCCATGCTAGTACTAGTCTCACCCAAGCACCCTTACCTACGGAGTTCTGATAGAATCCGATGCATTAGTGCTGGTATGATCGCACCTGTTTCATTTCGTGCTGAAAATACATACACTCCTTCTCCTTCCCTCCCCCTCCCATCAATTGTTTCCTTGTGCGTTCACACTGCACCTCTCCTTCTCGTTCTAATATCGATTAAAATGCCCCTGCTTCTTGACTCACATTTGCGTAGAAACCAGCGGACCCCAGTTCCAGTCGAGCGTAACGTCGAACGACCCGTCTGGAAAAAAATTGGTGCGACACGAGGACTTCCCAGGAGGTCACCCATCCGAGAACTACTCTCGCCCAAACACACTTAACTGCGGAGTTCTGATGGTATCCGGTGTATTAGTGATAGTATGATCGCACCCGTTTAATTTCGCGCTGCAAATACATAAACTCCTTCTCCTTTCTTCCTCCTCCTGTCATTTGTTTCCTTGTGCGTGCGCACTACACCTACCGTGCTCGTTCTAATATCAAGTAAAATGCTACGGTGCTGTGACTCACATTTTCGAATAAATCTGAGGACCATAATTCAAGTCCCGCGTATCGTCGAAAGAATCATCTGCAAAAAAATGGGTGAAATATAAGGACTTCGCAGGAGGTCACCCATCCTAGTGCTACTCTCGCCCAAGCACCCTTAACTTGCGGAGTTCTGATAGAATCCGTTGCATTGGTGCTGGTATGATTGCTCATGTTTCATTCTGTGCTGCAAATACATACACTTTTTCTCCCTCCATCCCCCCTCCCGTCATTTGTTTCCTTGTGCGTGCACTCTGCATCTCTCCTTCTCGTTCTAATATCGATTAAAATGCCCCTGCTTATTGACTCACATTTGCGTATAAACCAGTGGACCTTAGTTCCAGTCGCGCGTAACGTCGAACGACCCGTCTGAAAAAAAAAATTAGTGCGACACGAGGACTTCCGAGGAGGTCACCCATCCGAGTACTACTCTCGCCTAAGCACACTTAAATGCGGAGTTCTGATGGGATCCGGTGCATTAGTGCTGGTATGATCGCAGCTGTTTAATTTTGCGTTGCAAATACATAAACTCATTCCCCTTTCTTCCCCCTCCCGTCATTTGTTTCCTTGCACGTGCGCACTGCACCTTCCGTTCTCGTTCTAATATCAAGTAAAATGCTACAGCGCCGTGACTCACATTTGCGAATAAACCTGAAGACCATAATTCAAGTCGCGCGTAACATCGAAAGAATCATTTGCAAAAAAATGGGTGCAACACGAGGACTTCACAAGAAAATGGTTGAAATATAAAGACTTCGCAGGATGTAACCCATGCTAGTACTACTCTCGCCCAAGCACCCTAACCTACGGAGTTCTGATAGAATCCGTTGCATTAGTGCTGGTATGATCACACCTGTTTCATTTCGTGCTGAAAATACATATACTCCTTATATTTCCCTCCCCCTCCCATCAATTGTTTCCTTGTGCGTTCACACTGCACCTCTCATTCTCGTTCTAATATCGATTAAAATGCCCCTGCTTCTTGACTCACATTTGCGTATAAACCAGCGGACCCTAGTTCCAGTCGCGCGTAACGTCGAACGACCCATTTGAAAAAAAATTGGTGCGACACGAGGACTTCTCAGGAGGTCACCCATCCGAGTACTACTCTCGCCCAAGCGCACTTAACTGCGGAGTTCTGATGGGATCCGGTGCATTAGTGCTGGTATGATCGCACCCGTTTAATTTCGCGCTGCGAATACATAAACTCCTTCTCATTTCTTCCCCCTCCCGTCATTTGTTTTCTTGTGCGTGCGCACTGCACCTCCCGTGCTCGTTCTAATATCAAGTAAAATGCTACGGTGCCGTGACTCACATTTGCGAATAAACGCGCGTAAGGTCGAAAGAATCATCTGCAAAAAAATGGGTGCAACACGAGGACTTCACAAGAAAATGGGTGAAATATAAGGACTTCGCAGGAGGTAACCCATGCTAGTACTAGTCTCACCCAAGCACCCTTACCTACGGAGTTCTGATAGAATCCGATGCATTAGTGCTGGTATGATCGCACCTGTTTCATTTCGTGCTGAAAATACATACACTCCTTCTCCTTCCCTCCCCCTCCCATCAATTGTTTCCTTGTGCGTTCACACTGCACCTCTCCTTCTCGTTCTAATATCGATTAAAATGCCCCTGCTTCTTGACTCACATTTGCGTAGAAACCAGCGGACCCCAGTTCCAGTCGAGCGTAACGTCGAACGACCCGTCTGGAAAAAAATTGGTGCGACACGAGGACTTCCCAGGAGGTCACCCATCCGAGAACTACTCTCGCCCAAACACACTTAACTGCGGAGTTCTGATGGTATCCGGTGTATTAGTGATAGTATGATCGCACCCGTTTAATTTCGCGCTGCAAATACATAAACTCCTTCTCCTTTCTTCCTCCTCCTGTCATTTGTTTCCTTGTGCGTGCGCACTACACCTACCGTGCTCGTTCTAATATCAAGTAAAATGCTACGGTGCTGTGACTCACATTTTCGAATAAATCTGAGGACCATAATTCAAGTCCCGCGTATCGTCGAAAGAATCATCTGCAAAAAAATGGGTGAAATATAAGGACTTCGCAGGAGGTCACCCATCCTAGTGCTACTCTCGCCCAAGCACCCTTAACTTGCGGAGTTCTGATAGAATCCGTTGCATTGGTGCTGGTATGATTGCTCATGTTTCATTCTGCGCTGCAAATACAAACACTTTTTCTCCCTCCATCCCCCCTCCCGTCATTTGTTTCCTTGTGCGTGCACTCTGCATCTCTCATTCTCGTTCTAATATCAATTAAAATGCCCCTGCTTCTTGACTCACATTTGCGTATAAACTATTAGACCCTAGTTCCAGTCGCGCGTAACGTCGAACGACCCGTCTGAAAGAAAAAATTAGTGCGACACGAGAACTTCCCAAGAGGTCACCCATCCGAGTACTACTCTCGTCCAAGCACACTTAACTGCGGAGTTCTAATGGGATCCGTTGCATTAGTGCTGGTATGATGGCACCTGTTTAATTTTGCGCTGCAAATACATAAACAACTTCTCCTTTCTTCCCCCTCCCCTCATTTGTTTCCTTGTGCGTGCGCACTGCACCTTACGTTCTCATTCAAATATCAAGTAAAATGCCACAGCGCCGTGACTCACATTTGCGAATAAACCTGAGGACCATAATTCAAGTCGCGCGTAACGTCGAAAGAATCATTTGCAAAAAAATGGGTGCAACACGAGGACTTCCTAAGAAAATGGGTGAAATATAAGGACTTCGCAGGAGGTCACCCATCCTAGAGCTACTCTCGCCCAATCACCCTTAACTTGCAGAGTTACGATAGAATCCGTTGCATTGGTGCTGGTATGATTGCTCATGTTTCATTCTGCGCTGCAAATACATACACTTTTTCTCCCTCCATCCCCCCTCCCGTCAATTGTTTCCTTGTGCGTTCACACTGCACCTCTCCTTCTCGTTCTAATATCGATTAAAATGCCCCTACTTCTTGACTTACATTTGCGAATAAACCTGAGGACCATAATTCAATTCGCGCTTAACTTCGAAAAAATCATCTGCAAAAAAATGGGTGCAACACGAGGACTTTACAAGAAAATGGGTGAAATATAAGGACTTCGCAGGAGGTAACCCATGCTAGTACTACTCTCGCCCAAGCACCCTTACCTATGGAGTTCTGATAAAATCCGATGCATTAGTGTTGCTATGATCGCACCTGTTTCATTTCGTGCTGAAAATACATACACTCTTTCTCCTTCCCTCCCCCTCCCGTCATTTGTTTCCTTGTGCGTGCACTCTGCATCTCTCTTTCTCGTTCGAATATAGATTAAAATGCCCCTGCTTCTTGATTCACATTTGCGTATAAACCAGTGGACCCTAGTTGCAGTCGCGCATAACGTCGAACGACCGGTCTGAAAAAAAAAAATTAGTGCGACACGAGGACTTCCCAGGAGGTCACCCATCCGAGTATTACTCTCGCCCAAGCACACTTAATTACGGAGTTCTAATGGGATCCGGTGCATTAGTGCTAGTATGATCACACCTGTCTAATTTCGCGCTGCAAATACATAAACTCCTTCTCCTTTCTTCCCCCTCCCGTCATTTGTTTCCTTGTGCGTGCGCACTGCACCTCACGTTCTCGTTCAAATATCAAGTAAAATGCCACGGCACCGTGACTCACATTTGTGAATAAATCTGCGGACCATAATTAAAGTCGCGCGTAACGTCGAACGGCACATCTGAAAAAAAGAAGATGGGTGCAACACGAGAACTTCCCAGGAGGTAACCCATCATTGTACTACTTTCGCCAAAGCACACTTAACTGTGGAGTTCTGATGGGATCCGGTGCATTTGTGCTGGTGTGACCGCACCTGTTTATTTCGTGCTGAAAATACATACACTCCTTCTTCCCTACCCCCCTCCCATCATTTGTTTCCTTGTGCGTTCACACTGCACCTCTCCTTCTCGTTCTAATATCGATTAAAATGCCCCTGATTCTTGACTCACATTTGCGTATAAACCAGTGGACCATAGTTCCAGTCACGGGTAACGTCGAACGACCCCTCTGAAAAAAAATTGTTGCGATACAAGGACTTCCCAAGAGGTCACACATCCGAGTACTACACTCGCCCAAGCACACTTCACTGCGGAGTTCTGATGGGATCCGGTGCATTAGTGCTGGTATGATCGCACCTGTTTAATTTTGCGCTGCAAATACATAAATTCATTCCCCTTTCTTCCCCCTCCTGTCATTTGTTTCCTTGTGCGTGCGCACTGCACCTCCCGTTCTCGTTCTAATATCAAGTAAAATGCTACAGCGCCGTGACTCACATTTGCGAATAAACCTGAGGACCATAATTTAAGTCGCACGTAACGTTGAAAGAATCATCTGCAAAAAAATTGGTGCAACACGAGGACTTCCCAAGTGGTCACCCATCTGAGTACTACTCTCGCCCAAGCACACTTAACTGCGGAGTTATGATGGGATCTGTTGCATTAGTGCTGGTATGATCGCACCTGATTAATTTCGCGCTGCAAATACATAAACTCCTTCTCCTTTCTTCCCCCTCCCGTCATTTGTTTCCTTGTGGGTGCACTCTGTATCTCTCTTTCTCGTTCTAATATCAAGTAATATGCCCCGACACCGTGACTCACCTTTGCAAATGAACCAGCGGTTTATAATTCCATTCGCGGCTAACGTCGAACAACCCATCCGGAAAAAAATAGGTGCAACACGAGGGCTTCCCAAGTGGTCACCCATCCGAGTACTACTCTCGCCCAAGCACACCTAACTGCGGAGTTCTGATGGAATCCGAAGCTTTAGTGCTGGTATGATCGCACCTGTTTAATTTCGCATTGCAAATACATACACTCCTTCTCCTTTCTTCCCCCTCCCGTCATTTGTTTCCTTGTGCGTTCACACTTCACCTCTCATTCTCGTTCTAATATCGATTAAAATGCCACTGCTTCTTGACTCACATTTGCGTATAAACCAGCGGACCCTAGTTCCAGACGCGCATAACGTCGAACGACCCGTCTGAAAAAAATTGGTGCGACAAGAGGACTACCCAGGAGGTCACCCATCTGAGTACTAATCTCGCCCAAGCGCACTTCACTGCGGAGTTCTGATGGGATCCGGTGCATTAGTGCTGGTATGATCGCACCCGTTTAATTTTGCGCTGCAAATACATAAACTCATTCCCCTTTCTTCCCCCTCCCGTCATTTGTTTCCTTGTGCGTGCGCACTGCACCTCCCGTTCTCGTTCTAATATCAAGTAAAATGCTACAACGCCGTGACTCACATTTGCGAATAAACCTGAGGACCATAATTCAAGTCGCGCGTAACGTCGAAAGAATCATCTGCAAAAAAATAGGTGCAACACGAGGACTTCATAAGAAAATGGGTGAAATATAAGGACTTCGCAGGAGGTAACCCATGCTAGTACTACTCTCGCCCAAGCACCCTTACCTACGGAGTTCTGATAGAATCCGTTGCATTAGTGCTGGTATGATCGCACCTGTTTCATTTCGCGCTGTAAAAACATACACTCCTTCTCCTTTCTTCCCCCTCCTGTCATTTGTTTCCTTGTGCGTGCGCACTGCACCTCTCGTTCTCGTTCAAATATCATGTAAAATGCCACGGCGCCGTGACTCACATTTGCGAATAAATCTGTGGACCATAATTAAAGTCCCGCGTAACGTCGAACGACACATCTGAAGAAAAGAAAATGGGTGCAACACGAGAACTTCCCAAGAGGTAACCCATCATTGTACTACTTTCGCCAAAGCACACTTAACTTCGGAGTTCTGATGGTATCCGGTGCATTTGTGCTGGTGTGACCGCACCTGTTTAATTTGGTACTGAAAATACATACACTCCTTCTTTCCTCCCCCCTTCCCATCATTTGTTTCCGTTTGCATTCACACTGCACCTCTCCTTCTCGTTCTAATATCGATTAAAATGCCCCTGATTCTTGACTCACATTTGCGTATAAACTAGCGGACCATAGTTCCAGTCGCGCGTAACGTCGAACGACCCATCTGAAAAAAAATTGTTGTGATACGAGGACTTCCCAAGAGGTCACCCATCCGAGTACTATTCTCGCCCAAGGACACTTAACTGCAGAGTTCTGATGAGATCCAGTGCAGTAGTGCTGGTATGATGCCACTTGTTTAATTTTGCGCTTCAAATATATACACTCATTCTCTTTTCTTCTTCATCCCATCATTTGTTTCCTTGTGCGTGCGCACTGCACCTCCCGTACTCGTTCTAATATCAAGTAAAATGCCACGGCGCCGTGACCCACATTTGCGAATAAATCTGCGGACCATAAATCAAGTCGCGCGTAACGTCGAAAGAATCATCTGCAAAAAGATGGGTGCAAAACGAGGACCTTCCAAGAAAATGGGTGAAATATAAGGACTTCGCAGGAGGTCACCCATCCGAGTACTTTTCTCTCCCAAACACCCTTAACTGCCGAGTTCTGATAGAATCCGTTGCATTAGTGCTGGTATGATCCCTCATGTTTCATTCTGCACTGAAAATACATACACTCTTTCTCCTTCCATCCCCCTCCCGTCATTTGTTTCCTTGTGCGTGCACTCTGTATCTCTCTTTCTTGTTCTAATATCAAGTAATATGCCCCGGCACCGTGACTCACCTTTGCAAATGAACCAGCGGTTTATAATTTCATTCCCGCGTAACGTCGAACAACCCATCCGAAAAAAAATAGTTGCGACACGAGGGATTCCCAAGTGGTCACCCATCTGAGTACTACTCTCGCCCAAGCACACTTAACTGCAGAGTTCTGATGGGATCCGGAGCTTTAGTGCTGGTATGATCGCACCTGTTTAATTTCGCGCTACAAATACATACACTCCTTCTCCTTTCTTCCCCCACCCGTCATTTGTTTCCTTGTGCGTTCACACTTCACCTCTCATTCTCGTTCTAATATCGATTAAAATGCCCTTGCTTCATGACTCACATTTGCGTATAAACCAGTGGACCCTAGTTCCAGACGCGCGTAACGTCTAACAACCCGTCTGAAAAAAAAAATTAGTGCGACACGAGGACTTCACAGGAGGTCACCCATCTGAGTACTAATCTCGCCCAAGCACACTTAACTGCGGAGTTCTGATGGGATCAGGTGCATTAGTGCTGGTATGATCGCAGCTGTTTAATTTTGCGCTGCAAATACATAAACTCATTCCCCTTTCTTCCCCCTCCCGTCATTTGTTTCCTTGTACGTGCGCACTGCACCTCTCGTTCTCGTTCAAATATCAAGTAAAATACTATGGTGCCGTGACTCACATTTGCGAATAAATCTGCGGACCATAATTAAAGTCGCGCGTAACGTCGAACGGCACATCTGAAAAAATAAAGAAAATGGGTGCAACACGAGGACTTCGCAAGAAAATGGGTGAAATATAAGGACTTCGCAGGAGGTAACCCATGCTAGTACTACTCTCGCCCAAGCACCCTTACCTACGGAGTTCTGATAGAATCTGTTCCATTAGTGCTGGTATGATCGCACCTGTTTCATTTCGTGCTGAAAATACATACACTCCTTCTCCTTCCCTCCCCCTCCCATCAATTGTTTCCTTGTGCGTTCACACTGCACCTCGCTTTCTCGTTCTAATATCGATTAAAATGCCCCTGCTTCTTGACTCACATTTGCGTATAAACCAGCAGACCCCAGTTCCAGTCGCGCATAACGTCGAACGACCCGTCTGAAAAAAAATTGGTGCGACACGAGGACTTCCCACGAGGTCACCCATCCGAGTACTACTCTCGCCCAAGCACACTTAACTGCGGAGTTATGATGGGATCCGGTGAGTAAGTGGTGGTATGATCGCATCTGTTTAATTCCGCGCTGCAAATACATAAACTCCTTCTCCTTTCTTCCCCCTCCCGTCAATTGTTTCCTTGTGCGTGCGCACTGCACCTCCCGTGCTCGTTCTAATATAAAGTAAAATGCTACGGTGCCGTGACTCACATTTGCGAATAAACCTGAGGACCATAATTCAAGTCGCGCATATCGTCGAAAGAATCATATGCAAAAAAATGTGTGCAACACGAGGACTTCCTAAGAAAATGGGTGAAATATAAGGACTTCGCAGGAGGTAACCCATCCTAGTGCTACTCTCGCCCAAGCACCCTTAACTTGCGGAGTTCTGATAAAATCCGTTGCATTGGTGCTGGTATGATTGCTCATGTTTCATTCTGCGCTGCAAATACATACACTTTTTCTCCCTCCATCCCCCCTCCCGTCATTTGTTTCCTTGTGCGTGAACTCTACATCTCTCCCTCTCGTTCTAATATCGATTAAAATGCCCCTGCTTCTTGACTCACATTTGCGTATAAACCAGTGGACCCTAGTTCCAGTCGCGCGTAACGTCGAACGACCCGTCTGAAAAATAAAATAGTGCGTCACGAGGACTTCCCAAGCACACTTAACTGTGGAGTTCTAATGGGATCCGGTGCATTAGTGCTGGTATGATCGCACCTGTTTAATTTCGCACTGCAAATACATAAATTCCTTCTCCTTTCTTCCCCCTCCTGTCATTTGTTTCCTTGTGCGTGCGCACTGCACCTCTCGTTCTCGTTCAAATATCAAGTAAAATGCCACGGTGCCGTGACTTACATTTGCGAATAAATCTGCGGACCATAATTAATGTCGTGAGTAACGTCGAACGGCATATCTGAAAAAAAGAAAATGGGTGCAACACGAGAACTTCCCAGGAGGTAACCCATCATTGTACTACTTTCACCAAAGCACACTTAACTGCGGACTTCTGATGGGATCCGGTGCATTTGTGCTGGTGTGACCGCACCTGTTTAATTTTGTGCTGAAAATACATACACTCCTTCTTCCCTCCCCCCCTCCCATCATTTGTTTCCTTGTGCGTTCACACTGCACCTCTCCTTCTCGTTCTAACATCGATTAAAATGCCCCTAATTCTTGACTAACATTTGCGTATAAACCAGCGGACCATAGTTCCAGTCGCGCGTAATGTCGAACGATCCATCTGAAAAGAAATTTTTGCGATACGAGGACTTCCCAAGAGGTCACCCATCCGAGTACTACTCTCGCCCAAGCACACTTAACTGCAGGGTTCTGATGGGATCCAGTGCATTAGCGCTAGTATAATGCCACTTGTTCAATTTTGCGCTTCAAATACATACACTCCTTCTCTTTTCTTCCACATCCCGTCATTTGTTTCCTTGTGCGTGCGCACTGCACCTCCTGTACTCGTTCTACTATCAAGTAAAATGCCACGGCGCCGTGACTCACATTTGTGAATAAACCTGCGGACCATAAATCAAGTCGCAAGTAACGTCGAAAGAATCATCTGCAAAAAGATGGGTGCAACACGAGGACCTCCCAAGAAAATGGGTGAAATATAAGGACTTCGCAGGAGGTCACCGATCCGAGTTCTTTTCTCGCCCAAGCACCCTTTACTGCGGAATTCTGATAGAATCCGTTGCATTAGTGCTGGTAAGATCCCTCATGTTTCATTCTGCACTGCAAATACATACACTCTTTCTCCTTCCATTTTCCGTCCCGTCATTTGTTTCCTTGTGCGTGCGCACTGCATCTCTCGTTCTCGTTCAAATATCAAGTAAAATGCCACGGCGCCGTGACTCACCTTTGCAAATGAACCAGCGGTTTAGAATTCCATTCGCGCGTAACGTCGAACAACCCATCTGAAAAAAAATAGGTGCAACACGAGGGCTTCCCAGGTGGTCACCGATCCGAGTACTACTTTCGCCAAAGCACACTTAACTGAGGAGTTCTAATGGGATCCGGTGCTTTTGTGCTGGTGTGACCGCACCTGTTTAATTTCGTGCTGAAAATACATACACTCTTTCTTCCCTCCGCCCCTCCCATCATTTGTTTCTTTGTGCGTTCACACTGCATCTCTCCTTCTCGTTCTAATATCGATTAAAATGCCCCTGATTCTTGACTCACATTTGCGTATAAACCAGCGGACCCTAGTTCCAGTCGCGCGTAACGTCGAACGACCCGTTTGAAAAAAAATTGGTGCGACACGAGGACTTCCCAGGAGTTCACCCATCCGAGTACTACTCTCGCCCAAGCTCACATAACTGCGGAGTTCTGATTGGATAAGGTGCATTAGTGCTGGTATGATCGCACCTGTTTAATTCCGCGCTGCAAATACATAAACTCCTTCTCCTTTTTTCCCCCTCCCATCATTTGTTTCCTTGTGCGTGCGCACTGCACCTCCCGTGCTCGTTCTAATGTCAAGTAAAATGCTATGGTGCCGTGACTCACATTTGCGAATAAACCTGTGGACCATAATTCAAGTCGCGCGTATCGTCGAAAGAATCGTCTGCCAAAAAATGGGTGCAACACGAGGAGTTCAGAAGAAAATGGTTGAAATATAAGGACTTCGCAGGAGGTAACCCATGCTAGTACTACTCTCGCCCAAGCACCCTTACCTACGGAGTTTTGATAGAATCCGTTGCATTAGTGCTGGTATGATCGCACCTGTTTTATTTCGTGCTGAAAATACATACACTCCTTCTCATTCCCTCCCCCTCCCATCAATTGTTTCCTTGTGCGTTCACACTGCACTTCTCATTCTCTTTCTAACATCGATTAAAATGCCCCTGCTTCTTGACTCACATTTGCGTATAAACCAGTGGACCCTAGTTCAAGTCGCGTATAACGTCGAACGACCCGTCTGAAAAAAAATTGGTGCGACACGAAGACTTCCCAGGAGGTCACCAATCCGAGTACTACTCTCGCCAAAGCACACTTAACTGCGGAGTTCTGATGGGATCCGGTGCATTAGTGCTGGTATGATCGCACCCGTTTATTCGCAGGTGCGATCATACCAGCACTAATGCACCGGATCCCATCAGAACTCCGAAGTTAAGTGTGCTTGGGCGAGAGTAGTACTCAGATGGGTGACCTCCTGGGAAGTTCTCGTGTCGCACTAATTTTTTTTTTCAGACGGGTCGTTCGACGTTACGCGCGACTGGAACTAGGGTCCACTGGTTTATACGCAAATGTGAGTCAAGAAGTAGGGGCATTTTAATCGATATTAGAACGAGGAGAGATGCAGAGTGCACGCACAAGGAAACAAATGACGGGAGGGGGGGATGGAGGGAGAAAAAGTGTATGTATTTGCAGCACATAATGAAACATGAGCAATCATACTAGCACAAATGCAACGGATTCTATCAGAACTCCGCAAGTTAAGGGTGCTTGGGCGAGAGTAGCACTAGGATGGGTGACCTTTTGCGAAGTCCTTATATTTCACCCATTTTCTTAGGAAGTCCTCGTGTTGCACCCATTTTTTTGCAGATGATTCTTTCGACGATACGCGCGACTTGAATTATGGTCCTCAGGTTTATTCGCAAATGTGAGTCACGGCACCGTAACATTTTACTTTATATTAGAACGAGCACGGGAGGTGCAGTGCGCACGCACAAGGAAACAAATGACGGGAGGGGGAAGAAAGGAGAAGGAGTTTATGTATTTGCAGCACAGAATTAAACGGGTGTGATCATACCAGCAATAATGCACCGGATCCCGTCAGAACTCCGTTGTGAAGTGTGCTTGGGCGAGATTAGTACTCGGATGGGTGACCTCCTGGGATGTCCTCGTGTCGCACCAATTTTTTTTCAGACGGGTCGTTCGACGTTACGCACGTCTGGAACTAGGGTCCGCTGGTTTATACGCAAATGTGAGTCAAGAAGCAGGGGCATTTTAATCGATATTAGAACGAGAATGAGAGGGGAAGTGTGAACGCACAAGGAAACAAATTACGGGAGGGGGAAGAAAGGAGAAGGAGTGTATGTATTTGCAGCGTGAAATTAAACAGGTGCGATCATACCAGCACTAAAGCTCCTGATTCCATCAGAACTCCGCAGTTAAGTGTGCTTCGGAAAAAGTAATACTCGGATGGGTGACCACTTGGGAAGCCCTCGTGTTGCACCAATTTTTTTTCGGATGGGTTGTTCGACGTTACGCACGAATGGAATTATAAACCGCCGGTTCATTTGCAAAGGTGAGTCACGGTGCCGGGGCATATTACTTGATATTAGAATGAGAAGGAGAGATGCAGAGTGTATGCACAAGGAAACAAATGAAGGGAGGGGGGATGGAGGGAGAAAAAGTGTATGTATTTTCAGCAAGAAATGAAACAGGTGCGATCATACCAGCATTAATGCAACGGATTCTATCAGAACTCCGTAGGTAAGGGTGCTTGGGCGAGAGTAGTACTAGCATGGGTTACCTCCTGCGAAGTCCTTATATTTCACCCATTTTCTTAGAAAGTCCTCGTGTTGCACCCATTTTTTTGCAGATGATTCTTTCGACGATACGCGCGACTTGAATTATGGTCCTCAGGTTTATTCGCAAATGTGAGTCACGGCACCGTAGCATTTTACTTGATATTAGAACGAGCACGGGAGGTGCAGTGCGCACGCACAAGGAAACAAATGACGGGAGGGGGAAGAAAGAAGAAGGAATTTATGTATTTGCAGCGCAAAATTAAACGGGTGCTATCATACCAGCTCTAATGCACCGGATCCCATCAAAACTCCGCAGTTAACTGTGCTTGGGCGAGAGTAGTACTCGGATGGGTGACCTCCTGGGAAGTCCTCGTATCGCAACAATTTTTTTTCAGCACGAAATGAAACAGGTGCTATCATACCAGCACTAATGCAACGGATTCTATCAGAATTCCGTAGGTAAGGGTGCTTGGGCGAGAGTAGTACTAGCATGGGTTACCTCCTGCGAAGTCCTTATATTTCACCCATTTTCTTGTGAAGTTCTTGTGTTGCACCCATTTTTTTGCAGATGATTCTTTCGACGTTACGCGCGACTTGAATTATGGTCCTCAGGTTTATTCGCAAATGTGAGTCACGGCGCCGTGGCATTTTACTTGATATGTGAACGAGAACGGGAGGTGCAGTTCGCACGCACAAGGACACAAATGACGGGAGGGGGAAGAAAGGGGAATGAGTTTATGTATTTGCAGCGGAAAATTAACAGGTTCGATCATACCAGCACTATTGCACCGGATCCCATCAGAACTCTGTAGTTAAGTGTGCTTGGGCGAGATTAGTACTCAGATGGGTGACCTCCTGGGAAGTCCTCGTGTTGCACCAATTTTTTTTCAGACGGGTCGTTCGACGTTACGCGCGTCTGGAACTAGAGTCCGCTAGTTTATACGCAAATGTGAGTCAAGAAGTAGGGGCATTTTAATAGATATTATAACGAGAATGAGAGGTGAAGTGTGAACGCACAAGGAAACAAATGACGGGAGGGGGAAGAAAGGAGAAGGAGTGTATGTATTTACAGCGCGAAATTAAACAGGTGCGATCATACCAGCACTAAAGCCCCGGATCCCATCAGAACTCCGCAGTTAAGTGTGCTTGGGCGAGAGTAGTACTCGGATGGGTGACCACTTGGGAAGCCCTCGTGTTGTACCTATTTTTTTTCGGATGGGTTGTTCGACGTTACGCGCGAATGGTATAAACTGCTGGTTCATTTGCAGAGGTGACTCACGGTTCATTTGCATATTACTTGATATTAGAACGAGAAGGAGAGATGCATAGTGCACGCACAAGGAAATAAATGACGGGAGGGGGGATGGAGGGAGAAAAAGTGTATGTATTTGCAGCACAGAATGAAACATGAGCAATCATACCAGCACCAATGCAACAGATTCTATCAGAACTCCGTAAGTTAAGGGTGCTTGGGCGAGAGTAGCACTAGGATGGGTGACTCATGCGAAGTCTTTATATTTCACCCATTTTCTTGGGAGGTCCTCGTGTTGCACCCATCTTTTTGCAGATGATTCTTTCGACGTTACGCGCGACTTGATTTATGGTCCGCAGGTTTATTCGCAAATGTGAGTCACGGCGCCGTGGCATTTTACTTGATATTAGAACAAGTACGGGAGGTGCAGTGCGCACGCACAAGGAAACAAATGACGGGAGGAGGAAGAAAAGAGAAGGAGTGTATGTATTTGAAGCGCAAAATTAAACAAGTGGCATCATACCAGCACTTATGCACTGGATCCCATCAGAACTCTGCAGTTAAGGGTGCTTGGGCGAGAGTAGTACTCGGATGGGTGACCTCTTGGGAAGTCCTCGTATCGCAATAATTTTTTTTCAGATGGGTCGTTCGACGTTACGCGCGACTGGAACTATGGTCCACTAGTTTATACGCAAATGTGAGTCAAGAATCAGGGGCATTTTAATCGATATTCGAACGAGAAGGAGATGTGCAGTGTGAACGCACAAGGAAACAAATGATGGGAGGGGGGGAGGAAAGAAGGAGTGTATGTATTTTCAGCACGAAATTAAATAGGTGCGGTCACACCAACACTAATGCACCGGATCCCATCAGAACTCCGCAGTTAAGTGTGCTTTGCCGAAAGTAGTACAATGATGGGTTACCTCCTGGGAAGTTCTCGTGTTGCACCCATTTTTTTTTTTTCAGATTTGCCGTTCGACGTTACGCGCGACTTTAATTATGGTCCGCAGATTTATTCGCAAATGTGAGTCACGGCGCCGTGGCATTTTACTTGATATTTGAACGAGAACGAGAGGTCCAGTGCGCACGCACAAGGAAACAAATGACCGGAGGGGGAAGAAAGGAGAAGGAATTTATGTATTTGCAGCGCGAAATTAAACAGGTTCGATCATACCAGCACTAATGCACCGGATTCCATCAGAACTCCGCAGTTAAGTGTGCTTGGGTGAGAGTAGTACTCGGATGGGTGACCTCTTGGGAAGTCCTCGTATCGTAACAATTTTTTTTCAGATGAGTCGTTCGACGTTACGCGCGACTGGAACTATGGTCCGCTAGTTTATACGCAAATGTGAGTCAAGAATCAGGGGCATTTTAATCGATATTAGAACGAGAAGGAGAGGTGCAATGTGAACGCACAAGAAAACAAATGATGGGAGGGGGGGAGGGAAGAAGGAGTGTATGTATTTGCAGCGCGAAATTAAACAGGTACGATCATACCAGCACAAATGCACCGGATCTTATCAGAACTCCGCAGTTAAGTGTGCTTTGGCGAAAGTAGTACAATAATGGGTTACCTCGTGGGAATTTCTCGTGTTGCACCCATTTTCTTTTTTTCAGATGTGCCGTTCGACGTTATGCGCGACTTTAATTATGGTTCGCAGATATATTCGCAAATGTGAGTCACGGTGTCGTGGCATTTGACTTGATAGTTGAACGAGAACGAGAGGTGCAGTGTGCACGCACAATGAAACAAATGACGGGAGGGGGAAGAAAGGAGAAGGAGTTTATGTTTTTGCAGTGCAAAATTAAACAGGTGCGATCATACCAGCACTAATGCACCGGATCCTATCAGAACTCCGCAGTTAAGTGTGCTTGGGCGAGAGTAGTACTCGGATGGGTGACCTCTTGGGAAGTCCTCGTGTCGCACTAATTTTTTTTTCAAACGGGTCGTTCGACGTTACGCTCGACTAGAACTAGGGTCCACTGGTTTATACGCAAATGTGAGTCAAGAAGCAGGGGCATTTTAATCGATATTAGAACGAGAAGGAGAGATGCATAGTGCACGCACAAGGAAACAAATGACGGGAGGGGGGATAGAGGGAGAAAAAGTGTATGTATTTGCAGCGCAGAATGAAACATGAGCAATCATACCAGCACCAATGCAACGTATTCTATCAGAACTCCGCAAGTTAAGGGTGCTTGGGCGAGAGTAGCACTAGGATGGGTGACCTCATGCAAAGTCCTTATATTTCACCCATTTCTTAGGAAGTCCTCGTGTTCCACCCATTTTTTTGCAGATGATTCTTTCGATGATACGCGCGACTTGAATTATGGTCCTCAAGTTTATTCTCAAATGTGAGTCACGGCACCGTAGCATTTTACTTTATATTAGAAGGAGCACGGGAGGTGCAGTGCGCACGCACAAGGAAACAAATGACAGGAGGGGGAAGAAAGGAGAAGTTGTTTATGTATTTACAGTGCGGAATTAAACGGGTGCGATCATACCAGTACTAATGCACTGGATCCCGTCAGAACTCCGCAGTTAAGTGTGCTTTGGCGAGAGTAGTACTCGGATTGGTGACCTCCTGGGAAGTCCTCGTGTCGCACCAATTTTTTTTCAGACGGGTCGTTCGACGTTACGCGCGACTGGAACTAGGATCCGCTGGTTTATACGCAAATGTGAGTCAAGAAGCAGGGGCATTTTAATCGATATTAGAACGAGAAGGACAGGTGCAGTGTGAACGCACAAGGAAACAATCGATTGGAGGGGGAGGGAAGGAGAAGGAGTGTATGTATTTTCAGCACGAAATGAAACAGGTGCTATCATACCAGCACTAATGCAACGGATTCTATCAGAACTCCGAAGGTAAGGGTGCTTGGGCGAGAGTAGTACTAGCATGGGTTACCTCCTGCGAAGTCCTTATATTTCACCCATTTTCTTGTGAAGTCCTCGTGTTGCACCCATTTTTTAACAGATGATTCTTTCGACGTTACGCGCGACTTGAATTATGGTCCTCGTGCCGCAGTAATTTTTTTTTTCAGACGGGTCGTTCGACGTTACGTGCGACTAGAACTAGGGTCCACTGGTTTATACGCAAATGTGAGTCAAGAAGCAGGGGCATTTTAATCGATATTAGAACGAGAAGGAGAGATGCAGAGTGCACGCACAAGGAAACAAATGACGGGAGGGGTAGGGAAGGAGAAAGAGTGTATGTATTTTCAGCACGAAATGAAACAGGTGCGATCATACCAGCACTAATGCATCGGATTCTATCAGAACTCCGTAGGTAAGGTGCTTGGGCGAGAGTAGTACTAGAATGGGTTACCTCCTGCGAAGTCCTTATATTTCACCCAATTTCTTGTGAAGTCCTCGTGTTGCACCCATTTTTTAACAGATGATTCTTTCGATGTTACGCGCGACTTGAATTATGGTCCTCATGTTTATTCACAAATGTGAGTCACGGCACCGTAGTATTTTACTTGATATTAGAACGAGCACGGGAGGTGCAGTGCGCACGCACAAGGAAAGAAATGACGGGAGGGGGAGGAAAGGAGAAGGAGTTTATGTATTTGCAGCGCAGAATTAAGCGGGTGCGATCATACCAGCACTAATGCACTGGATCCCATCAGAACTCTGCAGTTAAGTTTGCTTGGGCGAGAGTAGTACTCGGATGGGTGAGCTCTTGGGAAGTCCTTGTGTCGCACCAATTTTTTTTTAGACGGATCGTTCGACGTTACACGCGATTGGAACTATGGTCTGCTGGTTTATACGCAAATGTGAGTCAAGAAGCAGGGGCATTTTAATCGATATTAGAACGAGAAGGAGAGGTGCAGTGTGAACGCACAAGGAAACAATTGATGGGAGGGGGAGGGAAGGAGAAGGAGTGTATGTATTTTCAGCACGAAATGAAACAGGTGCGATCATACCAGCACCAATGCATCGGATTCTATCAGAACTCAGTAGGTAATGGTGCTTGGGCGAGAGTAGTACTAGCATGGGTTACCTCCTGCGAAGTCCTTATATTTCACCCATTTTCTTGTGAAGTCCTCGTGTTGCACCCATTTTTTTGCAGATGATTCTTTCGACATTACGCGCGACTTGAATTATGGTGCTCAGGTTTATTCGCAAATGTGAGTCACGGTGCCGTGGCATTTTACTTGATATTTGAACGAGAACGTGAGGTGCATTGCGCACGTACAAGGAAACAAATGATAGGAGGGGGAAGAAAGGAGAAGGAGTTTATGTATTTGCAGCGCGAAATTAAACAGGTGCGATCATACCAGCACTAATGCACCGGATCCCATAAGAACTCCGCAGTTAAGTGTGCTTGGGCGAGAGTAGTACTCGGATGGGTGGCCTCCTAGGAAGTCCTCGTGTCGCACTAATTTTTTTTTCAGACGGGTAGTTCGACGTTACGCGCGACTGGAACTAGGGTCCACTGGTTTATACGCAAATGTGAGTCAAGTAGCAGGGGCATTTTAATCGATATTAGAACGAGAAGGAGAGATGCAGAGTGCACGCACAAGGAAACAAATGACGGGAGGGGGGATGGAGGGAGAAAAAGTGTATGTATTTGCAGCGCAGAATGAAACATGAGCAATCATTCCAGCTCCAATGCAACGGATTCTATCAGAACTCCGCAAGTTAAGGGTGCTTGGGCGAGAGTAGCACTAGGATGGGTGACCTACTGCGAAGTCCTTATATTTCACCCATTTTCTTAGGAAGTCCTGTGTTGCACCCATTTTTTTGCAGATGATTCTTTCGACGATATGCGCGAGTTGAATTATGGTCCTCAGGTTTATTCGCAAATGTGAGTCACGGCACTGTAGCATTTTACTTGATATTAGAACGAGAACGGGAGCTGCAGTGCGCACGCACAAGGAAACAAATGACGGGAGGGGGACGAAAGGGGAATGAGTTTATCTATTTGCAGCGCGAAATTAAACAGATGAAATTATTCCAGCACTAATGCACCGGATCCCATCAGAACTCTGCAGTTAAGTGCGCTTGGGCGAGAGTTGTACTCGGATGGGTGACCTCTTGGGAAGTCCTCGTGTCGCACCAATTTTTTTTCAGACGGGTCGTTCGACGTTACGCGCGACTGGAACTAGGGTCCGCTGATTTATGCGCAAATGTGAGTCAAGAAGCAGGAGCATTTTAATCGATATTAGAACGAGAATGAGAGGTGAAGTGTGAACGCACAAGAAAATAAATGACCGGAGGGGGAAGAAAGGAGAAGGAGTGTATGTATTTGCAGTGCAAAATTAAACAGGTGCGATCATACCAGCACTAAAGCTCCGGATCCCGTCAGAACTCCGCAGTTAAGTGTGCTTGGGCGAGGGTAGTACTCGGATGGGTGACCACTTGGGAAGCCCTCGTGTTGCACCTATTTTTTTTCGGATGGGTTGTTCGACGTTACGCGCGAATGGAATTATAAACCGCTGGTTCATTTGCAAATGTGAGTCACAGTGCCGGGGCATATTACTAGATATTAGAACGAGAAAGAGAGATGCAGAGTGCACGCACAAGGAAACAAATGACGGGAAGGGGGATGGGAGGAGAAAGAGTGTATGTATTTGCAGTGCAGAATGAAACATGAGGGATCATACCAGCACTAATGCAACGGATTCTATCAGAACTCCGCAGTTAAGGGTGCTTGGGCGAAAAAAGTACTCGGATGGGTGACCTCCTGCGAAGTCCTTATATTTCACCCATTTTCTCGGGAGGTCCTCGTGTTGCACCCATCTTTTTGCAGATGATTCTTTCGACGTTACGCGCGACTTGATTTATGATCCGCAAGTTTATTCGCAAATGTGAATCACGGCGCCATGGCATTTTACTTGATATTAGAACGAGTACAGGTAGGTGCAGTGCGCACGCACAAGGAAACAAATGACGGGATGAGGAAGAAAAGAGAATGAGTGTATGTATTTGCAGCGCGAAATTAAACAGGTGGATCATAACAGCACTAATGCACCGGATCCCATCAGAACTCTGCAGTTAAGTGTGCTTGGGCGAGATTAGTACTCGGATGGGTGACCTCCTTGGAAGTCCTCGTGTCGCACCAATTTTTTTTTCAGACGGGTCGTTCGACGTTACGCGCGACTAGAACGATGGTCCGTTGGTTTATACGCAAATGTGAGTCAAGAAGCATGGGCATTTTAATCGATATTAGAACGAGAATGAGAGGTGAAGTGTGAACGCAAAAGGAAACAAATGATGGGATGGGGGATGGAGGGAGAAAAAGTGTATGTATTTGCAGCGCAGAATGAAACATGAGCAATCATACCAACACAAATGCAACAGATTCTATCAGAACTCCGCAAGTTAAGGGTGCTTTGGCGAGAGTAGCACTAGGATGGGTGACCTCCTTCGAAGTCCTTATATTTCACCTATTTTCTTTGGAAGTCCTCGTGTTGCACCCATTTTTTTGCAGATGATTCTTTCGACGATTCGCGCGACTTGAATTATGGTCCTCAGGTTTATTCACAAATGTGAGTCACGGCACCGTAGCATTTTACTTGATATTAGAACGAGCACGGGAGGTGCAGTGCGCACGCACAAGAAAACAAATGACGGGAGGGGGAAGAAAGGAGAAGGAGTTTATGTATTTGCAGCGCAGAATTAAATGGGTGCGATCATACCAGCACTAATGAACCGGATCCCATCAGAACTCCGCAGTTAAGTGTGCTTGGGCGAGAGTAGTACTCGGATGGGTGACCTCCTAGGAAGTCCTCGTGTCGCACCAATCTTTTTTCAGACGGGTCATTCGACGTTACGCGCGTTTGGAACTAGGGTCCGCTAGTTTATACACAAATGTGAGTCAAGAAGCAGGGGCATTTTAATCGATATTAGAACGAGAATGAGAGGTGAAGTGTGAACGCACAAGAAAACAAATGACGGGAGGGGGAAGAAAGGAGAAGGAGTTTATGTATTTGCAGCGCGAAATTAAACAGGTGCGATCATACCAGCACTAATGCACCGGATCCCATCAGAACTCCACAGTTAAGAGTTCTTGGGCGAGAGTAGTACTCGGATGGGTGTCCTCCTGGGAAGTCCTCGTGTCGCACTAATTTTTTTTTCAGACGGTTCGTTCGACGTTACGCGCGACTGGAACTAGGGTCCACTTGTTTATACGCAAATGTGAGTCAAGAAGCAGGGGCATTTTAATCGATATTAGAACGAGAAGGAGAGATGCAGAGTGCACGCACAAGGAAACAAATAACGGGAGGGGGGATGGAGGGAGAAAAAGTGTATGTATTTGCAGCGCAGAATGAAACATGAGCAATCATACCAGCACCAATGCAACGGATTCTATCAGAACTCTGCAAGTTGAGGGTGCTTGGGCGAGAGTAGCATTAGAATGGGTGAGCTCATGCGAAGTCCTTATATTTCACCCATTTTCTTAGGAAGTCCTCGTGTTCCACCCATTTTTTTGCAGATGATTCTTTCGACGATACGCGCGACCTGAATTATGGTCCTCAGGTTTATTCACAAATGTGAGTCACGGCACCGTAGCATTTTACTTGATATTAGAACGAGCACGGGAGGTGCAGTGCGCACGCACAAGGAAACAAATGACAGGAGGGGGAAGAAAGGAGAAGGAGTTTATGTATTTGCAGCGCGGAATTAAACGGGTGCGATCATACTAGCACTAATGCACCGGATCCCGTCAGAACTCTGCAGTTAAGTGTGCTTTGGCGAGAGTAGTACTCGGATTGGTGACCTCCTGGGAAGTCCTCGTGTCGCACCAATTTTTTTTCAGACGGGTCGTTCGACGTTACGCGCGACTGGAATTAGGGTCCGCTGGTTTATACGCAAATGTGAGTCAAGAAGCAGGGGCATTTTAATCGATATTAGAACGAGAAGGAGAGGTGCAGTGTGAACGCACAAGGAAACAATTGATGGGAGGGGGAAGGAAGGAGAAGGAGTGTATGTATTTTCAGCAAGAAATGAAACAGGTGCGATCATACCAGCACTAATGCAACGGATTCTATCAGAGCTCCGTAGGTAAGGGTGCTTGGGGGAGAGTAGTACTAGCATGGGTTACCTCCTGCGAAGTCCTTATATTTCACCCATTTTCTTGTGAAGTCCTCGTGTTGCACCCATTTTTTTGCAGATGATTCTTTCGACCTTACGCGCGACTTTAATTATGGTCCGCAGATTTATTCGCAAATATGAGTCACGGCGCCGTGGCATTTTATTTGAAATTAGAACGAGAACGGGAGGTGCAGTGCGCACGCACAACGAAACAAATGACGGGAGGGGGAAGAAAGGGGAATGAGTTTATGTATTTGCAGCCCAAAAATAAACAGGTGCGATCATACCAGCACTAATGCAGCAGATCCCATCAGAACTCCGCAGTTATGTGTGCCTTGGCGAGAGTAGTACTCGGATTGGTGACCTCCTAGGAAGTCCTCGTGTCGCACTAATTTTTTTTCAGACGGGTCGTTCGACGTTACGCGCGACTGGAACTAGGGTCCACTGGTTTATACGGAAATGTGAGTCAAGAAGCAGGGGCATTTTAATCGATATTAGAACGAGAAAGAGAGGTGCAGTGTGAACGCACAAGGAAACAATTGATGCGAGGGGGAGGGAAGGAGAAGGAGTGTTTGTATTTTCAGCACGAAATGAAACAGGTGCGATCATACCAGCACTAATTCAACGGATTCCATCAGAACTCCGTAGGTAAGGGTGCTTGGGTGAGAGTAGTACTAGCATGGGTTACCTTCTCCGAAGTCCTTATATTTCACCCATTTTCTTGTGAAGTCCACGTGTTACACCCATTTTTTTGCAGATGATTCTTTCGACGTTACGCGCGACTTGAATTATGGTCCTCAGGTTTATTCGCAAATGTGATTCTCGGCGCTGTAGCATTTTACTTGATATTAGAACGAGAACGGGAGGTTCAGTGCGCACGCAGAAGGACACAAATGACGGGAGGGGGAAGAAAGGGGAATGAGTTTATGTATTTGCAGTGCGAAATTAAACAGGTGCCATCATACCAGCACTAATGCACCGGATCCCATCAGAACTCCGCAGTGAAGTGTGCTTGGGCGAGATTAGTACTCGGATGGGTAACCTCCTGGGAAGTCCTCGTGTCACATTAATTTGTTTTCAGACGGGTCGTTCAACGGTACGCGCGTCTGGAACTAGGGTCCGCTGGTTTATACGCAAATGTGAGTCAAGAAGCAGGGGCATTTTAATCGATATTAGAACGAGAATGAGAGGTGAAGTGTGAATGCACAAGGAAACAAATGATGGGAGGGGGGAAGGGAAGAAGGAGTGTATGTATTTTCAGCACGAAATTAAACAGGTGCGGTCACACCAGCACAAATGCACCGGATCCCATCAGAACTCCGCAGTTAAGTGTGCTTTGGCGAAAGTAGTACAATGATGGGTTACCTCCTGGGAAGTTCTCGTGTTGCATCCATTTTCTTTTTTTCAGATGTGCCGTTCGACGTTACGCGCGACTTTAATTATGGTCCGCAGATTTATTCACAATTGTGAGTCACGGCGCCGTGGCATTTTACTTGATATTTGAACGAGAACGAGAGGTGCAGTGCGCACGCACAAGGAAACAAATGACGGGAGGGGGAAGAAATGAGAAGGAGTTTATGTATTTGCAGCGCAAAATTAAACAGGTGCGATCATACCAGCACTAATGCTCCGGATCCCATTAGAACTCCGCAATTAAGTGTGCTTGGGCGAGAGTAGTACTCGGATGGGTGACATCCTGGGAAGTCCTCGTGTCGCACTAATTTTTTTTTTCAGACGGGTCGTTCGACGTTACGCGCAACTGGAACTAGGGTCCATTGGTTTATACGCAAAGGTGAGTCAAGAAGCAGGGGCATTTTAATCGATATTAGAACGAGAAGGAGAGATGCAGAGTGCACGCACAAGGAAACAAATGACGGGAGGGGGGATGGAGGGAGAAAAAGTGTATGTATTTGCAGCGCAGAATGAAAGATGAGCAATCATACCAGAACCAATGCAACGGATTCTATCAGAACTCCGCAAGTTAAGGGTCCTTGGGCAAGACTAGCACTAGGATGGGTGACCTCCTGCGAAGTCCTTATATTTCACCCATTTTCATAGGAAGTCCTCGTATTGCACCCATTTTTTTGCAGATGATTCTTTCGACGATACGCGCGACTTGAATTATGGTCCTCAGGTTTATTCGCAAAAGTGAGTCACGGCACCGTAGCATTTTACCTGATATTAGAACTAGCACGGGAGGTGCAGTGCGCACGCACAAGGAAACAAATGATGGGAGGGGGAAGAAAGGAGAAGGAGTTTATGTATTTACAGTGCGGAATTAAACGGGTGCGATCATACCAGCACTAATCCACCGGATCCCATCAGAACTCCGCAGTTATGTGTGCTTGGGCGAGAGTAGTACTCGGATGGGTGACCTCCTGGGAAGTTCTCGTGTCGCACCAATTTTTTTTCAGACGGGTCATTCGACGTTACGCACGACTGGAACTAGGGTCCGCTGGTTTATACGCAAATGTGAGTCAAGAAGAAGGGGCATTTTAATCGATATTAGAACGAGAAGGAGAGGTGCAGTGTGAACGCACAAGGAAACAATTGATGGGAGGGAAGGAGAAGGAGTGTATGTATTTTCAGCACCAAATGAAACAGGTGCGATCATACCAGCACCAATGCAACGGATTCTCTCAGAACTCCGTAAGTAAGGGTGCTTGGGCGAGAGTAGTACTAGCATGGGTTACCTCCTGCGAAGTCCTTATATTTCACCCATTTTCTTGTGAAGTCCTCGTGTTGCACCCATTTTTTTGCAGATGATTCTTTCGACGATACGCGCGACTTGAATTATGGTCCTCAGGTTTATTCGCAAATGTGAGTCACGACACCGTAGCATTTTACTTGATATTAGAAGGAGCACGGGAGGTGCAGTTCGCGCGCACAAGGAAACAAATGACGGGAGGGGGAAGAAAGGAGAAGGAGTTTATGTATTTGCAGCGCGAAATTAAACAGGTGCGATCATACCAGCACTAATGCACCGGATCCCATCAGAACTCCGCAGTTAAGTGTGCTTTGGCGAAAGTAGTACAATGATGGGTTACCTCCTGGGAAGTTCTCGTGTTGCACCCATTTTCTTTTTTTCATATGTGTCGTTCGACGTTACGCGCGTCTTTAATTATGGTCCTCAGGTTTATTCGCAAATGTGAGTCACGACACCGTAGCATTTTACTTGATATTAGAACGAGCACGGGAGGTGCAGTTCGCACGCACAAGGAAACAAATGAAGGGAGGGGGAAGAAAGGAGAAGGAGTTTATGTATTTGCAGCGCGAAATTAAACAGGTGCGATCATACCAGCACTAATGCACCGGATCCCATCAGAACTCCACAGTTAAGAGTTCTTGGGCGAGAGTAGTACTCGGATGGGTGTCCTCCTGGGAAGTCCTCGTGTCGCACTAATTTTTTTTTCAGACGGTTCGTTCAACGTTACGCGCGACTGGAACTAGGGTCCACTTGTTTATACGCAAATGTGAGTCAAGAAGCAGGGGCATTTTATTCGATATTAGAACGAGAAGGAGAGATGCAGAGTGCACGCACAAGGAAACAAATAACGGGAGGGGGGATGGAGGGAGAAAAAGTGTATGTATTTGCAGCGCAGAATGAAACATGAGCAATCATACCAGCACCAATGCAACGGATTCTATCAGAACTCCGCAAGTTGAGGGTGCTTGGGCGAGAGTAGCATTAGAATGGGTGAGCTCATGCGAAGTCCTTATATTTCACCCATTTTCTTAGGAAGTCCTCGTGTTCCACCCATTTTTTTGCAGATGATTCTTACGACGATACGCGCGACCTGAATTATGGTCCTCAGGTTTATTCACAAATGTGAGTCACGGCACCGTAGCATTTTACTTGATATTAGAACGAGCACGGGAGGTGCAGTGCGCACGCACAAGGAAACAAATGATAGGAGGGGGAAGAAAGGAGAAGGAGTTTATGTATTTGCAGCGCGGAATTAAACGGGTGCGATCATACCAGCACTAATGCACCGGATCCCGTCAGAACTCCGCAGTTAAGTGTGCTTTGGCGAGAGTAGTACTCGGATTGGTGACCTCCTGGGAAGTCCTCGTGTCGCACCAATTTTTTTTCAGACGGGTCGTTCGACGTTACGCGCGACAGGAATTAGGGTCCGCTTGTTTATACGCAAATGTGAGTCAAGAAGCAGGGGCATTTTAATCGATATTAGAACGAGAAGGAGAGGTGCAGTGTGAACGCACAAGGAAACAATTGATGGGAGGGGGAAGGAAGGAGAAGGAGTGTATGTATTTTCAGCAAGAAATGAAACAGGTGCGATCATACCAGCACTAATGCAACGGATTCTATCAGAGCTCCGTAGGTAAGGGTGCTTGGGGGAGAGTAGTACTAGCATGGGTTACCTCCTGCGAAGTCCTTATATTTCACCCATTTTCTTGTGAAGTCCTCGTGTTGCACCCATTTTTTTGCAGATGATTCTTTCGACCTTACGCGCGACTTTAATTATGGTCCACAGATTTATTCGCAAATATGAGTCACGGCGCCGTGGCATTTTACTTGAAATTAGAACGAGAACGGGAGGTGCAGTGCGCACGCACAACGAAACAAATGACGGGAGGGGGAAGAAAGGGGAATGAGTTTATGTATTTGCAGCCCAAAATTAAACAGGTGCGATCATACCAGCACTAATGCACCAGATCCCATCAGAACTCCGCAGTTATGTGTGCCTTGGCGAGAGTAGTACTCGGATTGGTGACCTCCTAGGAAGTCCTCGTGTCGCACTAATTTTTTTTTCAGACGGGTCGTTCGACGTTACGCACGACTGGAACAAGGGTCCACTGGTTTATACGCAAATGTGAGTCAAGAAGCAGGGGCATTTTAATCGATATTAGAACGAGAAAGAGAGATGCAGAGTGCGCGCACAAGGAAACAAATGACGCGAGGGGGGATGGAGGTAGAAAAAGTATATGTATTCGCAGCGCAGAATGAAACATGAGCAATCATACCAGCACCAATGCAACGGATTCTATCAGAACTCCGCGAGTTAAAGGTGCTTGGGCGAGAGTAGCACTAGGATGGGTGACTTCCTGCGAAGTCCTTATATTTCACCCATTTTCTTAGGAAGTCCTCATGTTGCACCCATTTTTTTGCAGATGATTCTTTCGACGATACGCGCGACTTGAATTATGGTCCTCAGGTTTATTCACAAATGTGAGTCATGGCACCGTAGCATTTTACTTGATATTTGAACGAGCACGGGAGGTGCAGTGCGCACGCACAAGGAAACAAATGACGGGAGGGGGAAGAAAGGAGAAGGAGTTTATGTATTTGCAGCGTGGAATTAAACGGGTGCGATCATACCAGCACTAATGCACCGGATCCCGTCAGAACTCTGCAGTTAAGTGTGTTTGGGCGAGAGTAGTACTCGGATGGGAGACCTCTTGGGAAGTCCTCGTGTGCACTAATTTTTTTTTTCAGACGGGTCGTTCGACGTTACGCGCGACTAGAACTAGGGTCCACTGGTTTATACGCAAATGTGAGTCAAGAAGCAGGGGCATTTTAATCGATATTAGAACGAGAAGGAGAGATGCAGAGTACACGCACAAGGAAACGAATGACGGGAGGGGGGATGGAGGGAGAAAAAGTGTATGTATTTGCAGCGCAGAATGAAACATGAGCAATCATACCAGCACCAATGCAACGGATTCTATCAGAACTCCGCAAGTTGAGGGTGCTTGGGCGAGAGTAGCCCTAGAATGGGTGAGCTCATGCGAAGTCCTTATATTTCACCCATTTTCTTAGGAAGTCCTCGTGTTCCACCCATTTTTTTGCAGATGATTCTTTTGACGATACGCGCGACTTGAATTATGGTCCTCAGGTTTATTCATAAAATGTGAGTCACGGCACCGTAGTATTTTACTTTATATTAGAAGGAGCACGGGAGGTGCAGTGCGCACGCACAAGGAAACAAATGACAGGAGGGGGAAGAAAGGAGAAGGAGTTTATGTATTTGCAGCGCGGAATTAAAGGGGTGCGATCATACCAGCACTAATGCACCGGATCCCGTCAGAACTCCGTAGTTAAGTGTGCTTTGGCGAGAGTAGTACTCGGATTGGTGACCTCCTGGGAAGTCCTCGTGTCGCACCAATTTTTTTTCAGACGGGTCGTTCGACGTTACGCGCGACTAGAACTAGTGTCCGCTGGTTTATACGCAAATGTGAGTCAAGAAGCAGGGGCATTTTAATCGATATTATAACGAGAAGGAGAGGTGCAGTGTGAACGCACAAGGAAACAATTGATGGGAGGGGGAAGGAAGGAGAAGGAGTGTATGTATTTTCAGCAAGAAATGAAACAGGTGCGATCATACCAGCACTAATGCAACGGATTCTATCAGAACTCCGTAGGTAAGGGTGCTTGGGGGAGAGTAGTACTAGCATGGGTTACCTCCTGCGAAGTCCTTATATTTCACCCATTTTCTTGTGAAGTCCTCGTGTTGCACCCATTTTTTTGCAGATGATTCTTTCGACGTTACGCGCGACTTGAATTATGGTCCTCAGGTTTATTCGCAAATGTGAGTCACGGCGCTGTATAATTTTACTTGATATTAGAACGAGAACGGGAGGTGCAGTGCGCACGCACAAGGAAATAAATAACGGGAGGGGGAATAAGGGAGAAGGAGTTTATGTATTTGCAGCACGAAATTAAACAGGTTCGATCATACCAGCACTAATGCACCGGATTCCATCAGAACTCCGCAGTTAAGTGTGCTTGGGCGAGAGTAGTAGTCGAATGGGTTACCTCTTGGGAAGTCCTCGTGTCGCACTAATTTCTTTTTCAGACGGGTCGTTCGACGTTACGCGCGACTGGAACAAGGGTCCACTGGTTTATACTCAAATGTGAGTCAAGAAGCAGGGGCATTTTAATCGATATTAGAACGAGAAAGAGAGATGCAGAGTGCACGCACAAGGAAACAAATGACGGGAGGGGGGATGGAGGTAGAAAAAGTATATGTATTCGCAGCACAGAATGAAACATGAGCAATCATACCAGCACCAATGCAACGGATTCTATCAGAACTCCGCCAGTTAAAGGTTCTTGGGCGAGAGTAGCACTAGGATGGGTGACTTCCTAAGAAATCCTTATATTTCACCCATTTTCTTAGGAAGTCCTCGTGTTGCACCCATTTTTTTGCAGATGATTCTTTCGACGATACGCGCGACTTGAATTATGGTCCTCAGGTTTATTGGCAAATTTGAGTCACGCCACCATAGCATTTTACTTGATATTAGAACGAGAACGGGAGGTGCAGTGCGCACGCACAAGGAAACAAATGACGGGAGGGGGAAGAAAGGAGAAGGAGTTTATGTATTTGCAGCGCGAAATTAAAAGGGTGCGATCAAACCAACACAAATGCAACGGATCCCATCAGAACTCCGTAGTTAAGTGTGCTTTGGCGAAAGTAGTACAATGATGGGTTACCTCCTGGGAAGTTCTCGTGTTGCACCCATTTTCTTTTTTTCAGATGTGTCGTTCGACGTTACGCGCGACTTTAATTATGGTTCGCAGATTTATTCGCAAATGTGAGTCACGGCGCCGTGGCATTTTACTTGATATTTGAACGAGAACGAGAAAGAGAGATGCAAAGTGCACGCACAAGGAAACAAATGACGGGAGGGGGGATGGAAGGAGAAAGAGTTTATGTATTTGCAGCGCGAAATTAAATGGGTGCGATCATACCAGCACTATTGCACCGGATCCCATCAGAACTCCGCAGTTAAGTGTGCTTGGGCGAGTGTAGTACTCGGATGTGTGACCTCTTGGGAAGTCCTCGTGTCGCACTAATTTTTTTTTCAGATGGGTCGTTCGACGTTACGAGCGACTGGAACTAGGGTCCACTGGTTTATACGCAAATGTGAGTCAAGAAGCAAGGGCATATTAATCGATATTAGAACGAGAAAGAGAGATGCAAAGTGCACGCACAAGGAAACAAATGACGGGAGGGGGGATGGAGGAAGAAAAAGTGTATGTATTTGCAGCGCAGAATGAAACATGAGCAATCATACCAGCACCAATGCAACGGATTCTATCAGAACTCCGCAAGTTAAGGGTGCTTGGGCGAGAGTAGCACTAGGATGGGTGACCTCCTGCGAAGTCCTTATATTTTACCCATTTTCTTAGGAAGTCCTCGTGTTGCACCCATTGTTTTGCAGATGATTCTTTCGACGATACGCGCGACTTGAATTATGGTCCTCAGGTTTATTCGCAAATGTGAGTCACGGCACCGTAGCATTTTACTTGATATTAGAACGAGCACGGGAGGTGCAGTGCGCACGCACAAGGAAACAAATGACGGGAGGGGGAAGAAAGGAGAAGGAGTTTATGTATTTGCAGCGCGGAATTAAACGGGTGTGATCATACCAGCACTAATGCACCGGATCCCATCAGAACTCCACAGTGAAGTGTGCTTGGGCGAGAGTAGTACTCGGATGGGTGACCTCCTGGGAAGTCCTCGTGTCGCACCAATTTTTTTTCAGACGGGTCGTTCGACGTTACGCGCAACTTGAACTAGGGTCCGCTGGTTTATACTCAAATGTGAATCAAAAAGTAGGGGCATTTTAATCGATATTAGAACGAGAAGGAGAGGTGCAGTGTGAACGCACAAGGAAACAATTGATGGGAGGCGGAGGGAAGGAGAAGGAGTGTATGTATTTTCAGCACGAAATGAAACAGGTGCGATCATACCAGCACTAATGCAACGGATTATATCAGAACTCCGTAGGTAAGGGTACTTGAGCGAGAGTAGTACTAGCATGGGTTATCTCCTGCGAAGTCCTTATATTTCAATAATTTTCTTGTGAAGTCCTCGTGTCGCACCAATTTTTTTTTTTCAGACCGGTCGTTCGACGTTACACGCGTCTGGAACTAGGGTCCGCATGTTTATACGCAAATGTGAGTCATGAAGCTGGGGCATTTTAATCGATATTAGAACGAGAATGAGAAGTGAAGTGTGAACGCACATGAAAACAAATGACGGGAGGGGGAAGAAAGGCAAAGGAGTGTATGTATTTGCAGTGCGAAATTAAACAGGTGCGATCATACCAGCACTAAAGCCCCGGATCCCATCAGAACTCCGCAGTTAAGTGTGATTGGCGAAATTAGTACTCTGATGGTTGACCTCCTGGGAAGTCCTCGAGTCGCACCAATTTTTTTTCAGACGGGTTGTTCGACGTTACGCGCGTCTGGAACTAGGGTCCGCTGGTTTATACGCAAATGTGAGTCAAGAAGCAGGGGCATTTCAATCGATATTAGAACGAGAATGAAAGGTGAAGTGTGAACGCACAAAAACAAATGACGGGAGGGGGAAGAAAAGAGAAGGAGTGTATGTATTTGCAGCGCAAAATTAAATAGGTGCGATCATACCAGCACAAAAGCTCCGGATCCCATCAGAACTCCGCAGTTAAGTGTGCTTGGACGAGAGTAGTACTTGGATGGGTGACCACCTGGGAAGCCCCCGTGTTGCTCCTATTTTTTTTCGGATGGGTTGTTCGACGTTACGCGCGAATGGAATTATAAACTGCTGGTTCATTTGCATAGGTGAGTCACGGTGCCGGGGCATATTACTTAATATTAGAACGAGAAAGAGAGATGCAAAGTGCACGCACAAGGAAACAAATGACGGGAGGGGGGATGGAAGGAGAAAGAGTTTATGTATTTGCAGCGCAAAATTAAACGTGTGCGATCATACCAGCACTAATGCACCGGATCCCATCAGAACTCCGCAGTTAATTGTGCTTGGGCGAGAGTAGTACTCGAATGGGTGACCTCCTGGGAAGTCCTCGTGTCGCACTAATTTTATTTTTCAGACGGGTCGTTCGACGTTAAGCGCGACTTTAACGAGGGTCCACTGGTTTATATGCAAATGTGAGTCAAGAAGCAGGGGCATTTTAATCGATATTAGAACGAGAAGGAGAGATGCAGAGTGCACGCACAAGGAAACAAATGACGGGAAGGGGGATGGAGGGAGAAAAAGTGTATGTATTTGCAGCGCAGAATGAAACATGAGCAATCATACCAGCACCAATGCAACGGATTCTATCAGAACTCCCCAAGTTAAGGGTGCTTGGGCGAGAGTAGCACTAGGATGGGTGACCTCCTGCGAAGTCCTTATATTTCACCCTTTTTCTTAGGAAGTCCTCGTGTTGTACCCATTTTTTTGCAGATTATTCTTTCGACAATACGCGCGACTTGAATTATGGTCCTCAGGTTTATTCGCAAATGTGAGTCACGGCACCGTAGCATTTTACTTGATATTAGAACGAGCACGGGAGGTGCAGTGCGCACGCACAAGGAAACAAATGACGGGAAGGGGAAGAAAGGATAAGGAGTTTATGTATTTGCAACGCAAAATTAAACTGGTGCGATCATACCAGCACTAATGCACCAGATCCCATCAGAACTCCGCAGTTAAGTGTGCTCGGGCGAGAGTAGTACTCGGATGGGTGACCTTCTGGGAAGTCCTCGTGTCGTACCAATTTTTTTTCAGACGGGTCGTTCAACATTATGCGCGACTGGAACTGGGGTCCGCTGGTTTATACGCAATTGTGAGGCAAGAAGCAGGGGCATTTTAATCGATATTAGAATGAGAATGAGAGGTGCAGTGTGAACGCACAAGGAAATAAATGATGGGAGGGGGGGAGGGAAGAAGGAGTGTATGTATTTTCAGCACCAAATTAAACAGGTGCGGTCACACCAGCACAAATGCACCGGATCCCATCAGAACTCCTTAGTTAAGTGTGCTTTGGCGAAAGTAGTACAATGATGGGTTACCTCCTGCGAAGTTCTCGTGTTGCACCCATTTTCTTTTCTTCAGATGTGCCGTTCGACGTTACGCGCGACTTTAATTATGGTCCGCAGATTTATTCGCAAATGTGAGTCACGGCGCCGTGGCATTTTACTTGATATTTGAACAAGAACGAGAGGTGCAGTGCGCACGCACAAGGAAACAAATGACGGGAGGGGGAAGAAAGGAGAAGGAGTGTATGTTTTTGCAGCGCGAAATGAAACAGGTGCGATCATACCAGCACAAATGCAACGGATTCTATCAGAACTCCGTAGGTAAGGATGCTTGGGCGAGAGTAGTACTAGCATGGGTTACCTCCTGCGAAGTCCTTATATTTCACCCATTTTCTTGTGAAGTCCTCGTGTTGCACCCATTTTTTTGCAGATGATTCTTTCGATGTTACGCGCGACTTGAATTATGCGCCTCAGGTTTATTCGCAAATGTGAGTCACGGCGCTGTAGCATTTTACTTGATATTAGAACGAGAACGGGAGGTGCAGTGCGGACGCACAAGGAAACAAATGACGGGAGGAGGAAGAAAGGGGAATAAGTTTATGTATTTGTAGCGCAAAATTAAACAGGTGCGATCATACCAGCACTAATGCACCGGATCCCATCAGAACTCCGCAGTGAAGTGTGCTTTGGCGAGATTAGTACTCGGATGGGTGACCTCCTGGGAAGTCCTCGTGTCGCACCAATTTTTTTTCAGACGGGTCGTTCGATGTTACACGCGTCTGGAACTAGGGTCCGCTGGTTTATACGCAAATGTGAGTCAAGAAGCAGGGGCATTTTAATCGATATTAGAACGAGAATGAGAGGTGAAGTGTGAACGCACAAGGAAACAAATGACGGGAGGGGGAAGAAAGGAGAAGGAGTGTATGTATTTGCAGCGCGAAATTAAAAAGGTGCGATCATACCAGCACTAAAGCTCCGGATCCCATCAGAACTCCGCAGTTAAGTGTGCTTGGGCGAGAGTAGTACTCGGACGGGTCACCACCTGGGAAGCCCTCGTGTTGCACCTATTTCTTTTTTCGGATGGGTTGTTCGACGTTACGCGCGAATGGAATTATAAACCGCTGGTTCATTTGCAAAGGTGAGTCACGGTGCCGGGGCATATTACTTGATATTAGAACGAGAAAGAGAGATGCAGAGTGCACGCACAAGGAAACAAATGACGGGAGGGGAGTTGGAAGGAGAAAGAGTGTATGTATTTGCAGTGCAGAATAAAACATGAGGGATCATACCAGCACTAATGCAACGGATTCTATCAGAACTCCGCAGTTAAGGGTGCTTGGGCGAGAAAAGTACTCGGATGGGTGACCTCCTGCGAAGTCCTTATATTTCACCCATTTTCTTTGGTGGTCCTCGTGTTGCACCCATCTTTTTGCAGATGATTCTTTCGACGTTACGCGCGACTTGATTTATAGTCTGCAGGTTTATTCGCAAATGTGAGTCACGGCGCCGTTGCATTTTACTTGATATTAGAACGAGGACGGGAAGTGCAGTGCGCACGCACAAGGAAACAAATTACGGGATGAGGATGAAAAGAGAGGGAGTGTATGTATTTGAAGCGCAAAATTAAACAAGTGGCATCATACCAGCACTAATGCACTGGATCCCATCAGAACTCTGCAGTTAAGTGTACTTTGGCGAGAGTAGTACAAGGATGGGTGACCTCTTGGGAAGTCCTCGTATCGCAACAATTTTTTTTCAGATGGGTTGTTCGACGTTACGCGCGACTGGAACTATGGTCCGCTGGTTTATATGCAAATGTGAGTCAAGAATCAGGGGCATTTTAATCGATATTAGAACGAGAAGGAGAGGTGCAGTGTGAACGCACAAGGAAACAAATGATGGGAGGGGGGGAGGGAAGAAGGAGTGTATGTATTTTCAGCACAAAATTAAACAGGTGCGGTCACACCAGCACAAATGCACCAGATCCCATCAGAACTCCGCAGTTAAGTGTGCTTTGGCGAAAGTAGTACAATGATGGGTTACCTCCTGGGAAGTTCTCGTGTCGCACCCATTTTCTTTTTTTCAGATGTGCCGTTCGACATTACGCGCGACTTTAATTATGGTCCGCAGATTTTTTCGCAAATGTGAGTCACGGCGCCGTGGCATTTTACTTGATATTTGAACGAGAACGAGAGGTGCAGTGCGCACGCACAAGGAAACAAATGACGGGAGGGGGGATGAAGGGAGAAAAAGTGTATGTATTTGCAGCGCAGAATGAAACATGAGCAATCATACCCGCACCAATGCAACGGATTCTATCAGAACTCCGCAAGTTAAGGGTGCTTGGGCGAGAGTAGCACTAGGATGGGTGACCTCCTGCGAAGTCCTTATATTTCACCCATTTTCTTAGGAAGTCCTCGTGTTGCACCCATTTTTTTGCAGATGATTCTTTCGACGATACGCTCGACTTGAATTATGGTCCTCAGGTTTATTCGCAAATGTAAGTCACGGCACCGTAGCATTTTACTTTATATTAGAACGAGCACGGGAGGTGCAGTGCGCACGCACAAGGAAACAAATGACGGGAGGGGGGATGGAGGGTGAAAAAGTGTATGTATTTGCAGCGCAGAATGAAACATGAGCAATCATACCAGCACCAATGCAACGGATTCTATCAGAACTCCCCAAGTTAAGGGTGCTTGGGCGAGAGTAGCACTAGGATGGGTGACCTCCTGCGAAATCCTTATATTTCACAAATTTTCTTAGGAAGTCCTTGTGTTGCACCCATTTTTTTGCAGATGATTCTTTCGACGATACGCGCGACTTGAATTATGGCCCTCAGGTTTATTCGCAAATGTGAGTCACGGCACCGTAGCATTTTACTTTGTATTAGAAGGAGCACGGGAGGTGCAGTGCGCAGCACAAGGAAACAAATGACGGGAGGGGGAAGAAAGGGGAATGAGTTTATGTATTTGCAGCGCAAAATTAAACAGGTGCGATCATACCAGCACAAATGCACCGGATCTCATCAGAACTCCGCAGTTAAGTGTGCTTTGCTGAAAGTAGTACAATGATGGGTTACCTCGTGGGAAGTTCTCGTGTTGCGCCCATTTTTTTTTTCAGATGTGTCGTTCGACGTTACGCGCGACTTTAATTATGGTCCGCAGATTTATTCGCAAATGTGAGTCACGGCGCCGTGACATTGTACTTGATATTTGAACGAGAACGAGAGGTGCAGTGCGCACGCACTTGGAAACAAATGAGGGGAGGGGGAAGAAAGGAAAAGGAATTTATGTATTTGCAGCGCGAAATTAAACAGGTGTGATCATACCAGCACTAATGCACCGGATCCCATCAGAACTCCGCAGTTAAGTGTGCTTGGGCGAGAGTAGTACTCGGATGGGTGACCTCCTGCGAAGTCCTCGTGTCGCACCAATTTTTTTTCAGACGAGTCGTTCGACGTTACGCGCCACTGGAACTAGGTTCCGCTGGTTTATACGCAAATGTGAGTAAAAAAGCAGGGGCATTTTAATCGATATTAGAACGAGAAGGAGAGGTGCAGTGTGAACGCACAAGGAAACAATTGATGGGAGGGGGAGGGAAGGAGAAGGAGTGTATGTATTTTCAGCACGAAATGAAACAGGTGCGATCATACCAGCACTAATGCAACGGATTCTATCATAACTCCGTAGGTAAGGGTGCTTGGGCGAGAGTAGTACTAGCATGGGTTACCTCCTGCGAAGTCCTTATATTTCACCCATTTTCTTAGGAAGTTCTCGTGTTGCACCCATTTTTTTGCAGATGATTCTTTCGACGATACGCGCGACTTGAATTATGGTCCTCAGGTTTATTCGCAAATGTAAGTCACGGCAACGTAGCATTTTACTTTATATTAGAAGGAGCACGGGAGGTGCAGTGCGCACGCACAAGGAAACAAATGACGGGAGGGGGAAGAAATGGGAATGAGTTTATGTATTTGCAGCACGAAATTAAACAGGTGCGGTCACACCAGCACAAATGCACCGGATCCCATCAGAACTCCGTAGTTAAGTGTGCTTTGGCGAAAGTAGTACAATGATGGGTTACCTCCTGGGAAGTTCTCGTGTTGCACCCATTTTCTTTTTTTCAGATGTGCAGTTCGACGTTACGCGCGACTTTAATTATGGTCCGCAGATTTATTCGCAAATGTGAGTCACGGCGCCGTGGCATTTTACTTGATATTTGAACGAGAACGAGAGGTGTAGTGCGCACGCACAAGGAAACAAATGACGGAAGGGGGAAGAAAGGAGAAGGAGTTTATCTATTTACAGCGCGAAATTAAATAGTTGTGATCATACTAGCACTAATGCACCGGATCCCATCAGAACTCCGTAGTTAAGTGTGCTTGGACAAGAGTAGTACTCGGATGGGTGACCTCCTGGGAAGTCCTTGTGTCGCAGTAATTTTTTTTTCAGACAGGTCGTTCGACGTTACGCGCGACTAGAACTAGGGTCCACTGGTTTATACGCAAATGTGAGTCAAGAAGCAGGGGCATTTTAATCGATATTAGAACGAGAAGGAGAGATGCAGAGTGCACGCACAAGGAAACAAATGACGGGAGGAGGGATGGAGGGAGAAAAAGTGTATGTATTTGCAGCGCAGAATGAAACATGAGCAATCATACCAGCACCAATGCAACGGATTCTTTCAGAACTTCGCAAGTTAAGGGTGCTTGGGCGAGAGTAGCACTAGGATGGGTGACCTCCTACGAAGTCCTTATATTTCACCCATTTTCTTAGGAAGTCCTCCTGTTGCACCAATTTTTTTGCAGATGATTCTTTCGACGATACGCGCGACTTGAATTATGGTCCACAGGATTATTCGCAAATGTGAGTCACGGCATTGTAGCATTTTACTTGATATTAGAACGAGCACGGGAGGTGCAGTGCGCACGCACAAGGAAAGAAATGACGGGAGGGGGAAGAAAGGAGAAGGAGTTTATGTCTTTGCAGCACGAAATTAAACAGGTGCGATCATACCAGTACTAATGCACCGGATCCCATCAGAACTCTGTAGTTAAGTGTGCTGGGGCGAGAGTAGTACTCGGATGGGAGACCTCTTGGGAAGTCCTCGTGTCGCACCAATTTTTTTTCAGACGGGTCGTTCGACGTTACGCGCGACTGGAACTAGGGTCCACTGGTTTATACGCAAATGTGAGTCAAGAAGCAGGGGCATTTTAATTGATATTAGAACGAGAATGAGATGTGCAGTGTGAACGCACAAGGAAACAATTGATGGGAGGGGGAGGGAAGGAAAAGGAGTGTATGTATTTTCAGCACGAAATGAAACAGTTGCGATGATACCAGCACTAATACAACAGATTCTATCAGAACTCCGTAGGTAAGGGTGCTTGGGCGAGACTAGTACTAGCATGGGTTACCTCCTGCGAAGTCCTTATATTTCATCCATTTTCTTGTGAAGTCCTTGTGTTGCACCCATTTTTTTTCAGATGATTCTTTCGACATTACGCCCGACTTGAATTATGGTCCTCAGGTTTATTCGCAAATGTGAGTCACGGCGCTGTAGCATTTTACTTGATATTAGAACGAGAACGGGAGGTGCAGTGCGCACGCACAAGGAAATAAATGACGGTAGGGGGAAGAAAGGAGAAGGAGTGTATGTATTTGCAGCGCGAAACTAAAGAGGTGAGATCATACCAGCACTAAAGCCCCGGATCCCATCAGAACTCTGCAGTTAAGTGTGCTTGGGCGAGATTAGTACTCGGATGGTTGACCTCCTGGGAAGTCCTCGTGTCGCACCAATTTTTTTTCAGACTGGTCGTTCGACGTTACGCGCGTCTGGAACTAGGGTCCGCTGGTTTATACGCAAATGTGAGTCAAGAAGCAGGGGCATTTTAATCGATATTAGAACGAGAATGAGAGGTGAAGTGTAAACGCACAAGGAAACAAATGACGGGAGGGGGAAGAAAGGAGGAGTGTATGTATTTGCAGCGCGAAATTAAAGAGGTGCGATCATACCAGCACTAAAGCCCCGGATCCCATCAGAACTCCGCAGTTAAGTGTGCTTGGGCGAGAGTAGTACTCGGATGGGTGACCACCTGGGAAGCCCTCTTGTTCCACCTATTTTTTTTCGGATGGGTTGTTCAACGTTACGCGCGAATGGAATTATAAATCGCTGGTTCATTTGCAAAGGTGAGTCACGGTGCCGGGGCATATTACTTGATATTAGAACGAGAAAGAGAGATGCAGAGTGCACGCACAAGGAAACAAATGACGGGTGGGGAGATGGGAGGAGAAAGAGTGTATGTATTTGCAGTGCAAAATGAAACATGAGGGATCATACTAGCACTAATGCAACGGATTCTATCAGAACTCCGGAGTTAAGGGTGATTGGGCGAGAAAAGTACTCGGATGGGTGACCTCCTGCGAAGTCCTTATATTTCACCCATTTTCTTGGGAGGTCCTCGTGTTGCACCCATCTTTTTGTAGATGATTCTTTCGACGTTACGCGCAATTTGATTTATGGTCTGCAGGTTTATTCACAAATGTGAGTCACGGCGCCGTAGCATTTTACTTGATATTAGAACGAGTACGGGAAGTGCAGTGCGTACGCACAAGGAAACAAATGACGGGAGGAGGAAGAAAAGAGAAGGAGTGTATGTATTTGAAGCGCAAAATTAAACAAGTGGCATCATACCAGCACTAATGCACTTGATCCCATTAGAACTCTGCAGTTAAGCGTGCTTGGGTGAGAGTAGTACTCCGATGGGTGACCTATTGGGAAGTCCTCGTATCGCAACAATTTTTTTTCAGAAGGGTCGTTCGACGTTACGCGCGACTGGAACTATGGTCCACTGGTTTATATGCAAATGTGAGTCAAGAATCAGAGGCATTTTAATCGATATTCGAACGAGAAGGAGAGGTGCAGTGTGAACGCACAAGGAAACAAATGATGAGAGGGGGGGAGGGAAGAAGGAGTGTATGTATTTTCAGCACGAAATTAAACAGGTGCGGTCACACCAGCACTAATGCACCGGATCCCATCAGAACTCCGCAGTTAAGTGTGCTTTGGGGAAAGTAGTACAATGATGGGTTACCTCCTGGGAAATTCTCATGTTGCACCCATTTTCTTTTTTTCAGATGTGCCGTTCGACGTTACGCGCGACTTTAATTATGGTCCGCAGATTTATTCGCAAATGTGAGTTACGGCGCCGTGGCATTTTACTTGATATTTGAACGAGAACGAGAGGTGCAGTGCGCACGCACAAGGAAACAAAGGACGGGAGGGGGAAGAAAGGAGAAGGAGTTTGTGTATTTGCAGCGCAGAATGAAACATGAGCAATCATACCAGCACCAATGCAACGGATTCTGTCAGAACTCCGCAAGTTAAGGGTGCTTGGGCGAGAGTAGCACTAGGATGGGTGACCTCCTGCAAAGTCCTTATATTTCACCAATTTTCTTAGGAACTCCTCGTGTTGCACCCATTTTTTTGCAGATGATTCTTTCGACGATACGCGCGACTTGAATTATGGTCCACAGGTTTATTCGCAAATGTGAGTCACGGCACCGTAGCATTTTACTTGATATTAGAACGAGCACGGGAGGTGCAGTGCCCACGCACAAGGAAACAAATGACGGGAGGCGGAAGAAAGGAGAAAGAGTTTATGTATTTACAGTGTAGAATTAAACCGGTGCGATCATACCAGCACTAATGCACCGGATCCCATCAGAGCTCGGCAGTTAAGTGTGCTTGGGAGAGAGTAGTACTCGGATGGGTGATCTCTTGGGAAGTCCTTGTGTCGCACCAATTTTTTTTCAGACGGGTCGTTCGACGTTACGCGCGACTAGAACTGGGGTCCGCTGGTTTATACGCAATTGTGAGTCAAGAAGCAGGGACATTTTAATCGATATTAGAACGAGAAGGAGAGGTGCAGTGTGACCGCACAAGGAAACAATTGATGGGAGGGGGAGGGAAGGAGAAGGAGTGTATGTATTTTCAGCACGAAATGAAACAGGTGCGATCATACCAGCACTAATGGAACGGATTCTATCAGAACTCCGTAGGTAAGGTTGCTTGGGCGAGAGTAGTACTAGCATGGGTTACCTCCTGCGAAGTCTTTATATTTCACCCATTTTCTTGTGAAGTCCTCGTGTTGCACCTATTTTCTTTTTTTCAGATGTGCCGTTCGACGTTACGCACGACTTTAATTATGGTCCGCAGATTTATTCGCAAATGTGAGTCACAGCGCCGTGGCATTTTACTTCATATTTGAACGAGAACGAGAGGTGCAGTGCGCACGCACAAGGAAACAAATGAGAGGAGGGGGAAGAAAGGAGAAGGAGTTTATGTATTTGCAGAGCGAAATTAAATTGGTGCGATCATACCAGCACGAATGCACCGGGTCCCATCAGAACTCCGTAGTTAAGTGTGCTTGGGCGAGATTAGTACTCAGATGGGTGACCTCCTGGGAAGTCCTCGTGTCGCATTAATTTTTTTTTTAGACGGGTCGTTCGACGTTACGCGCGACTGGAAGTAGGGACGCCTGGTTCATACGCAAATGTGAGTCAAGAAGCAGGGGCATTTTAATCGATATTAGAACGAGAAGGAGAGATGCAGAGTGCACGCACAAGGAAACAAATGACGGGAGGGGGGATGGAGGGAGAAAAAGTGTATGTATTTGCAGCGCAGAATGAAACTTGAGCAATCATACCAGCACCAATGCAACGGATTCTTTCAGAACTCCCCAAGTTAAGGGTGCTTGGGCGAGAGTAGCACTAGGATGGGTGACCTCCTGCGAAGTCCTTATATTTCACCCATTTTCTTAAGAAGTCCTCGTGTTGCACCCATTTTTTTGCAGATGATTCATTCGACGATACGCGCGACTTGAATTATGGTCCTCAGTTTTATTCGCAAATGTGAGTCACGGCACCGTAGCATTTTACTTGAATTAGAACGAGCACGGGAGGTGCACTGCGCACGCACAAGGAAACAAATGACGGGAGGGGGAAGAAAGGAGAAGGAGTTTATGTATTTGCAGCGCGGAATTAAACGGGTGCGATCATACCAGTACTAATGCACCGGATCCAATCAGAAGTCCGTAGTTAAGTGTGCTTGGGCGAGAGTAGTACTTGGATGGGTGACCTCTTGGGAAGTCCTCGTGTCGCACCAATTTTTTTTCAAACGGGTCGTTCGACGTTACGCGCGACTGGAACTGGGGTCAGCTGGTTTATACGCAATTGTGAGTCAAGAAGCAGGGGCATTTTAATCGATATTAGAATGAGAAGGAAAGGCGCAGTGTGAACGCACAAGGAAACAATTGATGGGAGGGGGAGGGAAGGAGAAGGAGTGTATGTATTTTCAGCACGAAATGAAACAGGTGCGATCATACCAGCACTAATGCAACGGATTCTATCAGAACTCCGTAGGTAAGGGTGCTTGGGCGAGAGTAGTTCTAGCATGGGTTACCTCCTGCGAAGTCCTTATATTTCACCCATTTTCTTGTGAAGTCCTCATGTTGCACACATTTTCTTTTTTTCAGATGTGTCGTTCGACGTTACGCGCGACTTTAATTATGGTCCGCAGATTTATTCGCAAATGTGAGTCAAGGCACCGTGGCATTTTACATGATATTTGAACGACAACGAGAGGTGCAGTGCGCACACGCAAGGAAACAAATGACGGGAGGGGGAAGAATGGAGAAGGAGTTTATGTATTTGCAGCGCGAAATTAAACAGGTGCGATCATACCAGTACTAATCCACCGGATCCCATTAGAACTCCGCAGTTAAGTGTGCTTGGACGAGAGTAGTACTCGGATGGGTGACCTCTTGGGAAGTCCTCGTGTCGCACTAATTTTTTTTTTCAGATGGGTCGTTCGACGTTACGCGCGACTGGAACTAGGGTCCACTGGTTTATACGCAAATGTGAGTCAAGAAGCAGGAGCATTTTAATCGATATTAGAACGAGAAGGAGAGATGCAGACTGCACGCACAAGGAAACAAATGACGGGATGAGGGATGGAGGGAGAAAAAGTGTATGTATTTGCAGCGCAGAATGAAATATGAGCAATCATACCAGCACCAATACAACGGATTCTATCAGAACTCCGCAAGTTAAGGGTGCTTGGGCGAGAGTAGAACTAGGATGGGTGACCTCCTGCGAAGTCCTTATATTTCACCCATGTTCTCAGGAAGTCCTCGTGTTGCACCCATTTTTTTGCAGATGATTCTTTCGACGATACGCGCGACTTGAATTATGGTCCTAAGGTTTATTCGCAAATGTGAGTCACGGCACCATAGCATTTAACTTGATATTAGAACGAGCACGGGAGGTGCAGTGCGCACGCACAAGGAAATAAATGATGAGAGGGGGAAGAAAGGAGAAGGAGTTTACATATTTGCAGCGCAGAATTAAATGGGTGCGATCATACCAGCATTAATGCATCGGATTCCATCAGAACTTCGCAGTTAAGTGTGCTTGGGCGAGAGTAGTACTCGGATGGGTGACCTCCTGGGAAGTCCTCGTGTCGCACCAATTTTTTTTCAGACGGGTCGTTCGACTTTACGCGCGATTGGAATTAGGGTCCGCTGGTTTATACACAAATGTGAGTCAAGAAGCAGGGGCATTTTAATCGATATTAGAACGAGAAGGAGAGATGCAGAGTGCACGTACAAGGAAACAAATGACGGGAGGGGGGATGCAGGGAGAAAAAGTGTATGTATTTGCAGCGCAGAATGAAACATGAGCAATCATACCAGCACCAATGCAACGGATTCTTTCAGAACTCCGCAAGTTAAGGGTGCTTGGGCGAGAGTAGCACTAGGATGGGTGACCTCCTGCGAAGTCCTTATATTTCACCCATTTTCTTAAGAAGTCCTCGTGTTGCACCCATTTTTTTGCAGATGATTCATTCGACGATACGCGCGACTTGAATTATGGTCCTCAGGTTTATTCGCAAATGCGAGTCATGGCACCGTAGCATTTTACTTGATATTAGAACGAGAACGGGAGGTGCAGTGCGCATGCACAAGGAAACAAATGACGGGAGGGGGAAGAAAGGAGAAGGAATTTATGTATTTGCAGCGCGGAATTAAACGGGTGCGATCATACCAGCACTATGCACCGGATCCCATCAGAACTCAGCAGTTAATTGTGCTTGGGCGAGAGTAGTACTCGGATGGGTGACCTCCTGGGAAGTCCTTGTGTCGCACAAATTTTTTTTCAGACGGGTCGAGAATGAGAGGTGAAGTGTGAACGCACAAGGAAACAAATGACGGGAGGGGGAAGAAAGGAGGAGTGTATGTATTTGCAGTGCGAAATTAAAGAGGTGCGATCATACCAGCACTAAAGCCCCGGATCCCATCAGAACTCCGCAGTTAAGTGTGCTTGGGCCAGAGTAGTACTCAGATGGATGAAAACCTAGGAAGCCCTCGTGTTGCACCTATGTTTTTTCGGATGGGTTGTTCGACGTTACGCGCGAATGGAATTATAAACCGCTGGTTCATTTGCAAAGGTGAGTCACGGTGTCGGGGCATATTACTTGATATTAGAACGAGAAAGATAGATGCAGAGTGCACGCACAAGGAAACAAATGACGGGAGGGGGGATGGGAGGAGAAAGAGTGTATGTATTTGCAGCGCAGAATGAAACATGAGGGATCATACCAGCACTAATGCAACGGATTCTATTAGAACTCCGCAGTTAAGGGTGCTTGGGCGAGAAAAGTACTCGGATGGGTGACCTCCTGCGAAGTCCTTATATTTCACCCATTTTCTTAGGAAGTACTCGTGTTGCACCCATTTTTTTGCAGATGATTCTTTCGACAATACGCGCAACTTGAATTATGGTCCTCAGATTTATTCGCAAATGTGAGTCACGGCATCGTAGTATTTTACTTGATATTAGAACGAGCACAGGAGGTGCATTGCGCACGCACAAGGAAACAAATGACGGGAGGGGAAAGAAAGGAGAAGGAGTTTATTTACTTGCAGCGCAGAATTAAACGGGTGCGATCATACCAGCACTAATGCACTGGATCCCATCAGAACTCTGCAGTTAAGTGTGCTTGGGCGAGAGTAGTACTCGGATGGGTGACCTCATGGGAAGTCCTCGTGTCGCACCAATTTTTTTTCAGACAGGTCGTTCGATGTTACGCACGACTGGAACTATGGTCCGCTGGTTTATACACAAATATAAGTCAAGAATTAGGGGCATTTTAATCGATATTAGAACGAGAATGAGAGGTGCATTGTGAACGCACAAGGAAACAAATGATGGGAGGGGGGAGGGAAGAAGGAGTGTATGTATTTTCAGCATGAAATTAAACAAGTGCGGTCACACCAGCACAAATGCACCGGATCCCATCAGAACTCCGCAGTTAAGTGTACTTTGGCAAAAGTAGTACAATGATGGGTTACCTCCTGGGAAGTTCTCGTGCTGCACCCATTTTCTTTTTTTCAGATGTGCCGTTCGACGTTACGAGCGACTTTAATTATGGTCCGCAGATTTATTCGCAAATGTGAGTCACGGCACCGTGGCATTTTACTTTATATTTGAACGAGAACGAGAGGTGCAGTGCGCACGCACAAGGAAAAAAACACGGGAGGGGGAAGAAAGGAGGAGTTTATGTATTTGCAGCGCGAAATGAAACAGGTGCGATCATACCAGCACTAATACAACGGATTCTATCAGAACTCCGTAGGTAAGGGTGCTTGGGCAAGAGTAGTACTAGCATGGGTTACCTCCTGGGAAGTCCTTATATTTCATCCATTTTCTTGTGAAGTCCTCGTGTTGCACCTATTTTTTTGCAGATGATTATTTCGACGTTACGCGCGACTTGAATTATGGTCCTCAGGTTTATACGCAAATGTGAGTCATGGCGCTGTACCATTTTACTTGATATTAAAACGAAAACGGGAGGTTCAGTACGCACGCACAAGGAAACAAATTACGGGAGGGGGAAGAAAGGAGAAGGAGTTTATGTATTTGCAGCGCGAAATGAAACAGGTGCGATCATACCAGCACTAAGTCAACGGATTCTATCAGAACTCAGTAGGTAAGGGTGCTTAAGCGAGAGTAGTACAAGCATGGGTTACCTCCTGGGAAGTCCTTGTGTTGCACCCATTTTTTTGCAGATGATTCTTTCGACGTAACGCGCGACTTGAATTATGGTCCTCAGATTTATTCGCAAATATGAGTCACGGCGCTGTAGCATTTTACTTGATATTAGAACGAGAATGGGAGGTGCAGTGCGCACGTACAAGGAAACAAATGACGGGAGGGGGAAGAAAGGGGAATGAGTTTATGTATTTGCAGCGCGAAATTAAACAGGTGCGATCATTCCAGCACTAATGCTCTGGATCCCATCAGAACTCCGCAGTGAAGTGTGCTTGGGCGAAATTAGTAATCGGATGGGTGACCCCCTGGGAAGTCCTCGTGTCGCACCAATTTTTTTTCAGACGGGTCGTTCAACGTTACACACCTCTGGAACTAGGGTCCGCTGGTTTATACGCAAATGGGAGTCAAGAAGCAGGGGCATTTTAATCGATATTAGGACGAGAATGAGAGGTGAAGGGTGAACGCACAAGGAAACAAATGACAGGAGGGGGAAGAAAGGAGAAGGAGTGTATGTATTTGCAGCGCGAAAGTGAACAGGTGCGATCATACCAGCACTAAAGCTCCGGATCCCATCAGAACTCCGCAGTTAAGTGTGTTGGGGCGAGCATAGTACTCGGATGGGTGACCACTTGGGAAGCCCTCGTGTTGCACCTATTTTTCTCGGATGGGTTGTTAGACGTTACGCGCGAATAGAATTATAAACCGCTGGTTCATTTACAAAGATGAGTCACGGTGCCGGGGCATATTACTTGATATTAGAATGAGAAAGAGAAATGCAGAGTGCACGCACAAGGAAACAAATGACGGGATGGGGGATGGGAGGAGAAAGAGTGTATGTATTTGCAGTGCAGAATGAAACATGAGGGATCATACCAGCACTAATGCAACGGATTCTATCAGACCTCCGCAGTTAAGGGTGCTTGGGCGAGAAAAGTACTCGGATGGGTGACCTCCTGCGAAGTCCTTATATTTCACCCATTTTCTTGGGAGGTCCTCGTGTTGCACCCATCTTTTTGCAGATGATTCTTTCGACTTTATGCGCGACTTGATTTATGGTCCGCAGGTTTATTCGCAAATGTGAGTCACGGCGCCGTGGCATTTTACTTGATATTAGAACGAGTACGGGAGGTGCAGTGCACACGCACAAGGAAACAAATGACGGGAGGAGGAAGAAAAGAGAAGGAGTGTATGTATTTGAAGCGCAAGATTAAACAAGTGGCATCATACCAGCACTAATGCACTGGATCCCATCAGAACTCTGCAGTTAAGCGTGCTTGGGCGAGAGTAGTACTCGGATGGGTGACCTCTTGGGAAGTCCTCGTATCGCAACAATTTTTTTTTCAGATGGGTCGTTCGACGTTACGCGCGACTGGAACTATGGTCCGCTGATTTATACGCAAATGTGAGTCAAGAATCAGGGGCATTTTAATCGATATTAGAACGAGAAGGAGAGGTGCAGTGTGAACGCATAAGGAAACAAATGATGGAAGGGGGGGAGGGAAGAAGGAGTGTATGTATTTTCAGAACGAAATTAAACAGGTGCGGTCACACCAGCACAAATGCACCGGATCCCATCAGAACTCCGCAGTTAAGTGTGTTTTGACGAAAGTAGTACAATGATGGGTTACCTCCTGGGAAGTTCTCGAGTTGCACCCATTTTCTTTTTTTCAGATGTGCCGTTTGACGTTACGCGCGACTTTAATTATGGTCCTCAGATTTATTCGCAAATGTGAGTCACGGCGATGTGGTATTTTACTTGATATTTGAACGAGAACGAGAGGTGCAGTGCGCACGCACAAGGAAACAAATGATGGGATGGGGAAGAACGGAGAAGTAGTTTATCTATTTGCAGCGCAAAATTAAGCCGTTGCGATCAAACCAGCACTAATGCACCGTATTCCATCAGAACTCCGCAGTTAAGTGTGCTTGGGCGAGAGTAGTACTCGGATGGGTGACCACCTGGGAAGCCCTCGTGTTGTACCTATTTTTTTTCGGATGGATTGTTCGACGTTACGCGCGAAGGGAATTATAAACCGCTGGTTCATTTGCAAAGATGAGTCACGGTGCCGGGGCATATTACTTGATATTAGAACGAGAAAGCGAGATGAAGAGTGCACGCACAAGGAAACAAATGACGGGAGGGGGGATGGGAGGAGAAATAGTGTATGTATTTGCAGTGCAGAATGAAACATGAGGGATCATACCAGCACTAATACAACGGATTCTATCAGAACTCCGCTGTTAAGGGTGCTTGGGCGAGAAAAGTACTCGGATGGGTGACCTCCTGCGAAGTCCTTATATTTCGCCCATTTTCTTGGGAGGTACTCGTGTTGCACCCATCTTTTTGTAGATGATTCTTTCGACGTTACGCGCGACTTGATTTATGGTCCGCAGGTTTATTCGCAAATGTGAGTCACGGCGCCGTGGCATTTTACTTGATATTAGAACAAGTACGGGAGGTGCAGTGCGCACGCACAAGGAAACAAATGACGGGATGAGGAAGAAACGAGGAGTGTATCTATTTGAAGCGCAAAATTAAACAAGTGGCATCATACCAGCGATAATGCACTGGATCCCATCAGAACCCTGCAGTTAAATGTGCTTGGGCGAGAGTAGTTCTCGGATGGGTGACCTCTTGGGAAGTCCTCGTATCGCAACAATTTTTTTTCAGATGGGTCGTTCGACGTTACGCGTGATTGGAACTATGGTCCGCTCGTTTATACGCAAATGTTAGTCAAGAATCAGGGGCATTTTAATCGATTTTAGAACGATAAGGAGAGGTGCAGTGTGAACGCACAAGGAAACAAATGATGGGAGGGGGGGAGGGAAGAAGGAGTGCATGTATTTTCAGCACGAAATTAAACAGGTGCGGTCACACCAGCACAAATGCACCGGAACCCATCAGAACTCCGCAGTTAAGTGTGCTTTGGCGAAAGTAGTACAATGATGGGTTACCTCCTGGGAAGTTCTCGTGTCGCACCCATTTTCTTTTTTTCAGATGTGTCGTTCGACGTTACGCGCGACTTTAATTATGGTCCGCAGATTTATTCGCAAATGTGAGTCACGGCGCCGTGGCATTTTACTTGATATTTGAACGAGAACGAGAGGTGCTGTGTGAACGCACAAGGAAACAAATGATGGGATGGGGAAGAACGGAGAAGTAGTTTATCTATTTGCAGCGCAAAATTAAGCCGTTGCGATCAAACCAGCACTAATGCACCGTATTCCATCAGAACTCCGCAGTTAAGTGTGCTTGGGCGAGAGTAGTACTCGGATGGGTGACCTCCTGGGAAGTCCTCGCGTCGCACTAATTTTTTTTTCAGACAGGTCGTTCGACGTTACGCGCGACTGGAACTAGGGTCCACTGGTTTATTCGCAAATGTGAGTCACGGCGCTGTAGCTTTTTACTTGATATTAGAACGTGAACGGGAGGTGCAGTGCGCACGCACAAGGAAACAAATGACGAGAGGGGGAAGAAAGGGGAATGAGTTTATGTATTTGCAGCGCGAAATTAAACAGGTGTGATCATACCAGCACTAATGCACCGGATCCCATCAGAACTCCGCAGTGAAGTGTGCTTGGGCGAGATTAATACTTGGATGGGTGACCTCCTGGGAAGTCCTCGTGTTGCACAAATTTTTTTTCAGACTGGTCGTTCGACGTTACGCTCGTCTGGAACTTGGGTACGCTGGTTTATACGCAAATGTGAGTCAAAAAGCACGGGCATTTTAATCGATATTAGAACGAGAATGAGAGGTGCAGTGTGAACGCACAAGGAAACAATTGACGGGATGGGGAATAAAGGAGAAGGAGTGTATGTATTTGCAGCGCGAAATTAAACAGGTGCGATCATACCAGCAATAATGCTCCGGATCCCATCAGAACTCCGCAGTTAAGTGTGCTTAGGGGAGGGTAGTACTCGGATGGGTGACCACTTGGGAAGCCCTTGTGTTGCACCTATTTTTTTTCGGATGGGTTGTTCGACGTTACGCGCAAATGGAATTATAAACCGCTGGTTCATTTGCAAAGGTGAGTCACGGCGCCGTGGCATTTTACTTGATATTTGAACGAGAACGAGAGGTGCAGTGCGCACGAATAAGGAAAGAAATGACGGGAGGGGGGATGGAAGGAGAAAGAGTGTATGTATTTGCAGTGTGGAATGAAACGTGAGGGATCATACCAGCACTAATGCAACAGATTCTATCAGAACTCCGCAGTTAAGGGTGCTTGGGCGAGAAAAGTACTCGGATGGGTGACCTCCTGCGAAGTCCTTTTATTTCACCCATTTTCTTGGGAGGTCCTCGTGTTGCACCCATCTTTTTGCAGATGATTCTTTCGACTTTATGCGCGACTTGATTTATGGTCCGCAGGTTTATTCGCAAATGTGAGTCACGGCGCCGTGGCATTTTACTCGATATTAGAACGAGTACGGGAGGTGCAGTGCGCACGCACAAGGAAACAAATGACGGGAGGAGGAAGAAAAGAGAATGAGTGTATGTATTTGAAGCGCAAAATTAAACAAGTGGCATCATACCAGCACTAATGCACTGGATCCCATCAGAACTCTGCAGTTAAGCGTGCTTGGGCGAGAGTAGTACTCGGATGGGTGACCTCTTGGGAAGTCCTCGTATCGCAACAATTTTTTTTCAGATGGGTCGTTCGACGTTACGCGCGACTGGAACTATGGTCCGCTGATTTATACGCAAATGTGAGTCAAGAATCAGGGGCATTTTAATCGATATTAGAACGAGAAGGAGAGGTGCAGTGTGAACGCACAAGGAAACAAATGATGGAAGGGGGGGAGGGAAGAAGGAGTGTATGTATTTTCAGCACGAAATTAAACAGGTGCGGTCACACCAGCACAAATGCACCGAATCCCATCAGAACTCCGCAGTTAAGTGTGCTTTGGCGAAAGTAGTACAATGATGGGTTACCCCCTGGGAAGTTCTCGTGTTCCACCCATTTTCTTTTTTTCAGATGTGCTGTTCGACGTTACGCGCGACTTTAATTATGGTCCTAAGGTTTTTTCGCAAATGTGAGTCAAGGCGCCGTGGCATTTTACTTGATATTTGAACGAGAACGAGAGGTGCAGTGCGCACGCACAAGAAAACAAATGACGGGAGGGGGAAGAAAGGGGAATGAGTTTATGTATTTGCAGCGCAAAATTAAACAGGTGTGATCATACCAGCATTAATGCACCGGATCCCATCAGAACTCTGCAGTTAAGTGTGCATGGGCGAGATTAGTACTCAGATGGGTGACCTCTTGGGAAGTCCTAGTGTCGCACAAATTTTTTTTCAGACGGGTCGTTCGACGTTACTCGCGTCTGGAACTAGGATCCACTGGTTTATACGCAAATGTGAGTCAAGAAGCAGGGGCATTTTAATCGATATTAGAACGAGATGAGGAAGAAAGGGGAAAGAGTGTATGTATTTGCAGCGCGAAATTAAACAGGTGCGATCATACCAGCACTAATGCTCCGGATCCCATCAGAACTCGGCAGTTAAGTGTGCTTAGGGGAGGGTAGTACTCGGATGGGTGACCACTTGGGAAGCCCTCGTGTTGCACCTATTTTTCTTTGGATGGGTTGTTCGACGTTACGCGCGAATGGAATTATAAACCGCTGGTTCATTTACAAAGGTGAGTCATAGTGCCGGGGTATATTACTTGATATTAGAACGAGAAAGAGAGATGCAGAGTGCACACACAAGGAAACAAATGACAAGAGGGGGGATGAAAGGAGAAAGAGTGTATGTATTTGCAGTGCATAATGAAACATAAGGGATCATACCAGCACTAATGCAACGGATTCTATCAGAACTCCACAGTTAAGGGTGCTTGGGCGAGAAAAGTACTCGGATGGGTGACCTCCTGCGAAGTCCTTATATTTCACCTATTTTCTTAGAAAATTCTCGTGTTGCACCCATTTTTTTGCAGATGATTCTTTCGACGTTACGCGCGACTTGAATTCTGGTCCTCGGGTTTATTCGCAAATGTGAGTCACGGCACCGCAACATTTTACTTGATATTAGAACGAGCACAGGAGGTGCAGTGCGCACGCACAAGGAAACAAATGAAGGGAGGAGGAAGAAAGGAGAAGGAGTTTATGTATTTGCAGCGCGGAATTAAACGGGTGCGATCACACCAGCACTAAAGCTTCAGATCCCATCAGAACGCCGCAGTTAAGTGTGTTTGGGCGAGAGTAGTACTCGGATGGGTCACCACCTGGGAAGCCCTCGTGGTGCACCTATTTTTTTTTCGGATGGGTTGTTCGACGTTACGCGCGAATGGAATTATAAACCGCTGGTTCATTTGCAAAGGTGAGTCACGGTGCCGGGGTATATTACTTGATATTAGAACGAGAAAGAGAGATGCAGAGTACACGCACAAGGAAACAAATGACGGGAGGGGGGATAGAAGGAGAAAGAGTGTATGTATTTGCAGTGCAGAATGAAACATGAGGGATCATACCAGCACTAATGCAACGGATTCTATCAGAACTCTGCAGTTAAGGGTGCTTGGGCGAAAAATGTACTCGGATGGGTGACCTCCTGCGAAGTCCTTATATTTCACCCATTTTCTTGGGAGGTCCTCGTGTTGCACCCGTCTTTTTGCAGATGATTCTTTCAACGTTATGCGCGACTTGATTTATGGTCCGCAGGTTTATTCGCAAATGTGAGTCACGGCGCCGTGGCATTTTACTTGATATTAGAACGAGTACGGGAGGTGCAGTGCGCACGCACAAGGAAACAAATGACGGGATGAGGAAGAAAAGAAAAGGAGTGTAGGCATTTGAAGCGCAAAAGTAAACAAGTGGCATCATACCAGCACTAATGCACTGGATCCCATCAGAACTCTGCTGTTTAGTGTGCTTGGGAAAGAATAGTACTCGGATGGGTGACCTCTTGGGAAGTCCTTGTATCGCAACAATTTTTTTTTAGATGGGTCGTTCGACATTACACGCAACTGGAACTATGGTCAGCTGGTTTATACGCAAATGTGAGTCAAGAATCAGGGGCATTTTAATCGATATTAGAACGAGAAGGAGAGGTGCAGTGTGAACGCACAACGAAACAAATGATGGGAGGGGGGGAGGGAAGAAGGAGTGTATGTATTTTCGGCACGAAATTAAACATGTGCGGTCACACCAGCACAAATGCACCGGATCCCATCAGAACTCCGCAGTTAAGTGTGCTTTGGCAAAAGTAGTACAATGATGGGTTACCTCCTAGGAAGTTCTCGTGTTGCACCCATCTTTTTGCAGATGATTCTTTCGACTTTATGCGCGACTTGATTTATGGTCCGCAGGTTTATTCGCAAATGTGAGTCACGGCGCCGTGGCATTTTACTTGATATTAGAACGAGTACGGGAGGTGCAGTGCGCACGCACAAGGAAACAAATGACGGGAGGAGGAAGGAAAGAGAAGGAGTGTATGTATTTGAAGCGCAAAATTAAACAAGTGGCATCATACCCGCACTAATGCACTGGATCCCATCAGAACTCTGCAGTTAAGCGTGCTTGGGCGAGAGTAGTACTCGGATGGGTGACCTCTTGGGAAGTCCTCGTATCGCAACAATTTTTTTTCAGATGGGTCGTTCGACGTTACGCGCGACTGGAACTATGGTCCGCTGATTTATACGCAAATGTGAGTCAAGAATCAGGGGCATTTTAATCGATATTAGAACGAGAAGGAGAGGTGCCGTGTGAACGCACAAGGAAACAAATGATGGAAGGGGGGGAGGGAAGAATGAGTGTATGTATTTTCAGAACGAAATTAAACAGGTGCGGTCACACCAGCACAAATGCACCGGATCCCATGAGAACTCCGCAGTTAAGTGTGTTTTGACGAAAGTAGTACAATGATGGGTTACCTCCTGGGAAGTTCTCGAGTTGCACCCATTTTCTTTTTTTCAGATGTGCCGTTTGACGTTACGCGCGACTTTAATTATGGTCCGCAGATTTATTCACAAATGTGAGTCACGGCGATGTGGCATTTTACTTGATATTTGAACGAGAACGAGAGGTGCAGTGCGCACGCACAACGAAACAAATGATGGGATGGGGAAGAACGGAGAAGTAGTTTATATATTTGCAGCACAAAATTAAGCCGGTGCGATCAAACCAGCACTAATGCACCGTATTCCATCAGAACTCCGCAGTTAAGTGTGCTTGGGCGAGAGTAGTACTCGGATGGGTGACCTCCTGGGAAGTCCTCGCGTCGCACTAATTTTTTTTTTCAGACGGGTCGTTCGACGTTACGCGCGACTGGAACTAGGGGCCACTGGTTTATATGCAAATGTGAGTCAAGAAGCAGGGGCATTTTAATCGATATTAGAACGAGAAGGAGAGATGCAGAGTGCACGCACAATGAAACAAATAATGGGAGGGGGGGTGGAGGGAGAAAAAGTGTAAGTATTTGCAGCGCAGAATGAAACATGAGCAATCATACCAGCACCAATGCAACGGATTCTATCAGAACTCCGCAAGTTAAGGGTGTTTGGGCGAGAGTAGCACTAGGATGGGTGACCTCCTGCGAAGTCTTTATATTTCACCCATTTTCTTAGGAAGTCCTCGTGTTGCACCCATTTTTTTGCAGATGATTCTTTCGACGATACGCGCAACTTGATTTATGGTCCGCAGGTTTATTCGCAAATGTGAGTCACGGCGCCGTGGCATTTTACTTGATATTAGAACGAGTACGGGAGGTGTAGTGCGCACGCACAAGGAAACAAATGACGGGATGAGGAACAAAAGAGAAGGAGTGTATGTATTTGAAGCGCAAAACTAAACAAGTGGCATCATACCAGCACTAATGCACTGGATCCCATCAGAACTCTGCAGTTAAGTGTGCATGGGCGAGAGTAGTACTCGGATGGGTGACCTCTTGGGAAGTCCTCGTATCGCAACAATTTTTTTTCAGATGGGTCGTTCGACTGGAACTAGAGTCCGCTGGTTTATACGCAAATGTGAGTCAAGAAGCAGGGGTATTTTAATCGATATTAGAACGAGAAGGAGAGGTGCAGTGTGAACGCACAAGGAAACAATTGATGGGAGGGGGAGGGAAGAAGAAGGAGTGTATGTATTCTCAGCACGAAATGAAACAGGTGCGATCATACCAGCACTAATGCAACAGATTCTATCAGAACTCCGTAGGAAAGGGTGCTTGGGCGAGAGTAGTACTAGCATGGGTTACCTCCTGCGAAGTCCTTATATTTCACCCATTTTCTTGGGAGGTCCTCGTGTTGCACCCATCTTTTTGCAGATGATTCTTTCGACGTTACGCGCGACTTGATTTATGGTTCGCAGGTTTATTCGCAAATGTGAGTCACGGCGCCGTGGCATTTTACTTGATATTTGAACGAGTACGGGAGGTGTAGTGCGCACGCACAAGGAAACAAATGACGGGATGAGGAACAAAAGAGAAGGAGTGTATGTATTTGAAGCGCAAAACTAAACAAGTGGCATCATACCAGCACTAATGCACTGGATCCCATCAGAACTCTGCAGTTAAGTGTGCATGGGCGAGAGTAGTACTCGGATGGGTGACCTCTTGGGAAGTCCTCGTATCGCAACAATTTTTTTTCAGATGGGTCGTTCGACTGGAACTAGAGTCCGCTGGTTTATACGCAAATGTGAGTCAAGAAGCAGGGGTATTTTAATCGATATTAGAACGAGAAGGAGAGGTGCAGTGTGAACGCACAAGGAAACAATTGATGGGAGGGGGAGGGAAGAAGAAGGAGTGTATGTATTCTCAGCACGAAATGAAACAGGTGCGATCATACCAGCACTAATGCAACAGATTCTATCAGAACTCCGTAGGAAAGGGTGCTTGGGCGAGAGTAGTACTAGCATGGGTTACCTCCTGCGAAGTCCTTATATTTCACCCATTTTCTTGGGAGGTCCTCGTGTTGCACCCATCTTTTTGCAGATGATTCTTTCGACGTTACGCGCGACTTGATTTATGGTTCGCAGGTTTATTCGCAAATGTGAGTCACGGCGCCGTGGCATTTTACTTGATATTTGAACGAGTACGGGAGGTGTAGTGCGCACGCACAAGGAAACAAATGACGGGATGAGGAACAAAAGAGAAGGAGTGTATGTATTTGAAGCGCAAAACTAAACAAGTGGCATCATACCAGCACTAATGCACTGGATCCCATCAGAACTCTGCAGTTAAGTGTGCATGGGCGAGAGTAGTACTCGGATGGGTGACCTCTTGGGAAGTCCTCGTATCGCAACAATTTTTTTTCAGATGGGTCGTTCGACTGGAACTAGAGTCCGCTGGTTTATACGCAAATGTGAGTCAAGAAGCAGGGGTATTTTAATCGATATTAGAACGAGAAGGAGAGGTGCAGTGTGAACGCACAAGGAAACAATTGATGGGAGGGGGAGGGAAGAAGAAGGAGTGTATGTATTCTCAGCACGAAATGAAACAGGTGCGATCATACCAGCACTAATGCAACAGATTCTATCAGAACTCCGTAGGAAAGGGTGCTTGGGCGAGAGTAGTACTAGCATGGGTTACCTCCTGCGAAGTCCTTATATTTCACCCATTTTCTTGGGAGGTCCTCGTGTTGCACCCATCTTTTTGCAGATGATTCTTTCGACGTTACGCGCGACTTGATTTATGGTTCGCAGGTTTATTCGCAAATGTGAGTCACGGCGCCGTGGCATTTTACTTGATATTTGAACGAGTACGGGAGGTGTAGTGCGCACGCACAAGGAAACAAATGACGGGATGAGGAACAAAAGAGAAGGAGTGTATGTATTTGAAGCGCAAAACTAAACAAGTGGCATCATACCAGCACTAATGCACTGGATCCCATCAGAACTCTGCAGTTAAGTGTGCATGGGCGAGAGTAGTACTCGGATGGGTGACCTCTTGGGAAGTCCTCGTATCGCAACAATTTTTTTTCAGATGGGTCGTTCGACTGGAACTAGAGTCCGCTGGTTTATACGCAAATGTGAGTCAAGAAGCAGGGGTATTTTAATCGATATTAGAACGAGAAGGAGAGGTGCAGTGTGAACGCACAAGGAAACAATTGATGGGAGGGGGAGGGAAGAAGAAGGAGTGTATGTATTCTCAGCACGAAATGAAACAGGTGCGATCATACCAGCACTAATGCAACAGATTCTATCAGAACTCCGTAGGAAAGGGTGCTTGGGCGAGAGTAGTACTAGCATGGGTTACCTCCTGCGAAGTCCTTATATTTCACCCATTTTCTTGGGAGGTCCTCGTGTTGCACCCATCTTTTTGCAGATGATTCTTTCGACGTTACGCGCGACTTGATTTATGGTTCGCAGGTTTATTCGCAAATGTGAGTCACGGCGCCGTGGCATTTTACTTGATATTTGAACGAGTACGGGAGGTGTAGTGCGCACGCACAAGGAAACAAATGACGGGATGAGGAACAAAAGAGAAGGAGTGTATGTATTTGAAGCGCAAAACTAAACAGGTGGCATCATACCAGCACTAATGCACTGGATCCCATCAGAACTCTGCAGTTAAGTGTGCATGGGCGAGAGTAGTACTCGGATGGGTGACCTCTTGGGAAGTCCTCGTATCGCAACAATTTTTTTTCAGATGGGTCGTTCGACTGGAACTAGAGTCCGCTGGTTTATACGCAAATGTGAGTCAAGAAGCAGGGGTATTTTAATCGATATTAGAACGAGAAGGAGAGGTGCAGTGTGAACGCACAAGGAAACAATTGATGGGAGGGGGAGGGAAGAAGAAGGAGTGTATGTATTCTCAGCACGAAATGAAACAGGTGCGATCATACCAGCACTAATGCAACAGATTCTATCAGAACTCCGTAGGAAAGGGTGCTTGGGCGAGAGTAGTACTAGCATGGGTTACCTCCTGCGAAGTCCTTATATTTCACCCATTTTCTTGTGAAGTCCTTGTGTTGCACCCATTTTTTTGCAAATGATTATTTCGACGTTACGCGCGACTTGAATTATGGTCCTCATGTTTATTCGCAAATGTGAGTCACGACGCCGTGGCATTTTACTTGATATTAGAATGAGAACGGGAGGTGCAGTGCGCACGCACAAGGAAACAAATGACGGGAGGGGGAAGAAAGGCGAATGAGTTTATGTATTTGCAGCGCGAAATTAAACAGGTGCGATCATACCAGCACTAATGCACCGGATCCCATCAGAACTCCGCAGTTATGTGTGCTTGGGCGAGATTAGTACTCGGATGGCTGACCTCCTGGGAAGTCCTCGTGTCGCACCAATTTTTTTCAGACGGGTCGTTCGACGTTACGCGCGTCTGGAACTAGGGTCCGCTGGTTTATACGCAAATGTGAGTGAAGAAGCAGGGGCATTTTAATCGATATTAGAACGAGAATGAGAGGTGAAGTGTGAACGCAAAAGGAAACAAATGACGGGAGGGGGAAGAAAGGAGAATGAGTGTATGTATTTGCAGTGCGAAATTAAATAGGTGCGATCATACCAGCCCTAAAGCTTTGGATCCCATCTGAACTCCGCAGTTAAGTGTGCTTGGGCGAGAGTAGTACTCGGATGGGTGACCACTTGGGAAGCCCTAGTGTTGCACCAATTTTATTCGGATGGGTTGTTCGACGTTACGCGCGAATGGAATTATAAACCACTGGTTCATTTGCAAAGGTGAGTCACGTTGCCGAGGCATATTATTTGATATTAGAACGAGAAAGAGAGATGCAGAGTTCACGCACAAGGAAACAAATGACGGGAGGGGGAAGAAAGGAGAAGGAGTTTATGTATTTGCAGCGCGAAATTAAATAGGTGCGATCATACTAGCACTAATACAACCGATCCCATCATAACTCTGCAGTTAAGTATGCTTGGGCGAGAGTAGTACTCGGATGGGTGACCACTTGGGAAGTTCTTGTGTTGCACCCATTTTTTTGCAGATGATTCTTTCGACTTTACGCGCGACTTGAATTTTGGTCATCAGGTTTATTCGCAAATGTGAGTCACGGCGTCATAACATTTTACTTGATATTAAAATGAGCACGGGAGGTACAGTGCGCACGCACAAGGAAACAAATGACGGGAGGGGGAAGAAAGGAGAAGGAGTTTATGTATTTGCAGCGCGAAATTAAACGGGTGCGATCATACCAGCACTAATGCAACGGATCCCATCATAACTCTACAGTTAAGTGTGCTTGGGCGAGAGTAGTACTCGGATGGGTGAACTTCTGGGAAGTTCTCGTGTCGCACAAATTTTTTTTCAGACGAGTCGTTCGACGTTACGCGCAACTGGAACTATGGTCCACTTGTTTATACGCAAATGTGAGTCAAGAAGCAGGGGCATATTAATCGATATTAGAACGAGAAAAAGAGGTGTAGTGTGAACGCACAAGGAAACAAATGATGGGAGGGGGGAGGGAAGGAGAAGGAGTGTATGTATTTTCAGCACGAAATTAAACAGGTGCTATCACACCAGCACAAATATACTGGATCCCATCAGAACTCCGCAGTTAAGTGTGCTTTGGCGAAAGTAGTACAAGGATGGGTTACCTCCTGGGAAGTTCTCGTGTTGCACCCATTTTTTTTTTCAGATGTGCCATTCGACGTTACGCGCGACTTTAATTATAGTCCGCAGATTTATTCGAAAATGTGAGTCACTGCGCCGTGGCATTTTACTTGATATTTATACGAGAACGAGAGGTGCAGTGCACACGCATAAGGAAACAAATGACGGGAAGGGGAAGAAAGGAGAAGGAGTGTACGTATTTGCAGCGCGAAATTAAATAGGTGCCATCATACCAGCACTAATGCACCATATCCCATCAGAACTTAGCAGTTAAGTGTGCTTGGGCGGGAGTAGTACTCGGATTGGTGACCTCTTGGGAAGTCCTCGTGTTGCACCCATTTTTTTTCGGATGGATCGTTCGACGTTACGCGCGAATGCAATTATATACCGCTGGTTCATTCGCAAAGGTGAGTCACGATGCCAGGGCATTTTACTTGATATTAGAACAAGAAGGAGAGATGCAGAGTGCACGCACAAGGAAACAAATGACGGGAGAGGGGATGGAGGGAGAAAGGGTGTATGTATTTGCAGCGCAGAATGAAACATGAGCGATCATACCAGCACCAATGCAACGGAGTCTATCAGAACTCCGCAAGTTAAGGGTGCTTAGGCGAGAGTAGCACTAGGATGGGTGACCTCATGCGAAGTCCTTATATTAAAACCTATTTTCTTAGGAAGTCCTCGTGTTGCACCCATTTTTTTGCAGATGATTCTTTCGACGTTACGCGCGACTTGAATTATGGTCCTCAGGTTTATTCGCCAATGTGAGTCACGACACCGTAGCATTTTACTTAATATTAGAACGAGCACGGGAGGTGCAGTGCGCACGCACAAGGAAACAAATGACGGGAGGGGGAAGAAAGGAGAAAGAATTTATGCATTTGCAGCGCGAAATTAAACGAGTGCGATCATACCAGCACTAATGCACCGGATCCCATCAGAACTCCGCAGTTAAGTGTGCTTGGGCGAGAGTAGTACTCGGATGGGTGACCTCCTGGGAAGTCCTCGTGTCACACCAATTTTTTTTCAGACGGGTCGTTCGACGTTACGCGCGACTGGAACTAGGGTCCGCTGGTTTATACGCAAATATGAGTCAAGAAGCAGGGGCATTTTAATCGATATTAGAACGGGAATGAGAGGTGAAGTGTGAACGCACAAGGAAACAAATGACGGGAGGGGGAAGAAAGGAGAAGGAGTGTATGTATTTGCTGCGCGAAATTAAACAGGTTCGATCATACCAGCACTAATGCAACGAATTCTATCAGAACTCCGCAGTTAAGTGTGCTCGGGCGAGAGTAGCATTCGGATGGGTGACCACTTGGGAAGCCCTCGTGTTGCACCTATTTTTTTTCGGATTGGTTTTTCGAAGTTACGCGAGAATAGAATTATAAACCGCTGGTTCATTTGCAAAGGTGAGTCACGGTGCCGGGGCATATTACTTGATATTAGAATGAGAAAGAGAGATGCAGAGTACACGCACAAGGAAACAAATGACGGGAGGGGGGATGGGAGGAGAAAGAGTGTATGTATTTGCAGTGCAGAATGAAACATGAGGGATCATACCAGCACTAATGCAACGGATGCTATCAGAACTCCGCAGTTAAGGGTGCTTGGGCGAGAAATGTACTCGGATGGATGACCTTCTGCGAAGTCCTTATATTTCACCCAATTTCTTGGGAGGTCCTCGTGTTGCACCCATCTTTTTGCATATGATTCTTTCGACGTTACGCGCGACTTGATTTATGGTCCGCAAGTTTATTCGCAAATGTGAGTCACGGCGCCGTGGCATTTTACTTGATATTAGAACGAGTACAGGAGGTGCAGTGCGCACGCACAAAGAAACAAATGACGGGATGAAGAAGAAAAGAGAAGGAGTGTATGTATTTGAAGTGCAAAATTAAACAAGTGGCATCATACCAGCACTAATGCACTGGATCCCATCAGAAATCTGCGGTTAAGTGTGCTTGGTCGAGAGTTGTACTCGGATGGGTGACCTCTTTGGAAGTCCTCGTATCGCAACAATTTTTTTCAGATAGGTCGTTCGACGTTACGCGCGACTGGAACTATGGTCCGCTGGTTTATACGCAAATGTGAGTCAAGAATCAGGGGCATTTTAATCGATATTAGAACGAGAAGGAGAGGTGCAGTGTGAACGCACAAGGAAACAAATGATGGGAGGGGGGGAGGGAAGAAGGAGTGTATGTATTTTCAGCACGAAATTAAACAGGTGCGGTCACACCAGCACAAATGCACCGGATCCCATCAGAACTCCGCAGTTAAGTGTGCTTTGGCGAAAGTAGTACAATGATGGGTTACCTTCTGGGAGGTTCTCGTGTTGCACCCATTTTCTTTTTTTCAGATGTGCCGTTCGACGTTACGCGCGACTTTAATTATGGTCCGCAGATTTATTTGCAAATGTGAGTCACGGCACCGTGGCATTTTACCTGATATTTGAACGAGAACGGGAGGTGCAGTGCGCACGCACAAGGAACAAATGACGGGATGGGGAAGAAAGGAGAAGGAGTTTATGTATTTGCAGCGCGAAATTAAAGAGGTGCGATCATACCAGCATAAATGCACCGAATCCCATCAGAACTCCGCAGTTAAGTGTGCTTTGGCGAAAGTAGTACAATGATGGGTTACCTCCTGGGAAGTTCTCGTGTTACACCTATTTTTTTTTTTCAGATGTGTCGTTCGACGTTACGCGCGACTTTAATTATGGTCCGCAGATTTATTCGCAAATGTGAGTCACGGCGCCGTGGCATTTTACTTGATATTTGAACGAGAACGAGAGGTGCAGTGCGCACGCACTAGGAAACAAATGACGGGAAGGGGAAGAAAGGAGAAGGAGTTTATGTATTCGCAGCGCGAAATTAGAAATGTGCGATCATACTAGCACTAATGCCCGGATCCCATTAGAACTCCGCAGTTAAGTGTGATTCAGCGAGAGTAATACTCGGATGGGTGACCTCCTGGGAAGTCCTCTTGTCGCACTAATTCTTTTTTAGACGGGTCGTTCGACGTTACGCGCGATTGGAACTAGGGTCCCCTGGTTCATACGCAAATGTGAGTCAAGAAGCAGGGGCATTTTAATCGATATTAGAACGAGAAGGAGAGATGCAGAGTGCACGCACAAGGAAACAAATGACGGGAGGGGGGATGGAGGGAGAAAAAGTGTATGTATTTGCAGCGCAGAATGAAACATGAGCAATCATACCAGCACCAATGCGACGGATTCTATCAAAACTCCGCAAGTTAAGGGTGCTTGGGCGAGAGTAGCACTAGGATGGGTGACCTCCTGCAAAGTCCTTATATTTCACCAATTTTCTTAGGAAGTCCTCGTGTTGCACCCATTTTTTTGCAGATGATTCTTTCTTTCGACGATACGCGCGACTTGAATTATGGTCCTCAGGTTTATACGCAAATGTGAGTCACGGCACCATAGTATTTTACTTAAAATTAGAACGAGCACGGGAGGTGCAGTGCGCACGCACAAGGAAACAAATGACGAGAGGGGAAAGAAAGGAGAAGGAGTTTATGTATTTGCAGCGCGGAATTAAACGGGTGCGATCATACCAGCACTAATGCACTGGATCCCATCAGAACTCTGCAGTTAAGTGTGCTTGGGCGTGAGTAGTACTCGGATGGGTGACCTCATGGGAAGTCCTCGTGTCGCACTAATTTTTTTTCAGACGGGTCGTTCGACGTTACGCGCGACTGGAACTATGGTCCACTAGTTTATACGCAAATGTGAGTCCAGAATTAGGGGCATTTTAATCGATATTAGAACGAGAAGGAGAGGCGCAATGTGAACGCACAAGGAAACATATGATGGGAGGGGGGGAGGGAAGAAGGAGTGTATGTATTTTCAGCACGAAATTAAACAGGTGCGGTCACACCAGCACAAATGCACCGGATCCCATCAGAACTCCGCAGTTAAGTGTGCTTTGGCGAAAGTAGTACAATGATGGGTTACCTCCTGGGAAGTTCTCGTGTTGCACCCATTTTCTTTTTTTCAGATGTGTCGTTCGACGTTACGCGCGACTTTAATTATGGTCCGCAGATTTATTCGCAAATGTGAGTCACGGCGCCGTGGCATTTTACTTGATATTTGAACGAGAACGAGAGGTGCAGTGCGCACGCACAAGGAAAGAAATGACGGGAGGGGGAAGAAAGGAGAAGGAGTTTATGTATTTGCAGCGCGAAATTTAACAGGTTCGATCATACCAGCAGTAATGCACCGGATCCCATGAGAACTCTGCAGTTAAGTGTGCTTGGGCGAGAGTTGTACTCGGATGGGTGACCACTTTGGAAGCCCTCGTGTTGCACATATTTTTTTTTCGGATGGGTTTTTCGACGTTACGCACGAATGGAATTATAAACCGCTGGTTAATTTGCAAAGGTTAGTCACGGTGCCGGGGCATATTACTTGATATTAGAACGAGAAAGAGAGATGCAGAGTGCACGCACAAGGAAACAAATGATGGGAGGGGGGAGGGAAGAAGGAGTGTAAGTATTTTCAGCACGAAATTAAACAGGTGCGGTCACACCAGCACAAATGCACCGGATCCCATCAGAACTCCGCAGTTAAGTGTGCTTTGGCGAAAGTAGCACAATGATGGGTTACCTCCTGGGAAGTTCTCGTGTTGCACCCATTTTTTTTTTCAGATGTGCCGTTCGACGTTACGCGTGACTTTAATTATGGTCCGCAGATTTATTCGTAAATGTGAGTCACGACGCCGTGGCATTTTACTTGATATTTGAACGAGAACGAGAGGTGTAGTGCGCACGCACAAGGAAACAAATGACGGGAGGGGGAAGAAAGGAGAAGGAGTATGTTTTTGCAGCGCGAAATGAAACAGGTGCGATCATTCCAGTACTAATGAAACAGATTCTATCAGAACTCCGTAGGTAAGGGTACTTGGGCGAGAGTAGTACTAGCATGGGTTACCTCCTGCGAAGTCCTTATATTTCACCAATTTTCTTGTGAAGTCCTCGTGTTGCACCCATTTTTTTGCAGATGATTCTTTCGACGTTACGCGCGACTTTAATTATGGTCCGCAGATTTATTCGCAAATGTGAGTCACGGCGCCGTGGCATTTTTCTTGATATTTGAACGAGAACGAGAGGTACAGTGCGCACGCACAAGAAAACAAATGACGGGAGGGGGAAGAAAGGAGAAGGAGTTTATGTATTTGCAGCGCAAAAATAAATAGTTGCGATCATACCAGCACTAATGCACCGGATCCCATCAGAACTCCGCAGTTAAGAGTGCTTGCGCGAGAGTAGTACTCGGATGGGTGACCTCCTGGGAAGTCCTCGTGTCGCACTAATTTTTTTTTTCAGACGGGTCGTTCGACGTTACTCGCGACTGGAACTAGGGTCCACTCGTTTATACGCAATTGTGAGTCAAGAAGCAGGGACATTTTAATTGATATTATAACGAGAAAGAGAGATGCATAGTGCACGCACAAGGAAACAAATGACGGGATGGGGGATGGAGGGAGAAAAAGTGTATGTATTTGCAGCGCAGAATGAAACATGAGCAATCATTCCAGCACCAATGCAACGAATTCTATCAGAACTCCGCTAGTTAAGGGTGCTTGGACGAGAGAAGCACTAGGATGGGTGACCTCCTGCGAAGTCCTTATAATTCACCCATTTTCTTAGGAAGTTCTCGTGTTCCACCCATTTTTTTGCAGATGATTCTTTCGACGATACGCGCGACTTGAATTGTGGTCCTCAGGTTTATTCGCAAATGTGAGTCACGGTACCGTAGCATTTTACTTGATAGTAGAACGAGCACGGGAGGTGCAGTGCGCACGCACAAGGAAACAAATGACGGGAGGGGCAAGAAAGGAGAAGGAGTTTATGTATTTGCAGCGCGGAATTAAACGGGTGCGATCGTACCAGCACAAATGCACTGGATCCCATCAGAACTCCTCTGTTAAGTGTGCTTTGGCGAAAGTCGTACAATGATGGGTTACCTCCTGGGAAGTTCTCGTGTTGCACCCATTTTCTTTTTTCAGATGTGCCGTTCGACGTTACGTGCGACTTTAATTATGGTCCGTAGATTTATTCGCAAATGTGAGTCACGACGCCGTGGCATTTTACTTGATATTTGAACGAGAACGAGAGGTGCAGTGCGCACGCACAAGGAAAGAAATGACGGGAGGGGGAAGAAAGGAGAAGGAGTTTATGTATTTACAGCGCGAAATTAAACAGGTTCGATCATACCAGCACTAATGCACCGGATCCCATCAGAACTCTGCAGTTAAGTGTGCTTGGGTGAGAGTAGTACTCAGATGGGTGACCACTTAGGAAGCCCTCGTGTTGCACCTATTTTTTTTCGGATGGGATTTTCGACGTTACGCGCAAATGGAATTATAAACCGCTGGTTCATTTGCAAAGGTGAGTCACGGTGCCGGGGCATATTACTTGATATTAGAACGAGAAAGAGATATGCATAGTGCACGCACAAGGAAACAAATGATGGGAGGTGGGGAGGGAAGAAGGAGTGTATGTATTTTCAGCACGAAATTAAACAGGTGCGGTCACACCAGCACAAATGCACCGGATCCCATCAGAACTACGCAGTTAAGTGTGCTTTGGCGAAAGTAGTATAATGATGGGTTACCTCCTGGGAAGTTCTCGTGTTGCACCCATTTTTTTCCAGATGATTCTTTCGACGTTATACGCGACTTGAATTATGGTCCTCAGGTCTATTCGCAAAAGTGAGTCACGGCACCGTGGCATTTTACCTGATATTTGAACGAGAACGAGAGGTGTAGTGCGCACGCACAAGGAAACAAATGACGGGATGGGGAAGAAAGGAGAAGGAGTTTATGTATTTGCAGCGCGAAATTAAAGAGGTGCGATCATACCAGCATAAATGCACCGGATCCCATCAGAACTCCGCAGTTAAGTGTGCTTTGGCGAAAGTAGTACAATGATGGGTTACTTCCTGGGAAGTTCTCGTGTTACACCCATTTTCTTTTTTTCAGATGTGCCGTTCGACGTTACGCGCGACTTTAATTATGGTCCGCAGATTTATTCGCAAATGTGAGTCACGGCGCCGTGGCATTTTACTTCATATTTGAACGAGAACGAGAGGTGCAGTGCGCACGCACTAGGAAACAAATGACGGGAGGGCGAAGAAAGGAGAATGAGTCTATGTATTTGCAGTGCGAAATGAAACAGGTGCGATCATACCAGCACTAATGCAACGGATTCTATCAGAACTCCGTAGGTAAGGGTGCGTAGGCGAGAGTAGTACTAGCATGGGTTACCTCCTGCGAAATCCTTATATTTCACTTATTTTCTTGTGAAGTCCTCGTGTTGTACCCATTTTTTTGCAGATAATTCTTTCGACGTAACGCGCGACTTGAATTATAGTCCTATGGTTTATTCGTAGATGTGAGTCACGGTGCTGTAGTATTTTACTTGATATTAGAATGAGAACAGGAGGTGCAGTGCGCACGCACAAGGATACAAATGACGGGAGGGGGAAGAAAGGGGAATGAGTTTATGTATTTGCAGCGCGGAATTAAATAGGTGCGATCATACTAGCACTAATGCACCGGATCCCGTCAGAACTCTGCAGTTAAGTGTGCTTGGGCGAGAGAAGTACTCATATGGGTGACCTCCTGGGAAGTCCTCATGTCGCACCAATTTTTTTTCAGACCGGTCGTTCGACGTTACGCTCGACTGGAACTGGGGTGCACTGGTTTATACGCAATTGTGAGTCAAGAAGCAGGGGCATTTTAATCAATATTAGAACGAGAAGGAGAGGTGCAGTGTGAACGCACAAGGAAACAATTGATGAGAGGGGGAGGGAAGGAGAAGGAGTGTATGTATTTTCAGCACGAAATGAAACAGGTGCGATCATACCAGCACTAATGCAATGGATTCTATCAGAACTCCGTAGGTAAGGGTGCTTGGGCGAGAGTTGTACAAGCATGGGTTACCTCCTACGAAGTCCTTATATTTCACCCATTTTCTTGTGAAGTCCTCGTGTTGCACCCATTTTTTTACAGATGATTCTTTCGACGTTACGCGCGACTTGAATTATGGTCCTTAGGTTTATTCGCAAATGTGAGTCACGGCGCTGTAGTATTTTACTTGATATTAGAACGAGAACGGGAGGTGTAGTGCGCACGCACAAGGAAACAAATGACGGGAGGGAGAAGAAAGGGGAATGAGTTTATGTATTTGCAGCGCAAAATTAAACAGGTGTGATCATACCAGCACAAATGTACCGGATCTTATCAGAACTCCGCAGTGAAGTGTGCTTGGGCGAGATTAATACTCGGATGGGTGACCTCCTGGGAAGTCCTCGTGTCGCACCAATTTTTTTTCAGACTGGTCGTTCAACGTTACGCGCGTTTGGAACTAGGATCCGCTGGTTTATACGCAAATGTGAGTCAAGAAGCAAGGGTATTTTAATCGATATTAGAACGAGAATGAGAGGTGAAGTGTGAACGCACAAGGAAACAAATGACGGGAGGGGGAAGAAAAGAGATAGAACGAGAAGGAGAGATGCAGAGTGCACGCACAAGGAAACAAATGACGGGAGGGGGGACGGAGGGAGAAAGAGTGTATGTATTTGCAGCGCAGAATGAAACATGAGCGATCAAACCAGCACCAATACAACGAATTCTATCAGAACTCTTCAAGTTAAGGGTGCTTGAGCGAGAGTAGCACTAGGATGGGTGACCTCATGCGAAGTCCTTATATTTCACTTATTTTCTTAGAAAGTCCTCGTGTTGCACCCATTTTTTTGCAGATGATTCTTTCGACGTTACGTGCGACTTGAATTATGGTCATCAGGTTTATTCGCAAATGTGAGTCATGGCACCATAGCATTTTACTTGATATTAGAACGAGCACTGGAGGTGCAGTGCGCACGCACAAGGAAACAAATGACGGGAGGGGGAAGAAAGGAGAATGAGTTTATGTATTTGCAGCGCGGAATTAAACGGGTGCGATCATACCATTACTAATGCACCGGATCCCATCAGAACTCCGGAGTAAAGTGTGCTTGGGTGAGAGTAGTACTCGGATGGGTGACCTCCTGGGAAGTCCTCGTGTCGCACCAATTTTTTTTCAGACGGGTCGTTCGAAGTTACGCGCAACTAGAACTAGGGTCCGCTGGTTTATACGCAAATGTGATTCAAGAAGCAGGGGCAGTTTAATCGATATTAGAACGAGAATGAGAGGTGAAGTGTGAACGTACAAGGAAACAAATGATGGGAGGGGGAGGGAAGGAGAAGGAGTGTATGTATTTTCAGTACGAAATGAAACAGGTGCGATCATACCAGCACTAATGCAACGGATTCTATCAGAACTCCGTAGGTAAGGGTGCTTGGGCAAGAGTAGTTCTAGCATGGGTTACCTCCTGCGAAGTCCTTATATTTCACCCATTTTCTTAGGAAGTCCTCGTGTTGCACCTATTTTTTTGCAGATGATTCTTTCGACGATACGCGCGACTTTAATTATGGTCCTCAAGTTTATTCACAAATGTGAGTCACGGCACCGTAGCATTTTACTTGATATTAGAACGAGCACGGGAGGTGCAGTGCGCACGCACAAGGAAACAAATGACGGGAGGGGGATGAAAGGAGAATGAGTTTATGTATTTGCAGCCCAGAATTAAACGGGTGCGATCATACCAGCACTAATGCACCGGATCCTATAAGAACTCCGCAGTTAAGTGTGATTGGGCGAGATTAGTACTCGGATGGGTGACCTCCTGGGAAGTCCTCGTGTCGCGCCAACTTTTTTTCAGACGGGTCGTTCGACGTTACGCGCGTCTGGAACTAGGGTCCGCTGGTTTATACGCAAATGTGAGTCAAGAAGCAGGGGCATTTTAATCGATATTAGAACGAAAATGAGAGGTGAAGTGTGAACGCACAAGGAAACAAATGACGGGAGGGGGAAGAAAGGAGAAGGAGTGTATGTATTTGCAGCGCAAAATTAAACTTATGCAATCATACCAGCACTAAAGCCCCGGATCCCATCAGAACTCCACAGTTAAGTGTGCTTGGGCGAGAGTAATACTCGGATGGGTGACCACTTGGGAAGCCCTCGTGGTGCACCTATTTTTTTTCGGATGGGTTGTTCGACGTTACGCGCGAATGGAATTATGAACCGCTGGTTCATTTGCAAAAGTGAGTCACAGTGCCGGGTCATATTACTTGATATTAGAACCAGCAACAGTGATGCAGAGTGCACGCACAAGGAAACAAATGACGGGAGAGGGGATGGGAGGAGAAAGAGTGTATGTATTTGCAGTGCAGAATGAAACATGATGGATCATACGAGCACTAATGCAACGGATTCTATCAGAACTCCGCAGTTAAGGGTGCTTGGGCGAGAAAAGTACTCGGATGGGTGACCTCCTGCGAAGTCCTTATATTTCACCCATTTTCTTGGGAGGTCCTCGTGTTGCACCCATCTTTTTGCAGATGATTCTTTCGACGTTACGCGCGACTTGATTTATGGTCTGCAGGTTTATTCGCAAATGTGAGTCACGGCGCCGTGGCATTTTACTTGATATTAGAACGAGTACGGGAGGTGCAATGCGCACGCACAAGGAAACAAATGACGGGAGGAGGAAGAAAAGAGAAGGAGTGTATGTATTTGAAGCGCAAAATTAAACAAGTGGCATCATACCAGCACTAATGCATTGGATCCCATCATAACTCTGCAGTTAAGTTTGCTTTGGCGAAAGTAGTACAATGATGGGTTACCTCCTGGGAAGTTCTCGTGTTTCACCCTTTTTCCTTTTTTCAGATGTGTCGTTCGACGTTACGCGTGACTTGATTTATGGTCCGCAGGTTTATTCGCAAATATGAGTCACGGTGCCGTGGAATTTTACTTGATATTAAAACAAGTACGGGAGGTGCAGTGCGCACGCACAAGGAAACAAATGACGGGAGGAGGAAGAAAAGAGAAAGAGTGTATGTATTTGAAGCGCAAAATTAAACAAGTGGCATCATACCTGCACTAATGCACTAGATCCCATCAAAACTCTGCAGTTAAGTGTACTTGGGCGAGATTAATACTCGGATGGGTGGTCTCTTGGGAAGTCCTTCTATCGCAACAATTTTTTTTTTAGATGGGTCGTTCGACGTTACGCGCAACTGGAACTATGGTCCGCTGGCTTATACGCAAATGTGAGTCAAGAATCAGGGGCATTTTAATTGATATTAGAACGAGAAGGAGAGGTGCAGTGTGAATGCACAAGGAAACAAATGATGGAAGGGGGGGAGGGAAGAAGGAGTGTATGTATTTTCAGAACGAAATTAAACAGGTGCGGTCACACCAGCACAAATGCACCGGATCCCATCAGAACTCCGCAGTGAAGTGTGCTTTGGCGAAAGTAGTACAATGATGGGTTACCTCCTGGGAAGTTCTCGTGTTGCACCCATTTTCTTTTTTTCAGATGTGCCATTCGACGTTATGCGCGACTTTAATTATGGTCCGTAGATTTATTCGCAAATGTGAGTCACGGCGCTGTACCATTTTACTTGATATTAAAATGAGAACGGGAGGTTCAGTGCGCATGCACAAGGAAACAAATAACGAGAGGGGGAAGAAAGGATAAGGAGTTTATGTATTTGCAGCGCGAAATGAAACAGGTGCGATCATACCAGCACTAATGCAACGGATTCTATCAGAAATCCGTAGGTAAGGGTGCTTAGGCGAGAGTAGTACTAGCATGGGTTACCTCCTACGAAGTCCTTATATTTGACCTATTTTCTTGTGAAGTACTCGTGTTGCACCTATTTTTTTACAGATGATTCTTTCGACGTTACGCGCGACTTGTATTATGGTCCTCAGGTTTATTCGCAAATGTGAGTCACGGCGCTGTAGCATTTTACTTGATATTAGAACTAGAACGGGAGGTGCAGTGCACACGCACAAGGAAACAAATGACGGGAGGGGGATGAAAGGGGAATGAGTTTATGTATTTGAAGCGCAAAATTAAACAGGTTCGATCATACCAGCACTAATACACCGGATCCCATCAGAACTCCGCAGTGAAGTGTGCTTGGGCGAGATTAGTACTCGGATGGGTGACCTCCTGGGAAGTCCTCGTGTCGCACCAATTTTTTTTCAGACGGGTCGTTCGACGTTACGCACATCTGGAACTAGGGTCCGCTGGTTTATACGCAAATGTGAGTCAAGAAACAGGGGCATTTTAATCGATATTAGAATGAGAATGAGAGGTGAAGTGTGAACGCACAAGGAAACAAATGACGGGAGGGGGAAGAATGGAGAAGGAGTGTATGTATTTTCAGCGCGAAATTAAACAGGTGCGATCATACCAGCACTAAAGCTCCGTATCCCATCAGAACCCCGTAGTTAAGTGTGCTTGGGCGAGGGTAGTACTCGGATGGGTGACCACTTGGGAAGCCCTCGTGTTGCACCTATTTTTTTTCGGATGGGTTGTTCGACGTTACGCGCGAATGGAATTATAAACCGCTGGTTCATTTGCAAAGGTGAGTCACGGTGCCGGGGCATATTACTTGATATTAGAACGAGAAAGAGAGATGAAGAGTGCACGCACAAGGAAACAAATGACGGGAGGAGGGATGGAAGGAGAAAGAGTGTATGTATTTGCAGTGTACAATGAAACATGAGGGATCATACCAGCACTAATGCAACAGATTCTATCAGAACTCCACAGTTAAGGGTGCTTGGGCGAGAGTAGTACTTCGGATGGGTGACCACTTGGGAAGGCCTCGTGTTGCACCCATTTTCTTGGGAGGTCCTCGTGTTGCTCCCATCTTTTTGTAGATGATTCTTTCGACGTTACGCGCGACTTGATTTATGGTCCGCAGGTTTATTTGCAAATGTGAGTCACAGCACCATGGCATTTTACTTGATATTAGAACGAGTACGGGAGGTGCAGTGCGCACGCACAACGAAACAAAAGACGGGAGGAGGAAGAAAAGAGAAGGAGTGTATGTATTTGAAGCGCAAAATTAAACAAGTGGCATCATACCAGCACTAATGCACTGGATTCCATCAGAACTCTGCAGTTAAGTGTGCTTGGGCGAGAGTAGTACTCGGATGGGTGACCTCTTGAGAAGTCCTCGTATCGCAACAATTTTTTTTCAGATGGGTCGTTCGACGTTACGCGCGACTGGAACTATGGTCCGCTGGTTTATACGCAAATTTGAGTCAAGAATCAGGGGCATTTTAATCGATTTTAGAACGAGAAGGAGAGGTGTAGTGTGAACGCACAAGGAAACAAATGATGGGAGGGGGGGAGGGAAGAAGGAGTGTATGTATTTTCAGCACGAAATTAAACAGGTGCGGTCACACCAGCACAAATGCACCGGATCCCATCAGAACTCCGCAGTTAATTGTGCTTTGGTGAAAGTAGTACAATGATGGGTTACCTCCTGGGAAGTTCTCGTGTTACACCCATTTTCTTTTTTTCAGATGTGCCGTTCGACATTACGCGCAACTTTAATTATGGTCCGCAGATTTATTCGCAAATGTAAGTCATGGTGCCGTGGCATTTTACTTGATATTTGAACGAGAACGAGAGGTGCAGTGCGCACGCACAAGGAAACAAATGACGGGAGGGGGAAGAAAGGAGAAGGAATTTATGTATTTGCAGCGCGAAATGAAACGGGTGTGATCATACCAGCACTAATGCACCGGATCCCATCAGAACTCCGCAGTTAAGTGTGTTTGGACGAGAGTAGTACTCGGATGGGTGACCTCTTGGGAAGTCCTCGTATCGCAACAATTTTTTTTCAGATGGGTCGTTCGATGTTACGCGCGACTGGAACTATGGTCCGCTGGTTTATACGCAAATATGAGTCAAGAATCAGGGGCATTTTAATCGATATTAGAACGAGAAGGAGAGGTGCAGTGTGAACGCACAAGGAAACAAATGATGGAAGGGGGGGAGGGAAGAAGGAGTGTATGTATTTTCAACACGAAATTAAACAGGTGCGGTCACACCAGCACAAATGCACCGGATCCCATCAGAACTCCGCAGTTAAGTGTGCTTTCGCGAAAGTAGTACAATGATGGGGTACCTCCTAGGAGGTTCTCGTGTTGCACCCATTTTCTTTTTTTCAGATGTGCCGTTCGACGTTACGCGCAACTTTAATTATGGTCCGCAGATTTATTCGCAAATGTGAGTCACAGCGCCGTGGCATTTTACCTGATATTTGAACGAGAACGAGAGGTGCAGTGCGCACGCACAAGGAAACAAATGACGGGAGGGGGAAGAAAGGAGAAGGAGTTTATGTATTTGCAGCGCGAAATGAAACGGGTGCGATCATACCAGCACTAATGCACCGGATCCCATCAGAACTCCGCAGTTAAGTGTGTTTGGGCGAGAGTAGTACTCGGATGGGTGACCTCTTGGGAAGTCCTCGTATCGCAACAATTTTTTTTCAGATGGGTCGTTCGATGTTACGCGCGACTGGAACTATGGTCCGCTGGTTTATACGCAAATATGAGTCAAGAATCAGGGGCATTTTAATCGATATTAGAACGAGAAGGAGAGGTGCAGTGTGAACGCACAAGGAAATAAATGATGGAAGGGGGGGAGGGAAGAAGGAGTGTATGTATTTTCAACACGAAATTAAACAGGTGCGGTCACACCAGCACAAATGCACCGGATCCCATCAGAACTCCGCAGTTAAGTGTGCTTTCGCGAAAGTAGTACAATGATGGGGTACCTCCTGGGAGGTTCTCGTGTTGCACCCATTTTCTTTTTTTCAGATGTGCCGTTCGACGTTACGCGCGACTTTAATTATGGTCCGCAGATTTATTCGCAAATGTGAGTCACGGCGCCGTGGCATTTTACCTGATATTTGAACGAGAACGAGAGGTGCAGTGCGCACGCACAAGGAAACAAATGACGGGAGGGGGAAGAAAGGAGAAGGAGTTTATGTATTTGCAGCGCGGAATTAAACGGGTGCGATCATACCAGCACTCATGCACCGGATCCCATCAGAACTCCCCAGTTAAGTGTGCTTGGGCGAGAGTAGTACTCGGATGGGTGACCTCTTGGGAAGTCCTCGTGTCGCACCAATTTTTTTTCAGACGGGTCGTTCGACATAATGCGCGACTGGAACTGGGGTCCGCTGGTTTATACGCAAATGTGAGTCAAGAAGCAGGGGCATTTTAATCGATATTAGAACGAGAAGGAGAGGTGCAGTGTGAACGCATAAGGAAACAATTGATGGGAGGGGGAGGGAAGGAGAAGGAGTGTATGTATTTTCAACACGAAATGAAACAGGTGCGATCATACCAGCACTAATGCAACGGATTCTATCAAAACTCCGTAGGTAAGGGTGCTTGGGCGAGAGTAGTACTAGCATGGGTTACCTCCTTCGAAGTCCTTATATTTCACCCATTTTCTTGTGAAGTTCTCGTGTTACACCCATTTTTTTGCAGATGATTCTTTCGATGTTATGCGCGACTTGAATTATGGTCCTCAGGTCTATTCGCAAATGTGAGTCACGGCACCGTAGTATTTTACTTGATATTAGAACGAGCACGGGAGGTGCAGTTCGCACGCACAAGGAAACAAATGACGGGAGGGGAAAGAAAGGAGAAGGAGTTTATGTATTTGCAGCGCAAAATTAAACGGGTGCGATCATACCAGCACTAATGCACTGAATCCCATCAGAACTCCGCAGTTAAGTGTGCTTGGGCGAGAGTAGTACTCGAATGGGTGACCACCTGTGAAGTCCTTGTGTTGCACCAATTTTTTTTCAGACGGGTCGTTCGACGTTACGCGCGACTCGAACTATGGTCCGCTGGTTTATACGCAAATGTGAGTCAAGAATAAGGGGTATTTTAATCGATATTAGAACGAAAAGGAGAGGTGCAGTGTGAACGCACAAGAAAACAAATGATGGGAGGGGGAGAGGGAAAAAGGAGTGTATGTATTTTCAGCACGAAATTAAACAGGTGCGGTCACACAAGAACAAATGCACCGGATCCCATCAAAACTCCGCAGTTAAGTGTGCTTTGGCGAAAGTAGTACAATGATGGGTTACCTCCTGGGAAGTTCCCATGTTGCACCCATTTTCTTTTTTTCAGATGTGCCATTCGACGTTACGCGCGGCTTTAATTATGGTCCACAGATTTGTTCGCAATTGTTAGTCATGGCGCCGTGACATTTTACTAGATATTTGAACGAGAACGAGAGGTGCAGTGCGCACGTACAAGGAAACAAATGACGGGAGGGGGAAGAAAGGAGAAGGAGTGTATGTATTTTCAGCACGAAATGAAACAGGTGCGATCATACCAGCACTAATGCAACGGATTCTATCAGAACTCCGTAGGTAAGGGTGCTTGGGCGAGAGTAGTACTAGCATGGGTTACCTCCAGCAAAGTCCTTATATTTCACCCATTTTCTTGTGAAGTCCTCGTGTTGCACCCATTTTTTTGCAGATGATTCTTTCGACGTTACGCGCGACTTGAATTATGGTCCTCAGGTTTATTCGCAAATGTGAGTCACGGAGCTGTAGCATTTTACTTGATATTAGAACGAGAACAGGAGGTGCAGTGCGCACGCACAAGGAAACAAATGACGGGAGGGGGAAGAAAGGGGAATGAGTTTATGTATTTGCAGCGCAAAATTAAACAGGTGCGATCATACCAGCACTAATGCACCGGATCCCATCAGAACTCCGCAGTGAAGTCTGCTTGGGCGAGATTAGTACTCGGATGGGTGACCTCTTGGGAAGTCCTCGTGTCGAACCAATTTTTTTTCAAACGGGTCCTTCGACGTTACGCGCGTCTGGAACTAGGGTCCGCTGGTTTATACGCAGATGTGAGTCAAGAAGCAGGGGCATTTTAATCGATATTAGAACGAGAATGAGAGGTGAAGTGTGAACGCACAAGGAAACAAATGACGGGAGGGGGAAGAAATGAGAAGGAGTGTATGTATTTGCAGCACGAAACTAAACAGGTGCGATCATACCAGCACTAAAGGTCCGGATCCCATCAGAACTCCGCAGTTAAGTGTGCTTGGGCGAGAGTAGTACTCGGATGGGTCACCACCTGAGAAGCCCTTGTGTTGCACCTATTTTTTTTTTGGATGGGTTGTTCGACGTTACGCGCGAATGGAATTATAAACCGCTGGTTCATTTGCAAAGGTGAGTCACGGTGCCGGGGCATATTACTTGATATTAGAACGAGAAAGAGAGATGCAGAGTGCACGCAGAAGGAAACAAATGACGGGAGGGGGGATGGGAGGAGAAAGAGTGTATGTATTTGCAGTGCAGAATGAAACTTGAGGGATCATACCAGTACTAGTGCAGCGGATTCTATCAGAACTCCGCAAGTTAAGGGTGCTTGGGCGAGAGTAGCACTAGGATGGGTGACTTCCTGCGAAGTCCTTATATTTCACCCATTTTCTTAGGAAGTCCTCGTATTGTACCTATTTTTTTGCAGATGATTCTTTCGACGATACGCGCGACTTGATTTATGGTCCGCAGGTTTATTCGCAAATGTGAGTCACGGCGCCGTGGCATTTTACTTGATATTAGAACGAGCACGGGAGGTGCAGTGCGCACGCACAAGGAAACAAATGACGGGAGGGGGAAGAAAGGAGAAAGAGTTTATGTATTTGCAGTGCGAAATTAAACTGGTGCGATCATACCAGCACTAATGCACTGGATCCCATCAGAACTCTGCAGTTAAGCGTGCTTGGGCGAGAGTAGTACTCGGATGGGTGACCACCTGGGAATTCCTTGTGTCGCACCAATTTTTTTTCAGACGGGTCGTTCGACGTTACGCGCAATTGGAACTATGGTCCACTGGTTTATACGCAAATGTGAGACAAGAACCAGGGGCATTTTATTCGATTTGAGAACGAGAAGGAGAGGTGCAGTGTGAACGCACAAGGAAACAAATGATGAGAGGGGGGGAGGGAAGAAAGAGTGTATGTATTTTCAGCACGAAATTAAACAGGTGCAGTCACACCAGCACAAATGCACCGGATCCCATCAGAACTCCGCAGTTAAGTGTGCTTTGGCGAAAGTACGGGAGGTGCAGTGCGCACGCACATGGAAACAAATGACGAGAGGAGGAAGATAAGAGAAGGAGCGTATGTATTCGAAGCGCAAAATTAAACAAGTGGCATCATACCAGCAATAATGTACGGGATCCCATCAGAACTCTGCAGTTAAGTGTGCTTGGGCGAGAGTAGTACTCGGATGGGTGACCTCTTGGGAAGTCCTCGTATCGCAACAATTAAACAGGTGTGATCACACCAGCACTAATGCACCGGATCCCATTAGAACTCCGCAGTGAAGTGTGCTTGGGCGAGATTAGTACTCGGATGGGTGACCTCCTGGGAAGTCCTCGTGTCGCACCAATTTTTTTCAGACGGGTCATTCGACGTTACGCGCATACACTCCTTCTTCCCTCCCCCCCTCCCATCATTTGTTTCCTTGTGCGTTCACACTGCACCTCTCCTTCTCGTTCTAATATCGATTAAAATGCCCCTGATTCTTAACTCACATTTGCGTATAAACCAGCGGACCATAGTTCCAGTCGCGCGTAACGTCGAACGACCCATCTGAAAAAAAATTGTTGCGATACGAGGACTTCCCAAAAGGTCACCCATCCGAGTACTACACTCGCCCAAGCACACTTAACTGCAGAGTTCTGATGGGATCCAGTGCATTAGTGCTGGTATGATGCCACTTGTTTAATTTTGCGCTTCAAATACATACACTCCTTCTCTTTTCTTCCTCCTCCCGTCATTTGTTTCCATGTGCGTGCGCACTGCACCTCCCTTACTCGTTCTAATATCAAGTAAAATGCCAGGGCGCCGTGACTCACATTTACGAATAAACCTGCGGACCATAAATCAAGTCGCGCGTAAAGTCGAAAGAATCATCTGCAAAAAGATGGGTTCAACACGAGGACCTACCAAGAAAATGGGTGAAATATAAAGACATTGCATGAGGTCACCCATCCGAGTACTTTTCTCGCCCAAGCACCCTTAACTGCGGAGTTCTGATAGAATCCGTTGCATTAGTGCTGGTATGATCCCTCATGTTTCATTCTGCACTGCAAATACATACACTCTTTCTCCTCCCATCCCCCCTCCCGTCATTTGTTTCCTTGTGGGTGTACTTTGCATCTCTCTTTCTCGTTCTAATATCAAGTAATATGCCCCAGCACCGTGACTCACCTTTGCAAATGAACCAGCGGTTTATAATTCCATTCGCGCGTAACGTCGAACAACCAATCCAAAAAAAAATAGGTACAACACGAGGGCTTCCCAAGTGGTCACCCATCCGAGCACTACTCTCGCCCCAGCACACTTAACTAGGAGTTCTGATGGGATCTGGGGCTTTAGTGCTGGTATGATCGCACCTGTTTAATTTTGCGCTGTAAATACATACACTCCTTCTCCTTTCTTCCCCCTCCCGTCATTTGTATCCTTGTGCCTTAACACTTCACCTCTCATTCTCATTCTAATATCGATTAAAATGCCCTTGCTTATTGACTCACATTTGCGTATTAACCAGCGGACCCTAGTTCTAGACGCGCGTAACGTCGAACGACCCGTCTGAAAAAAATTTGGTGCGACACGAGGACTTCTCATGAGGTCACCCATCCGAGTACTAATCTCGCCCAAGCACACTTAACTGCGGAGTTCTGATCGGATCCGGTGCAATAGTGCTGGTATGATCGCACCCGTTTAATTTTGCGCTACTATTACATAAACTCATTCCCCTTTCTTCCCCCTCCCGTCATTTGTTTCCTTGTGCGTGCGCACTGCACCTCCCGTTCTCGTTCTAATATCAAGTAAAATGCCACGGCGCCGTGACTCACATTTGCTAATAAACCTGAGGACCATAATTCAAGTCGCGCGTAACGTCGAAAGAATCATCTGCAAAAAAATGGGTGCAACACGAGGACTTCACAAGAAAATGGGTGAAATATAAGGACTTCGCAGGAGGTAACCCATGCTAGTACTACTCTCGCCCAAGCACCCTTACCTACGGAGTTCTGATAGAATCCATTGCATTAGTGCTGGTATGATCGCACCTGTTTCATTTCTTGCTGAAAATACATACACTCCTTCTCATTCCTTCCCCATCCCATCAATTGTTTCCTTGTGCGTTCACACTACACCTCTCCTTCTCGTTCTAATATAGATTAAAATGCCCCTGCTTCTTGACTGACATTTGCGTATAAACTAGCGGACCGTAGTTCCAGTCGCGCGTAACGTCGAACGACCCGTCTGAAAAAAAATTAGTGCGACACGAGGACTTCCCAAGAGGTCACCAATCCGAGTACTACTCTCGCCAAAGCACACTTAACTGCGGAGTTCTGACGGGATCCGGTGCATTAGTGCTGGTATGATCGCACACGTTTAATTTCGCGCTGCAAATACATAAATTCCTTCTCCTTTCTTCCCCCTCCCGTCATTTGTTTCCTTGTGCGTGCGCACTGCACCTCCCGTGCTCCTTCTAATATAAAGTAAAATGCTACGGTGCCGTGACTCACATTTGCGAATAAACCTGAGGACCATAATTCAAGTCGCGCGTATCGTCGAAAGAATCATCTGCAAAAAAATGGGTGGAACACGAGGACTTCCTAAGAAAATGGGTGAAATATAAGGATTTCGCAGTAGGTCACCCATCCTAGTGCTACTCTCGCCCAAACACCCTTAACTTGCGGAGTTCTGATAGAACCCGTTGCTTGGTGCTGGTATGATTGCTCATGTTTCATTCTGCGCTGCAAATACATACACTTTTTCTCCCTCCATCCCCCCTCCCTTCATTTGTTTCCTTGTGCATACACTCTGCATCTCTCCTTCTCGTTCTAATATCAAGTAATATGCCCCGGCACCGTGACTCACCTTTGCAAATAAACCAGCGGTTTATAATTCAATTCGCGCGTAACGTCGAACAACCCATCCGAAAAATAATATGTGCAACACGAGGGCTTCCCAAGTGGTCACCCATCCGAGTACTTCTCTTGCCCAGGCACACTTAACTGCGAAGTTCTGATGGGATCCGGAGCTTTAGTGCTGGTATGATCGCACCTCTTTAATTTTGCGCTGCAAATACAAACACTCCTTCTCCTTTCTTCCCCTTCCCGTCATTTGTTTCCTTGTGCGTTCACACTTCACCTCTCATTCTCGTTCTAATATCGATTAAAATGCCCCTACTTCTTGACTCACATTTGCGTATAAACCAGCGGACACAAGTTCCAGACGCGCGTACCGTCAAACGACCCGTCTGAAAAAAAATTGGTGCGACACGAGGACTTCCCAGGAGGTCACCCATCCGAGTACTAATCTCGCCCAAGCACACTTCACTGCGGAGTTCTGATGGGATCCGGTGCATTAGTGCTGGTATGATCGCACCAGTTTAATTTTGCGCTGCAAATACATAAACTCATTCCCCTTTCTTCCCCCTCCTGTCATTTGTTTCCTTGTGCGTGCGCACTGCACCTCCCGTTCTCGTTCTAATATAAAGTAAAATGCTACAGCGCCGTGAATCACATTTGCGAATAAACCTGAGGACCATAATTCAAGTCGCGCGTAACGTCGAAAGAATTATCTGCAAAAAAATGGGTGCAACACGAGGACTTCACAAGAAAATGGGTGAAATATAAGGACTTCGCAGGAGGTAACCCATGCTAGTGCTACTTTCGCCCAAGCACCCTTACCTACGGAGTTCTGATAGAATCCGTTGCATTAGTGCTTGTATGATCGCACCTGTTTCATTTCGTGCTGAAAATACATACACTCCCTCTCCTTCCCTTCCCCTCCCATCAATTGTTTCCTTGTGCGTTCACACTGCACCCCTCCTTCTCGTTCTAATACCGATTAAAATGCCCCTGCTTCTTGACTCAGATTTGCGGATAAACCAGCGGACCCTAGTTCCAATCGCGCGTAACGTCGAACGACCCATCTGAAAAAAAATTTGTGCGACACGAGGACTTCCCAGGAGGTAACCCATGCTAGTACTACTCTCGCCCAAGCACCCTTACCTACGTAGTTCTGATAGAATTCGTTGCATTAGTGCTGGTACGATCGTACCTGTTTCATTTCGCGCTGCAAATACATACACTCCTTCTCCTTTCTTCCCCCTCACGTCATTTGTTTCCTTGTGCGTGCGCACTGCACCTCTTGTTCTCGTTCAAATATCAAGTAAAATTCCACGGCACCATGACTCACATTTGCGAATAAATCTGCAGACCATAATTCAAGTCGCGCGTAACGTCGAACGGCACATCTGAAAAAAAGAAAATAGGTGCAGCACGAGAACTTCCCAGGAGGTAACCCATCATTGTACTACTTTCGCCAAAGCACACTTAACTACGTAGTTTTGATGGGATCCGGTGCATTTGTGCTGGTGTGACCGCACCTGTTTAATTTTGTGCTGAAAATACATACACTCCTTCTTCACTCCCCCCCTCCCATCATTTGTTTCCTTGTGCGTTCACACTGCACCTCTCCTTCTCGTTCTAATATCGATTAAAATGCCCTTGATTCTTGACTCACATTTGCGTATAAACCAACGGACCATAGTTCCAGTCGCGTGAAAAGTCGAACGATCCGTCTGAAAAAAAATTGGTGCGACACGAGGACATCCCACGTGGTCACCAATCCGAGTACTACTCTCGCCCAAGCACACTTAACTACAGAGTTATGATGGGATCCAGTGCATTAGTGCTGGTATGATCGCACCCGTTTAATTCCGCGCTGCAAGTACATAAACTACTTCTCCTTTCTTCCTCCTCCCGTCATTTGTTTCCTTGTGCGTGCGCACTGCACCTCCCGTGCTCGTTCTAATATCAATTAAAATACTACGGTCCCGTGACTCACATTTGCGAATAAACCTGAGGACCATAATTCAAGTCGCGCGTATCGTCGAAAAATTCATCTGCAAAAAAATGGGTGCAACACGAGAACTTCCTAAGAAAATGGGTGAAATATAAGGACTTCGCAGGAGGTCACCCATCCTAGTGCTACTCTCGCCCAAGCACCCTTAACTTGCAGAGTTCTTATAGAATCCGTTGCATTGGTGCTGGTATGAATGCTCATGTTTCATTCTGCGCTGCAAATACATACACTTTTTATCCCTCCATCCCCCCCTCCCGTCATTTGTTTCCTTGTGCGTGCACTCTGCATCTCTCCTTCTCGTTCTAATATCGATTAAAATGCCCCTTCTTCTTGACTCACATTTGCGTATAAACCAGTGGACCCTAGTTCCAGTCGCGCGTAACGTCGAACGACCCGTCTGAAAAAAAATTGGTGCGACACGAGGACTTCCAAGAGGTCACCCATCCGAGTACTATTCTCGCCCAAGCATATTTAACTACGGAGTTCTGATTGGATCCGGTGCATTAGTGCTGGTATGATCTCACCTGTTTAATTCCGCGCTGCAAATACATAAATTCCTTCTCCTTTCTTCCCGCTCCCATCATTTGTTTCCATGTGCGTGCGCACTGCACCTCCCGTGCTCGTTCTAATATCAAGTAAAATGCTAAGGTGCCGTGACTCACATTTGCGAATAAACCTGAGGACCATAATTCAAGTCGCGCGTAACGTCGAAAGAATCATCTGCAAAAAAATGGGTGCAACACGAGGACTTCCTAAGAAAATAGGTGAAATATAAGGACTTCGCATGAGGTCATCCATCCTAGTGCTACTCTCACCCAAGCACCCTTAACTTGCGGAGTTCTGATAGAATCCGTTGCATTGGTGCTTGTATGATCGCTCATGTTTCATTCTGCGCTGCAAATACATACACTCTTTCTCCCTCCATCCCCTCTCCCGTCATTTGTTTCCTTGTGCGTGCACTCTGCATCTCTCCTTCTGGTTCTAATATCAAGTAAAATACCCTGGCATCGTGACTCACCTTTGCGAATGAACCAGCGGTTTATAATTGCATTCGCGCGTAACGTCGAACGATCCATCCGAAAAAAATGGGTGCAACACAAGGACTTCCCAGGAGGTCACCAATCCGAGCACTACTCCCGCCCAAGCACACTTAACTGCTAAGTTCCGATGGGATACGGTGCATTAGTGGTGGTATGATGGCACCTATTTAATTTCGCACTGCAAATACGTACACTCCTTCTCCTTTCTTCCCCTTCCCGTCATTTGTTTCCTTGTGCGTGTGCACTGCACCTCTCGTTCTCGTATAAATATCAAGTAAAATGCCACGGTGCAGTGACTCACATTTTCGAATAAATCTGCGGACTATAATTAAAGTCGCACGTAACGTCGAATGGCACATCTATAAAAAAAAAATGGGTGCAACACGAGAACTTCCCAGGAGGTAACCCATCCTTGTACTACTTTCGCCAAAGCACACTTAACTGCGGAGTTCTGATGGGATCCGGTGCATTTGTGCTAGTGTGATAGCACCTGTTTAATTTCGTGCTGAAAATACATACACTTCTTCTCCTTCCCTCCCCCCTCCCATCATTTGTTTCCTTGTGCGTTCACACTGCACCTCTTTTTCTCATTCTAATATCGATTAATATGCCCCTACTTCTTGACTCACATTTGCGTATAAAGAAGTGGACCATAGTTCCAGTTGCGCGTAACGTCGAACGACTCGTCTGGAAAAAAATTTGTGCGACACGAGAACTTCCCAGGAGGTCACCCATCCGAGTACTACTCTCGCCCAAGCACACTTAACTGCAGAGTTATGATGGGATCCGTTGCATTAGTGCTGGTATGATCGCACCCGTTTAATTTCGCGCTGCAAATACATAAACACCTTCTCCTTTCTTCCCCCTCCCGTCATTTGTTTCCTTGTGCGTGCACTCTGCATCTCTCTTTCTCGTTCTAATATCAAGTAATATGCCCCGGCACCGTGACTCTCCTTTACAAATGAACCAACAGTTTATAATTCCATTCGCGCGTAACGTTTAACAACCCATCCGAAAAAAATAGGTGCAACACGAGGGCTTTCCAAGTTGTCACCCATCCGAGTACTACTTTCGCCCAAGCACACTTAACTGCGGAATTCTGATGGGATCCGGGGCTTTAGTGCTGGATTGATCGCACCTGTTTAATTTCGTGCTGCAAATACATACACTCCTTCTCCTTTCTTCCCCCTCCGGTCATTTGGTTCCTTGTGCGTTCACACTTCACCTCTCATTCTCGTTCTAATATCGATTAAAATGCCCCTGCTTTTTGACTCACATTTGCGTATAAACCAGCGGACCCTATTTCCAGTCGCGCGTAATGTCGAACGACCCGTCTGAAAAAAAATTGGTGCGACACGAGGACTTCCCAATAGGTCACCCATCCGAGTACTACTCTCGCCCAAGCACACTTAACTACGGAGTTCTGATGGGATCCGGTGCATTACTGCTGGAATGATTGCACCTGTTTAATTTCCCGCTGAAAATACATAAACTCATTCCCCTTTCGTCCCCCTCTCGTCATTTGTTTCATTGTGCGTGCGCACTGCAACTCCTGTTCTCGTTCTAATATTAAGTAAAATGCTACAGCGCCGTGACTCACATTTGCGAATAAACCTGAGGACCATAATTCAAGTCGCGCGTAACGTCAAAAGAATTATCTGCAAAAAAATGGGTGCAACACGAGGACTTCCTAAGAAAATGGGTGAAATATAAGGACTTCGCAGGAGGTCACCCATCCTAGTGCTACTCTCGCCCAAGCACCCTTAACTTTCAGAGTTCTGATAGAATCCGTTGCATTGGTGCTGGTATGATTGCTCATGTTTCATTCTGCGCTGCAAATACATAAACTTTTTCTCCCTCTATCCCCCCTCCCGTCATTTGTTTCCTTGTGCGTGAACTCTGCATCTCTCCTTTTCATTCTAATATCGATTAAAATGCCCCTGCTTCTTGACTCACATTTGCGTATAAACTAGTGGACCCTAGTTCTAGTCGCGCGTAACGTCGAACAACCCGTCTGAAAAAAAAAATTAGTGCAACACGAGGACTTCCCAGGAGGTCACCCATCCAAGTACTACTCTCGCCCAAGCACACTTAACTGCGGAGTTCTGATGGGATCCGGTGCATTAGTGCTAGTTTGATCGCACCCGTTTAAGTTTGCGCTGCAAATACATAAACTACTTCTCCGTTCTTCCCCCTCCCGTCATTTGTTTCCTTGTGCGTGCGCACTGCACCTCTCATTCTCGTTCAAATATCAAGTAAAAAGCCACAGCGCCGTGACTCACATTTGCGAATAAATCTGCGGACCATAACTAAAGTCGCGCGTAACGTCGAACGGCACATCTGAAAAAAAGAAAATGGGTGCAACACGAGAACTTCCTAGGAGGTAACCCATCATTGTACTACTTTCGCCAAAGCACACTTAACTGCGGAGTTCGGATGGGATCCGGGGCTTTAATGCTGGTATGATTGCACCTGTTTAGTTTTGCGCTGCAAATACATACACTCCTTCCCCTTTATTCCCCCTCTCGTCATTTGTTTCCTTGTGCGTGCGCACTGCACCTCCCGTTCTCCTTCTAATATCAAGTAAAATTCTTCAGTGCCGTGACTCACATTTGCGAATAAACCTGAGGACCATAATTCAAGTCGCGCGTAACGTCGAAAGAATCATCTGCAAAAAAATGGGTGCAACACGAGGACTTCACAAGAAAATGGGTGAAATATATGGACTTCGCAGGAGGTAACCCATGCTAGTACTACTCTCACCCAAGCACCCTTACCTACGGAGGTCTGATAGAATCCGTTGCATTAGTGCTGGTATGATCGCACCTGTTTCATTTCGTGCTGAAAATACATACACTCCTTCTCCTTCCCTCCCCCTCCCATCAATTGTTTCCTTGTGCGTTCACACTGCATCACTCCTTCTCGTTCTAATATCGATTAAAATGCCCCAGCTTCTTGACTCACATTTCCGTGTAAACAAACCGACCCTAGTTCCAGTCGCGCGTAACGTCGAACGACCCGTCTGAAAAAAAATTGGTGCGACACGAGGACTTCCCAGGAGGTCACCCATCCGAGTATTACTCTCGCCCAAGCACACTTAACTACGGAGTTCTGATTGGATCCGGTGCATTAGTGCTGGTATGATCACACCCATATAATTTAGCGCTGCAAATACATAATCTCCTTCTCCTTTCTTCCCCCTCCCGTCATTTGTTTCCTTGTGCGTGCGCACTGCACCTCCCGTGCTCGTATTAATATCAAGTAAAATGCTACGATGCCGTGACTCACATTTGTGAATAAACCTGAGGACCATAATTCAAGTCGCGCGTATCGTCGAAAGAATCATCTGCAAAAAAATGGGTGCAACACGAGGACTTCCTAAGAAAATTGGTGAAATATAAGGACTTCGCAGGAGGTCACCCATCCTAGTGCTACTCTCGCCCAAGCACCCTTAACTTGCGGAGTTCTGATAGAATCCGTTGCATTGGTGCTGGTATGATGGCTCATGTTTCATTCTGCGTTGCAAATACATACACTTTTTCTCCCTCCATCCCCCCTCCCGTCATTTGTTTCCTTGTGCGTGCACTCTGCATCTCTCCTTCTCGTTCTAATATCGATTAAAATGCCCCTGCTTCTTGACTCACATTTGCGTATAAACCAACGGACCATAGTTCTAGTCGCGCGTAACGTCGAACGACCCGTCTGAAAAAAAAATTAGTGCGACACGAGGACTTCCCAGGAGGTCACCCATCCGAGTACTACTCTCGCCCAAACACACTTACCTGTGGAGTTCTGATGGGATCCGGTGCATTAGTGCTGGTCTGATCGCACCCATATAATTCAGCGCTGCAAATACATAAACTCCTTCTCCTTTCTTCCCCCTCTCGTCATTTGTTTCCTTGTGCGTGCGCACTGCACCTCCCGTGCTCGTTCTAATATCAAGTAAAATGCTACGGTGCCGTGACTCACATTTATGAATAAACCTGAGGACTATAATTCAAGTCGCGCGTATCGTCGAAAGAACCATCTGCAAAAAAATGGGTGCAACACGAGGACTTCCTAAGAAAATGGGTGAAATATAAGGACTTCGCAGGAGGTCACCCATCCTAGTGCTACTCTCGCCCAAGCACCCTTCACTTGCGGAGTTTTGATAGAATCTGTTGCATTGGTGCTGGTATGATGGCTCATGTTTCATTCTGCGCTGCAAATACATACACTTTTTCACCCTCCATCCCCCCTCCCGTCATTTGTTTCCTTGTGCGTGCACTCTGCATCTCTCCTTCTCATTCTAATATCGATTAAAATGCCCCTGCTTTTTGACTCATATTTGCATATAAACCAGTGGACCCTAGTTCCAGTCGCGCGTAACGTCGAACGACCCGTCTGAAAAAAAAATTAGTGCGACACGAGGACTTCCCAGGAGGTCACCAATCCGAGTACTACTCTCGCCAAAGCACACTTAACTGCGGAGTTCTGATGGAATCCGGTGCATCAGTGCTGGTATGATCGCAACTGTTTAATTTCTCGCTGCAAATACATAAACTCTTTCTCCTTTCTTCCCCCTCCCGTCATTCATTTCCTTGTGCGTGCGCACTGCACCTCTCGTTCTCGTTCAAATATCAAGTAAAATGCCACGGCGCCGTGACTCACATTTGCGAATAAATCTGCAGACAATAATTAAAGTCGCGCGTAACATCGAACAACACATCTAAAAAAAAGAAAATGGGTACAACACGAGGGCTTCCCAGGTGGTCAACCATCCGAGTACTACCCTCGCCCAAGCACACTTAACTGTGGAGTTTTGATGGGATCCGGAGCTTTAGTGCTGGTATGATCGCACCTGTTTAATTTCGCTCTGCAAATACATACACTCCTTCTCCTTTCTTCCCCCTCCCATCATTTGTTTCCTTGTGCGTTCACACTTCACCTCTCATTCTCGTTCTAATATCGATTAAAATACCCCTACTTCTTGACTCACATTTGCGTATAAACCAGCGGACCCTAGTTCCAGATGCGCGTAACGTCGAACGACCCGTCTGAAAAAAAATTGGTGCGACACGAGGACTTCACAAGAAAATGGGTGAAATATAAGGACTTCGCAGGAGGTAACCCATGCTAGTACTACTCTCGCCCAAGCACCCTTACCTACGGATTTCTGATAGAATCCGTTGCATTAGTGCTGGTATGATCGCACCTGTTTCATTTCGTGCTGAAAATACATACACTCCTTCTCCTTCCCTCCCCCTCCCATCAATTGTTTCCTTGTGCGTTCACACTGCACCTCTCCTTCTCGTTCTAATATCGATTAAAATGCTACTGCTTCTTGACTCACATTTGCGTATAAACCAACGGACTCTAGTTCCAATCGCGCGTAACATCGAACGACCCGTCTGAAAAAAATTTGGTGCGACACGAGGACTTCCCAGGAGGTCAACCATCCGAGTACTAATCTCGCCAAGCACACTTAACTGCGAAGTTCTGATGGGATTCGGGGCTTTAGTGCTGGTATGATCGCACCTATTTAGTTTCGCGCGGCAAATACATACACTCCTTCTCCTTTCTTCCTCCTCCCGTCATTTGTTTCCTTGTGCGTTCACACTTCACCTCTCATTCTCGTTCTAATATCGATTAAAATGCCCCTGCTTCTTGACTCACATTTGCGTATAAACCAGCGGACCCTAGTTCCAGACGCGCGTAACGTCGAACGACCCGTCTGAAAAAAAATTGGTGCGACACGAGGACTTCCCAGGAGGTCAACCATCCGAGTACTAATCTCGCCAAGCACACTTAACTGCGAAGTTCTGATGGGATCCGGGGCTTTAGTGCTGGTATGATCGCACCTGTTTAGTTTTGCGCTGCAAATACATACACTCCTTCTCCTTTCTTCCCCCTCCCGTCATTTGTTTCCTTGTGCGTTCACACTTCACCTCTCATTCTCGTTCTAATATCGATTAAATTGCCCCTGCTTCTTGACTCATATTTGCGTATAAACCAGCGGACCCTAGTTCCAGATGGGCGTAACGTCGAACGACCCGTCTGAAAAAAAATTGGTGCGACACGAGGACTTCACAAGAAAATTGGTGAAATATAAGGACTTCGCAGGAGATAACCCATGCTAGTACTACTCTCGCTCAAGTACCCTTACCTACGGAGTTCTGAAAGAATCCGTTGCATTAGTGCTGGTATGATCGCACTTGTTTCATTTCATGCTGAAAATAAATACACTCCTTCTCCTTCCCTCCCTCTCCCATCAATTGTTTCCTTGTGCATTCAAACTGCACCTATCCTTCTCGTTCTAATATCGATTAAAATGCCCCTGCTTCTTGACTCACATTTGAGTATAAACCAGCGGACCCTAGTTCCAGACGCGCGTAACGTCGAACGACCCGTCTGAAAAAAAATTGGTGCCACACGAGGACTTCCCAGGAGGTCAACCATCCGAGTACTAATCTCGCCAAGCACACTTAACTGCGAAGTTTTGATGGGATCCGGGGCTTTAGTGCTGGTATGATCGCACCTGTTTAGTTTCGCGCTGCAAATACATACACTCCTTCTCCTTTCTTCCCCCTCCCGTCATTTGTTTCCTTGTGCGTTCACGCTTCACCTCTCATTCTCGTTCTAATATCGATTAAAATGCCCCTACTTCTTGACTCACATTTGCGTATAAACCAGCGGACCCTAGTTCCAGATGCGCGTAACGTCGAACGACCCGTCTGAAAAAAAATTGGTGCGACACGAGGACTTCACAAGAAAATTGGTGAAATATAAGGACTTCGCAGGAGATAACCCATGCTAGTACTACTCTCGCTCAAGTACCCTTACCTACGGAGTTCTGAAAGAATCCGTTGCATTAGTGCTGGTATGATCGCACTTGTTTCATTTCATGCTGAAAATAAATACACTCCTTCTCCTTCCCTCCCCCTCCCATCAATTGTTTCCTTGTGCGTTCAAACTGCACCTATCCTTCTCGTTCTAATATCGATTAAAATGCCCCTGCTTCTTGACTCACATTTGAGTATAAACCAGCGGACCCTAGTTCCAGTCGCGCGTAACGTCGAACGACCCGTCTGAAAAAAAATTGGTGCGACACGAGGAATTCCCAGGAGGTCACCCATCCAAGTACTACTCTCGCCCATGCACGCTTAACTGCGGAGTTCTGATGGGATCCGGTGCATTAGTGCTGGTATGATCGCACCTGTTTAATTTCGCGCTGCAAATACATAAACTCATTCCCCTTTCTTCCCCCTCCCGTCATTTGTTTCCTTGTGCGTGCGCACTGCATCCATCCTCATCGTTCTAATATCGATCAAAATGCCCTTGCTTCTTGACTCACATTTGCGTATAAACAAGTGGACCCTAGTTCTAGTCGCGCGTAACGTCGAACGACCCGTCTGAAAAAAAAATTAGTGCGACACGAGGACTTCCCAGGAGGTCACCCATCCGAGTACTACTCTCGCCCAAGCACACTTAACTGCGGAGTTCTGATGGGATCCGGTGCATTAGTGCTGGTATGATCGCACCTGTTTAATTTCGCGCTGCAAATACATAAATTCTATCTCCTTCCTTCCCCCTCCCGTAATTTGTTTCCAAGTGCGTGCGCACTGCACGTTCAAATATCAAGTACAATGCCACGGCGCCGTGACTCACATTTGCGAATAAATCTGCGGACCATAATTAAAGTCGCGCGTAACGTCGAACGGCACATTTGAAAAAAAAAAAATGGGTGCAACACGAGAACTTCCCACGAGGTAACCCATCATTGTACTACTTTCACCAAAGCACACTTAACTGCGGGGTTCTGATGGGATCCGGTGCATTTGTGCTGGTATGATCGCACCTGTTAAATTTTGCGCTGCAAATACATAAACTCATTCCCCTTTCTTCCTCCTCCCGTCATTTGTTCCCTTGTGCGTGCACTCTGCATCCATCCTTCTCGTTCTAATATCGATAAAAATGCCCTTGCTTCTTGACTCACATTTGCGTATAAACCAGTGGACCCTATTTCCAGTCGCGCGTAACGTCGATCGACCCGTCTGAAAAAAAAATTAGTGCGACACGAGGACTTCCCAGGAGGTCACCCATCAGAGTACTACTCTCGCCCAAGCACACTTAACTGCGGAGTTCTGATGGGATCCGGTGCATTAGTGCTGGTATGATCGCACCTGTTTAATTTCGCGCTGCAAATACATAAATTCTATCTCCTTCCTTCCCCCTCCCTTCATTTGTTTCCAAGTGCGTGCGCACTGCACGTTCAAATATCAAGTACAATGCCACGGCGCCGTGACTCACATTTGCGAATAAATCTGCGGACCATAATTAAAGTCGCGCGTAACGTCGAACGGCACATCTGAAAAAAAAGAAAATGGGTGCAACACGAGAACTTCCCACGAGGTAACCCATCATTGTACTACTTTCACCAAAGCACACTTAACTGCGGGGTTCTGATGGGATCCGGTGCATTTGTGCTGGTATGATCGCACCTGTTAAATTTTGCGCTGCAAACACATAAACTCATTCCCCTTTCTTCCTCCTCCCGTCATTTGTTCCCTTGTGCGTGCACTCTGCATCCATCCTCATCGTTCAAATATCGATCAAAATGCCCTTGCTTCTTGACTCACATTTGCGTATAAACAAGTGGACCCTAGTTCTAGTCGCGCGTAACGTCGAACGACCCGTCTGAAAAAAAAATTAGTGCGACACGAGGACTTCCGAGGAGGTCACCCATCCGAGTACTACTCTCGCCCAAGCACACTTAACTGCGGAGTTCTGATGGGATCCGGTGCATTAGTGCTGGTATGATCGCACCTGTTTAATTTCGCGCTGCAAATACATAAATTCTATCTCCTTCCTTCCCCCTCCCGTCATTTGTTTCCAAGTGCGTGCGCACTGCACGTTCAAATATCAAGTACAATGCCACGGCGCCGTGACTCACATTTGCGAATAAATCTGCGGACCATAATTAAAGTCGCGCGTAACGTCGAACGGCACATCTGAAAAAAAGAAAATGGGTGCAACACGAGAACTTCCCACGAGGTAACCCATCATTGTACTACTTTCACCAAAGCACACTTAACTGCGGGGTTCTGATGGGATCCGGTGCATTTGTGCTGGTATGATCGCACCTGTTAAATTTTGCGCTGCAAATACATAAACTCATTCCCCTTTCTTCCTCCTCCCGTCATTTGTTCCCTTGTGCGTGCACTCTGCATCCATCCTTCTCGTTCTAATATCGATCAAAATGCCCTTGCTTCTTGACTCACATTTGCGTATAAACCAGTGGACCCTAGTTCCAGTCGCGCGTAACGTCGAACGACCCGTCTGAAAAAAAAATTAGTGCGACACGAGGACTTCCAAGGAGGTCACCCATCCGAGTACTACTCTCGCCCAAGCACACTTAACTGCGGAGTTCTGATGGGATCCGGTGCATTAGTGCTGGTATGATCGCACCTGTTTAATTTCGCGCTGCAAATACATAAATTCTATCTCCTTCCTTCCCCCTCCCGTCATTTGTTTCCAAGTGCGTGCGCACTGCACGTTCAAATATCAAGTACAATGCCACGGCGCCGTGACTCACATTTGCGAATAAATCTGCGGACCATAATTAAAGTCGCGCGTAACGTCGAACGGCACATCTGAAAAAAAGAAAATGAGTGCAACACGAGAACTTCCCACGAGGTAACCCATCATTGTACTACTTTCACCAAAGCACACTTAACTGCGGGGTTCTGATGGGATCCGGTGCATTTGTGCTGGTATGATCGCACCTGTTAAATTTTGCGCTGCAAATACATAAACTCATTCCCCTTTCTTCCTCCTCCCGTCATTTGTTCCCTTGTGCGTGCACTCTGCATCCATCCTTCTCGTTCTAATATCGATGAAAATGCCCTTGCTTCTTGACTCACATTTGCGTATAAACCAGTGGACCCTAGTTCCAGTCGCGCGTAACGTCGAACGACCCGTCTGAAAAAAAAATTAGTGCGACACGAGGACTTCCCAGGAGGTCACCCATCCGAGTACTACTCTCGCCCAAGCGCACTTAACTGCGGAGTTCTGATGGGATCCGGTGCATTAGTGCTGGTATGATCGCACCTGTTTATTTTTTTGCTGCAAATACATAAATTCTATCTCCTTCCTTCCCCCTCCCGTCATTTGTTTCCAAGTGCGTCCTCTCGTTCTCGTTCAAATATCAAGTACAATGCAACGGCGCCGTGACTCACATTTGCGAATAAATCTGCGGACCATAATTAAAGTCGCGCGTAACGTCGAACGGCACCTCTGAAAAAAAGAAAATGGGTGCAACACGAGAACTTCCCACGAGGTAACCCATCATTGTACTACTTTCACCAAAGCACACTTAACTGCGGGGTTCTGATGGGATCCGGTGCATTTGTGCTGGTATGATCGCACCTGTTAAATTTTGCGCTGCAAATACATAAACTCATTCCCCTTTCTTCCTCCTCCCGTCATTTGTTCCCTTGTGCGTGCACTCTGCATCCATCCTTCTCGTTCTAATATCGATCAAAATGCCCTTGCTTCTTGACTCACATTTGCGTATAAACCAGTGGACCCTAGTTCCAGTCGCGCGTAACGTCGAACGACCCGTCTGAAAAAAAAATTAGTGCGACACGAGGACTTCCCAGGAGGTCACCCATCCGAGTACTACTCTCGCCCAAGCACACTTAACTGCGGAGTTCTGATGGGATCCGGTGCATTAGTGCTGGTATGATCGCACCTGTTTTATTTTGCGCTGCAAATACAAAAATTCTATCTCCTTCCTTCCCCCTCCCGTCATTTGTTTCCAAGTGCGTCCTCTCGTTCTCGTTCAAATATCAAGTACAATGCCACGGCGCCGTGACTCACATTTGCGAATAAATCTGCGGACCATAATTAAAGTCGCGCGTAACGTCGAACGGCACATCTGAAAAAAAGAAAATAGTTGCAAAACGAGAACTTCCCACGAGGTAACCCATCATTGTACTGCTTTCACCAAAGCACACTTAACTGCGGGGTTCTGATGGGATCCGGTGCATTTGTGCTGGTATGATCGCACCTGTTAAATTTTGCGCTGCAAATACATAAACTCATTCCCCTTTCTTCCTCCTCCCGTCATTTGTTCCCTTGTGCGTGCACTCTGCATCCATCCTTCTCGTTCTAATATCGATCAAAATGCCCTTGCTTCTTGACTCACATTTGCGTATAAACCAGTGGACCCTAGTTCCAGTCGCGCGTAACGTCGAACGACCCGTCTGCAAAAAAAATTAGTGCGACACGAGGACTTCCCAGGAGGTCAACCATCCGAGTACTACTCTCGCCCAAGCACACTTAACTGCGGAGTTCTGATGGGATCCGGTGCATTAGTGCTGGTATGATCGCACCTGTTTAATTTCGCGCTGCAAATACATAAATTCTATCTCCTTCCTTCCCCCTCCCGTCATTTGTTTCCAAGTGCGTCCTCTCGTTCTCGTTCAAATATCAAGTACAATGCCACGGCGCCGTGACTCACATTTGCGAATAAATCTGCGGACCATAATTAAAGTCGCGCGTAACGTCGAACGGCACATCTGAAAAAAAGAAAATGGGTGCAACACGAGAACTTCCCACGAGGTAACCCATCATTGTACTACTTTCACCAAAGCACACTTAACTGCGGGGTTCTGATGGGATCCGGTGCATTTGTGCTGGCATGATCGCACCTGTTAAATTTTGCGCTGCAAATACATAAACTCATTCCCCTTTCTTCCTCCTCCCGTCATTTGTTCCCTTGTGCGTGCACTCTGCATCCATCCTTCTCGTTCTAATATCGATCAAAATGCCCTTGCTTCTTGACTCACATTTGCGTATAAACCAGTGGACCCTAGGTCCAGTCGCGCGTAACGTCGAACGACCCGTCTGAAAAAAAAATTAGTGCGACACGAGGACTTCCCAGGAGGTCACCCATCCGAGTACTACTCTCGCCCAAGCACACTTAACTGCGGAGTTCTGATGGGATCCGGTGCATTAGTGCTGGTATGATCCCACCTGTTTAATTTCGCGCTGCAAATACAAAAATTCTATCTCCTTCCTTCCCCCTCCCGTCATTTGTTTCCAAGTGCGTCCTCTCGTTCTCGTTCAAATATCAAGTACAATGCCACGGCGCCGTGACTCACATTTGCGAATAAATCTGCGGACCATAATTAAAGTCGCGCGTAACGTCGAACGGCACATCTGAAAAAAAAGAAAATGGGTGCAACACGAGAACTTCGCACGAGGTAACCCATCATTGTACTACTTTCACCAAAGCACACTTAACTGCGGGGTTCTGATGGGATCCGGTGCATTTGTGCTGGTATGATCGCACCTGTTAAATTTTGCGCTGCAAATACATAAACTCATTCCCCTTTCTTCCTCCTCCCGTCATTTGTTCCCTTGTGCGTGCACTCTGCATCCATCCTTCTCGTTCTAATATCGATCAAAATGCCCTTGCTTCTTGACTCACATTTGCGTATAAACAAGTGGACCCTAGCTCCAGTCGCGGGTAACGTCGAACGACCCGTCTGAAAAAAAAATTAATGCGACACGAGGACTTCCCAGGAGGTCACCCATCCGAGTACTACTCTCGCCCGAGCACACTTAACTGCAGAGTTCTGATGGGATCCGGTGCATTAGTGCTGGTATGATCGCACCTGTTTAATTTCGCGCTGCAAATACATAAATTCTATCTCCTTCCTTCCCCCTCCCGTCATTTGTTTCCAAGTGCGTCCTCTCGTTCTCGTTCAAATATCAAGTACAATGCCACGGCGCCGTGACTCACATTTGCGAATAAATCTGCGGACCATATTTAAAGTCGCGCGTAACGTCGAACGGCACATCTGAAAAAAAGAAAATGGGTGCAACACGAGAACTTCCCACGAGGTAACCCATCATTGTACTACTTTCACCAAAGCACACTTAACTGCGGGGTTCTGATGGGATCCGGTGCATTTGTGCTGGTATGATCGCACCTGTTAAATTTTGCGCTGCAAATACATAAACTCATTCCCCTTTCTTCATCCTCCCGTCATTTGTTCCCTTGTGCGTGCACTCTGCATCCATCCTTCTCGTTCTAATATCGATCAAAATGCCCTTGCTTCTTGACTCACATTTGCGTATAAACCAGTGGACCCTAGTTCCAGTCGCGCGTAACGTCGAACGACCCGTCTGAAAAAAAAATTAGTGCGACACGAGGACTTCCCAGGAGGTCACCCATCCGAGTACTACGCTCGCACAAGCGCACTTAACTGCTTAGTTCTGATGGGATCCGGTGCATTAGTGCTGGTATGATCGCACCTGTTTAATTTCGCGCTGCAAATACATAAATTCTATCTCCTTCCTTCCCCCTCCCGTCATTTGTTTCCAAGTGCGTGCGCACTGCACGTTCAAATATCAAGTACAATGCCACGGCGCCGTGACTCACATTTGCGAATAAATCTGCGGACCATAATTAAAGTCGCGCGTAACGTCGAACGGCACATCTGAAAAAAAAGAAAATGGGTGCAACACGAGAACTTCGCACGAGGTAACCCATCATTGTACTACTTTCACCAAAGCACACTTAACTGCGGGGTTCTGATGGGATCCGGTGCATTTGTGCTGGTATGATCGCACCTGTTAAATTTTGCGCTGCAAATACATAAACTCATTCCCCTTTCTTCCTCCTCCCGTCATTTGTTCCCTTGTGCGTGCACTCTGCATCCATCCTTCTCGTTCTAATATCGATCAAAATGCCCTTGCTTCTTGACTCACATTTGCGTATAAACCAGTGGACCCTAGTTCCAGTCGCGCGTAACGTCGAACGACCCGTCTGAAAAAAAAATTAGTGCGACACGAGGACTTCCCAGGAGGTCACCCATCCGAGTACTACTCTCGCCCAAGCACACTTAACTGCGGAGTTCTGATGGGATCCGGTGCATTAGTGCTGGTAAGATCGTAAGTGTGCTTGGGCGAGAGTAGTACTCGAATGGGTGACCTCCTGGGAAGTCCTCGTATGGCAATAATTTTTTTTCAGATGGGTCGTTCGACGTTAGGCACGACTGGAACTATGGTCCGCTGGTTTATACGCAAATGTGAGTCAAAAATCAGGGACATTTTAATCGATATTAGAACGAGAAGTAGAGGTGCAGTGTGAACGCACAAGGAAACAAATGATGGGAGGGGGGAGGGAAGAAGGGGTGTATGTATTTTCAGCACGAAATTAAACATGTGCGGTCACACAAGCACAAATGTACCGGATCCCATCAGAACTCCGCAGTTATGTGTGCTTTGGCGAAAGTAGTACAATGATGGGTTACCTCCTGGGAAGTTCTCGTGTTGCACCAATTTTTTTTTTTTCAGATGTGCCGTTCGACGTTACGCGCGACTTTAATTATGGTCCGCAGATTTATTCGCAAATGTGAGTCACGGCGCCGTGGCATTTTACTTGATATTTGAACGAGAACGAGAGGTACAATGCGCACGCACAAGAAAACAAATGACGGGAAGGGGAAGAAAGGAGAAGGAGTTTATGTATTTGCAGCGCCGAATAAAACGAGTGGCATCATACCAGCACTGATGCACTGGAACCCATCAAAACTCTGCAGTTAAGTGTGCTTGGGCGTGAGTAGTACTCGGATGGGTGACCTCTTGGGAAATCCTCGTGTCGCAACAATTTTTTTTCAGATGGGTCGTTCGACGTTACGCACGACTGGAACTATGGTCCGCTGGTTTATACGCAAATGTGAGTCAAGAATCAGGGGCATTTTAATCGATATTAGAACGAGAAGGAGAGGTGCAGTGTGAACGCACAAGGAAACAAATGATGGGAGGGGGGTAGGGAAGAAGGAGTGTATGTATTTTCAGCACGAAATTAAACAGGTGCGGTCACACCAGCACAAATGCACCGGATCCAATCAGAACTCCGCAGTTAAGTGTGCTTTGGCGAAAGTAGTACAATGATGGGTTACCTCATGGGAAGTTCTCGTGTTGCACCCATTTTCTTTTTTTCAAATGTGCCGTTCGACGTTACGCGCGACTTTAATTATGGTCCGCAGATTTATTCGCAAATGTGAGTCACGGCGCTGTGGTATTTTATTTGATATTTGAACGAGAACGTGAGGTGCAGTGTGCACGCACAAGGAAACAAATGACGGGAGGGGGAAGAAAGGAGAAGGAGTTTATGTATTTGCAGCGCGAAATTAGAAATGTGCGATCATACTAGCACAAATGCACCGGATCCCATTAGAACTCCGCAGTTAAGTGTGATTCGGCGAGAGTAATACTCGGATGGGTGACCTCCTGGGAAGTCCTCATGTCGCACTAATTTTTTTTTTTTCAGACCAGTCGTTCGACGTTATGCGCGACTGCAACTAGGGTCCACTGGTTTATACGCAAATGTGAGTCAAGAAGCAGGGGCATTTTAATCGATATTAGAACGAGAAAGAGAGATGCAGAGTGCACGCACAAGGAAACAAATGACGGGAGGGGGAGGGAAGGAGAAAGAGTGTATGTATTTTCAGCACGAAATGAAACAGGTGCGATCATACCAGCACTAATGCATCGGAGTCTATCAGAACTCCATAGGTAAGGGTGCTTGGGTGAGAGTAGTACTAGCATGGGTTACCTCCTGCGAAGTCCTTATATTTCACCCATTTTCTTGTAAAGTTCTCGTGTTGCACCCATTTTTTTGTAGATGATTTTTTCGACGTTACGCGCGACTGGAACTATGGTCCGCTGGTTTATACGCAAATGTGAGTCAAGAATCATGGGCATTTTAATCGATATTAGAATGAGAAGGAGAGGTGCAGTGTGAACGCACAAGGAAACAAATGATGGGAGGGGGGTAGGGAAGAAGGAGTGTATGTATTTTTAGCACGAAATTAAACAGGTGCGGTCACACCAGCACAAATGCATCGGATCCCATCAGAACTCCGCAGTTAAGTGTGCTTTGGCGAAAGTAGTACAATGATGGGTTACCTCATGGGAAGTTCTCGTGTTGCACCCATTTTCTTTTTTTCAAATGTGCCGTTCGACGTTACGCGTGACTTTAATTATGGTCTGCAGATTTATTCGCAAATGTGAGTCACGGCGCTGTGGTATTTTACTTGATATTTGAACGAGAACGTGAGGTGCAGTGTGCACGCACAAGGAAACAAATGACGGGAGGGGGAAGAAAGGAGAAGGAGTTTATGTATTTGCAGCGCGAAATTAGAAATGTGCGATCATACTAGCACTAATGCACTGGATCCCATTAGAACTCCGCAGTTAAGTATGATTCGGCGAGAGTAATACTCGGATGGGTGACCTCCTGGGAAGTCCTCGTGTCGCACTAATTTTTTTTTTCAGACCGGTCGTTCGACGTTATGCGCGACTGCAACTAGGGTCCACTGGTTTATACGCAAATGTGAGTCAAGAAGCAGGGGCATTTTAATCGATATTAGAACAAGAAAGAGAGATGCAGAGTGCACGCACAAGGAAACAAATGACGGGAGGGGGAGGGAAGGAGAAAGAGTGTATGTATTTTCAGCACGAAATGAAACATGTGCGATCATACCAGCACTAATGCATCAGATTCTATCAGAACTCCATAGGTAAGGGTGCTTGGGCGAGAGTAGTACTAGCATGGGTTACCTCCTGCGAAGTCCTTATATTTCACCCATTTTCTTGCAAAGTTCTCGTGTTGCACCCATTTTTTTGCAGATGATTCTTTCGACGTTACGCGCGACTTGAATTATGGTCCTCAGGTTTATTCGCAAATGTGAGTCAAGAAGCAGGGGCATTTTAATCGATATTAGAATGAGAAGGAGAGGTGCAGTGTGAACGCACAAGGAAACAATTGACGGGAGGGGGGATGGAGGGAGAAAAAGTGTATGTATTTACAGCGCAGAATGAAACATGAGCAATCATACCAGCACCAATGCAACGGATTCTATCAGAACTCCACAAGTTAAGGGTGCTTGGGCGAGAGTAGCTCTAGGATGGGTGACCTCCTGTGAAGTCCTTATATTTCACCCATTTTCTTAGGAAGTCCTCGTGTTGCACCCATTTTTTTGCAGATGATTCTTTCGACGATACGCGCGACTTGAATTATGGTCCTCAAGTTTATTCACAAATGTGAGTCACGGCACCGTAGCATTTTACTTGATATTAGAACGAGCACGGGAGGTGCAGTGCGCACGCACAAGGAAACAAATGACGGGAGGGGGAAGAAAGGAGAAGGAGTATATGTATTTGCAGCGCAAAATTAAACGGGTGCGATCATACCAGCATTAATGCACCGGATCCCATCAGAACTCCGTAGTTAAGTGTGCTTGGGCGAGAGTAGTACTCGGATGGGTGACCTCTTGGGAAGTCCTCGTGTCGCACCAATTTATTTTCAGACGGGTCATTCGACGTTACGCGTGACTGGAACTAGGGTCCGCTGGTTTATACGCAAATGTGAGTCAAGAAGCAGGGGCATTTTAATCGATATTTGAACGAGAAGGAGAGATGCAGAGTGCACGCACAAGGAAACAAATGACGGGAGGGGGGATGGAGGGAGAAAAAGTGTATGTATTTGCAGCGCAGAATGAAACATGAGCAATCATACCAGCACCAATGCAACGGATTCTATCAGAACTCCGCAAGTTAAGGGTGCTTGGGCGAGAGTAGCACTAGGATGGGTGACCTCCTGCGAAGTCCTTATATTTCACCCATTTTCTTAGGAAGTCCTCGTGTTGCACCCATTTTTTTGCAGATGATTCTTTCGACGATACGCGCGACTTGAATTATGGTCCTCAGGTTTGTTCGCAAATGTGAGTCACGGCACCGTAGCATTTTACTTGATATTAGAACGAGCACGGGAGGTGCAGTGCGCACGCACAAGGAAACAAATGACGGGAGGGGGAAGAAAGGAGAAGGAGTATATGTATTTGCAGTGCAAAATTAAACGGGTGCGATCATTCCAGCATTAATGCACCGGATCCCATCAGAACTCCGCAGTTAAGTGTGCTTGGGCGAGAGTAGTACTCGGATGGGTGACCTCCTGGGAAGTCCTCGTGTCGCACCAATTTATTTTCAGACGGGTCGTTCGACGTTACGCGCGACTGGAACTAGGGTCCGCTGGTTTATACGCAAATGTGAGTCAAGAAGCAGAAGCATTTTAATCGATATTAGAACGAGAAGGAGAGGTGCAGTGTGAACGCACAAGGAAACAATTGATGGGAGGGAGAGGGAAGGAGAAGGAGTGTATGTATTTTCAGCACGAAATGAAACAGGTGCGATCATAGCAGCACTAATGCAACGGATTCTATCAGAACTCTGTAGGTAAGGGTGCTTGGGCGAGAGTAGTACTAGCATGGGTTACCTCCTGCGAAGTCCTTATATTTCACCCATTTTCTTGTGAAGTCCTCGTGTAACACGCACTTTTTTGCAGATGATTCTTTCGACGTTACGCGCGACTTGAATTATGGTCCTCAGGTTTATTCGCAAATGTCAGTCACGGCGCTGTAGCATTTTACTTGATATTAGAACGAGAACGGGAGCTGCAGTGCGCACGCACAAGGAAACATATGACGGGAGGGGGAAGAAAGGGGAATGAGTTTATGTATTTGCAGCCCGAAATTAAACAGGTGCGATCGTACCAGCACTAATGCAGCGGATCCCATCATAACTCCGCAGTGAAGTGTGCTTGGGCGAGATTAGTACTCGGATGGGTGACCTCCTGGGAAGTCCTCGTGTCACACCAATTTTTTTTCAGACAGGTCATTCGACGTTACGCGCGTCTGGAATTAGGGTCCGCTGGTTTATATGCAAATGTGAGTCAAGAAGCAGGGGCATTTTAATCGATATTAGAACGAGAATGAGAGGTGAAGTGTGAACGCACAAGGAAACAAATGACAGGAGGGGGAAGAAAGGAGAAGGAGTGTATGTATTTGCAGCGCGAAATTAAATAGGTGCGATCTTACCAGCACTAAAGCCTCGGATCCCATCAGAACTTCGCAGTTAGGTGTGCTTGGGCGAGAGTAGTACTCGGATGGGTGACCACTTGGGAAGCCCTCGTCTTGCACCTATTTTTTTTCGGATGGGTTGTTCGACGTTAGGCGCGAATGGAATTATAAACCACTGGTTCATTTGCAAAGGTGAGTCACGGTGCCGGGGCATATTACTTGATATTAGAACGAGAAAGAGAGATGCAGAGTGCACACACAAGGAAACAAATGACGGGAGGGGGAAGAAAGGAGAAGGAGTTTATGTATTTGCAGCGCGAAATTAATCAGGTTCGATCATACCAGCACTAGTGCAACAGATCCCATCATAACTCCGCAGCTAAGTGTGCTTGGGCGAGAGTAGTACTCAGATGGGTGACCACTTGGGAAGTCCTCGTGTTGCACCCATTTTTTTGCAGATGATTCTTTCAACGTTACGTGCGACTTGAATTATGGTCCTCAGGTTTATTCGCAAATGTGAGTCACAGCGGTGTAGCATTTTACTTGATATTAGAACGAGAACGGGAGGTGCAGTGCGCACGCACAAGGAAACAAATGACGGGAGGGGGAAGAAAGGGGAATGAGTTTATGTATTTGCAGCGCAAAATTAAACAGGTGCGATCATACCAGCACTAATGCAGCGGATCCCATCAGAACTCCGCAGTGAAGTGTGCTTGGGCGAGAGTAGTACTCGGATGTGTGACCTCTTGGGAAGTCCTCGTATCGCAACAATTTTTTTTCAGGGGGGTCGTTCGACGTTACGCGCGACTGGAACAATGGTTCGCTGGTTTATACGCAAATGTGAGTCAAGAATCAGGGGCATTTTAATCGATATTAGAACGAGAAGGAGAGGTGCAGTGTGAACGCACAAGGAAACAATTGATGGGAGGGGGAGGGAAGGAGAAGGAGTGTATGTATTTTGAGCACGAAATAAAACAGGTGCGATCATACCACCACTAATGCAACGGATTCTATCAGAACTCCGTAGGTAAGGGTGCTTGGGCGAGAGTAGTACTAGCATGGGTTACCTCCTGCGAAGTCCTTATATTTCACCCATTTTCTTGTGAAGTCCTCGTGTTGCACCCATTTTTTTGCAGATGATTCTTTCGATGTTACGCACGACTTGAATTATGGTCCTCAAGTTTATTCGCAAATGTGAGTCACGACGCTGTAGAATTTTACTTGATATTAGAACGAGAACAGGAGGTGCAGTGCGCACGCACAAGGAAACAAATGACGGGAGGGGGAAGAAAGGGGAATGAGTTTATGTATTTGCAGCGCAAAATTAAATAGATGCGATCATACCAGCACTAATGCACCGGATCCCATCAGAACTCCGCAGTTATGTGTGCTCGGGCGAGATTAGTGCTCGGATGGGTGACCTCCTGCGAAGTCCTTATATTTCACCCATTTTCTTAGGAGGTCCTCGTGTTGCACCCATCTTTTTGCAGATGATTCTTCCGACGTTACGCGCGACTTGATTTATGGTCCGCAGGTTTATTCGCAAATGTGAGTCACGGCACCGTGGCATTTTACTTGATATTAGAACGAGTACGGGAGGTGCAGTGCGCACCCACAAGGAAACAAATGACGGGAGGAGGAAGAAAGAGAAGGAGTGTATGTATTTGAAGCGCAAAATTAAACAAGTGGCATCATATCAGCACTAATGCACTGGATCCCATCAGAACTCTGCAGTTAAGTGTGCTTGGGCGAGAGTAGTGCTCGGATGGGTGACCTCTTGGGAAATCCTCATATCGCAATAATTTTTTTTCAGATGGGTCGTTCGACGTTACGCGCGACTGGAACTATGGTCCGCTGGTTTATACGCAAATGTGAGTCAAGAATCAGGGGCATTTTAATCGATATTAGAACGAGAAGGAGAGGTGTAGTGTGAACGCACAAGAAAACAAATGATGGGAGGGGGGAGAGAAGAAGGAGTGTATGTATTTTCAGCACGAAATTAAACAGGTGCGGTCACACCAGCACAAATGCACCGGATCCCATCAGAACTCCACAGTTAAGTGTGTTTTGGCGAAAGTAGTACAATGATGGGTTACCTCCTGGAAAGTTCTCGTACCCATTTTCTTTTTTTCAGATGTGCCGTTCGACGTTACGCGCGACTTTAATTATGGTCCGCAGATTTATTCGCAAATGTGAGTCATGGCGTCGTGGCATTTTACTTGATATTTGAACGAGAACGGGAGGTGCAGTGCGCACGCACAAGGAAACAAATGACGGGAGGAGGAAGAAAAGAGAAGAAGTGTATGTATTTGAAGCGCAAAATTAAAAAAGTGGCATCATACCAGCACTAATGCACTGGATCCCATCAGAATTCTGCAGTTAAGTGTGCTTGGGCGAGAGTAGTAGTCGGATGGGTGACCTCCTGTTTAATTTCGCGCTGCAAATACATACACTCCTTCTCCTTTCTTCCCCCTCCCGTCATTTGTTTCCTTGTGCGTGCGCACTGCACCTCTCGTCCTCGTTCAAATATCAAGTAAAATGCCACGGCGCCATGACTCACATTGCGAATAAATCTGCGGACCCTAATTAAAGTCGCGCGTAACTTCGAACGGCACAACTGAAAAAAAGAAAATGGGTGCAAAACGAGGACTTCACAAGAAAATGGGTGAAATATAAGGACTTCGCAGGAGGTAACCCATGCTAGTACTACTCTCGCCTAAGCACCCTTACCTACGGAGTTCTGATAGAATCCGTTGCATTAGTGCTGGTATGAGCCCTCATGTTTCATTCTGCACTGCAAATACATACACTATTTCTCCTTCCAACCCCCCTCCCGTCATTTGTTTCCTTGTGCGTGCATTCTGCATCTCTCTTTCTCGTTCTAATATCAAGTAATATGCCCCGGCACCGTGACTCACCTTTGCAAATGAACCAGTGATTTATAATTCCATTCGCGCGTAACGTCGAAGAACCCATCCGAAAAAAAAAATAGGTGTAACACGAGGGCTTCCCAGGTGGTGACCCATCCGAGTACTACTCTCGCCCAAGAACACTTAACTGCGGAGTTCTGATGGGATCCGGAGCTTTAGTGCTGGTATGATCGCACCTGTTTAATTTCGGGCTGCAAATACATACACTCCTTCTCATTTCTTCCCCCTCTCGTCATTTGTTTCCTTGTGCGTTCACACTTCACCTCTCATTCTCGTTCTAATATCGATTAGAATGCCCCTGCTTCTTGACCCACATATGCGTATAAACCAGCGGACCCTAGTTCCAGACGCGCGTAACATCGAACGACCTGTCTGAAAAAAAATTGGTGCGACGCGAGGACTTCCCAGGAGGTCACCCATCCGAGTACTAATCTCGCCCAAACACACTTCACTGCGGAGTTCTGATGGGATCCGGTGCATTAGTGCTGGTATGATCGCACCTGTTTAATTACACGCTGCAAATACATAAATTCATTCCCCTTTCTTCCCCCTCCCGTCATTTGTTTCCTTGTGCGTGCGCACTGCACCTCCCGTTCTCGTTCTAATATCAAGTAAATAGCTACAACGCCGTGACTCACATTTGCGAATAAACCTGAGGACCATAATTCAAGTCGTGCGTAACGTCGAAAGAATCATCTGCAAAAAAATGGGTGCAACACGAGGACTTCACAAGAAAATGGGTGAAATATAAGGACTTCGTAGGAGGTAACCCATGCTAGTACTACTCTCGCCCAAGCACCCTTACACACGTAGTTCTGATAGAATCCGTTGCATTAGTGCTGGTATGATCGCACCAGTTTAATTTCGCGCTGCAAATACATAAACTCCATCTCCTTTCTTCCCCCTCCCGTCATTTGTTTCCTTGTGCGTGCACACTGCACCTCTCGTTCAAATATCAAGTAAAATGCCACGGCGCCGTGACTCACATTTGCGAATAAATCTGCGGACCATAATTAAAGTCGCGCGTAACGTCGAACGGCACATCTGAAAAAAAAAAAAGGGTGCAACACGAGAACATCCCAGGAGGTAACCCATCATTGTACTACTTTCGCCAAAGCACACTTAACTGCGGAGTTCTGATGGGATCCGGTGCATTAGTGTTGGTGTGACCGCACCTGTTTAATTTCGTGCTGAAAATACATACACTCCTTCTTCCCTCCCCCCCTCCAATCATTTGTTTCCTTGTGCGTTCACACTGCACCTCTCCTTCTCGTTCGAATATTGATTAAAATGCCCCTGATTCTTGACTCACATTTGCGTATAAACCAGCGGACCATAGTTCCAGTCGCGCGTAACGTCGAACGACCCATCTGAAAAAAAATTATTACGATACGTGGACTTCCCAAGAGGTCACCCATCCAAGTACTACTCTCGCCCAAGCACCCTTAACTGCAGAGTTCTGATGGGATCCAGTGCATTAGTGCTGGTATGATGCCACTTGTTTAATTTTGCGCTTCAAATACATACACTCCTTCTCTTTTCTTCCTCCTCTCGTCATTTGTTTCCTTGTGCGTGCGCACTGCACCTCCCCTACTCGTTCTAATATCGAGTAAAATGCCACGGCGCCGTGACTCACATTTGCGAATAAACCTGCAGACCATAAAGCAAGTCGCGCGTAACGTCGAAAGAATCATCTGCAAAAAGATGGGTGCAACACGAGGACCTCCCAAGAAAATGGGTGAAATATAAGGACTTCGCATGAGGTCACCCGTCTGAGTACTTTTCTCGCCCAAGCACCCTTAACTGCAGAGTTCTGATAGAATCCGTTGCATTAGTGCTGGTATGATCCCTCATGTTTCATTCTGCACTGCAAATACATACACTCTTTCTCCTCCCATCCCCCCACCCGTCATTTGTTTCCATGTGCGTGCACTCTGCACCTCTCTTTCTCGTTCTAATATCAAGTAATATGCCCCGGCACTGTGACTCACCTTTGCAAATGAACCAGCGGTTTATAATTCCATTCGCGCGTAACGTCGAACAACCCATCCGAGAAAAAAAAAGGTGCAACACGAGGTCTTCCCAAGTGGTCACCCATCCAAGTACTACTCTTGCCCAAGCACACCTAACTGCGGAGTTCTGATAGGATCCGGGGCTTTAGTGCTGGTATGATCGCACCTGTTTAATTCTGCGTTGGAAATACATACACTCCTTCTCCTTTCTTCCCCCTCCATCATTTGTTTCCTTGTGCGTTCACACTTCATCTCTCCTTCTCGTTCTAATATCGATTAAAATGCCCCTGCTTCTTGACTCACATTTGCGTATAAACCAGCGGACCCTAGTTCCAGACTCCCGTAACGTCGAACGACCCGTCTGAAAAAAAATTGGTGCGACACGAGGACTTTCCAGGAGGTCACCCATCCGAGTACTAATCTCGCCCAAGCACACTTAACTGCGGAGTTCTGATGGGATCCGGTGCTTTAGTGCTGGTATGATCGCACCTGTTTAATTTCGCGCTGCAAATACATAAACTCATTCCCCTTTCTTCCCCCTCCCGTCATTTGTTTCCTTGTGCGTGCGCACTACACGTCCCGTTCTTGTTCTAATATCAAGTAAAATGCTACAGCGCCGTGACTCACATTTGCGAATAAACCTGAGGACCATAATTCAAGTCGCACGTAACGTTGAAAGAATCATCTGCAAAAAAATGGGTGCAACACAAGGACTTCCCAAGAAAATGGGTGAAATATAAGGACTTCGCAGGAGGTAACCCATGCTAGTACTACTCTCGTCCAAGCACCCTTACCTACGGAGTTCTGATAGAATCCGTTGTATTAGTGCTGGTATGACCGCACCTGTTTCATTTCGTGCTTAAAATACATACACTACTTCTCTTTCCCTCCCCCTCCCATCAATTGTTTCCTTGTGCGTTCACACTGCACCTCTCCTTCTCGTTCTAATATCGATTAAAATGCCCCTGCTTCCTGACTCACAATTGCGTATAAACCAGCGGACAATAGTTTCAGTAGCACGTAACGTCGAACGACCCGTCTGAAAAAAAATTGGTGCGACACGAGGACTTACCAGGAGGTCACCCCTCCGAGTACTACTCTCGCCCAAGCGCACTTAAGTGCGGAGTTCTTATGGGATCCAGTGCATTAGTGCTGGTATGATCGCACCCGTTTAATTCCGCGCTGCAAATACATAAACTCTTTCTTCTTTCTTCCCCCTCCCGTCATTTGTTTCCTTGTGCGTGCGCACTGCACCTCTCGTTCTCGTTCAAATATCAAGTAAAATGCCACGGCGCCGTGACTCACATTTGCGAATAAATCTGCGGACCATAATTAAAGTCGTGCGTAACGTCGAACGGCACATCTGAAAAAAATAAAATGGGTGCAACACGAGAACTTACCAGGAGATAACCCATCATTGTACTACTTTTGCCAAAGCACACTTAACTGCAGAGTTCTGATGGGATCCGTTGCATTTGTGCTGGTATGATCGCACCCGTTTAATTCCGCGCTGCAAATAGATAAACTCCTTCTCCTTTCTTCCCCCTCCCATCATTTGTTTCCTTGTGCGTGCGCACTGCACCTCCCGTGCTCGTTCTAATATCAAGTAAAATGCTACGGTGCAGTGACTCACATTTGCCAATAAACCTGAGGACCATAATTCAAGTCGTGCGTATCATCGAAAGAATCATCTGCAAAAAATGGGTGCAACACGAGGACTTCCTAAGAAAATGGGTGAAATATAAGGACTTCGCAGGAGGTCACCCATCCTAGAGCTACTCTCGCCCAAACACCCTTAACTTGCGGAGTTCTGATAGAATCCGTTGCATTGGTGCTGGTATGATTGCTCATGTTTCATTCTGTGCTGCAAATACATACACTTTTTCTCCCTCCATCCCCCCTCCCGTCATTTGTTTCCTTGTGCGTGCACTCTGCATCTCTCCTTCTCGTTCTAATATCGATTAAAATGCCCCTGCTTCTTGACTCACATTTGCGTATAAACCAGTGGACCCTAGTTCCAGTCGCTCGTAACGTCGAACGACCCGTCTAAAAAAAAAATTATTGCGACACAAGGACTTCCCAAGAGGTCACCCATCCGAGTACTACACTCGCCCAAGCACACTTAACTGCGGAGTTCTGATGGGATCCGGTGCAATAGTGCTGGTATGATCGCACCCGTTTAATTTCGCGCTGCAAATACATAAACTCTTTCTCATTCCATCCCCCCTCCTGTCATTTGTTTCCTTGTGCGTGCACTCTGCATCTCTCTTTCTCGTTATAATATCAAGGAATATGCCCCAGCACCGTGACTCACATTTGCGAATAAATCTGCGGACCATAATTAAAGTCGCGCGTAACGTCGAACGACAAATCTGAAGAAAAGAAAATGGGTGCAACACGAGAACATCCCAGGAGGTAACCCATCATTGTACTACTTCCGACAAAGCACACTTAACTGCGGAGTTCTGATGGGATCCGGTGCATTTGTGCTGGTGTGACCGCACCTGTTTAATTTCGTGCTGAAAATACATACACTCCTTCTTCCCTCCCCCCCCTCCCATCATTTGTTTCCTTGTGCGTTCACACTGCACCTCTCCTTCTCGTTCTAATATCGATTAAAATGCCCCTGATTCTTGACTCACATTTGCGTATAAACCAGCGGACCATAGTTTCAGTCGCGCGTAACGTCGAACGACCCATCTGAAAAAAAATTGTTGCGATACGTGGAGTTCCCAAGAGGTCACCCATCCGAGTACTACTCTCGCCCAAGCACACTTGACTGCAGAGTTCTGATGGGATCCAGTGCATTAGTGCTTGTATGATGCCACTTGTTTAATTTTGCACTTCAAATACATACACTCCTTCTCTTTTCTTCCTCCTCCCGTCATTTGTTTCCTTGTGCGTGCGCACTGCACCTCCCGTACTCGTTCTAATATCAAGTAAAATGCCACGGCGCCGTGACTCACATTTACGAATAAACCTGCAGACCATAAATCAAGTCGCGCGTAATGTCGAAAGAATCATCTACAAAAAGATGGGTGCAACACAAGGACCTCCCAAGAAAATGGGCGAAATATAAGGACTTCGCAGGAGCTCACCCATCCGAGTACTTTTCTCGCCCAAGCACCCTTAACTACGGAGTTCTGATAGAATCCGTTGCATTACTGCTGGTACGATCCCTCATGTTTCATTCTGCACTGCAAATACATACACTCTTTCTCCTCCCATCCCCCCTCCCGTCATTTGTTTCCTTGTGCGAGCACTCTGCATCTCTCTTTCTCGTTCTAATATCAAGTAATATGCCCCGGCACCGTGACTCACCTTTGCAAATGAACCAGCGGTTTATAATTCCATCGCGCGTAACGTCGAACAACCCATCCGAAAAAAAATAGGTGCAACACGAGGGCTTCCCAAGTGGTCACCCATCCGAGTACTACCCTCGCCCAAGCACACTTAACTGTGGAGTTCTGATGGGATCCGGAGATTTAGTGCTGGTATGATCGCACAAGTTTAATTTCGCGCTGCAAATACATACACTCCTTCTCCTTTTTTCCCCTTCCGTCATTTGTTTCCTTGTGCGTTCACACTTCACCTCTTATTCTCGTTCTAATATCGATTAAAATGCCCCTACTTCTTGACTCACATTTACGTATAAACCAGTGAACCCTAATTCCAGTCGCGCGTAACGTCGAATTTCCAGTCTGAAAAAAAAAATTTGTGTCACACGAGGACTTCCCAGGAGGTCTCCCATCCGAGTACTAATCTCGCCGAAGCACACTTCACTGCGGAGTTTTGATGGGATCCGGTGCATTAGTTTTGGTATGATCGCACCTGTTTAATTTTGCGCTGCAAATACATAAACTCATTCCCCTTTCTTCCCCCTCCCGTCATTTGTTTCCTTGTGCGTGCGCACTGCACCTCCCGTTCTCGTTCTAATATCAAGTAAAATGCTACAGCGTGGTGACTCACATTTGCGAATAAACCTGAGGACCATAATTCAAGTCGCGCGTAATGTCGAAAGAATCATCTACAAAAAAATTTGTGCGACACGAGGACTTCCGAGGAGGTCAACCATCCGAGTACTAATCTCGCCCAAGCACACTTAACTGCGGAGTTCTGATGGGATCCGGGGCTTTAGTGCTGGTATGATCGCACCAGTTTAGTTTCGCGCTGCAAATACATACATTCCTTCTCTTTTCTTCCCCCTCCCGTCATTTGTTTCCTTATGCGTGCGCGCTGCACCTCCCGTTCTCGTTCTAATATCAAGTAAAATGCTACAGCGCCGTGACTCACATTTGCGAATAAACCTGAGGACCATAATTCAAGTCGCGCGTAACGTCGAAAGAATCATCTTCAAAAAAATGGGTGCAACACGAGGACTTCACAAGAAAATGGGTGAAATATAGGGACTTCGCAGGAGGTAACCCATGCTAGTACTACTCTCGCCCAAGCACCCTTACCTACGGAGTTCTGATAGAATCCGTTCCATTAGTGCTGGTATGATCGTACCTGTTTCATTTCGTGCTGAAAATACAAACACTCCTTCTCCTTCTCTCCCCCTCCCATCAATTGTTTCCTTGTGCGTTCACACTGCACCTCTCCTTCTCGTTCTAATATCGATTAAAATGCCCCTGCTTCTTGACTCACAATTGCGTATAAACCAGCGGACAATAGTTCCAGTCGCGCGTAACGTCGAACGACCCGTCTGAAAAAAAATTGGTGCGACACGAGGACTTTCGAGGAGGTCACCAATCCGAGTACTACTCTCGCCAAAGCACACTTAACTGCGGAGTTCTGATGGGATCCGGTGCATTAGTGCTGGTATGATCGCACCTGTTTAATTTTGCGCTGCAAATACATAAACTCATTCCCCTTTCTTCCCCCTCCCGTCAGTTGTTTCCTTGTGCGTGCGCACTGCACCTCCCGTTTTCGGTCTAATATCAAGTAAAATTCTACTGCGCCGTGACTCACATTTGCGAATAAACTTGAGGACCATAATTTAAGTCGCACGTAACGTCGAAAGAATCATCTGTAAAAAATGGGTGCAACACGAGGACTTCACAAGAAAATGGGTGAAATATAAGGACTTCGCAGGAGGTAACCCATGCTAGTACTACTCTCCCCCAAGCACCCTTACCTACGGAGTTCTGATAGAATCCGTTGCATTAGTGCTGGTATGATCGTACCTGTTTCATTTCGTGCTGAAAATACATACACTCCTTCTCCTTCCCTCCCCCTTCCATCAATTGTTTCCTTGTACGTTCACACTGCACCTCTCCTTCTCGTTCTAATATCGATTAAGATGCCCCTGCTTCTTGACTCACATTTGCGTATAAACCAGTGGACCCTAATTCCAGTCCCGCGTAACGTCGAACGACCCGTCTGAAAAAAAATTGGTGCGACACGAGGACTTCCCAGGAGGTCACCCATCCGAGTACTACTCTCGCCCAATCACACTTAACTGCGGAGTTCTGATGGGATCCGGGGCTTTAGTGCTGGTATGATCGCACCTGTTTAATTTCGCGCTGCAAATACATACACTGCTTCTCCTTTCTTCCCCCTCCCGTCATTTGTTTCCATGTGCGTTAACACTTCACCTCTCATTCTCATTCTAATATCGATTAAAATGCCCCTGCATTTTGACTCACATTTGCGTATAAACCAGCGGACCCTAGTTCCAGACGCGCGTAATGTCGAACGACCCGTCTGAAAAAAAATTGGTGCGACACGAGGACTTCCCAGGAGGTCACCCATCCGAGTACTAATCTCGCCCAAGCACACTTAACTGCGGAGTTTTGATGGGATCCGGTGCAATAGTGCTGCTATGATCGCACTCATTTAACTTTGCGCTGCAAATACATAAACTCATTCCCCTTTCTTCCCCTTCCTGTCATTTGTTTCCTTGTGCGTGCGCACTGCACCTCCCGTTCTCGTTCAAATATCAAGTAAAATGCCACGGCGCCGTGACTCACATTTGCGAATAAATCTGCGGAACATAATTAAAGTCGCGCGTAACGTCAAGCAGCACATCTGAAAAAAAGAAAATGGGTGCAACACGAGAACTTCCCAGGAGGTAACACATCATTGTACTACTTTCGTCAAAGCACACTTAACTGCGGAGTTCTAATGGGATCCGGTGCATTTGTGCTGGTGTGAGCGCACATGTTTAATTTCGGGCTGAAAATACATACACTCCTTCTTCTCTCCCCCCCTCCCATCATTTGTTTCCTTGTGCATTCACACTGCACCTCTTTTTCTCGTTGTAATATCGATTAAAATGCCCCAGATTCTTGACTCACATTTCCGTATAAACCAGCGGATTATAGTTCCAGTCGCGCGTAACGTCGAACGACCCGTCTGAAAAAAAATTGGTGCGACACGAGGACTTCCCAAGAGGTCACCCATCCGAGTACTACTCTCGCCCAAACACACTTAACTGCGGAGTTCTGATAGGATCCGGTGCATTAGTGCTGGTATGACCGCACCCGTTTAATTCCGCGCTGCAAATACATACACTCCTTCTCCTTTCTTCCCCCTCCCGTCATTTGTTTCCTTGTGCGTGCGCACTGCACCTCTCGTTCTCGTTCAAATATCAAGTAAAATACCACGGCGCCGTGACTCACATTTGCGAATAAATCTGCGGACAATAATTAAAGTCGCGCGTAACTTCGAACGGCACATCTGAAAAAAAGAAAATGGGTGCAACACGAGAACTTCCCAGGAGGTAACCCATCATTGTACTACTTTCGCCAAAGCACACTTAACTACGGAGTTCTGATGGGATCCGGTGCATTTGTGCTGGTGTGACCGCACCTGTTTAATTTCGTGCTGAAAATACATATACTACTTCTTTCCTCCCCCCCCATCATTTGTTTCCTTGTGCGTTCACACTGCACCTCTCCTTCTCGTTCTAATATCGATTAAAATTCCCCTGATTCTTGACTCACATTTGCGTATAAACCAGCAGACCATAGTTCCAGTCGCGCCTAACGTCGAACAACCCATCTGAAAAAAAATTGTTGCGATACGAGGACTTCCTAAGAGGTCACCCATCCGAGTACTACTCTCGCCCAAGCACACTTAACTGCAGAGTTCTGATGGTATCCAGGGCAGTAGTGCTGGTATGATGCCACTTGTTTAATTTTGCGCTTCAAATACATACACTCATTCTCGTTTCTTCCTCATCCCGTCATTTGTTTCCTTGTGCGTGCGCACTGCACCTCCCGTACTCGTTCTAATATCAAGTAAAATGCCACGGCGCCGTGACTCACATTTGCAAATAAACTTGCGGACTATAAATCAAGTCGCGCATAACGTCGAAAGAATCATATGCAAAAAGACAGGTGCAACACGAGGACCTCCCAAGAAAATGGGTGAAATATAAGGACTTTGCAGGAGGTCACCCATCCGAGTACTTTTCTCGCCCAAGCACCCTTAACTGCGGAGTACTGATAGAATCCGTTGTATTAGTGCTGGTATGATCCCTCATGTTTCATTCTGCACTGCAAATACACACACTCTTTCTCCTCCCATCCCCCCTCCCGTCATTTGTTTCCTTGTGCGTGCACTCTGCATCTCTCTTTCTCATTCTAATATCAAGTAATATGCCCCGGCACCGTGACTCACCTTTGCAAATGAACCAGCGGTTTCTAATTCCATTCGCGCGTAACGTCGAACAACCCATCCGAAAAAAAATAGGTGCAACACGAGGGATTCCCAAGTCGTCACCCATCCGAGTACTAGGCTCGCCCAAGCACACTTAACTGCGGAGTTCTGATGGGATCCGGAGCTTTAGTGCTGGTAAGATCGCACCTGTTTAATTTCGCGCTGCAAATACATATACTCCTTCTCCTTTCTTCCCCCTCCCGTCATTTATTTCCTTGTGCGTTCACACTTCACCTCTCATTCTCGTTCTAATATCGATTAAAATGCCCCTGCTTCTTGACTCACATTTGCGTATAAATAAGCGGACCCTAGCTCCAGACGCGCGTAACGTCGAAAGACCCGTCTGAAAAAAAATTGGTGCAACACGAGGACTTCCCAGGAGGTCACCCATCCGAGTACTAATCTCGCCCAAGCACACTTCACTGCAGAGTTCTGATGGGATCCGGTGCATTAGTGCTGGTATGATCGCACGTGTTTAACTTGGCGCTGCAAATACATAAACTCATTCCCCTTTCTTCCCCCTCCCGTCATTTGTTTCCTTGTACGTGCGCACTGTACCTCCCGTTCTCGTTCTAATATCAAGTAAAATGCCACGGTGCCATGACTCACATTTGCGAATAAACCTGAGGACCATAATTCAAGTCAGGCGTAACGTCGAAAGAATCATCTGCAAAAAAATGGGTGCAACACGAGGACTTCACAAGAAAATGGGTGAAATATAAGGACTTCGCAGGAGGTAACCCATGCTAGTACTACTCTCGCCCAAGCACCCTTACCTACGGAGTTCTGATAGAATCCGTTGCATTAGTGCTGGTATGATCGCACCTGTTTCATTTCACGCTACAAATACATACACTCCTTCTCCTTTCTTCCCCCTCCCGTCATTTGTTTCCTTGTGCGTGCGCACTGCACCTCTCGTTCTCGTTCAAATATCAGGTAAAATGCCACGGCGCCGTGACTCACATTTGCGAATAAACCTGCGGACCATAATTAAAGTCGCCCGTAACGTCGAACGGCACATCTGAAAAAAAGAAAAGGGGTGCAACACGAGAACTTCCCAGGAGGTAACCCATCATTGTACTACTTTCGCCAAAGCACACTTAACTGCGGAGTTCTGATGGGATCCGGTGCATTTGTGTTGGTGTGACCGCACCTGTTTAATTTCGTGCTGAAAATACATACACTCCTTCTTCCCTCCCCCCATCCCATCATTTGTTTCCTTGTGCGTTCACACTGCACCTCTCCTTCTCGTTCTAATATCGATTAAAATACCCCTGATTCTTGACTCACATTTGCGTATAAACCAGCGGACCATAGTTCCAGTCGCGCGTAACATCGAACGACCCATCTGAAAAAAAATTGGTGCAACACAAGGACTTCCAGTGCATTAGTGCTGGTATGATCGCACCCGTTTAATTTCGCGCTGCAAATACATAAACTCCTTCTCCTTTCTTCCCCCTCCCGTCATTTGTTTCTTTGTTTGTGTGCCCTGCACCTCCCGTGCTCGTTCTAATATCAAGTAAAATACTACGGTGCCGTGACTCACATTTGCGAATAGACCTGAGGACCATAATTCAAGTCGCGCGTAACGTCGAAAGAATCATCTGCAAAAAAATGGGTGCAACACGAGGACTTTACAAGAAAATGGGTGAAATATAAGGACTTCGCAGGAGGTAACCCATGCTAGAACTACTCTCGCCCAAGCACCCTTACCTACGGAGTTCTGATAGAATCCGCTGCATTAGTGCTGGTATGATCGCACCTGTTTAATTCTGCACTGCAAATACATACACTCTTTCTCCTCCCATCCCCCCTCCCGTCATTTGTTTCCTTGTGCGTGCACTCTGCATCTCTCTTTCTCGTTCTAATATCAAGTAATATGCCCCGGCACCATGACTCACCTTTGCAAATGAACCAGCGGTTTATAATTCCATTCGCGTGTAACGTCGAACAACTCATCCGAATACTAATCTCGCCCAAGTACACTTCACTGCGGAGTTCTGATGGGATCCGGTGCATTAGTGCTGGTATGATCGCACCTGTTTAATTTTGCGTTGCAAATACATAAACTCATTCCCCTTTCTTCCCCCTCCCGTCATTTGTTTCCTTGTGCATGCGTACTGCACCTCCCGTTCTCGTTCTAATATCAAGTAAAATGCTACAGCGCCGTGACTCACATTTGCGAATAAACCTGAGAACCATAATTCAAGTCGCGCGTAACGTCGAAAGAATCATCTGCAAAAAAATGGGTGCAACACAAGGACTTCACAAGAAAATGGGTGAAATATAAGGACTTCGCAGGAGGTAACCCATGCTAGCACTACTCTCGCCCAAGCACCCTTACCTACGGAGTTCTGATAGAATCCGATGCATTAGTGTTGGTATGACCGCACCTATTTAATTTCATGCTGAAAATACATACACTCCTTCTTCCCTCCCCCCCTCCCATCATTTGTTTCCTTGTGCGTTCACATTGCACCTCTCCTTCTCGTTCTAATATCGATTAAAACACCCCTGATTCTTGACCCACATTTGCGTATAAACCAGCGGACAATAGTTCCAGTCGCGCGTAATGTCGAACGACCCGTCATAAAAAAAATTGGAGCAACACAAGGACTCACATTTGCGTATAAACCAGCGGACCATAGTTCCAGTCGCGCGTAACGTCGAACGACCCATCTGAAAAAAAATTGTTGCGATACGAGCACTTCCCAAGAGGTCACCCATCCGAGTACTACTCTCGCCAAAGCACACTTAACTGCAAAGTTCTAATGGGATCCAGTGCATTAGTGCTGGTATGATGCCACTTGTTTAATTTTGCGCTTCAAATACATACACTCCTTATCTTTTCTTCCTCCTCCCGTCATTTGTTTCCTTGTGCGTGCGCACTGCACCTCCCGTACTCGTTCTAATATCAAGTAAAATGCCACGACGCCATGACTAACATTTGCGAATAAACCTGCGGACCGTAAATCAAGTCGCGCGTAACGTCGAAAGAATCATCTGCAAAAAGATGGGTGCAACATGAGGACCTCCCAAGAAAATGGGTGAAATTTAAGGACTTCGCAGGAGGTCACCCATCCGAGTACTTTTCTCGCCTAAGTACCCTTAACTGCGAAGTTCTGATAGAATCCGTTGCATTAGTGCTGGTATGATCCATCATGTTTCATTCTGCACTGCAAATACATACACTCTTTCTCCTCCCATCCCTGCTCCCGTCATTTGTTTCCTTGTGCGTGCACTCTGCATCTCTCTTTCTCGTTCTAATATCAAGTAATATGCCCCGGCACCGTGACTCACCTTTGCAAATGAACCAGCGGTTTATAATTCCATTCGCGCGTAACGTCGAACACCCCATCCGAAAAAAAATAGGTGCAACACGAGGGCTTCCCAAGTTGTCACCCATCTGAGTACTACTCTCGCCCAAGCACACTTAACTGCGGAGTTCTGATGGGATCCGGGGCTTTAGTGCTGGTATGATCGAACCTGTTTAATTTCGCGCTGCAAATACATACACTCCTCCTTTCTTCCCTCGCCTGTCATTTGTTTCCTTGTGCGTTCACACTTCACCTCTCATTCTCGTTCTAATATCAATTAAAATGCCCCTGCTTCTTGACTCACATTTGCGTATAAACCAGCGGACCCTAGTTCTAGACACGCGCAACGTCGAATGACCCGTCTGAAAAAAAATTGGTGCAACACGAGGACTTCCCAGGAGGTCACCCATCCGAGTACTAATCTCGCCCAAGCACACTTCAGTGCGGAGTTCTGATGGGATCCGGTGTATTAGTGCCGGTATGATCGCACTTGTTTAATTTCGCACTGCAAATACATAAACTCATTCCCCTTTCTTCCCCCTCCTGTCATTTGTTTCCCTGTGCGTGCGCACTGCACCTCCCGTTCTCGTTCTACTATCAAGTAAAATGCCACGGCACCGTGACTCACATTTGCGAATAAACCTGAGGACCATAATTCAAGTTGCGCGTAACGTCGAACGGCACATCTGAAAAAAAAAAATGGGTACAATATGAGAACTTCCCAGGAGGTAACCCATCATTGTACTACTTTCGCCAAAGAACACTTAACTGCGGAGTTCTAATGGGATCCGGTGCATTTGTGCTGGTGTGACCGCACCTGTTTAATTTTGTGCTGAAAATACATACACTCCTTCTTCCCTCCCCCCTTCCCTTCATTTGTTTCCTTGTGCATTCACACTGCACCTCTCTTTCTCGTTCTAATATCGATTAAAATGCCCATGATTCTTGACTCACATTTGCGTATAAACCAGCGGACCATAGTTCCAGTCGCGCGTAACGTCGAACGACCCATCTGAACAAAAATTGTTGCGATACGAGGACTTCCCAAGAGGTCACTCATCCGAGTACTACTCTCGCCCAAGCACTCTGAACTGCAGAGTTCTGATGGGATCCAGTGCATTAGTGCTGGTATGATGCCACTTGTTTAATTTTGCGCTTCAAATGCATACACTCTTTCTCTTTTCTTCCTCCTCCCGTCATTTGTTTCCTTGTGCGTGCGCACTGCACCTCCCGTACTCCTTCTAATATCAAGTAAAATGCCACGGCGCCGTGACTCACATTTGCGAATAAACCTGCGGACCATAAATCAAGTCGCCCGTAACGTCGAAAGAATCATCTGCAAAAAGATGGGTGCAACACGAGGATCTCCCAAGAAAATGGGTGAAATATAAGGACTTCGCAGGAGGTCACCCATCCGAGTAGTTTGCTCGCCCAAGCACCCTTAACTGCGGAGTTCTGATAGAATCCGTTGCATTAGTGCTGGTATGATCCCTCATGTTTCATTCTGCACTGCAAATACATACACTCTTTCTCCTCCCATTCCCCCTCCTGTCATTTGTTTCCTTGTGCGTGCACTCTGCATCTCTCTTTCTCGTTCTAATATCAAGTAATATGCCCCGGCACCGTGACTCACCTTTGAAAATGAACCAGCGGTTTATAATTCCATTCGCCCGTAACGTCGAACAACCCATCCGAAAAAAAATAGGTGCAACACGAGGGCTTCCCAGGTGGTCACCGATCCGAGTACTACTCTCACCCAAGCACACTTAGCTGCGGAGTTCTGATGGGATCCGGGACTGTAGTGCTGGTATGATCGCACCTGTTTAAATTCGCGCTCCAAATACATACACTCATTCTCCTTTCTTCTCCCTCCCGTCATTTGTCTCCTTCTGCGTGCGCACTGCACCTCTCGTTCTCGTTCAAATATCAAGTAAAATGCCACGGCACCGTGACTCACATTTGTGAATAAATCTGCGGACAATAATTAAAGTCGCGCGTAACGTCGAACGGCACATCTGAAAAAAGAAAATGGGTGCAACACGAGAACTTCCCTGGAGGTAACCCATCATTGTACTACTTTCGCCAAAGCACACTTAACTGCGTAGTTCTGATGGGATCCGGTGCATTTGTGCTGGTGTGACCGCACCTGTTTAATTTCGAGCTGAAAATACATACACTCCTTCTTCCCTCCCCCCCTCTCATCATTTGTTTCCTTGTGCGTTCACACTGCACCTCTCCTTCTCGTTCGAATATCGATTAAAATGCCTCTGATTCTTGACTCACATTTGCGTATAAACCAGCGGAACATAGTTCCAGTCGCGCGTAACGTCAAACGACCCATCTGAAAAAAAAATTGTTGCGATACGAGGACTTCCCAAGAGGTCACCCATCCAAGTACTACTCTCGCCCAAGCACACTTAACTGCAGAGTTCTGATGGGATCTAGTGCATTAGTGCTGGTATGATGCCACTTGTTTAATTTTGCGCTTCAAATACATACACTCCTTCTCTTTTCTTCCTCCTCCCATCATTTGTTTCCTTGTGCGTGCAAACTGCACCTCCCGTACTCGTTCTAATATCAAGTAAAATGTCACGGCGTCGTGACTCACATTTGCGAATAAACCTGCGGACCATAAATCAAGTCGCGCGTAACGTCGAAAGAATCATCTTCAAAAAGATGGGTGCAACACGAGGACCTCCCTAGAAAATGGGTGAAATATAAGGACTTCGCAGGAGATCACCCATCCGAGTACTTTTCTCGCCCAATCACCCTTAACTGCGGAGTTCTGATAGAATCCGTTGCATTAGTGCTGGTATGATCCCTCATGTTTCATTCTACACTGCAAATACATACACTCTTTCTCCTCCCATCCCCCCTCCCGTCATTTGTTTCCTTGTGCGAGCACTCTGCATCTCTCTTTCTCGTTCTAATATCAAGTAATATGCCCCGGCACCGTGACTCACCTTTGCAAATCAACCAGCGGTTTATAATTCCATTCGCGCGTAACGTCGAACAACCCATCCGAGAAAAAAAAGGTGCAACACGAGGGCTTCCCAAGTGGTCACCCATCCGAGTACTACTCTCGCCCAAGCACACCTAACTGCGGAGTTCTGATGGGATCCGGGGCTTTAGTGCTGGTATGATCGCACCTGTTTAATTCCGCGCTTTAAATACATACACTCCTCCTTTCTTCCCCCTTCGTCATTTGTTTCCTTGTGCGTTCACACTTCATCTCTCCTTCTCGTTCTAATATCGATTAAAATGCCTCTGCTTCTTGACTCACATTTGCGTATAAACCAGCGGACCGTAGTTCCAGATGCGCGTAACGTCGAACGACCCGTCTGAAAAAAAATTGGTGCGACACGAGGACTTGCCAGGAGGTCACCCATCCGAGTACTAATATCGCCCAAGCACACTTAACTGCGGAGTTCTGATGGGATCCGGTGCATTAGTGCTGGTATGATCGCACTTGTTTAATTTCGTGCTGCAAATACATAAACTCATTCCCCTTTCTTCCCCCTCCCGTCATTTGTTTCCTTGTGCGTGCGCACTGTACCTCCCGTTCTCGTTCTAATATCAAGTAAAATGCTACTGCGCCGTGACTCACATTTGCGAATAAACCTTAGGACCATAAATCAAGTCGCGCGTAACGTCGAAAGAATCATCTGCAAAAAAATGGGTGCAACACGAGAACAAGAAAATGGGTGAAATATAAGGACTTCGCAGGAGGTAACCCATGCTAGTACTACTCTCGCCCAAGCACCCTTACCTACGGAGTTCTGATAGAATCCATTGCATTAGTGTGGTATGATCGCACCTGTTTCATTTCGCGCTGAAAATACATACACTCCTTCTCCTTCCCTCCCCCTCTCATCAATTGTTTCCTTGTGCGTTCACACTGCACCTCTCCTTCTCGTTCTAATATCGATTAAAATGCCCCTGCTTCTTGACTCACATTTGCGTATAAACCAGCGGACCCTAGTTTCAGTCGCGCGTAGCGTCGAACGACCCGTCTGAAAAAAAATTGGTGCGATACGAGGACTTCCCAGGAGGTCACCCATCCGAGTACTACTCTCGCACAAGCAAACTTAACTGCGGAGTTCTGATGGGATCCGGTGCATTAGTGCCGGTATGATCGCACCCGTTTAATTTCGCGCTGCAAATACATAAACTCCTTCTCCTTTTTTCCCCCTCCCGTCATTTGTTTCCTTGTGCGTGCGCACTGTACCTCTCGTTCTCGTTCAAATATCAAGTAAAATGCCACGGCGTCGTGACTCACATTTGTGAATAAATCTGCGGACCATAATTAAAGTCGCGCGTAACGTCGAACGGCACATCTGAAAAAAAGAAAATGGGTGCAACACGAGAACTTCCTAGGAGGTAACCCATCATTGTACTACTTTCGCCAAAGCACACTTAACTGCGTAGTTCTGATGGGATCCGGTGCATTTGTGCTGGTGTGACCGCACCTGTTTAATTTCGTGCTGAAAATACATACACTCCTTCTTCCCTCCCCCCCTCCCATCATTTGTTTCCTTGTGCGTTCACACTACACATCTCATTCTCGTTCTAATATCGATTAAAATGCCCCTGCTTCTTGACTCACATTTGCGTATAAACCAGCGGACCCTAGTTCCAGACGCGCGTAACGTTGAACGACCCGTCTGAAAAAAAATTGGTGCGACACGAGGACTTCCGATGAGGTCACCCATCCGAGTACTAATCTCGCCCAAGCACACTTCATGGCGGAGTTCTGATGGGATCCGGTGCATTAGTGTTGGTATGATCGCACTTGTTTAATTTTGCGCTGCAAATAGATAAACTCATTCTCCTTTCTTCCCCCTCCTGTAATTTTTTTCCTTGTGCGTGCGCACTGCACCTCCCGTTCTCGTTCTAATATCAAGTAAAATGTTACAGCGCCGTGACTCACATTTGCGAATAAACCTGAGGACCATAATTCAAGTCGTGCGTAACGTCGAAAGAATCATCTGCAAAAAAATGGGTGCAACACGAGGACTTCACAAGAAAATTGGTGAAATATAAGGACTTCGCAGGAGGTAACCCATGGTAGTACTACTGTCGCCCAAGCATCCTTACCTACGGAGTTCTGATAGAATCTGTTGCATTTGTGCTGGTATGATGCCACTTGTTTAATTTTGCGCTTCAAATACATACACTCCTTCTCTTTTGTTCTTCCTCCCGTCATTTGTTTCCTTGTGCGTACGCACTGCACCTCTCGTACTCATTCTAATATCAAGTAAAATGCCACGGCGCCGTGACTCACATTTGCGAATAAACCTGTAGACCATAAATCAAGTCGCGCGTAACGTCGAAAGAATCATCTGCAAAAAGATGGGTGCAACACGAGAACCTCCCAAGAAAATGGGTGAAATATAAGGACTTCGCAGGAGGTCACCCATCCGAGTACATTTCTCGCCCAAGCACCCTTAACTGCAGAGTTTTGATAGAATCCGTTGCATTAGTGCTGGTATGATCCCTCATGTTTCATTCTGCACTGCAAATAGATACACTCTTTCTCCTCCCATCCCCCCTCCCGTCATTTGTTTCCTTGTGCGTGCACTCTGCATCTCTCTTTCTCGTTTTAATATCAAGTAATATGCCCCGGCACCGTGACTCACCTTTGCAAATGAACCAGCGGTTTATAATTCTATTCGCGCGTAATGTCAAACAACCCATCCGAAAAAAAATAGGTGCAACACGAGGGCTTCCCAAGTGGTCACCAATCCGAGTGCTACTCTCGCCCAAGCACACTTAACTGCGGAGTTCTGATAGAATCCGTTGCATTAGTGCTGGTATGATCGAACCTGTTTAATTTCGCGCTGCAAATACATACACTCCTTCTCCTTTCTTCCCCCTCCCGTCATTTGTTTCCTTGTGCGTTCACACTTCACCTCTTATTCTCGTTCTAATATCGATTAAAATGCCCCTGCTTCTTGACTCACATTTGCGTATAAACCAGCGGACCCTAGTTCCAAATGCGCGTAACGTCAAACGACCCGTCTGAAAAAAAATTGGTGCGACACGAGGACTTCTCAGGAGGTCACCCATCCGAGTACTAATCTCGCCCAAGCACAGTTAACTGCAGAGTTCTGATGGGATCTGGTGCATTAGTGCTGGTATGATCGCACCTGTTTAATTTCGCGCTGCAAATACATAAACTCATTCCCCTTTCTTCCCCCTCCCATCATTTGTTTCCTTGTGCGTGCGCACTGCACCTCTCGTTCTTGTTCAAATATCAAGTAAAATGCCACGGCGCCGTGACTCACATTTGCGAATAAATCTGCGGACCATAATTGAAGTCGCGCGTAACGTCGAACGGCACATCTGAAAAAAAAAAAATGGGTGCAATGCGAGAACTTCCCATGAGGTAACCCATCATTGTACTACTTTCGCCAAAGCACACTTAACCGCGGAGTTCTGATGGGATCCGGTGCATTTATGCTGGTGTGACCGCATCTGTTTAATTTCATTCTGAAAATACATACACTCCTTCTTCCCTCCCCCCTCCCATCATTTTTTTCCTTGTGCGTTCACACTGCACCTCTCCTTCTCGTTCTAATATCGATTAAAATGCCCCTAATTCTTGACTCACATTTGCGTATAAACCAGCAGACCATAGTTCTAGTCGCGCGTAATGTCGAACGACCCATCTGAAAAAAAGTTGTTGCGATACGAGGACTTCCCAAGAGGTCACCCATCCGACTACTACTCTCGCCCAAGCACACTTAACTGCAGAATTCTGATGGGATCCAATGCATTAGTGCTGGTATGATGCCACTAGTTTAATTTTGCGCTTCAAATACATACACTTCTTCTCTTTTCTTCCTCATCCCGTCATTTTTTCCTTGTGCGTCTGCACTGCACCTCCCGTTCTCGTTCAAATATCAAGTAAAATGCAACGGCGCCGTGACTCACATTTGCGAATAAATCTGCGGACCATAATTAAAGTAGCGCGTAACGTCGAACGGCACATCTGAAAAAAAGAAAATGGGTGCAACACGAGAACTTTCCAGGAGGTAACCCATCATTGTACTACTTTCGCCAAAGCACACTTAACTGTGGAGTTCTGAAGGGATCCGGTACATTTGTGCTGGTGTGACCGCACCTGTTTAATTTTGTGCTGAAAATACATACACTCCTTCTTCCCTCCCCCCTCCCATCATTTTTTTCCTTGTGCGTTCACACTGCACCTCTTTTTCTCGTTCTAAAATCGATTAAAATGCCCCTTTTTCTTGACTCACATTTGCGTATAAACCAGTGGACCATAGTTCCAGTCGCGCGTAACGTCGAATGACCCATCTGAAAAAAAATTGTTGCGATACGAGGACTTCCCAAGAGGTCACCCATCCGAGCACTACTCTCGCCCAAGCACACTAAACTGCAGAGTTCTGATGGGATCCAGTGCATTAGTGCTGGTATGATCCCACTTGTTTAATTTTGCGCTTCAAATACATACACTCATTCTCTTTTCTTCCTCCTCCCGTCATTTGTTTCCTTGTGGGTGCGCACTGCACCTCCCGTACTCGTTCTAATATCAAGTAAAATACCACGGTGCCGTGACTCACATTTGCGAATAAACCTACGGACCATAAATCAAGTCGCGCGTAACGTCGAAAGAATCATCTGCAAAAAGATGGGTGCAACACGATGACCTCCCAAGAAAATGGGTGAAATATAAGGACTTCGCAGGAGGTCACCCATCCGAGCACTAATCTCGCTTGAGCACACATAACTGCGGAGTTCTGATGGGATCCGGTGCATTAGTGCTGGTATGATCGCACCTGTTTAATTTCGTGCTGCAAATACATAAACTCATTCCCCTTTCTTCCCCCTCCCGTCATTTGTTTCCTTGTGCGTGCGCATTGCACCTCCCGTTCTCGTTCTAATATCAAGTAAAATTCTACAGCGTCGTGACTCACATTTGCGAATAAACCTGAGGACCATAATTCAAGTCGCGCGTAACGTCGAAAGAATCATCTGCAAAAAAATGGGTGCAACACGAGGACTTCACAAGAAAATGGGTGAAATATAAGGACTTCGCAGGAGGTAACCCATGCTAGTACTACTCTCACCCAAGCACCCTTACCTACGGAGTTCTGATAGAATCCGTTGCATTAGTGCTGGTATGATCGCACCTGTTTCATTTCGTGCTGAAAATACATATACTCCTTCTCCTTCCCTCCCCCTTCCATCAATTGTTTCCTTGTGCGTTCACACTGCACCTCTCCTTCTCGTTCTAATATCGATTAAAATGCCCCTGCTTCTTGACTCACATTTGCGTATAAACCAGCGGACCCCAGTTCCAGTCGCGCGTAACGTCAAACGACCCGTCTGAAAAAAAATTGGTGCGACACGAGGACTTCCCAAGAGGTCACCCATCTGAGTACTACTCTCGCCCAAGCACACTTAAATGCGGAGTTATGATGGGATCCGGTGCATTAGTGGTGGTATGATCGCATGCGTTTAATTCCGCGCTGCAAATACATAAACTCCTTCTCCTTTCTTCCCCCTCCCGTCATATGTTTCTTTGTGCGTGCGTTCTGCATCTCTCTTTCTCGTTCTAATATCAAGTAATATGCCCCGGCACCGTGACTCACCTTTGCAAATGAACCAGCAGTTTATAATTCCATTCGCGCGTAACGTCGAACAACCCATCCGAAAAAAAATAGGTGCAACACGAGGGCTTACCAGGTGGTCACCCATCCGAGTACTACTCTCGCCCAAGCACACTTAACTGCGGAGTTCTGATGGGATCCGGAGCTTTAGTGCTGGTATGATAGCACCTGTTTAATTTCGCGCTGCAAATACATACACTCCTTCTCTTTTCTTCCCCTCCCGTCATTTGTTTCCTTGTGCGTTTACACTTCACCTTTCATTCTCGTTCTAATATCGATTGAAATGCCCCTGCTTCTTGACTCACATTTGCGTATAAACCAGCGGACCCTAGTTCCAGACGCTCGTAACGTCGAACGACCCGTCTGAAAAAAAATTGGTTCGACACGAGGACTTCCCAGTAGGTCAACAATCCGAGTACTAATCTCGCCAAGCACACTTAACTGCGGAGTTCTGATGGGACCTGGGGCTTTAGTGCTGGTATGATCGCACCTGTTTAGTTTCGCACTGCAAATACATACACTCCTTCTCCTTTCTTCCCCCTCCCGTCATTTGTTTCCTTGTGCGTTCACACTTCACCTCTCATTCTCGTTCTAATATCGATTAAAATGCCCCTGCTTCTTGACTCACATTTGCGTATAAACCAGCGGACCCAAGTTCCAGACTTGCGTAACGTCGAACGACCCGTCTGAAAAAAAATTGGTGCGACACGAGGACTTCACAAGAAAATGGGTGAAATATAAGGACTTCGCAGGAGGTAACCCATGCTAGTACTACTCTCGCTCAAGCACCCTTACCTACGGAGTTCTGATAGAATCCGTTGCATTAGTGCTGGTATGATCGCACCTGTTTCATTTCGTGCTGAAAATGCAAACAATCCTTCTCCTTCCCTCCCCCTCCCATCAATTGTTTCCTTGTGCGTTCACACTGCACCTCTCCTTCTCGTTCTAATATCGATTAAAATGCCCCTACTTTTTGACTCACATTTGCGTATAAACCAGCGGACCCTAGTTCCAGTCGCGCGTAACGTCGAACGACCCGTGTGAAAAACAATTGGTGCGACACGAGGACTTCCCAGGAGGTCAACCATCCGAGTACTACTCTCGCCCAAGCACACTTAACTACGGAGTTCTGAAGGGATCCAGGTCTTTAGTGTTGGTATGATCGCACCAGTTTAGTTTCGAGCTGCAAATACATACACTCCTTCTCTTTTCTTCCCCCTCCCGTCATTTGTTTCTTTCTGCGTGCACTCTGCATCTCTCTTTCTCATTCTAATATCGATTAAAATGCCCCTTCTTCTTGATTCACATTTGCGTATAAACCAGTGGACCCTAGTTCCAGTCGCGCCTAACGTCGAACGACCCGTCTGAAAAAATAATTAGTGCGACACGAGGACTTCCCACGAGGTCTCCAATCCGAGTACTACTCTCGCCCAAGCACACTTAACTACGGAGTTCTGATGGGATCCGGTGCATTAGTGATGGTATGATCGCACCAGTTTAATTTCGCGCTGCAAATACATAAACTCCTTCTCCTTTCTTCCCCCTCCCGTCATTTGTTTCCTTGTGCGTGCGCACTGCACCTCTCGTTCTCGTTCAAATATCAGGTAAAATGCCACGGCGCCGTGACTCACATTTGCGAATAAATCTGCGGACCATAATTAAAGTCGCGCGTAACGTCGAACGACACATCTGAAAAAAAGAAAATGGGTGCAACACGAGAACCTCCCAGGAGGTACCCCATCATTGTACTACTTTCGCCAAAGCACACTTAACTGCGGAGTTCTGATGGGATCCGGTGCATTTGTGCTGGTGTGACCGCACCTGTTTAATTTCGTGCTGAAAATACATACACTCCTTCCCTCCCCCCTCCCATCATTTGTTTCCTTGTGTGTTCACACTGCACCTCTCCTTCTCGTTCTAATATCGATTAAAATCCCCCTGATTCTTGACTCACATTTGCGTATAAACCAGCAGACCATAGTTCCAGTAGCGCGTAACGTCGAACGACATATCTGAAAAAAAATTGTTGTGATACGAGGACTTCCCAAGAGGTCATGCATCCGAGTACTACTCTCGCCCAAGCACACTTAACTGCAGAGTTCTGATGGGATCAAGTGCATTAGTGCTGGTATGATTCCACTTGTTTAATTTTGCGCTTCAAATACATACACTCATTCTCTTTTCTTCCTCCTCCCGTCATTTGTTTCCTTTTGCGTGCGGACTGCACCTCCCGTTCTCGTTCTAATATCAAGTAAAATGCCACGACGCCGTGACTCACATTTGCGAATAAACCTGCGGACTATAAATCAAGTCGCGCGTAACGTCGAAAGAATCATCTGCAAAAAGATGGGTGCAACACGAGGACCTCCCAAGAAAATGGGTGAAATATAAGGACTTCGCAGGAGGTCACCCATCCGAGTACTTTTCTCGCCCAAGCACCCTTAACTGCGGAGTTCTGGTAGAATCCGTTGCATTAATGCTGGCATGATCCCTCATGTATCATTCTGCACTGCAAATACATACACTCTGTCTCCTTCCATCCCCCCTCCCGTCATTTGTTTCCTTGTGCGTGCACTCTGTATCTCTCTTTCTCGTTCTAATATCAAGAAATATGCCCCGGCACCGTGATTCACCTTTGCAAATTAACCAGCGGTTTATAATTCCATTCGCGCGTAACGTCGAACAACCCATCCGAAAATATATAGGTGCAACACGAGGGCTTCCCAGGTGGTCACCCATCCGAGTACTACTCTCGCCCAAGCACACTTAACTGCAGAGTTTTGATGGGATCCGGAGCTTTAGTGCTGGTATGATCGCACCTGTTTAATTTTGCGCTGCAAATACATACACTCCTTCTCCTTTCTTCCCTCTCCCGTCATTTGTTTCCTTGTGCGTTCACATTTCACCTCTCGTTCTCGTTCTAATATCGATTAAAATGCCCCTGCTTCTTGACTCACATTTGCGTATAAACCAGCGGACCCTAGTTCCAGACGCGCGTAATGTCGAACAACCCGTCTGAAAAAAAATTGGTGCGACACTAGGATTTCACAAGAAAATGGGTGAAATATAAGGACTTCGCAGGAGGTAACCCATGCTAGTGCTACTCTCGCCCAAACACCCTTACCTACGGAGTTCTGATAGAATCCATTGCATTAGTGTTGGTATGATTGTACCTGTTTCATTTCGTGCTGAAAATAGATATACTCCTTCTCCTTCCCTCCCCCTCCCATCAATTGTTTCCTTGTGCGTTCACACTGCACCTCTCCTTCTCCTTCTAATATCGATTAAAATGCCTTGCTTTTTGACTCACATTTGTGTATAAACCAGCGGACCCTAGTTCCAGTCGCGCGTAACGTCGAACGACCCGTCTGAAAAAAAATTGGTGCGACACGAGGACTTCCCAGGAGGTCACCCATTCGAGTACTAATCTCGCCCAAGCACACTTAACTGCGGAGTTCTGATGGGATCTGGTGCATTAGTGCTGGTATGATCGCATCCGTTTAATTCCGCGCTGCAAATACATAAACTCTTTCTCCTTTCTTCCCCCTCCCGTCATTTGTTTCCTTGTGCGTGCGCACTGCACCTCTCGTGCTCGTTCTAATATCAAGTAAAATGCTACGGTACCGTGACTCACATTTGCGAATAAACCTGAGGACCATAATTCAAGTCGCGCGTATCGTCGAAAGAATCATCTGCAAAAAAATGGGTGCAACACGAGGACTTCCTAAGAAAATGGGTGAAATATAAGGACTTCGCAGGAAGTCACCAATCCTAGTGCTACTCTCGCCCAAGCACCCTTAACTTGCAGAGTTCTGATAGAATCCGTTGCATTGGTGCTGGTATTATTGCTCATGTTTCATTCTGCGCTGCAAATACGTACACTTTTTCTCCCTCCATCCCCCCTCCCATCATTTGTTTCCTTGCGTGTGCACTCTGCATCCCTCTTTCTCGTTCTAATATCGATTAAAATGCCCCTGCTTCTTGACGCACATTTGCGTATAAACCAGTGGACCCTAGTTGCTGTCGCGCGTAACGTCGAACGACCCGTCTGAAAAAAAAATTAGTACGACACGAGCACTTCCCAAGAGGTCACCCATCCGAGTACTACTCTCGCCCAAGCACACTTAATTGCGGAGTTCTGATGGGATCCGGTGCATTAGTGCTAGTATAATCGCACTTGTTTAATTTCGCGCTACAAATACATAAACTCCTTCTCCGTTCTTCCCCCCCCCCCCCCCCCCCCCCCCCCGTCATTTGTTTCCTTGTGCGTGCGCACTGCACCTCTCGTTCTCGTTCAAATATCAAGTAAAAGGCCACGGCGCCGTGACTCACATTTGCGAATAAATCTGCGGACCATAATTCAAGTCGCGCGTAACGTCGAACGGCACATCTGAAAAAAAAAAAATGGGTGCAACACGAGAACTTCCCAGGAGGTAACCCATCATTGTACTACTTTCGCCAAAGCACACTTAACTGCGGAGTTCTGATGGGATCCGGTGCATTTGTGCTGGTGTGACCGCACCTGTTTAATTTCGTGCTGAAAATACATACACTCCTTCTTCCCTCCCCCCTCCCGTCATTTGTTTTCTTGTGCGTGCACTCTGCATCTCTCCTTCTCGTTCTAATATCGATTAAAATGCCTCTGCTTCTTGACTCACATGTGCGTATAAACCAGTGGACCCTAGTTCCAGTCGCGCGTAACGTCGGTCGACCCGTCTGAAAAAAAAGATTAGTGCGACACGAGGACTTCCCAGGAGGTCACCCATCCTAGTACTAATCTCGCCCATGCACACTTCATTACGGAGTTTTGATGGGATCCGGTGCATTAGTGCTGGTATGATCGCACCTGTTTAATTTTGCGCTGCAAATACATAAACTCATTCCCCTTTCTTCCCTCTCCCGTCATTTGTTTCCTTGTGCGTGCGCACTTCACCTCCCGCTCTCGTTCTAATATCAAGTAAAATGCTACAGTGCCTTGACTCACATTTGCGAATAAACCTGAGGACCATAATTCAAGTCGTGCGTAACGTCGAAAGAATCATCTGCAAAAAAATGGGTGCAACAGGAGGACTTCACAAGAAAATGGGTGCAACACGAGAACTTTCCAGGAGGCAACCCATCATTGTACTACTTTCGCCAAAGCACACTTAACTGCGGAATTCTGATGGGATCCGGTGCATTTGTGCTGGTGTGACCGCACCTGTTTAATTTCGTGCTGAAAATACATACACTCCTTCTTCCCTACCCCCCTCCCATCATTTGTTTCCTTGTGCGTTCACACTGCACCTCTCCTTATCGTTCTAATATCGATTAAAATGCCCCTGATTCTTGACTCACATTTGCGTATAAACCAGCGGACCCTAGTTCCAGTCGCGCGTAACGTCGAACGACCCCTCTGAAAAAAAATTGTTGCGATACGAGGACTTCCCAAGAGGTCACACATCCGAGTACTACTCTCGCCCAAGCACACTTCACTGCGGAGTTCTGATGGGATCCGGTGCATTAGTGCTGGTATGATCGCACCTGTTTAATTTTGCTATGCAAATACATAAACTCATTCCCCTTTCTTCCCCCTCTCGTCATTTGTTTCCTTGTGCGTGCGCACTGCACCTCCCGTTCTCGTTCTAATATCAAGTAAAATGCTACAGCGCTGTGACTCACATTTGCGAATAAACCTGAGGACCATAATTCAAGTTGCACGTAACGTTGAAAGAATCATCTGCAAAAAAATGGGTGCAACACGAGAACTTCACAAGAAAATGGGTGGAATATAAGGACTTTGCAAGAGCTAACCCATGCTAGTACTACTCTCGCCCAAACACCCTTACCTACGGAGTTCTGATAGAATCCGATGCATTAGTGCTGGTATGATCGCAGCTGTTTCATTTCGTGCTGAAAATGCATACACTCTTTCTCCTTCCCTCCCCCTCTCATCATTTGTTTCCTTGTGCGTGCACTCTGCATCTCTCATTCTTGTTCTAATATCGATTAAAATGCCCCTGCTTCTTGACTCACATTTGCGTATAAACTAGTGGACCCTAGTTGCAGTCGCGCATAACGTCGAACGACCCGTCTGAAAAGAAAAATTAGTGCGACACGAGGACTTCCCAGGAGGTCACCCATCCGAGTACTACTCTCGCCCAAGCACACTTAATTGCGGAGTTCTAATGGGATCCGGTGCATTAGTGCTGGTATGATCACACCTGTTTAAATTTGCGCTGCAAATACATAAACTCCTTCTCCTTTCTTCCCCCTCCCGTCATTTGTTTCCTTGTGCGTGCGCACTGCACCTCCCTTGCTCGTTCTAATATCAAGTAAAATGCTACGGTGCCGTGACGCACATTTGCGAATAAACCTGAGGACCATAATTCAAGTCGCGCGTAACGTCGAAAGAATCATCTGCAAAAAATGGGTGCAACACGAGGACTTCCTAAGAAAATGGGTGAAATATAAGGACTTCGCAGGAGGTAACTCATCCTAGAGCTACTCTCGCCCAAGCACCCTAAACTTGCGGAGTTCTGATAGAATCCGTTGCATTGGTGCTGGCATGATTGCTCATGTTTCATTCTGCGCTGCAAATACATACACTTTTTCTCCCTCCATCCCCCCTCCCGTCAATTGTTTCTTTGTGCGTTAACACTGCACCTCTCCTTCTCGTTCTAATATCGATTAAAATGCCCCTGCTTCTTGACTCACATTTGTGAATAAACCTGAGGACCATAATTCAAGTCGCGTGTAACGTCGAAAGAATCATCTGCAAAAAAATGGGTGCAACACGAGGACTTTACAAGAAAATGGGTGAAATATAAGGACTTCGCAGGAGGTAACCCATGCTAGTACTACTCTCGCCCAGGCACCCCTTACCTATGGAGTTCTGATAGAATCCGATATATTAGTGCTGGTATGATCGCACCTGTTTCATTTCGTGCTGAAAATACATACACTCTTTCTCCTTCCTTCCCCCTCCCGTCATTTGTTTCCTTGTGCGTGCACTCTGCATCTCTCTTTCTCGTTCTAATATCGATTAAAATGCCCTTGCTTCTTGACTCACATTTGCGTATAAACCAGTGGACCCTAGTTGCAGTCGCGCATAACGTCGAACGACCAGTCTGAAAAAAAAAATTAGTGCGACACGAGGACTTCCCAGGAGGTCACCGATCCTAGTATTACTCTCGCCCAAGCACACTTAACTGCAGAGTTCTAATGGGATCTGGTGCATAAGTGCTAGTATGATCGCACCTGTTTAATTTTGCGCTGCAAATACATAAACTCCTTCTCCTTTTTTCCCCCTCCCGTCATTTGTTTCCTTGTGCGTGCGCACTACACCTCACGTTCTCGTTCAAATATCAAGTAAAATGCCACGGTGCCGTGACTCACATTTGCGAATAAATCTGCAGACCATAATTAAAGTCGCGCGTAACGTCGAACGGCACATCTGAAAAAAAGAAAATGGGTGCAACACGAGAACTTCCCAGGAGGTAACCCATCATTGTACTACTTTCGCCAAAGCACACTTAACTGCGGAGTTCTGATGGGATCCGGTGTATTTGTGCTGGTGTGACCGCACCTGTTTAATTTCGTGCTGAAAATACATACACTCCTTCTTCCCTACCCCCCTCCCATCATTTGTTTCCTTGTGCGTTCACACTGCACCTCTCCTTCTCGTTCTAATATCGATTAAAATGCCCCTGATTCTTGACTCACATTTGCGTATAAACCAGCGGACCATAGTTCCAATCGCGCGTAACGTTGAACGATCCCTCTGAAAAAAAATTATTGCGATACGAGGACTTCCCAAGAGGTCACACATCCGAGTACTACTCTCGCCCAAGCACACTTCACTGCGGAGTTCTAATGGGATCCGGTGCATTAGTGCTGGTATGATCGCACCTGTTTAATTTTGCGCTGCAAATACATAAACTCATTCCCCTTTCTTCCCCCTCCCGTCATTTGTTTCCTTGTGCGTGCGCACTGCACCTCCCGTTCTCGTTCTAATATCAAGTAAAATGCTACAGCGCTGTGACTCACATTTGCGAATAAACCTGAGGACCATAATTCAAGTCGCACGTAACGTTGAAAGAATCATCTGCAAAAAAATGGGTGCAACACGAGGACTTCCCAAGTGGTCACCCATCCGAGTACTACTCTCACCCAAGCACACTTAACTGCGGAGTTATGATGGGATCTGTTGCATTAGTGCTGGTATGATTGCACCTGATTAATTTCGCTCTGCAAATACATAAACTCGTTCTCCTTTCTTCCCCCTCCCATCATTTGTTCACTTGTGCGTGCACTCTGCATCTCTCTTTCTCGTTCTAATATCAAGTAATATGCCCCGGCACCGTGACTCACCTTTGCAAATGAACCAGCGGTTTATAATTCCATTCGCGCCTAATGTCGAACAATCCATCCGAAAAAAAATAGGTGCAACACGAGGGCTTCCCAAGTGGTCACCCATCCGAGTACTACTCTCGCCCAAGCACACCTAACTACGGAGTTCTGATGGGATCCGAGGCTTTAGTGCTGGTATGATCGCACCCGTTTAATTTTGCGCTGCAAATACATATATTCCTTCTCCTTTCTTCCCCCTCCCGTCATTTGTTTCCTTGTGCGTTCACACTTCACCTCTCATTCTCGTTCTAATATCGATTAAAATGCCCCTGCTTCTTGACTCACATTTGCATATAAACCAGCGGACCCTAGTTCCAGACGCGCGTAATGTCGAACGACCCGTCTAAAAAAAAATTGGTGTGACACGAGGACTTCCCAGGAGGTCACCCATCCGAGTACTAATCTCGCCCAAGCACACTTCACTGCGGAGTTCTGATGGGATCCGGTGCATTAGTGCTGGTATGATCGCACCTGTTTAATTTCGGGCATCAAATACATAAACTCATTCCCCTTTCTTCCCCCTCTCCGTCATTTGTTTCCTTGTGCGTGCGCACTGCACCTCCCGTTCTCGTTCTAGTATCAAGTAAAATGCTACAGCGCCGTGACTCACTTTTGCGAATAAACCTGAGGACCATAATTCAAGTCGCGCGTAACGTCGAAAGAATCATCTGCAAAAAAATGGGTGCAACACAAGGACTTCACGAGAAAATGGGTGAAATATAAGGACTTCGCAGGAGGTAACCCATGCTAGTACTACTCTCGCCCAAGCACCCTTACCTACAGAGTTCTGATAGAATCTGTTGCGTTAGTGCTGGTATGATCTCACCTGTTTCATTTCGTGCTGAAAATACATACACTCCTTCTCCTTCCCTCCCCCTCCCATCAATTGTTTCCTTGTGCGTTCACACTGCACCTCTCCTTCTCGTTCTAATATCGATTAAAATGCCCCTGCTTCTTGACTCACATTTGCGTATAAACCAGCAGACCCTAGTTCCAGTCGCGCGTAACGTCGAACGACCCGTCTGAAAATAAATTGGTACGACACGAGGACTTCCCAGGAGGTCACCCATCCGAGTACTACTCTCTCCCAAGCACATTTAACTGCGGAGTTCTGATGGGATCCGGTGCATTGATGCTGGTATGATCGCACCCGTTTAATTTTGCGCTACGAATACATATATTCCTTCTCCTTTCTTCCCCCTCCCGTCATTTGTTTCCTTGTGCGTGCGCACTGCACCTCCCATGCTCGTTCTAATATCAAGTAAAATGCTTTGGTGCCGTGACTCACATTTGCGAATAAAACTGAGGACCAAAATTCAAGTCGCGCATATCGTCGAAAGAATCATCTGCAAAAAAATGGGTGGAACACGACGACTTCCTAAGAAAATGGGTGAAATATAAGGACTTCGCAGGAGGTCACCCATCCTAGTGCTACTCTCGCCCAAGCACCCTTAACTTGCGGAGTTCTTATAGAATCCGTTGCATTGGTGCTGGTATGATTGCTCATGTTTCATTCTGCGCTGCAAATACATACACTTTTTCTCCCTCCATCCCCCCTCCCGTCATTTGTTTCCTTCTGCGTGCACTCTGCATCTCTCCCTCTCGTTCTAATATCGATTAAAATGCCCCTGCTTCTTGACTCACATTTGCGTATAAACCAGCGGACCCTAGTTCCAGACGCGCGTAACGTCGAACGACCCGTCTGAAAAAAAATTGGTGGGACACGAGGACATCCCAAGAGGTCACCCATTCGAGTACTAATCTCGCCCAAGCACACTTCACTGCGGAGTTCTGATTGGATCTGGTGCATTACTGCTGGTATGATCGCACCTGTTTAATTTCGGGCTGCAAATACATAAACTCATTCCCCTTTCTTCCCCCTCCCATCATTTGTTTCTTTGTGCATGCGCACTGCACCTCCTGTTCTCGTTCTAATATCAAGTAAAATGCTACAACGCCGTGACTCACATTTGCGAATAAACCTGAGGACCATAATTCAAGTCGCGCGTAACGTCGAAAGAATCATCTGCAAAAAAGTGGGTGCAACACGAGGACTTCACAAGAAAATGGGTGAAATATAAGGACTTCGCAGGAGGTAACCCATGCTAGTACTACTCTCGCCCAAGCACCCTTACCTACGGAGTTCTGATAGAATCCGTTGCATTAGTGTTGGTATGATCGCACCTGTTTCATTTCGTGCTGAAAATACATACACTCCTTCTCCTTCCCTCCCCCTCCCATCAATTGTTTCCTTGTGCGTTCACACTGCACCTCTCCTTCTCGTTCTAATATAGATTAAAATGCCCCTGCTTCTTGACTCACATTTGCGTATAAACCAGCGGACCCCAGTTCCAGTCGCGCGTAACGTCGAACGATCCGTCTGAAAATAAATTGTTGCGACACAAGGACTTCCCAGGAGGTCACCCATCCGAGTACTACACTCGCCTAAGCACACTTAACTGCGGAGTTCTGATGGGATCCGGTGCATTAGTGCTGGTATGATCGCACCCGTTTAATTCTGCGCTGCAAATACATAAACTCCTTCTCCTTTCTTCCCCCTCCCGTCATTTGTTACCTTGTGCGTGCGCACTGCACCTCCCGTGCTCGTTCTAATATCAAGTAAAATGCTATGGTGCCGTGACTCACATTTGCGAATAAACCTGAGGACCATAATTCAAGTCGTGCGTAACGTCGAAAGAATCATCTGCAAAAAAATGGGTGCAACACGAGGACTTCCTAAGAAAATTGGTGAAATATAAGGACTTCGCAGGAGGTCACCCATCCTAGTGCTACTCTCGCCCAAACACCCTTAACATGCGGAGTTCTGACAGAATCCGTTGCATCGGTGCTGGTATGATTGCTCATGTTTCATTCTGCGCTGCAAATACATACACTTTTTCTCCCTCCATCCCCCCTCCCATCATTTATTTCCTTGTGCGTGCACTCTGCATCTCTCCATCTCTTTCTAATATCGATTAAGATGCCCCTGCTTCTTGACTCACATTTGCGTATAAACAGGTGGACCCTAGTCCCAATCGCGCGTAACGTCGAACAACCCGTCTGAAAAGAAAATTAGTGCGACACGAGGACTTCCCAAGAGGTCAACCATCCGAGTACTACTCTCGCCCAAGCACACTTAACTGCGGAGTTTTGATGGGATCCGGTGCATTAGTGCTGGTATGATCGCACCTGTTTAATTTCGCGCTGCAAAAACATAAACTCCTTCTCCTTTCTTCCCCCTCCTGTCATTTGTTTCCTTGTGCGTGCGCACTGCACCTCTCATTCTCGTTCAAATATCAAGTAAAATGCCACGATGTCATGACTCACATTTGCGAATAAATCTGCGGACCATAATTACAGTCGCGCGTAACGTCGAACGGCACATCTGAAAAAAAGAAAAGGCGTGCAACACGAGAACTTCCCAGGAGGTAACCCATCATTGTACTACTTTCGCCAAAGCACACTTAACTGCGGAGTTCTGATGGGATCTAGTGCATTTGTGCTGGTGTGACCGCACCTGTTTAATTTCGTGCTGAAAATACATACACTCCTTCTTCCCTCCCCCCCTCCCATCATTTGTTTCCTTGTGCGTTCACACTGCACCTCTCCTTCTCGTTCTAATATCGATTAAAATGCCCCTGATTCTTGACTCACATTTGCGTATAAACCAGCGGACCATAGTTCCAGTCGCGCGTAACGTCGAACGACCCATCTGAAAAAAAATTGTTGCGATACGAGGACTTCCCAAGAGGTCATCCATCCGAGTACTACTCTCGCCCAAGCAAACTTAGCTGCAGAGTTCTGATGGGATCCAGTGCATCAGTGCTGATATGATGCCACTTGTTTAATTTTGCGCTTCAAATACTTACACTCCTTCTCTTTTCTGCCTCCTCCCGTCATTTGTTTCCTTGTGCGTGCGCACTGCACCTCCCGTACTCGTTCTAATATAAAGTAAAATGCCACGGCGACCTGACTCACATTTGCGAATAAACCTGAGGACAAAAATTCAAGTCGCGCGTAACGTCGAAAGAATCATCTGCAAAAAAATGGGTGCAACACGAGAACTTCACAAGAAAATGGGTGAAATATAAGGACTTCGCAGGAGGTAACCCATGCTAGTACTACTCTCGCCCAAGCACCCTTACCTACGGAGTTCTGATAGAATCCGTTGCATTAGTGCTGGTATCATCGCACCTGTTTCATTTCGTGCTGAAAATACATACACTCCTTCTTCTTCCCTCCCCCTCCCATCAATTGTTTCCTTGTGCGTTCACACTGCACCGCTCCTTCTCGTTCTAATATCGATTAAAATGCCCCTGCTTCTTGACTCACATTTGCGTATAAACCAGCGGAACCTAGTTCCAGTCGCGCGTAACGTCGAACGACTCATTTGAAAAAAAATTGGTGCGACACGAGGACTTCGCAGGAGGTCACCCATCCGAGTACTACTCTCGCCCAAGCACACTTAACTGCGGAGTTCTGATGGGATCCGGTGCATTAGTGTTGGTATGATCGCACCCGTTTAATTCCGCGCTGCAAATACATAAACTCCTTCTCCTTTCTTCCCCCTCCCGTCATTTGTTTCCTTGTGCGTGCGCACTGCACCTACCGTGCTCGTTCTAATATCAAGCAAAATGCTATGGTGCCGTGATTCACATTTGCGAATAAACCTGAGGACCATAATTCAAGTCGTGCGTATCGTCGAAAGAATTATCTGCAAAAAAATGGGTGAAATATAAGGACTTCGCAGGAGGTCACCCATCCTAGTGCTACTATCGCCTAAGCACCCTTAACTTGTGGAGTTTTGATAGAATCTGTTGCATTGGTGCTGGTATGATTGCTCATGTTTCATTCTGTGCTACAAATACATACACTTTTTCTCCCTCCATCCCCCCTCCCATCATTTGTTTCCTTGTGCGTGCACTCTGCATCTCTCCTTCTCGTACTAATATCGATTAAAATGCCCCTGCTTCTTGACTCACATTTGCGTATAAACCAGTGGACCCTAGTTCCAGTAGCGCGTAACATCGAACCACCCGTCTGGAAAAAAAATTAGTGCGACACGAGGACTTCCCAGGAGGTCACCCATCCGAGTACTACTCTCGCCCAAGCACATTTAACTGCGGAGTTCTGATGGGATCCGGTGTATTATTGCTGGTATGATCGCACCTGTTTAATTTCGCGCTGCAAATACATAAACTCATTCTCCTTTCTTCCCCCTCCCGTCATTTTTTTCCTTGTGCGTGCGCACTGCACCTCTCGTTCTCGTTCAAATATCAAGTACAATGCCACGGCGCCGTGACTCACATTTGCGAATAAATCTGCGGACCATAATTAAAGTCGTGCGTAACGTTGAACGACACATCTGAAAAAAAGAAAATGGGTGCAACACGAGAACTTCCCACGGGGTAACTCATAATTGTACTACTTTCACCAAAGCACACTTAACTGCGGAGTTCTGATGGGATCCGGTGCATTCGTGCTGGTATGATCGCACCTGTTTAATTTTGCGCTGCAAATCCATAAACTCATTCCCCTTTCTTCCCCCTCCCGTCATTTTTTTCCTTGTGCGTGCGCACTGCACCTCCCGTGCTCCTTCTAATATAAAGTAAAATGCTACGGTGCCGTGACTCACATTTGCGAATAAACCTGAGGACCATAATTCAAGTCGCGCGTATCGTCGAAAGAATCATCTGCAAAAAAATGGGTGCAACACAAGGACTTCCTAAGAAAATGGGTGAAATATAAGGACTTCGCATGAGGTCACCCATCCGAGTACTTTTCTCGCCCAAGTACCCTTAACTGCGGAGTTCTGATAGAATCCGTTGCATTTGTGCTGGTATGATCCCTCATGTTTCATTCTGCACTGCAAATACATACACTCTTTCTCCTTCCAACCCCCCTCCCGTCATTTGTTTCCTTGTGCGTGCACTCTGCATCTCTCTTTCTCTTTCTAATATCAAGTAATATGCCCCGGCACCGTGACTCACCTTTGCAAATGAACTAGCGGTTTATAATTCCATTCGCGCGTAACGTCGAACAACCCATCCGAAAAAAAAATAGGTGCAACATGAGGGCTTCCCAGGTGGTGACCCATCCGAGTTCTACTCTCGCCCAACACTTAATTGCGAGGTTCTGATGGGATCCGGAGCTTTAGTGCTGGTATGATCGCACCTGTTTAATTTCGTGCTGCAAATACATACAGTCCTTCTCATTTTTTCCCCTCCCGTCATTTGTTTCCTTGTGCGTTCACACTTCACCTCTCATTCTCGTTCTAATATCGATTAAAATGCCCCTACTTCTTGACTCATATTTGCGTATAAACCAGCGGACCCTAGTTCCAACGCGCGTAACGTCGAACGACCTGTCTGAAAAAAAATTGGTGCGACACGAGGACTTCCCAGGAGGTCACCCATCCGAGTACTAATGTCGCCCAAGCACACTTCACTGCGGAGTTCTGATGGGATCCGGTGCATTAGTGCTGGTATTATCGCACCTGCTTAATTTTGCGCTGCAAATACATAAATTCATTCCCCTTTCTTCCCCCTCCCGTCATTTGTTTCCTTGTGCGTGCGCACTGCACCTCCTGTTCTCGTTCTAATATCAAATAAATAGCTACAGCGCCGTGACTCACATTTGCGAATAAACTTGAGGACCATAATTCAAGTCGCGCGTAACGTCGAAAGAATCATCTGCAAAAAAATGAGTACAACACGAGGACTTCACAAGAAGATGGGTGAAATATAAGGACTTCGCAGGAGATAACCCATGCTAGTACTACTCTCGCCCAAGCACCCTTACATACGTAGTTCTGATAGAATCCGTTGCATTAGTGCTGGTATGATCGCACTAGTTTAATTTCGCGCTGCAAATACATAAACTCCATCTCCTTTCTTTCCCCTCCCGTCATTTGTTTCCTTGTGCGTGCGCACTGCACCTCTCGTTCTCGTTCAAATATCAAGTAAAATGGCACGGCACCGTGACTCACATTTGCGAATAAATCTGCGGACCATAATTAAAGTCGCGCATAACGTCGACCGGCACATCTGAAAAAAAAAAATGGGTGCAACACGAGAACTTCCCAGGAGGTAACCCATCATTGTACTACTTTCGCCAAAGCACCCTTAACTGCTGAGTTCTGATGGGATCAGTACATTAGTGCTGGTATGATGCCACTTGTTTAATTTTGCGCTTCAAATACATACACTCCTTCTCTTTTCCTCCTCCTCCCGTTATTTGTTTCCTTGTGCGTGCGCACTGCACCTCCCGTACTCGTTCTAATATAAAGTAAAATGCCACGGCGCCGTGACTCACATTTGCGAATAAACCTGCGGACCATAAATCAAGTCGCGCGTAACGTCAAAAGAATCATCTGCAAAAAGATGGGTGCAACACGAGGACCTCCCAAGAAAATGGGTGAAATATATGGAATTCGCAGGAGGTCACCCATCCGAGTACTTTTCTCGCCCAAGCACCCTTAACTGCGGAGTTCTGGTAGAATCCGTTGCATTAATGCTGGCATGATCCCTCATGTATCATTCTGCACTGCAAATACATACACTCTTTCTCCTCCCATCCCCTAACCCGTCATTTGATTCCCTGTGCATGGACTCTGCACCTCTCTTTCTCGTTATAATATCAAGTAATATGCCCCGGCACCGTGACTCACCTTTGCAAATGAACCAGCGATTTATAATTCCAATCGCGCGTAACGTCGAACAACCCATCAGAGAAAAAAAAGGTGCAACACGAGGGCTTGCCAAGTGGTCACCCATCCGAGTACTACTCTCGCCCAAGAACACCTAACTGCGGAGTTCTGATGGGATCCGAGGCTTTAGTGCTGGTATGATCGCACCTGTTTAATTCCGCGCTGCAAATACATACACTCCTTCTCCTTTCTTCCCCCTCCGTCATTTGTTTCCTTGTGCGTTCACACTTCATCTCTACTTCTCGTTCTAATATCGATTAAAATGCCCCTGCTTCTTGACTCACATTTGCGTATAAACCAGCGGACCCTAGTTCCAGACTCGCGTAACGTCGAACGATCCGTCTGAAAAAAAATTAGTGCGACACGAGGACTTTCCAGGAGGTCACCCATCCGAGTACTACTCTCGCCCAAGCACACTTAACTGCAGAGTTCTGATGGGATCCGGCGCATTAGTGCTGGTATGATCGCACCCGTTTAATTCCGCGCTGCAAATACATAAACTCCTTCTCCTTTCTTTCCCCTCCCGTCATTTGTTTCCTTGTGGGTGCGCACTGCACCGCCCGTGCTCGTTCTAATATCAACTAAAATGCTACGGTGTTGTGACTCACATTTGCGAATAAACCTGAGGACCATAATTCAAGTCGCGCGTATCGTCGAAAGAATCATCTGCAAAAAAATGGGTGCAACACGAGGACTTCCTAAGAAAATGGGTGAAATATAAGGACTTCGCAGGAGGTCACCCATCCTAGTGCTACTCTCGTCCAAGCACCCTTAACTTGCGGAGTTCTGAAAGAATCCGTTGCATTGGTGCTGGTATGATTGCTCATGTTTCATTCTGCGCTGCAAATACATACACTTTTTCTCCCTCCATCCCCCCTCCCGTCACTTGTTTCCTTGTGTGTGCACTCTGCACCTCCCGTACTCGTTCTAATATCAAGTAAAATGCCACGACGCCGTGACTCACATTTGCGAATAAACCTGCGGACCATAAATCAAGTCGCGCGTAACGTCAAAAGAGTTCTGATGAACCATCCGAGTACTAATCTCGCCCAAGCACGCTTAACTGCAGAGTTCTGATGGGATCCAGTGCATTAGTGCTGGTATGATGCCACTTGTTTAATTTTGCGCTTCAAATACATACACTCCTTCCCTTTTCTTCCTCCTCCCGTAATTTGTTTACTTGTGAGTGCGCACTGCACCTCCCGTACTCGTTCTAATATCAAGTAAAATGCCACGACGCCGTGACTCACATCTGCGAATAAACATGCGGACCATAAATCAAGTCGCGCATAACGTCAAAAGAATCATCTGCAAAAAGATGGGTGCAACACGAGGACCCCAAGAAAATGGGTGAAATATAAGGAATTCGCAGGAAGTCACCCATCCGAGTACTTTTCTCGCCCAAGTACCCTTAACTGCGGAGTTCTGATAGAATCCGTTGCATTAGTGCTAGTATGATCCCTCATGTTTCATTCTGCAGTGCAAATACATACACTCTTTCTCCTCCTATCCCCCCTCCCGTTATTTGTTTCCTTGTGCGTGCACTCTACATCTCTCTTTCTCGTTCTAATATCAAGTAATATGCCCCGGCACCGTGACTCACCTTTGCAAATGAACCAGCGGTTTATAATTCCATTCGCGCGTAACATCGAACAACCCATCCGAGAAAAAAAAGGTGCAACACGAGGGCTTCCCAAGTGGTCACCCATCCGATTACTACTCTCGCCCAAGCACACCTAACTGCGGAGTTCTGATGGGATCCGGGGCTTTAGTGCTGGTATGATCGCACCTGTTTAATTTTGCGCTGCAAATACATACACTCCTCCTTTCTTCCCCCTCCGTCATTTGTTTCCTTGTGCGTTTACACTCCATCTCTCCTTCTCGTTCTAATCTCGATTAAAATGCCCCTACTTCTTGACTCACATTTGCGTATAAACCAGCGGACCCTAGTTCTAGACGCGCGTAACGTCGAACGACCCGTCTGAAAAAAAATTGGTGCGACACGAGGACTTCCTAGGAGGTCACCAATCCGAGTACTACTCTCGCCCAAGCACACTTAACTGCGGAGTTCTGATGGGATCCGGCGCATTAGTGCTGGTATGATCGCACCCGTTTAATTCCGCGCTGCAAATACATAAACACCTTCTCCTTTCTTTCCCCTCCCGTCATTTGTTTCCTTGTGCGTGCGCACTGCACCTCCCGTGCTCGTTCTAATATCAAGTAAAATGCTAAGGTGCCATGACTCACATTTGTGAATAAACCTGAGGACCATAATTCAAGTCGCGCGTATCGTCGAAAGAATCATCTGCAAAAAAATGGGTGCAACACGAGGACTTCCTAAGAAAATGGGTCTCGCCCAAGCACACTTGACTGCGGAGTTCTGATGGGATCCGGTGCATTAGTGTTGGTATGATCGCACCTGTTTAATTTCGCGCTGTAAATACATAAACTCCTTCACCTTTCTTCCCCCTCCCGTCATTTGTTTCCTTGTGCGTGCACTCTGCATCTCTCTTTCTCGTTCTAATAGAAAGTAATATGCCCCGGCACCGTGACTCACCTTTGCAAATGAACCAGCAGTTTATAATTCCATTCGCGTGTAACGTCGAACAACCCATCCGAAAAAAAATAGGTGCAACACGAGGGCTTCCCAGGTGGTCACCCATCCGGGGCTTTAGTGCTGCTATGATCGCACCTCTTTAATTTCGCGTTGCAAATACATACACTCCTCCTTTCTTCCCCCTCCAGTCATTTTTTTCCTTGTGCGTTCACACTACACCTCTCATTCTCGTTCTAATATCGATTAAAATGCCCCTGATTCTTGACTCACATTTGCGTATAAACCAGCGGACTATAGTTCCAGTCGCGCGTAACGTCGAACGACCCATTTGAAAAAAAATTATTGCGATACTAGGACTTCACAAGAGGTCATCCATCCGAGTACTACTCTCGCCCAAGCACGCTTAACTGCAGAGTTCTGATGGGATCATGTGCATTAGTGTTGGTATGATGCCACTAGTTTAATTTTGCGCTTCAAATACATACACTCCTTCTCTTTTCCTCCTCCTCCCGTCATTTGTTTCCTTGTGCGTGCGCACTGCACCTCCCGTACTCGTTCTAATATCAAGTAAAATGCCACGGCGCCGTGACTCACATTTGCGAATAAACCTGCGGACCATAAATCAAGTCACGCGTAACGTCGAAAGAATCATCTGCAAAAAGATGGGTGCAACACGAGGACCTCCCAAGAAAATAGGTTAAATATAAGGACTTCGCATGAGGTCACCCATCCGAGTACTTTTCTCGCCCAAGCACCCTTAACTGCGGAGTTCTGATAGAATCCGTTGCATTAGTGCTGGTATGATCCCTCATGTTTCATTCTGCACTGCAAATACATACACTCTTTCTCCTCCCATCCACCCTCCCGTCATTTGTTTCCTTGTGCGTGCACTCTGCATCTCTCTTTCTCGTTCTAATATCAAGTAATATGCTCCGGCACCGTGACTCACCTTTGCAAGTGAACCAGCGGTTTATAATTCCATTCGCGCGTAACGTCGAACAACCCATCCGAAAAAAAATTGGTGCAACACGAGAGCTTCCCAGGTGGTCACCCATCCGAGTACTACTCTCGCCCAAGCACACTTAACTGCGGAGTTCTGATGGGATCCGGGGCTTTAGTGCTGCTATGATCGCACCTCTTTAATTTCGCGCTGCAAATACATACACTCCTCCTTTCTTCCCCCTCCCGTCATTTGTTTCCTTGTGCGTTCACACTTCACCTCTCATTCTCGTTCTAATATCGATTAAAATGTTCCTGCTTCTTGACTCACATTTGCGTATAAACCAGCGGACCCTAACTCCAGACGCGCGAAACATCGAACGACCAGTCTGAAAAAAAATTTGTGCGACACGAGGACTTCCCAGGAGGTCAACCATCCGAGTACTAATCTCGCCCAAGCACACTTAACTGCGGAGTTCTGATGGGATCCGGGGCTTTAGTGCTGGTATGATCGCACCTGTTTAGTTTCGCACTGCAAATACATACACTCCTTCTCTTTTCTTCCCCCTCCCATCATTTGTTTCCTTGTGCGTGCGCGCTACCCCTCCTGTTCTCGTTCTAATATCAAGTAAAATGCTACAGCGTCGTGACTCACATTTGCGAATAAACCTGAGAACCATAATTCAAGTCGCGCGTAACGTCGAAAGAATCATCTACAAAAAAATTGGTACAACACGAAGACTTCGCAAGAAAATGGGTGAAATATAAGGACTTCACAGGAGGTAACCCATGCTAGTACTACTCTCGCCCAAGCACCCTTACCTACGGAGTTCTGATAGAATCCGTCGCATTAGTGCTGGTATGATAGCACCTGTTTCATTCTGCGCTACAAATACATACACTTTTTCTCCTTCCCTCCCCCTCCCATCAATTGTTTCCTTGTGCGTTCACACTGCACCTCTCCTTCTCGTTCTAATATCGATTAAAATGCCCCTGATTCTTGACTCACATTTGCGTATAAACCAGCGGACCATAGTTCCAGTCGCGCGTAACGTCGAACGACCCATCTAAAAAAAATTGTTGCGATACGAGGACTTCCCAAGAGGTCACCCATCCTAGTTCTGATGGGATCCAGTGCATCAGTGCTGGTATGATGCCACTTGTTTAATTTTGCGCTCCAAATACATACACTCCTTCTCCTTTCTTCCCCCTCCCGTCATTTGTTTCCTTGTGCGTTCACACTTCACCTCTCATTCTCGTTCTAATATCGATTAAAATACCCCTGCTTCTTGACTCACTTTTGCGTATAGACCAGCGGACCCTAGCTCCAGACGCGCGTAACGTCAACAACCCATCTGAAAAGAAATTTGTGCGACACAAGGACTTCCCAGGAGGTCGCCCATCCGAGTACTAATCTCGCCCAAGCACACTTCACTACGGAGTTCTGATGGGATCCGGTGCATTAGTGCTGGTATGATCCCACCTGTTTAATTTCGCGCTGCAAATACATAAACTCATTCCCCTTTCTTCCCACTCGCGTCATTTGTTTCCTTGTGCGTGCGCACTGCACCTCCCGTTCTCGTCCTAATATCAAGTAAAATGCTACAGCACCGTGACTCATATTTGCGAATAAACCTGAGGACCATAATTCAAGTCGCGCGTAACGTCGAAAGAATCATCTGCAAAAAAATGGGTGCAACACGAGGACTTCACAAGAAAATGGGTGAAATATAAGGACTTCGCATGAGGTCACCCATCCGAGTACTTTTCTCGCCCAAGCACCCTTAACTGCGGAGTTCTGATAGAATCCGTTGCATTTGTGCTGGTATGATCTCTCATGTTTCATTCTGCGCTTCAAGTCGCGCGTAACGTCCAACGGCACATCTGAAAAAAAGAAAATGGGTGCAACACGAGAACTTCCCAGGAGGTAACCCATCATTGTACTACTTTCGCCAAAACACACTTAACTGCGGAGTTCTGATGGGATCCGGTGCATTTGTGCTGGTGTGACCGCACCTGTTTAATTTCGTGCTGAAAATACAAACACTCCTTCTTCCCTCCCCCCCACCCATCATTTGTTCCCTTGTGCGTTCACACTGCACCTCTCCTTCTCGTTCTAATATCGATTAAAATGCCCCTGATTCTTGACTCAAATTTGCGTATAAACCAGCGGACCATAGTTCCAGTTGCGCGTAACGTCGAACGACCCATCTAAAAAAAATTATTGCGATACGAGGACTTCCCAAGAGGTCACCCATCCGAGTACTACTCTCGCCTAAGCACACTTAGCTGCAGAGTTCTGATGGGATCCAGTGCATCAGTGCTGATATGATGCCACTTGTTTAATTTTGCGCTTCAAATACTTACACTCCTTCTCTTTTCTGCCTCCTCCCGTCATTTGTTTCCTTGTGCGTGCGCACTGCACCTCCCGTACTCGTTCTAATATAAAGTAAAATGCCACGGTGCCGTGACTCACATTTGCGAATAAACCTGCGGACCATAAATCAAGTCGCGCGTAACGTCGAAAGAATCATCTGCAAAAAGATAGGTGCAACACGAGGACCTCCAAAGAAAATGGGTGCAACACGAGAACTTCTCAAGTGGTCACCCATCCGAGTACTACTCTCGCCCAAACACACTTAACTGCGGAGTTATGATGGGATCGGTTGCATTAGTGCTGGTATGATCGCACCTGTTTCATTCTGCACTGCAAATACATAAACTCCTTCTCCTCCCTTCCCCCCTCACGTCATTTGTTTCCTTGTGCGTGAACTCTGCATCTCTCTTTCTCGTTCTAATATCAAGTAATATGCCCCGGCACCGTGACTCACCTTTGCAAATGAACCAGCGTTTTATAATTCCATTCGCGCGTAACGTCGAACAACCCATCCGAAAAAAAATAGGAGCAACACGAGAGCTTCCCAGGTGGTCACACATCCGAGTACTACTCTCGCCCAAGCACACTTAACTGCGGAGTTCTGATGGGATCCGGAGCTTTAGTGCTGGTAGGATCGCACCTGTTTAATTTCGCGCTGCAAATACATACACTCCTTCTCTTTTCTTCCCCCTCCCGTCATTTGTTTCCTTGTGCGTGCGCACTGCACCTCTCGTTCTCGTTCAAATATCAAGTAAAATGCCACGGCGTCGTGACTCACATTTGCGAATGAATCTGCGGACCATAATTAAAGTCGCGCGTAACGTCGAACGACCCGTCTGAAAAAAAAATTAGTGCGACACGAGGACTTCCCAGGAGGTCTCCAATCCGAGTACTACTCTCGCCCAAGCACACTTAACTGCGGAGTTCTGATGGGATCCGGTGCAATAGTGCTGGTATGATCGCACCTGTTTAATTTTGCGCTTCAAATACATAAACTCCTTATCCTTTCTTCCCCTTCCCGTCATTTGTTTCCTTGTGCGTGCGCACTGCACCTCTCGCTCACGTTCAAATATAAAGTAAAATGCCACGGCGCCGTGACTCACATTTGCGAATAAATCTGTGGACCATAATTAAAGTCGCGCGTAACGTCGAACGGCACATCTGAAAAAAAGAAAATGGGTGCAACACGAGAACTTCCCAAGAGGTAACCCATCATTGTACTACTTTCGCCAAACCACACTTAACTGCGGAGTTCTGATGGGATCCGGTGCATTCGTGCTGGTGTGACCGCACCTGTTTAATTTCGTGCTGAAAATACATACACTCCTTCTTCCCTCGCTTCCTCCCATCATTTGTTTCCTTGTGCGTTCACACTGCACCTCTCCTTCTCGTTCTAATATCGATTAAAATGCCCCTGATTCTTGACTCACATTTGCGTATAAACTAGCGGACCATAGTTCCAGTCGCGCGTAACGTCGAACGACCCGTCTGAAAAAAAATTGGTGCGACACGAGGACTTCCCATGAGGTCACCCATCCGAGTACTACTCTCGCCCAAGCACGCTTTACTGCAGAGTTCTGATGGGATCCAGTGCATTAGTGTTGGTATGATGCCACTTGTTTAATTTTGCGCTTTAAATACATACACTCCTTCCCTTTTCTTCATCCTCCCGTCATTTGTTTCCTTGTGCGTGCGCACTGCACCTCCCGTACTCATTCTAATATCAAGTAAAATGCCACGGCGCCGTGACTCACATTTGCAACTAAACCTGCAGACCATAAATCAAGTCGCGCGTAACGTCCAAAGAATCATCTGCAAAAAGATGGGTGCAACACGAGTACCTCCCAAGAAAATGGGTGAAATATAAGGACTTCGCAGGAGGTCACCCATCCGAGTACTTTTCTCGCCCAAGCACCCTTAACTGCGGAGTTCTGATAGAATTCGTTGCATTAGTGCTGGTATGATCCCTCATGTTTCATTCTGCACTGCAAATACATACACTCTTTCTCCTCCCATCCCCCCTCCCGTCATTTGTTTCCTTGTGCGTGCACTCTGCATCTCTTTTTCTCGTTCTAATATCAAGTAATATGCCCCGGCACCGTGACTCACCTTTGTAAATGAACCAGCGGTTTATAATTCCATTCGCGCGTAACGTCGAACAACCCATCCGAGAAAAAAAAGGTGCAACACGAGGGCTTCCCAAGTGGTCACCCATCCGAGTACAACTCTCGCCCAAGCACACCTAACTGCGGAGTTCTGATGGGATCCGGGGCTTTAGTGCCGGTATGATCGCACCTGTTTAAGTTCGCGCTGCAAATACATACACTCATTCTCCTTTCTTCCCCCTCCGTCATTTGTTTCCTTGTGCGTTCACACTTCATCTCTCCTTCTCGTTCTAATATAGATTAAAATGCTCCTGCTTCTTGAGTCACATTTGGGTATAAACCAGCGGACCCTAGTTCCAGACGCGCGTAGCGTCGAACGACCCGTCTGAAAAAAAATTGGTGCGACACGAGGACTTCCCAGGAGGTCACCCATCCGAGTACTAATCTCGCCCAAGCACACTTAAGTGCGGAGTTCTGATGGGATCCGGTGCATTAGTGCTGGTATGATCGCAGCTATTTAATTTCGCGCTACAAATTCATAAACTCATTCCCCTTTCTTCCCCTCCCCATCATTTGTTTCCTTGTGCGTGCGCACTGCACCTCTCGTTCTCGTTCTAATATCAAGTAAAATGCTACAGCGCCGTGACTCACATTTGCGAATAAACCTGAGGACCATAAAACAAGTCGCGCGTAACGTCGAAAGAATCATCTGCAAAAAAATTGGTGTAACACGAGGACTTCACAAGAAAATGGGTGAAATATAAGGACTTCGCAGGAGGTAACCCATGCTAGTACTACTCTCGCCTACGCACCCTTACCTACGGAGTTCTGATAGAATCCGTTGCATTAGTGCTGGTATGATCGCACCTGTTTCATTTCGCGCTGCAAATACATACACTCCTTCTCATTTCTTCCCCCACCCGTCATTTGTTTCCTTGTGCCTGCGCACTGCACCTCTCGTTCTCGTTCAAATATTAGGTAAAATGCCACGGCACCGTGACTCACATTTGTGAATAAATCTGCGGACTATAATTAAAGTCGCGCGTAACGTCGAACGGCACATCTAAAAAAAAAATGGGTGCAACACGAGAACTTCCCAGGAGGTAACCCATCATTGTACTACTTTCGCCAAAGCACACATAACTGCGTAGTTCTGATGGGATCCGGTGCATTTGTGCTGGTGTGACCGCACATGTTTAATTTCGTGCTGAAAATACATACACTCGTTCTTCCCTCCCCACCTCCCATCATTTGTTTCCTTGTGCGTTCACACTGCACCTCTCCTTCTCTTTATAATATCGATTAAAATGCCCCTGATTCTTGACTCACATTTGCGTATAAACCAACGGACCATAGTTCCAGTCGCGCGTAACGTCGAACGACCCATCTGAAAAAAAATTGTTGCGATACGAGGACTTCCCAAGAGGTCACCCATGCGAGTACTACACTCGCCCAAGCACACTTAACTGCAGAGTTCTGATGGGATCCAGTGCATTAGTGCTGGTATGATCGCATCCGTTTAATTCCGCGCTGCAAATACATAAACTCCTTCTCCTTTCTTCCCCCTCCCGTCATTTGTTTCCTTGTGCGTGCGCACTGTACCTCCCGTACTCGTTCTAATATCAAGTAAAATGCCACGGCGCCGTGACTCACATTTACGAATAAACCTGCGGACCATAAATCAAGTCGCGCGTAACGTAGAAAGAATCATCTGTAAAAAGATGGGTGCAACACGAGGACCTACAAGGAAAATGGGTGAAATATAAAGACTTGGCATGAGGTCACCCATCCGAGTACTTTTCTCGCCCAAGCACCCTTAACAGCGGAGTTCTGATAGAATCCGTTGCATTAGTGCTGGTATGATCCCTCATGTTTCATTCTGCACTACAAATACATACACTCTTTCTCCTCCCATCCCCCCTTTCGTCATTTGTTTCCTTGTGCGTGCACTCTACATCTCTCTTTCTCGTTCTAATATCAAGTAATATGCCCCGGATCCGTGACTCACCTTTGCAAATGAACCAGCGGTTTATAATTCCATTCGCGCGTAACGTCGAACAACCCATCCGAAAAAAAATAGGTACAACACGAGGGCTTCCCAAGTGGTCACCCATCCGAGTACTACTCTCGCCCAAGTGCACTTAACTGCGGAGTTCTAATGGGATCCGGGGCTTTAGTGCTGGTATGATCGCACCTGTTTAATTTCGCGCTGCAAATATATACACTCCTTCTCCTTTCTTCCCCCTCCCATCATTTGTTTCCTTGTGCGTTAACACTTCACCTCTCATTCTCGTTCTAATATCGATTAAAATGCCCCTGCTTATTGACTCACATTTGCGTATAAACCAGTGGACCCTACTTCCAGTCGCGCGTAACGTCGAACGACCCGTCTGAAAAAAAAATTAGTGCGACACGAGGACTTCCCAAGAGGTCACCCATCCGAGTACTACTCTCGCCCAAGCACACTTAACTGCGGAGTTCTGATGGGATCCGGTGCATTAGTGCTGGTATGATCGCACCTGTTTAATTTTGCGCAGCAATTACATAAACTCCTTCTCCTTTCTTCCCCCTCCCGTCATTTATTTCATTGTGCGTGCCCACTGCACCTCTCGTTCTCGTTCAAATATCAAGTAAAATGCCACGACACCGTGACTCACATTTGGGAATAAATCTGCGGACCATAATTAAAGTCGCGCGTAACGTCGAACGGCACATCTGAAAAAAAGAAAATGGGTACAACACGAGAACTTCCCACGAGGTAACCCATCATTGTACTACTTTCGCCAAAGCACACTTAACTGCGGAGTTCTGATGGGATCCGGTGCATTTGTGCTGGTATAATCGCACCTGTTTAATTTCGCGCTGCAAATACATACACTCATTCCCCTTTCTTCCCCCTCCCGTCATTTGTTTCCTTGTGCGTGCGCACTGTACCTCCCGTTCTCGTTCTAATATCAAGTAAAGCGCCACGGCGCCATGACTCACATTTGCGAATAAACCTGAGGACCATAATTCAAGTCGCGCGTAATGTCGAAAGAATCATCTGCAAAAAAATGGATGCAACACGAGGACTTCACAAGAAAATGGGTGAAATATAAGGACTTCGCAGGAGGTAACCCATGCTAGTACTACTCTCGCCCAAGCACCCTTACCTACGGAGTTCTGATAGAATCCGTTGCATTAGTGCTGGTATGATCGCACCTGTTTCATTTCTTGCTTAAAATACATAAACTCCTTCTCCTTTCTTCCCCCTCCCATCAATTGTTTCCTTGTGCGTTCACACTGCATCTCTCCTTCTCGTTCTAATATCGATTAAAATGCCCCTGCTTCTTGACTCACATTTGCGTATAAACCAGCGGACCCTAGTTCCAGTCGTGCGTAACGTCGAACGACCCGCCTAAAAAAAAATTGGTGCGACACGAGGACTTCCCAGGAGGTCACCAATCCGAGTACTACTCTCACCAAAGCATACTTAACTGCGGAGTTCTGACGGGATCCGGTGCATTAGTGCTGGTATGATCGCACCTGTTTAATTCTGCGCTGCTAATAAATAAACTCCTTCTCCTTTCTTCCCCCTCCCGTCATTTGTTTCCTTGTGCGTGCGCACTGCACCTCCCGTGCTCCTTCTAATATAAAGTAAAATGCTACGGTGCCGTGACTCACATTTACGAATAAACCTGAGGACCATAATTCAAGTTGCGCGTATCGTCGAAAGAATCATCTGCAAAAAAATGGGTGGAACACGAGGACTTCCTAAGAAAATGGGTGAAATATAAGGACTTCGCATGAGGTCACCCATCCTAGTGCTACTCTCACTCAAGCACCCTTAACTTGCGGAGTTCTGATAGAATCCGTTGCATTGGTGCTGGTATGATTGCTCATGTTTCATTCTGCGCTGCAAATACATACACTTTTTCTCCCTCCATCCCCCCTCCCGTCATTTGTTTCCTTGTGCGTGCACCCTGCATCTCTCCTTCTCGTTCTAATATCGATTAAAATGCCCATGCTTCTTGACTCACATTTGCGTAGAATCCAGTGGACCCAAGTTCTAGTCGTGCGTAACGTCGAACGACCCGTCTGAAAAAAAAATTAGTGCGACACGAGGACTTCCGAGGAGGTCACCCATCCGAGTACTACTCTCGCCCAAGCACACTTAACTGCGGAGTTCTGATGGGATCCGGTGCATTAATGCTGGTATGATCGAACCTGTTTAATTTCGCGCTGCAAATACATAAACTCCTTCTCCTTTATTCCCCCTCCCGTCATTTGTTTCCTTGTGCGTGCGCACTGCACCTCTCGTTCTCGCTCAAATATCAAGTAAAATGCCACGGCACCGTGACTCACATTTGCAAATAAATCTGTGGACCATAATTAAAGTCGCGCGTAACGTCAAACGGCACATCTGAAAAAAAGAAAATGGGTGCAACACGAGAACTTCCCACGAGGTAACCCATCATTGTGCTACTTTCGTCAAAGCACACTTAACTGCGGAGTTCTGATGGGATCCAGTGCATTTGTGCTGGTATGATCGCACCTGTTTAATTTCGCGCTGCAAATACATACACTCATTCCCCTTTCTTCCCCCTCCCGTCATTTGTTTCCTTGTGCGTGCGCACTGCACCTCCCGTTCTTGTTCTAATATCAAGTAAAATTCCACGGCGCCGTGGTGAATAAACCTGAGGACCATAATTCAAGTTGCGCGTAACGTCAAAAGAATCATCTACAAAAAAATAGGTGCAACACGAGGACTTCACAAGAAAATGGGTGAAATATAAGGACTTCGCAGGAGGTAACCCATGCTAGTACTACTCTCGCCCAAGCACCCTTACCTACGGAGTTCTGATAGAATCCGTTGCATTAGTGCTGGTATGATCGTACCTGTTTCATTTCGTGCTGAAAATACATACACTCCTTCTCCTTCCCTCCCCCTCCCATCAATTGTTTCCTTGTGCGTTCACACTGCACCTCTCCTTCTCGTTCTAATATCGATTAAAATGCCCCTGCTTCTTGACTCACATTTGCGTATAAACCAGCGGACCCTAGTTCCAGTCACGCGTAACGTCGAACGACCCGTCTGAAAAAAAATTGGTGCGACACGAGGACTTCCTAAGAGGTCACCCATCCGAGTACTACTCTCGCCCAAGCACACTTAACTGCGGAGTTCTGACGGGATCCGGTGCACTAGTGCTGGTATGATCGCACCTGTGTAATTTTACGCTGCAAATACATAAACTCATTCCCCTTTATTCCCCCTCCCGTCATTTGTTTCCTTGTGCGTGCGCACAGCACCTCCCGTTCTCATTCTAATATCAAGTAAAATTCTACAGCGCCGTGATTCACATTTGTGAATAAACCTGAGGACCATAATTCAAGTCGCGCGAAACGTCGAAAGAATCATCTGCAAAAATATGGGTGCAACACGAGGACTTCACAAGAAAATGGGTGAAATATAAGGATTTCGCAGGAGGTAACCGATGCTAGTACTACTCTCGCCCAAGCACCCTTACCTAAGGAGTTCTGATAGAATCCGTTGCATTAGTGCTGGTATGATCGCACCTGTTTCATTTCGTGCTGAAAATACATACACTCCTTCTCCTTCCCTCCCCCTCCCATCAATTGTTTCCTTGTGCGTTCACACTACACCTCTCCTTCTCGTTCTAATATCGATTAAAATGCCCCTGCTTCTTGACTCACAATTGCGTATAAACCAGCGGACCCTAGTTCCAGTCGCGCGTAACGTCGAACGACCCGTCTGAAAAAAAATTGGTGCGACACGAGGACTTCCCAGGAGGTCACCAATCCAAGGACTACTCTCTCCAAAGCACACTTAACTGCAAAGTTCTGACGGGATCTGGTGCATTAGTGCTGGTATGATCGCACTTGTTTAATTCCGCACTGCAAATACATAAACAACTTCTCCTTTCTTCCCCCTCCTGTCATTTGTTTCCTTGTGCGTGCGCACTGCACCTCCCGTGCTCCTTCTAATATAAAGTAAAATGCTATAGTGCCGTGACTCATATTTGTAAATAAACTTGAGGACCATAATTCAAGTCGCGCGTATCGTCGAAAGAAGCATCTGCAAAAAAATGGGTGGAACACGAGGACTTCCTAAGAAAATGGGTGAAATATAAGGACTTCGCATGTGGTCACCCATCCTAGTGCTACTCTCGCCCAAGCACCCTTAACTTGCGGAGTTCTGATAGAATCCGTTGCATTGGTGCTGGTATGATTGCTCATGTTTCATTCTGCGCTGCAAATACATACACTTTTTCTCCCTCCATCCCCCCTCCCGTCATTTGTTTCCTTGAGCGTGCACTCTGCATCTCTCCTTCTCGTTCTAATATCGATTAAAATGCCCCTGCTTCTTGACTCACATTTGCGTATAAACCAGTGGACCCTAGTTCCAGTCGCGCGTAACGTCGAACGACCCGTCTGAAAAAAAAATTAGTGCGACACGAGGACTTCCCAAGAGGTCACCCATCCGAGTACTACTCTCGCCCAAGCACACTTAACTGCGGAGTTCTGATGGGATCCGGTGCATTAGTGCTGGTATGATCGCAGCTGTTTAATTTTGCGCTGCAAATACATAAACTCCTTCTCCTTTCTTCCCCCTCCCGTTATTTGTTTCATTGTGCGTGCACACTGCACCTCTCGTTCTCGTCCAAATATCAAGTAAAATGCCACGACACTGTGACTCACATTTGCGAATAAATCTGCGAACCATAATTAAAGTCGCTTATAACGTCGAACGGCACATCTGAAAAAAAGAAAATGGGTGCGACACGAGAACTTCCCACGAGGTAACCCATCATTGTACTACTTCCGCCAAAGCACACTTAACTGCGGAGTTCTGATGGGATCCGGTGAATTTGTGCTGGTATGATCGTACCTGTTTATTTCCGCGCTGCAAATACATACACTCCTTCTTCCCTCCCCCCTCCCATCATTTGTTTCCTTGTGCGTTCACACTGTACCTCTCCTTCTCGTTCTAATATCGATTAAAATGCCCCTGATTCTTGACTCACATTTACGTATAAACTAGCGGACCATAATTCCAGTCGCGCGTAACGTCGAACGACTCATCTGAAAAAAAATTGTTGCGATACGAGGACTTCCCAAGAGGTCACCCATCCGAGTACTACCCTCGCCCAGGCACACTTAACTGCGGAGTTCTGATGGGATCCGGTGCATTAGTGCTGGTATGATCGAACCTGTTTAATTTCGCGCTGCAAATACATAAATTCCTTCTCCTTTCTTCCCCCTCCCGTCATTTGTTTCTGTGTGCGTGCGTACTGCACCTCTCGTTCTCGTTCAAATATCAAGTAAAATGCCACGGCGCCATGACTCACATTTGCGAATAAATCTGCGGACCATAATTAAAGTCGTGCGTAACGTCGAACTGCAAATCTGAAAAAAAAAATGGGTGCAACACGAGAACTTCCCAGGAGGTAAACCATCATTGTACTACTTTCGGCAAAGCACACTTAACTGCGGAGTTCTGATGGGATCCGGTGCATTTGTGCTGGTGTGACCGCACTTGTTTAATTTCGTACTAAAAAAACATACACTCCTTCTTCCCTCCCCCCCTCCCATCATTTGTTTCCTTGTGCGTTCACACTGCACCTCTCCTTCTCGTTCTAATATCGATTAAAATGCCCCTGATTCTTGACTCACATTTGCGTATAAACCAGCAGACCATAGTTCCAGTCTCGCGTAACGTCGAACGACCCGTCTGAAAAAAAATTGGTGCGACACGAGGACTTCCCAGGTGGTCACCAATCCGAGTACTACTCTCGCCCAAGCACATGTACCTGCAGAGTTCTGATGAGATCCAGTGCATTAGTGCTGGTATGATCGCACCCGTTTAATTCTGCGCTGCAAATATATAAACTCCTTCTCCTTTCTTCCCCCTCCCGTCATTTGTTTCCTTGTGCGTGTGCACTGCACCTCCCGTGCTCGTTCTAATATCAAGTAAAATACCACGGCGCCGTGACTCACATTTGCGAATAAACCTGAGGACCATAATTCAAGTCGCGCGTAACGTCGAAAGAATCATCTACAAAAAAATGGGTGCAACACGAGGACTTCACAAGAAAATGAGTGAAATATAAGGACTTCGCAGGAGGTAACCCATGCTAGTACTACTCTCGCCCAAGCACCCTTACCTACGGAGTTCTGATAGAATCCGTTGCATTAGTACTGGTATCATCGCACCTGTTTCATTTCGTGCTGAAAATACATACACTCCTTCTCCTTCCCTTCCCTTCCCATCAATTGTTTCCTTGTGCGTTCACACTGCACCTCTCCTTCTCGTTCTAATATCAATTAAAATGCCCCTGCTTCTCGACTCACATTTGCGTATAAACTAGCGGAACCTAGTTCCAGTCGTGCGTAACGTCGAACGACTCGTCTGAAAAAAAATTGGTGCGACACGAGGACTTTGCAGGAGGTCACCCATCCGAGTACTACTCTCGCCCAAGCACACTTAACTGCGGAGTTTTGATGGGATCCGGTGCATTAGTGTTGGTATGATCGCAACCGTTTAATTTCGCGCTGCAAATACATAAACTCCTTCTCCTTTCTTCCCCCTCCTGTCATTTGTTTCCTTGTGCGTGCGAACTGCACCTACCGTGCTCGTTCTAATATCAAGTAAAATGCTACGGTGTCGTGACTCACATTTGCGAATAAACCTGAGTACCATAATTCAAGTCGCGCGTATCGTCGAAAGAATTATCTGCAAAAAAATGGGTGAAATATAAGGACTTCCCAAGAGGTCACCCATCCGAGTACTACTTTCGCCCAAGCACACTTAACTGCAGAGTTCTAATGGGATCCGGTGCATTTGTGCTGGTGTGACAGCACCTGTTTAATTTTGTGCTGAAAATACATACACTCCTTCCCTTCCCCCCTCCCATCAGTTGTTTCCTTGTGCGTTCACACTGCACCTCTCTTTCTCGTTCTAATATCGATTAAAATGCCCCTGATTCTTGACTCACATTTGCATATAAACCAGCGGACTATAGTTCCAGTCGCGCGTAACGTAGAACGACCCATCTGAAAAAAAATTGTTGCGATACGAGGACTTCCCAAAAGGTCACCCATCCGAGTACTACTCTCGCCAAAGCACACTTAACTGCAGAGTTCTGATGGGATCCAGTGCATTAGTGCTGGTATGATGCCACTTGTTTAATTTTGCGCTTCAAATACATACACTCCTTCTCTTTTCTTCCTCATTCCGTCATTTGTTTCCTTGTGCATGCGCATTGCACCTCCCGTACTCGTTCTAATATCAAGTAAAATGCCACGGCGCCATGACTCAAATTTGCAAATAAATTTGCGGACCATAAATCAAGTCGCGCGTAACGTCGAAAGAATCATCTGCAAAAAGATGGGTGCAACTCGAGGACCTCCCAAAAAAATGGGTGAAATATAAGGACTTCGCAGGAGGTCACCCATCCGAGTACTTTGCTCGCCCAAGCACCCTTAACTGCGGAGTTCTGATAGAATCCGTTGCATTAATGCTAGTATGATCCCTCATGTTTCATTCTACACTGCAAATACATACACTCTTTCTCCTTCCATCCCCACTCCGTCATTTGTTTCCTTGTGCGTGCACTCTGCATCTCTCTTTCTTGTTCTAATATCAAGTAATATGCCCCGGCACTGTGACTCACCTTTGCAAATGAACCAGCGGTTCATAATTCCATTTGCGCGTAACGTCGAACAACCTATCCGAAAAAAAATAGGTGCAACACGAGGGCTTCCCAAGTGGTCACCTATCCGAGAACTACTCTCGACCAAGCACACTTAACTGCGGAGTTCTGACAGGACCTGGAGCTTTAGTGCTGGTATGATCGCACCAATTTAATTTTCCGCTGCAAATACATACACTTCTTCTCCTTTCTTCCCCCTCCCGTCATTTGTTTCCTTGTGCGTTCACACTTCACCTCTCATTCTCGTTCTAATATTGATTAAAATGCCCTTGCTTCTTGACTCACATTTGCGTATACACCAGTGGACCCTAATTCTAGTCGCGCGTAACGTCGAACGACTCGTCTGAAAAAAAAAATTAGTGCGACACGAGGACTTCCCAGGAGGTCACCCATCCGAGTACTACTCTCGCCCAAGCACACTCAACTGCGGAGTTTTGATGGGATCCGGTGCATTAGTGCTGGTATAATCGCACCCTTTTAATTCTGCGCTGCAAATACATAAACTCCTTCTCCTTTCTTCCCCCTCCCGTCATTTGTTTCCTTGTGCGTGCGCACTGCACCTCCCGTGCTCGTTCTAATATCAAGTAAAATGCTACGGTGTCGTGACTCACATTTGCGAATAAACCTGAGGACCATAATTCAAGTCGCGCGTATCGTCGAAAGAATCATCTGCAAAAAAATGGGTGCAACACGAGGACTTCCTAAGAAAATTGGTGAAATATAAGGACTTCGCAGGAGGTCACCCATCCTAGTGCTACTCTCGCCCAAGCACCCTTAACTTGCGGAGTTCTGACAGAATCCGTTGTATTGGTGCTGGTATGATTGCTCATATTTCATTCTACGCTGCAAATACATACACTTTTTCTCCCTCCATCCACCCTCCCGTCATTTGTTTCCTTGTGCGTGCACTCGGCATCTCTCCTTCTCGTTCTAATATCGATTAAAATGCCCCTGCTTCTTGACTCACATTTGCGTGTAAACCAGTGGACCCTAGTTCCAGTCGCGCGTAACGTCGAACGACCCGTCTGAAAAAAAAATTAGTGCGACACGAGGACTTCCGAGGAGGTCACCCATCCGAGTACTACTCTCGCCCAAGCACACTTAACTGCGGAGTTCTGATGGGATCAGGTGCATTAGTGCTGGTATGATCGCACCTGTTTAATTTCGCGCTGCAAATACATAAATTCCTTCTCCTTTCTTCCCCCTCCCGTCATTTGTTTCTAAGTGCGTGCGCACTGCACCTCTCGTTCTCGTTCAAATATCAAGTACAATGCCATGGCGCCGTGACTCACATTTGCAAATAAATCTGCGGACCATAATTAAAGTCGCCCGTAACGTCGAACGACACATCTGAAAAAAAAAAAATGGGTGCAACACGAGAACTTCCCACGAGGTAACCCATCATTGTACTACTTTCACCAAAGCACACTTAACTGCGGAGTTCTGATGGGATCCGGTGCATTTGTGCTGGTATGATCGCACCTGTTTAATTTTGCGCTGCAAATACATAAACTCATTCCCCTTTCTTCCCCCTCCCGTCATTTGTTTCCTTGTGCGTGCGCACTGTACCTCCCGTGCTCGTTCTAATATAAAGTAAAATGCTAAGGTGCCGTGACTCACATTTGCGAATAAACCTGAGGACCATAATTCAAGTCGCGCGTATCGTCGAAAGAATCATCTGCAAAAAAATGGGTGCAACACGAGGACTTCCTAAGAAAATTTGTGAAATATAAGGACTGCGCAGGAGGTCACACATCCTAGTGCTACTCTCGCCCAAGCACCCTTAACTTGCGGAGTTCTGATAGAATCCGTTGCATTGGTACTGGTATGATTGCTCACGTTTCATTCTGCGCTGCAAATACATACACTTTATCTCCCTCCATCCCCCCTCCCGTCATTTGTTTCCTTGTGCGTGAACTCTGCATCTCTCATTCTCGTTCTAATATCGATTAAAATGCCCATGCTTCTTGACTCACATTTGCGTATAAACCAGTGGACCCTAGTTCCAGTCGCGCATAACATCAAACGACCCGTCTGAAAAAAAAAATTAGTGCGACACGAGGACTTCCCAGGAGGTCACCCATCCGAGTACTACTCTCGCCCAAGCACAATTAACTGCGGAGTTCTGATGGGATCCGGTGCATTAGTGCTGGTATGATCGCACCTATTTAATTTCGCGCTGCAAATACATAAATTCCTTCTCCTTTCTTCCCCCTCCCGTCATTTGTTTCCAAGTGCGTGCACACTGCACCTCTCGTTCTCGTTCAAATATCAACTAAAATACCACGGAGTCGTGACTCACATTTGCGAATAAATTTGCGGACCATAATTAAAGTCGCGCGTAAGGTCGAACGACACATCTGAAAAAAAGAAAATGGGTGCAACACGAGAACTTCCCAGGAGGTAACCCATCATTGTACTACTTTCGCCAAAGCACACTTAACTGCGGAGTTCTGATGGGATCCGGTGCATTTGTGCTGGTGTGATCGCACCTGTTTAATTCCGTGCTGCAAATACATAAACTCCTTCTCCTTTCTTCCCCCTCCCATCATTTGTTTCCTTGTGCGTGCGCACTGCACCTCCCGTGCTCGTTCTAATATCAAGTAAAATGCTACGGTGCCGTGACTCACATTTGCGAATAAACCTAAGGACCATAATTCAAGTCGCGCGTATCATCGAAAGAATCATCTGCAAAAAAATGTGTGCAACACGAGGACTTCCTAAGAAAATGGGTGAAATATAAGGACTTCGCAAGAGGTCACCCATCCTAGTGCTTCTCTCGCCCAAGCACCCCTAACTTGCGGAGTTCTGATAGAATCCGTTGCATTGGTGCTGGTATGATTGCTCATGTTTCATTCTGTGCTGCAAATACATACACTTTTTCTCCCTCCATCCCCCCTTCCGTCATTTGTTTCCTTGTGCGTGCACTCTGCATCTCTCCTTCTCGTTCTAATATCGATTAAAATGCCCCTGCTTATTGACTCACATTTGCGTATAAACCAGTGGACCTTAGTTCCAGTCGCGCGTAACGTCGAACGACCCGTCTGAAAAAAAAAATTAGTGCGACACGAGGACTTCCGAGGAGGTCACCCATCCGAGTACTACTCTCGCCTAAGCACACTTAAATGCGGAGTTCTGATGGGATCCGGTGCATTAGTGCTGGTATGATCGCAGCTGTTTAATTTTGCGTTGCAAATACATAAACTCATTCCCCTTTCTTCCCCCTCCCGTCATTTGTTTCCTTGCACGTGCGCACTGCACCTTCCGTTCTCGTTCTAATATCAAGTAAAATGCTACAGCGCCGTGACTCACATTTGCGAATAAACCTGAAGACCATAATTCAAGTCGCGCGTAACATCGAAAGAATCATTTGCAAAAAAATGGGTGCAACACGAGGACTTCACAAGAAAATGGTTGAAATATAAAGACTTCGCAGGATGTAACCCATGCTAGTACTACTCTCGCCCAAGCACCCTAACCTACGGAGTTCTGATAGAATCCGTTGCATTAGTGCTGGTATGATCACACCTGTTTCATTTCGTGCTGAAAATACATATACTCCTTATATTTCCCTCCCCCTCCCATCAATTGTTTCCTTGTGCGTTCACACTGCACCTCTCATTCTCGTTCTAATATCGATTAAAATGCCCCTGCTTCTTGACTCACATTTGCGTATAAACCAGCGGACCCTAGTTCCAGTCGCGCGTAACGTCGAACGACCCATTTGAAAAAAAATTGGTGCGACACGAGGACTTCTCAGGAGGTCACCCATCCGAGTACTACTCTCGCCCAAGCGCACTTAACTGCGGAGTTCTGATGGGATCCGGTGCATTAGTGCTGGTATGATCGCACCCGTTTAATTTCGCGCTGCGAATACATAAACTACTTCTCATTTCTTCCCCCTCCCGTCATTTGTTTTCTTGTGCGTGCGCACTGCACCTCCCGTGCTCGTTCTAATATCAAGTAAAATGCTACGGTGCCGTGACTCACATTTGCGAATAAACGCGCGTAAGGTCGAAAGAATCATCTGCAAAAAAATGGGTGCAACACGAGGACTTCACAAGAAAATGGGTGAAATATAAGGACTTCGCAGGAGGTAACCCATGCTAGTACTAGTCTCACCCAAGCACCCTTACCTACGGAGTTCTGATAGAATCCGATGCATTAGTGCTGGTATGATCGCACCTGTTTCATTTCGTGCTGAAAATACATACACTCCTTCTCCTTCCCTCCCCCTCCCATCAATTGTTTCCTTGTGCGTTCACACTGCACCTCTCCTTCTCGTTCTAATATCGATTAAAATGCCCCTGCTTCTTGACTCACATTTGCGTAGAAACCAGCGGACCCCAGTTCCAGTCGAGCGTAACGTCGAACGACCCGTCTGGAAAAAAATTGGTGCGACACGAGGACTTCCCAGGAGGTCACCCATCCGAGAACTACTCTCGCCCAAACACACTTAACTGCGGAGTTCTGATGGTATCCGGTGTATTAGTGATAGTATGATCGCACCCGTTTAATTTCGCGCTGCAAATACATAAACTCCTTCTCCTTTCTTCCTCCTCCTGTCATTTGTTTCCTTGTGCGTGCGCACTACACCTACCGTGCTCGTTCTAATATCAAGTAAAATGCTACGGTGCTGTGACTCACATTTTCGAATAAATCTGAGGACCATAATTCAAGTCCCGCGTATCGTCGAAAGAATCATCTGCAAAAAAAATGGGTGAAATATAAGGACTTCGCAGGAGGTCACCCATCCTAGTGCTACTCTCGCCCAAGCACCCTTAACTTGCGGAGTTCTGATAGAATCCGTTGCATTGGTGCTGGTATGATTGCTCATGTTTCATTCTGTGCTGCAAATACATACACTTTTTCTCCCTCCATCCCCCCTCCCGTCATTTGTTTCCTTGTGCGTGCACTCTGCATCTCTCCTTCTCGTTCTAATATCGATTAAAATGCCCCTGCTTATTGACTCACATTTGCGTATAAACCAGTGGACCCTAGTTCCAGTCGCGCGTAACGTCGAACGACCCGTCTGAAAAAAAAAATTAGTGCGACACGAGGACTTCCGAGGAGGTCACCCATCCGAGTACTACTCTCGCCTAAGCACACTTAAATGCGGAGTTCTGATGGGATCCGGTGCATTAGTGCTGGTATGATCGCAGCTGTTTAATTTTGCGTTGCAAATACATAAACTCATTCCCCTTTCTTCCCCCTCCCGTCATTTGTTTCCTTGCACGTGCGCACTGCACCTTCCGTTCTCGTTCTAATATCAAGTAAAATGCTACAGCGCCGTGACTCACATTTGCGAATAAACCTGAAGACCATAATTCAAGTCGCGCGTAACATCGAAAGAATCATTTGCAAAAAAATGGGTGCAACACGAGGACTTCACAAGAAAATGGTTGAAATATAAAGACTTCGCAGGATGTAACCCATGCTAGTACTACTCTCGCCCAAGCACCCTAACCTACGGAGTTCTGATAGAATCCGTTGCATTAGTGCTGGTATGATCACACCTGTTTCATTTCGTGCTGAAAATACATATACTCCTTATATTTCCCTCCCCCTCCCATCAATTGTTTCCTTGTGCGTTCACACTGCACCTCTCATTCTCGTTCTAATATCGATTAAAATGCCCCTGCTTCTTGACTCACATTTGCGTATAAACCAGCGGACCCTAGTTCCAGTCGCGCGTAACGTCGAACGACCCATTTGAAAAAAAATTGGTGCGACACGAGGACTTCTCAGGAGGTCACCCATCCGAGTACTACTCTCGCCCAAGCGCACTTAACTGCGGAGTTCTGATGGGATCCGGTGCATTAGTGCTGGTATGATCGCACCCGTTTAATTTCGCGCTACGAATACATAAACTCCTTCTCATTTCTTCCCCCTCCCGTCATTTGTTTTCTTGTGCGTGCGCACTGCACCTCCCGTGCTCGTTCTAATATCAAGTAAAATGCTACGGTGCCGTGACTCACATTTGCGAATAAACGCGCGTAAGGTCGAAAGAATCATCTGCAAAAAAATGGGTGCAACACGAGGACTTCACAAGAAAATGGGTGAAATATAAGGACTTCGCAGGAGGTAACCCATGCTAGTACTAGTCTCACCCAAGCACCCTTACCTACGGAGTTCTGATAGAATCCGATGCATTAGTGCTGGTATGATCGCACCTGTTTCATTTCGTGCTGAAAATACATACACTCCTTCTCCTTCCCTCCCCCTCCCATCAATTGTTTCCTTGTGCGTTCACACTGCACCTCTCCTTCTCGTTCTAATATCGATTAAAATGCCCCTGCTTCTTGACTCACATTTGCGTAGAAACCAGCGGACCCCAGTTCCAGTCGAGCGTAACGTCGAACGACCCGTCTGGAAAAAAATTGGTGCGACACGAGGACTTCCCAGGAGGTCACCCATCCGAGAACTACTCTCGCCCAAACACACTTAACTGCGGAGTTCTGATGGTATCCGGTGTATTAGTGATAGTATGATCGCACCCGTTTAATTTCGCGCTGCAAATACATAAACTCCTTCTCCTTTCTTCCTCCTCCTGTCATTTGTTTCCTTGTGCGTGCGCACTACACCTACCGTGCTCGTTCTAATATCAAGTAAAATGCTACGGTGCTGTGACTCACATTTTCGAATAAATCTGAGGACCATAATTCAAGTCCCGCGTATCGTCGAAAGAATCATCTGCAAAAAAATGGGTGAAATATAAGGACTTCGCAGGAGGTCACCCATCCTAGTGCTACTCTCGCCCAAGCACCCTTAACTTGCGGAGTTCTGATAGAATCCGTTGCATTGGTGCTGGTATGATTGCTCATGTTTCATTCTGTGCTGCAAATACATACACTTTTTCTCCCTCCATCCCCCCTCCCGTCATTTGTTTCCTTGTGCGTGCACTCTGCATCTCTCCTTCTCGTTCTAATATCGATTAAAATGCCCCTGCTTATTGACTCACATTTGCGTATAAACCAGTGGACCCTAGTTCCAGTCGCGCGTAACGTCGAACGACCCGTCTGAAAAAAAAAATTAGTGCGACACGAGGACTTCCGAGGAGGTCACCCATCCGAGTACTACTCTCGCCTAAGCACACTTAAATGCGGAGTTCTGATGGGATCCGGTGCATTAGTGCTGGTATGATCGCAGCTGTTTAATTTTGCGTTGCAAATACATAAACTCATTCCCCTTTCTTCCCCCTCCCGTCATTTGTTTCCTTGCACGTGCGCACTGCACCTTCCGTTCTCGTTCTAATATCAAGTAAAATGCTACAGCGCCGTGACTCACATTTGCGAATAAACCTGAAGACCATAATTCAAGTCGCGCGTAACATCGAAAGAATCATTTGCAAAAAAATGGGTGCAACACGAGGACTTCACAAGAAAATGGTTGAAATATAAAGACTTCGCAGGATGTAACCCATGCTAGTACTACTCTCGCCCAAGCACCCTAACCTACGGAGTTCTGATAGAATCCGTTGCATTAGTGCTGGTATGATCACACCTGTTTCATTTCGTGCTGAAAATACATATACTCCTTATATTTCCCTCCCCCTCCCATCAATTGTTTCCTTGTGCGTTCACACTGCACCTCTCATTCTCGTTCTAATATCGATTAAAATGCCCCTGCTTCTTGACTCACATTTGCGTATAAACCAGCGGACCCTAGTTCCAGTCGCGCGTAACGTCGAACGACCCATTTGAAAAAAAATTGGTGCGACACGAGGACTTCTCAGGAGGTCACCCATCCGAGTACTACTCTCGCCCAAGCGCACTTAACTGCGGAGTTCTGATGGGATCCGGTGCATTAGTGCTGGTATGATCGCACCCGTTTAATTTCGCGCTACGAATACATAAACTCCTTCTCATTTCTTCCCCCTCCCGTCATTTGTTTTCTTGTGCGTGCGCACTGCACCTCCCGTGCTCGTTCTAATATCAAGTAAAATGCTACGGTGCCGTGACTCACATTTGCGAATAAACGCGCGTAAGGTCGAAAGAATCATCTGCAAAAAAATGGGTGCAACACGAGGACTTCACAAGAAAATGGGTGAAATATAAGGACTTCGCAGGAGGTAACCCATGCTAGTACTAGTCTCACCCAAGCACCCTTACCTACGGAGTTCTGATAGAATCCGATGCATTAGTGCTGGTATGATCGCACCTGTTTCATTTCGTGCTGAAAATACATACACTCCTTCTCCTTCCCTCCCCCTCCCATCAATTGTTTCCTTGTGCGTTCACACTGCACCTCTCCTTCTCGTTCTAATATCGATTAAAATGCCCCTGCTTCTTGACTCACATTTGCGTAGAAACCAGCGGACCCCAGTTCCAGTCGAGCGTAACGTCGAACGACCCGTCTGGAAAAAAATTGGTGCGACACGAGGACTTCCCAGGAGGTCACCCATCCGAGAACTACTCTCGCCCAAACACACTTAACTGCGGAGTTCTGATGGTATCCGGTGTATTAGTGATAGTATGATCGCACCCGTTTAATTTCGCGCTGCAAATACATAAACTCCTTCTCCTTTCTTCCTCCTCCTGTCATTTGTTTCCTTGTGCGTGCGCACTACACCTACCGTGCTCGTTCTAATATCAAGTAAAATGCTACGGTGCTGTGACTCACATTTTCGAATAAATCTGAGGACCATAATTCAAGTCCCGCGTATCGTCGAAAGAATCATCTGCAAAAAAATGGGTGAAATATAAGGACTTCGCAGGAGGTCACCCATCCTAGTGCTACTCTCGCCCAAGCACCCTTAACTTGCGGAGTTCTGATAGAATCCGTTGCATTGGTGCTGGTATGATTGCTCATGTTTCATTCTGCGCTGCAAATACAAACACTTTTTCTCCCTCCATCCCCCCTCCCGTCATTTGTTTCCTTGTGCGTGCACTCTGCATCTCTCATTCTCGTTCTAATATCAATTAAAATGCCCCTGCTTCTTGACTCACATTTGCGTATAAACTATTAGACCCTAGTTCCAGTCGCGCGTAACGTCGAACGACCCGTCTGAAAGAAAAAATTAGTGCGACACGAGAACTTCCCAAGAGGTCACCCATCCGAGTACTACTCTCGTCCAAGCACACTTAACTGCGGAGTTCTAATGGGATCCGTTGCATTAGTGCTGGTATGATGGCACCTGTTTAATTTTGCGCTGCAAATACATAAACAACTTCTCCTTTCTTCCCCCTCCCCTCATTTGTTTCCTTGTGCGTGCGCACTGCACCTTACGTTCTCATTCAAATATCAAGTAAAATGCCACAGCGCCGTGACTCACATTTGCGAATAAACCTGAGGACCATAATTCAAGTCGCGCGTAACGTCGAAAGAATCATTTGCAAAAAAATGGGTGCAACACGAGGACTTCCTAAGAAAATGGGTGAAATATAAGGACTTCGCAGGAGGTCACCCATCCTAGAGCTACTCTCGCCCAATCACCCTTAACTTGCAGAGTTACGATAGAATCCGTTGCATTGGTGCTGGTATGATTGCTCATGTTTCATTCTGCGCTGCAAATACATACACTTTTTCTCCCTCCATCCCCCCTCCCGTCAATTGTTTCCTTGTGCGTTCACACTGCACCTCTCCTTCTCGTTCTAATATCGATTAAAATGCCCCTACTTCTTGACTTACATTTGCGAATAAACCTGAGGACCATAATTCAATTCGCGCTTAACTTCGAAAAAATCATCTGCAAAAAAATGGGTGCAACACGAGGACTTTACAAGAAAATGGGTGAAATATAAGGACTTCGCAGGAGGTAACCCATGCTAGTACTACTCTCGCCCAAGCACCCTTACCTATGGAGTTCTGATAAAATCCGATGCATTAGTGTTGCTATGATCGCACCTGTTTCATTTCGTGCTGAAAATACATACACTCTTTCTCCTTCCCTCCCCCTCCCGTCATTTGTTTCCTTGTGCGTGCACTCTGCATCTCTCTTTCTCGTTCGAATATAGATTAAAATGCCCCTGCTTCTTGATTCACATTTGCGTATAAACCAGTGGACCCTAGTTGCAGTCGCGCATAACGTCGAACGACCGGTCTGAAAAAAAAAATTAGTGCGACACGAGGACTTCCCAGGAGGTCACCCATCCGAGTATTACTCTCGCCCAAGCACACTTAATTACGGAGTTCTAATGGGATCCGGTGCATTAGTGCTAGTATGATCACACCTGTCTAATTTCGCGCTGCAAATACATAAACTCCTTCTCCTTTCTTCCCCCTCCCGTCATTTGTTTCCTTGTGCGTGCGCACTGCACCTCACGTTCTCGTTCAAATATCAAGTAAAATGCCACGGCACCGTGACTCACATTTGCGAATAAATCTGCGGACCATAATTAAAGTCGCGCGTAACGTCGAACGGCACATCTGAAAAAAAGAAGATGGGTGCAACACGAGAACTTCCCAGGAGGTAACCCATCATTGTACTACTTTCGCCAAAGCACACTTAACTGTGGAGTTCTGATGGGATCCGGTGCATTTGTGCTGGTGTGACCGCACCTGTTTATTTCGTGCTGAAAATACATACACTCCTTCTTCCCTACCCCCCTCCCATCATTTGTTTCCTTGTGCGTTCACACTGCACCTCTCCTTCTCGTTCTAATATCGATTAAAATGCCCCTGATTCTTGACTCACATTTGCGTATAAACCAGTGGACCATAGTTCCAGTCACGGGTAACGTCGAACGACCCCTCTGAAAAAAAATTGTTGCGATACAAGGACTTCCCAAGAGGTCACACATCCGAGTACTACACTCGCCCAAGCACACTTCACTGCGGAGTTCTGATGGGATCCGGTGCATTAGTGCTGGTATGATCGCACCTGTTTAATTTTGCGCTGCAAATACATAAATTCATTCCCCTTTCTTCCCCCTCCTGTCATTTGTTTCCTTGTGCGTGCGCACTGCACCTCCCGTTCTCGTTCTAATATCAAGTAAAATGCTACAGCGCCGTGACTCACATTTGCGAATAAACCTGAGGACCATAATTTAAGTCGCACGTAACGTTGAAAGAATCATCTGCAAAAAAATTGGTGCAACACGAGGACTTCCCAAGTGGTCACCCATCTGAGTACTACTCTCGCCCAAGCACACTTAACTGCGGAGTTATGATGGGATCTGTTGCATTAGTGCTGGTATGATCGCACCTGATTAATTTCGCGCTGCAAATACATAAACTCCTTCTCCTTTCTTCCCCCTCCCGTCATTTGTTTCCTTGTGGGTGCACTCTGTATCTCTCTTTCTCGTTCTAATATCAAGTAATATGCCCCGACACCGTGACTCACCTTTGCAAATGAACCAGCGGTTTATAATTCCATTCGCGGCTAACGTCGAACAACCCATCCGGAAAAAAATAGGTGCAACACGAGGGCTTCCCAAGTGGTCACCCATCCGAGTACTACTCTCGCCCAAGCACACCTAACTGCGGAGTTCTGATGGAATCCGAAGCTTTAGTGCTGGTATGATCGCACCTGTTTAATTTCGCATTGCAAATACATACACTCCTTCTCCTTTCTTCCCCCTCCCGTCATTTGTTTCCTTGTGCGTTCACACTTCACCTCTCATTCTCGTTCTAATATCGATTAAAATGCCACTGCTTCTTGACTCACATTTGCGTATAAACCAGCGGACCCTAGTTCCAGACGCGCATAACGTCGAACGACCCGTCTGAAAAAAATTGGTGCGACAAGAGGACTACCCAGGAGGTCACCCATCTGAGTACTAATCTCGCCCAAGCGCACTTCACTGCGGAGTTCTGATGGGATCCGGTGCATTAGTGCTGGTATGATCGCACCCGTTTAATTTTGCGCTGCAAATACATAAACTCATTCCCCTTTCTTCCCCCTCCCGTCATTTGTTTCCTTGTGCGTGCGCACTGCACCTCCCGTTCTCGTTCTAATATCAAGTAAAATGCTACAACGCCGTGACTCACATTTGCGAATAAACCTGAGGACCATAATTCAAGTCGCGCGTAACGTCGAAAGAATCATCTGCAAAAAAATAGGTGCAACACGAGGACTTCATAAGAAAATGGGTGAAATATAAGGACTTCGCAGGAGGTAACCCATGCTAGTACTACTCTCGCCCAAGCACCCTTACCTACGGAGTTCTGATAGAATCCGTTGCATTAGTGCTGGTATGATCGCACCTGTTTCATTTCGCGCTGTAAAAACATACACTCCTTCTCCTTTCTTCCCCCTCCTGTCATTTGTTTCCTTGTGCGTGCGCACTGCACCTCTCGTTCTCGTTCAAATATCATGTAAAATGCCACGGCGCCGTGACTCACATTTGCGAATAAATCTGTGGACCATAATTAAAGTCCCGCGTAACGTCGAACGACACATCTGAAGAAAAGAAAATGGGTGCAACACGAGAACTTCCCAAGAGGTAACCCATCATTGTACTACTTTCGCCAAAGCACACTTAACTTCGGAGTTCTGATGGTATCCGGTGCATTTGTGCTGGTGTGACCGCACCTGTTTAATTTGGTACTGAAAATACATACACTCCTTCTTTCCTCCCCCCTTCCCATCATTTGTTTCCGTTTGCATTCACACTGCACCTCTCCTTCTCGTTCTAATATCGATTAAAATGCCCCTGATTCTTGACTCACATTTGCGTATAAACTAGCGGACCATAGTTCCAGTCGCGCGTAACGTCGAACGACCCATCTGAAAAAAAATTGTTGTGATACGAGGACTTCCCAAGAGGTCACCCATCCGAGTACTATTCTCGCCCAAGGACACTTAACTGCAGAGTTCTGATGAGATCCAGTGCAGTAGTGCTGGTATGATGCCACTTGTTTAATTTTGCGCTTCAAATATATACACTCATTCTCTTTTCTTCTTCATCCCATCATTTGTTTCCTTGTGCGTGCGCACTGCACCTCCCGTACTCGTTCTAATATCAAGTAAAATGCCACGGCGCCGTGACCCACATTTGCGAATAAATCTGCGGACCATAAATCAAGTCGCGCGTAACGTCGAAAGAATCATCTGCAAAAAGATGGGTGCAAAACGAGGACCTTCCAAGAAAATGGGTGAAATATAAGGACTTCGCAGGAGGTCACCCATCCGAGTACTTTTCTCTCCCAAACACCCTTAACTGCCGAGTTCTGATAGAATCCGTTGCATTAGTGCTGGTATGATCCCTCATGTTTCATTCTGCACTGAAAATACATACACTCTTTCTCCTTCCATCCCCCTCCCGTCATTTGTTTCCTTGTGCGTGCACTCTGTATCTCTCTTTCTTGTTCTAATATCAAGTAATATGCCCCGGCACCGTGACTCACCTTTGCAAATGAACCAGCGGTTTATAATTTCATTCCCGCGTAACGTCGAACAACCCATCCGAAAAAAAATAGTTGCGACACGAGGGATTCCCAAGTGGTCACCCATCTGAGTACTACTCTCGCCCAAGCACACTTAACTGCAGAGTTCTGATGGGATCCGGAGCTTTAGTGCTGGTATGATCGCACCTGTTTAATTTCGCGCTACAAATACATACACTCCTTCTCCTTTCTTCCCCCACCCGTCATTTGTTTCCTTGTGCGTTCACACTTCACCTCTCATTCTCGTTCTAATATCGATTAAAATGCCCTTGCTTCATGACTCACATTTGCGTATAAACCAGTGGACCCTAGTTCCAGACGCGCGTAACGTCTAACAACCCGTCTGAAAAAAAAAATTAGTGCGACACGAGGACTTCACAGGAGGTCACCCATCTGAGTACTAATCTCGCCCAAGCACACTTAACTGCGGAGTTCTGATGGGATCAGGTGCATTAGTGCTGGTATGATCGCAACTGTTTAATTTTGCGCTGCAAATACATAAACTCATTCCCCTTTCTTCCCCCTCCCGTCATTTGTTTCCTTGTACGTGCGCACTGCACCTCTCGTTCTCGTTCAAATATCAAGTAAAATACTATGGTGCCGTGACTCACATTTGCGAATAAATCTGCGGACCATAATTAAAGTCGCGCGTAACGTCGAACGGCACATCTGAAAAAATAAAGAAAATGGGTGCAACACGAGGACTTCGCAAGAAAATGGGTGAAATATAAGGACTTCGCAGGAGGTAACCCATGCTAGTACTACTCTCGCCCAAGCACCCTTACCTACGGAGTTCTGATAGAATCTGTTCCATTAGTGCTGGTATGATCGCACCTGTTTCATTTCGTGCTGAAAATACATACACTCCTTCTCCTTCCCTCCCCCTCCCATCAATTGTTTCCTTGTGCGTTCACACTGCACCTCGCTTTCTCGTTCTAATATCGATTAAAATGCCCCTGCTTCTTGACTCACATTTGCGTATAAACCAGCAGACCCCAGTTCCAGTCGCGCATAACGTCGAACGACCCGTCTGAAAAAAAATTGGTGCGACACGAGGACTTCCCACGAGGTCACCCATCCGAGTACTACTCTCGCCCAAGCACACTTAACTGCGGAGTTATGATGGGATCCGGTGAGTAAGTGGTGGTATGATCGCATCTGTTTAATTCCGCGCTGCAAATACATAAACTCCTTCTCCTTTCTTCCCCCTCCCGTCAATTGTTTCCTTGTGCGTGCGCACTGCACCTCCCGTGCTCGTTCTAATATAAAGTAAAATGCTACGGTGCCGTGACTCACATTTGCGAATAAACCTGAGGACCATAATTCAAGTCGCGCATATCGTCGAAAGAATCATATGCAAAAAAATGTGTGCAACACGAGGACTTCCTAAGAAAATGGGTGAAATATAAGGACTTCGCAGGAGGTAACCCATCCTAGTGCTACTCTCGCCCAAGCACCCTTAACTTGCGGAGTTCTGATAAAATCCGTTGCATTGGTGCTGGTATGATTGCTCATGTTTCATTCTGCGCTGCAAATACATACACTTTTTCTCCCTCCATCCCCCCTCCCGTCATTTGTTTCCTTGTGCGTGAACTCTACATCTCTCCCTCTCGTTCTAATATCGATTAAAATGCCCCTGCTTCTTGACTCACATTTGCGTATAAACCAGTGGACCCTAGTTCCAGTCGCGCGTAACGTCGAACGACCCGTCTGAAAAATAAAATAGTGCGTCACGAGGACTTCCCAAGCACACTTAACTGTGGAGTTCTAATGGGATCCGGTGCATTAGTGCTGGTATGATCGCACCTGTTTAATTTCGCACTGCAAATACATAAATTCCTTCTCCTTTCTTCCCCCTCCTGTCATTTGTTTCCTTGTGCGTGCGCACTGCACCTCTCGTTCTCGTTCAAATATCAAGTAAAATGCCACGGTGCCGTGACTTACATTTGCGAATAAATCTGCGGACCATAATTAATGTCGTGAGTAACGTCGAACGGCATATCTGAAAAAAAGAAAATGGGTGCAACACGAGAACTTCCCAGGAGGTAACCCATCATTGTACTACTTTCACCAAAGCACACTTAACTGCGGACTTCTGATGGGATCCGGTGCATTTGTGCTGGTGTGACCGCACCTGTTTAATTTTGTGCTGAAAATACATACACTCCTTCTTCCCTCCCCCCCTCCCATCATTTGTTTCCTTGTGCGTTCACACTGCACCTCTCCTTCTCGTTCTAACATCGATTAAAATGCCCCTAATTCTTGACTAACATTTGCGTATAAACCAGCGGACCATAGTTCCAGTCGCGCGTAATGTCGAACGATCCATCTGAAAAGAAATTTTTGCGATACGAGGACTTCCCAAGAGGTCACCCATCCGAGTACTACTCTCGCCCAAGCACACTTAACTGCAGGGTTCTGATGGGATCCAGTGCATTAGCGCTAGTATAATGCCACTTGTTCAATTTTGCGCTTCAAATACATACACTCCTTCTCTTTTCTTCCACATCCCGTCATTTGTTTCCTTGTGCGTGCGCACTGCACCTCCTGTACTCGTTCTACTATCAAGTAAAATGCCACGGCGCCGTGACTCACATTTGTGAATAAACCTGCGGACCATAAATCAAGTCGCAAGTAACGTCGAAAGAATCATCTGCAAAAAGATGGGTGCAACACGAGGACCTCCCAAGAAAATGGGTGAAATATAAGGACTTCGCAGGAGGTCACCGATCCGAGTTCTTTTCTCGCCCAAGCACCCTTTACTGCGGAATTCTGATAGAATCTGTTGCATTAGTGCTGGTAAGATCCCTCATGTTTCATTCTGCACTGCAAATACATACACTCTTTCTCCTTCCATTTTCCGTCCCGTCATTTGTTTCCTTGTGCGTGCGCACTGCATCTCTCGTTCTCGTTCAAATATCAAGTAAAATGCCACGGCGCCGTGACTCACCTTTGCAAATGAACCAGCGGTTTAGAATTCCATTCGCGCGTAACGTCGAACAACCCATCTGAAAAAAAATAGGTGCAACACGAGGGCTTCCCAGGTGGTCACCGATCCGAGTACTACTTTCGCCAAAGCACACTTAACTGAGGAGTTCTGATGGGATCCGGTGCTTTTGTGCTGGTGTGACCGCACCAGTTTAATTTCGTGCTGAAAATACATACACTCTTTCTTCCCTCCGCCCCTCCCATCATTTGTTTCTTTGTGCGTTCACACTGCATCTCTCCTTCTCGTTCTAATATCGATTAAAATGCCCCTGATTCTTGACTCACATTTGCGTATAAACCAGCGGACCCTAGTTCCAGTCGCGCGTAACGTCGAACGACCCGTTTGAAAAAAAATTGGTGCGACACGAGGACTTCCCAGGAGTTCACCCATCCGAGTACTACTCTCGCCCAAGCTCACATAACTGCGGAGTTCTGATTGGATAAGGTGCATTAGTGCTGGTATGATCGCACCTGTTTAATTCCGCGCTGCAAATACATAAACTCCTTCTCCTTTTTTCCCCCTCCCATCATTTGTTTCCTTGTGCGTGCGCACTGCACCTCCCGTGCTCGTTCTAATGTCAAGTAAAATGCTATGGTGCCGTGACTCACATTTGCGAATAAACCTGTGGACCATAATTCAAGTCGCGCGTATCGTCGAAAGAATCGTCTGCCAAAAAATGGGTGCAACACGAGGAGTTCAGAAGAAAATGGTTGAAATATAAGGACTTCGCAGGAGGTAACCCATGCTAGTACTACTCTCGCCCAAGCACCCTTACCTACGGAGTTTTGATAGAATCCGTTGCATTAGTGCTGGTATGATCGCACCTGTTTTATTTCGTGCTGAAAATACATACACTCCTTCTCATTCCCTCCCCCTCCCATCAATTGTTTCCTTGTGCGTTCACACTGCACTTCTCATTCTCTTTCTAACATCGATTAAAATGCCCCTGCTTCTTGACTCACATTTGCGTATAAACCAGTGGACCCTAGTTCAAGTCGCGTATAACGTCGAACGACCCGTCTGAAAAAAAATTGGTGCGACACGAAGACTTCCCAGGAGGTCACCAATCCGAGTACTACTCTCGCCAAAGCACACTTAACTGCGGAGTTCTGATGGGATCCGGTGCATTAGTGCTGGTATGATCGCACCCGTTTATTCGCAGGTGCGATCATACCAGCACTAATGCACCGGATCCCATCAGAACTCCGAAGTTAAGTGTGCTTGGGCGAGAGTAGTACTCAGATGGGTGACCTCCTGGGAAGTTCTCGTGTCGCACTAATTTTTTTTTTCAGACGGGTCGTTCGACGTTACGCGCGACTGGAACTAGGGTCCACTGGTTTATACGCAAATGTGAGTCAAGAAGTAGGGGCATTTTAATCGATATTAGAACGAGGAGAGATGCAGAGTGCACGCACAAGGAAACAAATGACGGGAGGGGGGGATGGAGGGAGAAAAAGTGTATGTATTTGCAGCACATAATGAAACATGAGCAATCATACTAGCACAAATGCAACGGATTCTATCAGAACTCCGCAAGTTAAGGGTGCTTGGGCGAGAGTAGCACTAGGATGGGTGACCTTTTGCGAAGTCCTTATATTTCACCCATTTTCTTAGGAAGTCCTCGTGTTGCACCCATTTTTTTGCAGATGATTCTTTCGACGATACGCGCGACTTGAATTATGGTCCTCAGGTTTATTCGCAAATGTGAGTCACGGCACCGTAACATTTTACTTTATATTAGAACGAGCACGGGAGGTGCAGTGCGCACGCACAAGGAAACAAATGACGGGAGGGGGAAGAAAGGAGAAGGAGTTTATGTATTTGCAGCACAGAATTAAACGGGTGTGATCATACCAGCAATAATGCACCGGATCCCGTCAGAACTCCGTTGTGAAGTGTGCTTGGGCGAGATTAGTACTCGGATGGGTGACCTCCTGGGATGTCCTCGTGTCGCACCAATTTTTTTTCAGACGGGTCGTTCGACGTTACGCACGTCTGGAACTAGGGTCCGCTGGTTTATACGCAAATGTGAGTCAAGAAGCAGGGGCATTTTAATCGATATTAGAACGAGAATGAGAGGGGAAGTGTGAACGCACAAGGAAACAAATTACGGGAGGGGGAAGAAAGGAGAAGGAGTGTATGTATTTGCAGCGTGAAATTAAACAGGTGCGATCATACCAGCACTAAAGCTCCTGATTCCATCAGAACTCCGCAGTTAAGTGTGCTTCGGAAAAAGTAATACTCGGATGGGTGACCACTTGGGAAGCCCTCGTGTTGCACCAATTTTTTTTCGGATGGGTTGTTCGACGTTACGCACGAATGGAATTATAAACCGCCGGTTCATTTGCAAAGGTGAGTCACGGTGCCGGGGCATATTACTTGATATTAGAATGAGAAGGAGAGATGCAGAGTGTATGCACAAGGAAACAAATGAAGGGAGGGGGGATGGAGGGAGAAAAAGTGTATGTATTTTCAGCAAGAAATGAAACAGGTGCGATCATACCAGCATTAATGCAACGGATTCTATCAGAACTCCGTAGGTAAGGGTGCTTGGGCGAGAGTAGTACTAGCATGGGTTACCTCCTGCGAAGTCCTTATATTTCACCCATTTTCTTAGAAAGTCCTCGTGTTGCACCCATTTTTTTGCAGATGATTCTTTCGACGATACGCGCGACTTGAATTATGGTCCTCAGGTTTATTCGCAAATGTGAGTCACGGCACCGTAGCATTTTACTTGATATTAGAACGAGCACGGGAGGTGCAGTGCGCACGCACAAGGAAACAAATGACGGGAGGGGGAAGAAAGAAGAAGGAATTTATGTATTTGCAGCGCAAAATTAAACGGGTGCTATCATACCAGCTCTAATGCACCGGATCCCATCAAAACTCCGCAGTTAACTGTGCTTGGGCGAGAGTAGTACTCGGATGGGTGACCTCCTGGGAAGTCCTCGTATCGCAACAATTTTTTTTCAGCACGAAATGAAACAGGTGCTATCATACCAGCACTAATGCAACGGATTCTATCAGAATTCCGTAGGTAAGGGTGCTTGGGCGAGAGTAGTACTAGCATGGGTTACCTCCTGCGAAGTCCTTATATTTCACCCATTTTCTTGTGAAGTTCTTGTGTTGCACCCATTTTTTTGCAGATGATTCTTTCGACGTTACGCGCGACTTGAATTATGGTCCTCAGGTTTATTCGCAAATGTGAGTCACGGCGCCGTGGCATTTTACTTGATATGTGAACGAGAACGGGAGGTGCAGTTCGCACGCACAAGGACACAAATGACGGGAGGGGGAAGAAAGGGGAATGAGTTTATGTATTTGCAGCGGAAAATTAACAGGTTCGATCATACCAGCACTATTGCACCGGATCCCATCAGAACTCTGTAGTTAAGTGTGCTTGGGCGAGATTAGTACTCAGATGGGTGACCTCCTGGGAAGTCCTCGTGTTGCACCAATTTTTTTTCAGACGGGTCGTTCGACGTTACGCGCGTCTGGAACTAGAGTCCGCTAGTTTATACGCAAATGTGAGTCAAGAAGTAGGGGCATTTTAATAGATATTATAACGAGAATGAGAGGTGAAGTGTGAACGCACAAGGAAACAAATGACGGGAGGGGGAAGAAAGGAGAAGGAGTGTATGTATTTACAGCGCGAAATTAAACAGGTGCGATCATACCAGCACTAAAGCCCCGGATCCCATCAGAACTCCGCAGTTAAGTGTGCTTGGGCGAGAGTAGTACTCGGATGGGTGACCACTTGGGAAGCCCTCGTGTTGTACCTATTTTTTTTCGGATGGGTTGTTCGACGTTACGCGCGAATGGTATAAACTGCTGGTTCATTTGCAGAGGTGACTCACGGTTCATTTGCATATTACTTGATATTAGAACGAGAAGGAGAGATGCATAGTGCACGCACAAGGAAATAAATGACGGGAGGGGGGATGGAGGGAGAAAAAGTGTATGTATTTGCAGCACAGAATGAAACATGAGCAATCATACCAGCACCAATGCAACAGATTCTATCAGAACTCCGTAAGTTAAGGGTGCTTGGGCGAGAGTAGCACTAGGATGGGTGACTCATGCGAAGTCTTTATATTTCACCCATTTTCTTGGGAGGTCCTCGTGTTGCACCCATCTTTTTGCAGATGATTCTTTCGACGTTACGCGCGACTTGATTTATGGTCCGCAGGTTTATTCGCAAATGTGAGTCACGGCGCCGTGGCATTTTACTTGATATTAGAACAAGTACGGGAGGTGCAGTGCGCACGCACAAGGAAACAAATGACGGGAGGAGGAAGAAAAGAGAAGGAGTGTATGTATTTGAAGCGCAAAATTAAACAAGTGGCATCATACCAGCACTTATGCACTGGATCCCATCAGAACTCTGCAGTTAAGGGTGCTTGGGCGAGAGTAGTACTCGGATGGGTGACCTCTTGGGAAGTCCTCGTATCGCAATAATTTTTTTTCAGATGGGTCGTTCGACGTTACGCGCGACTGGAACTATGGTCCACTAGTTTATACGCAAATGTGAGTCAAGAATCAGGGGCATTTTAATCGATATTCGAACGAGAAGGAGATGTGCAGTGTGAACGCACAAGGAAACAAATGATGGGAGGGGGGGAGGAAAGAAGGAGTGTATGTATTTTCAGCACGAAATTAAATAGGTGCGGTCACACCAACACTAATGCACCGGATCCCATCAGAACTCCGCAGTTAAGTGTGCTTTGCCGAAAGTAGTACAATGATGGGTTACCTCCTGGGAAGTTCTCGTGTTGCACCCATTTTTTTTTTTTCAGATTTGCCGTTCGACGTTACGCGCGACTTTAATTATGGTCCGCAGATTTATTCGCAAATGTGAGTCACGGCGCCGTGGCATTTTACTTGATATTTGAACGAGAACGAGAGGTCCAGTGCGCACGCACAAGGAAACAAATGACCGGAGGGGGAAGAAAGGAGAAGGAATTTATGTATTTGCAGCGCGAAATTAAACAGGTTCGATCATACCAGCACTAATGCACCGGATTCCATCAGAACTCCGCAGTTAAGTGTGCTTGGGTGAGAGTAGTACTCGGATGGGTGACCTCTTGGGAAGTCCTCGTATCGCAACAATTTTTTTTCAGATGAGTCGTTCGACGTTACGCGCGACTGGAACTATGGTCCGCTAGTTTATACGCAAATGTGAGTCAAGAATCAGGGGCATTTTAATCGATATTAGAACGAGAAGGAGAGGTGCAATGTGAACGCACAAGAAAACAAATGATGGGAGGGGGGGAGGGAAGAAGGAGTGTATGTATTTGCAGCGCGAAATTAAACAGGTACGATCATACCAGCACAAATGCACCGGATCTTATCAGAACTCCGCAGTTAAGTGTGCTTTGGCGAAAGTAGTACAATAATGGGTTACCTCGTGGGAATTTCTCGTGTTGCACCCATTTTCTTTTTTTCAGATGTGCCGTTCGACGTTATGCGCGACTTTAATTATGGTTCGCAGATATATTCGCAAATGTGAGTCACGGTGTCGTGGCATTTGACTTGATATTTGAACGAGAACGAGAGGTGCAGTGTGCACGCACAATGAAACAAATGACGGGAGGGGGAAGAAAGGAGAAGGAGTTTATGTTTTTGCAGTGCAAAATTAAACAGGTGCGATCATACCAGCACTAATGCACCGGATCCTATCAGAACTCCGCAGTTAAGTGTGCTTGGGCGAGAGTAGTACTCGGATGGGTGACCTCTTGGGAAGTCCTCGTGTCGCACTAATTTTTTTTTCAAACGGGTCGTTCGACGTTACGCTCGACTGGAACTAGGGTCCACTGGTTTATACGCAAATGTGAGTCAAGAAGCAGGGGCATTTTAATCGATATTAGAACGAGAAGGAGAGATGCATAGTGCACGCACAAGGAAACAAATGACGGGAGGGGGGATAGAGGGAGAAAAAGTGTATGTATTTGCAGCGCAGAATGAAACATGAGCAATCATACCAGCACCAATGCAACGTATTCTATCAGAACTCCGCAAGTTAAGGGTGCTTGGGCGAGAGTAGCACTAGGATGGGTGACCTCATGCAAAGTCCTTATATTTCACCCATTTCTTAGGAAGTCCTCGTGTTCCACCCATTTTTTTGCAGATGATTCTTTCGATGATACGCGCGACTTGAATTATGGTCCTCAAGTTTATTCTCAAATGTGAGTCACGGCACCGTAGCATTTTACTTTATATTAGAAGGAGCACGGGAGGTGCAGTGCGCACGCACAAGGAAACAAATGACAGGAGGGGGAAGAAAGGAGAAGTTGTTTATGTATTTACAGTGCGGAATTAAACGGGTGCGATCATACCAGTACTAATGCACTGGATCCCGTCAGAACTCCGCAGTTAAGTGTGCTTTGGCGAGAGTAGTACTCGGATTGGTGACCTCCTGGGAAGTCCTCGTGTCGCACCAATTTTTTTTCAGACGGGTCGTTCGACGTTACGCGCGACTGGAACTAGGATCCGCTGGTTTATACGCAAATGTGAGTCAAGAAGCAGGGGCATTTTAATCGATATTAGAACGAGAAGGACAGGTGCAGTGTGAACGCACAAGGAAACAATCGATTGGAGGGGGAGGGAAGGAGAAGGAGTGTATGTATTTTCAGCACGAAATGAAACAGGTGCTATCATACCAGCACTAATGCAACGGATTCTATCAGAACTCCGAAGGTAAGGGTGCTTGGGCGAGAGTAGTACTAGCATGGGTTACCTCCTGCGAAGTCCTTATATTTCACCCATTTTCTTGTGAAGTCCTCGTGTTGCACCCATTTTTTAACAGATGATTCTTTCGACGTTACGCGCGACTTGAATTATGGTCCTCGTGCCGCAGTAATTTTTTTTTTTCAGACGGGTCGTTCGACGTTACGTGCGACTAGAACTAGGGTCCACTGGTTTATACGCAAATGTGAGTCAAGAAGCAGGGGCATTTTAATCGATATTAGAACGAGAAGGAGAGATGCAGAGTGCACGCACAAGGAAACAAATGACGGGAGGGGTAGGGAAGGAGAAAGAGTGTATGTATTTTCAGCACGAAATGAAACAGGTGCGATCATACCAGCACTAATGCATCGGATTCTATCAGAACTCCGTAGGTAAGGTGCTTGGGCGAGAGTAGTACTAGAATGGGTTACCTCCTGCGAAGTCCTTATATTTCACCCAATTTCTTGTGAAGTCCTCGTGTTGCACCCATTTTTTAACAGATGATTCTTTCGATGTTACGCGCGACTTGAATTATGGTCCTCATGTTTATTCACAAATGTGAGTCACGGCACCGTAGTATTTTACTTGATATTAGAACGAGCACGGGAGGTGCAGTGCGCACGCACAAGGAAAGAAATGACGGGAGGGGGAGGAAAGGAGAAGGAGTTTATGTATTTGCAGCGCAGAATTAAGCGGGTGCGATCATACCAGCACTAATGCACTGGATCCCATCAGAACTCTGCAGTTAAGTTTGCTTGGGCGAGAGTAGTACTCGGATGGGTGAGCTCTTGGGAAGTCCTTGTGTCGCACCAATTTTTTTTTAGACGGATCGTTCGACGTTACACGCGATTGGAACTATGGTCTGCTGGTTTATACGCAAATGTGAGTCAAGAAGCAGGGGCATTTTAATCGATATTAGAACGAGAAGGAGAGGTGCAGTGTGAACGCACAAGGAAACAATTGATGGGAGGGGGAGGGAAGGAGAAGGAGTGTATGTATTTTCAGCACGAAATGAAACAGGTGCGATCATACCAGCACCAATGCATCGGATTCTATCAGAACTCAGTAGGTAATGGTGCTTGGGCGAGAGTAGTACTAGCATGGGTTACCTCCTGCGAAGTCCTTATATTTCACCCATTTTCTTGTGAAGTCCTCGTGTTGCACCCATTTTTTTGCAGATGATTCTTTCGACATTACGCGCGACTTGAATTATGGTGCTCAGGTTTATTCGCAAATGTGAGTCACGGTGCCGTGGCATTTTACTTGATATTTGAACGAGAACGTGAGGTGCATTGCGCACGTACAAGGAAACAAATGATAGGAGGGGGAAGAAAGGAGAAGGAGTTTATGTATTTGCAGCGCGAAATTAAACAGGTGCGATCATACCAGCACTAATGCACCGGATCCCATAAGAACTCCGCAGTTAAGTGTGCTTGGGCGAGAGTAGTACTCGGATGGGTGGCCTCCTAGGAAGTCCTCGTGTCGCACTAATTTTTTTTTCAGACGGGTAGTTCGACGTTACGCGCGACTGGAACTAGGGTCCACTGGTTTATACGCAAATGTGAGTCAAGTAGCAGGGGCATTTTAATCGATATTAGAACGAGAAGGAGAGATGCAGAGTGCACGCACAAGGAAACAAATGACGGGAGGGGGGATGGAGGGAGAAAAAGTGTATGTATTTGCAGCGCAGAATGAAACATGAGCAATCATTCCAGCTCCAATGCAACGGATTCTATCAGAACTCCGCAAGTTAAGGGTGCTTGGGCGAGAGTAGCACTAGGATGGGTGACCTACTGCGAAGTCCTTATATTTCACCCATTTTCTTAGGAAGTCCTGTGTTGCACCCATTTTTTTGCAGATGATTCTTTCGACGATATGCGCGAGTTGAATTATGGTCCTCAGGTTTATTCGCAAATGTGAGTCACGGCACTGTAGCATTTTACTTGATATTAGAACGAGAACGGGAGCTGCAGTGCGCACGCACAAGGAAACAAATGACGGGAGGGGGACGAAAGGGGAATGAGTTTATCTATTTGCAGCGCGAAATTAAACAGATGAAATTATTCCAGCACTAATGCACCGGATCCCATCAGAACTCTGCAGTTAAGTGCGCTTGGGCGAGAGTTGTACTCGGATGGGTGACCTCTTGGGAAGTCCTCGTGTCGCACCAATTTTTTTTCAGACGGGTCGTTCGACGTTACGCGCGACTGGAACTAGGGTCCGCTGATTTATGCGCAAATGTGAGTCAAGAAGCAGGAGCATTTTAATCGATATTAGAACGAGAATGAGAGGTGAAGTGTGAACGCACAAGAAAATAAATGACCGGAGGGGGAAGAAAGGAGAAGGAGTGTATGTATTTGCAGTGCAAAATTAAACAGGTGCGATCATACCAGCACTAAAGCTCCGGATCCCGTCAGAACTCCGCAGTTAAGTGTGCTTGGGCGAGGGTAGTACTCGGATGGGTGACCACTTGGGAAGCCCTCGTGTTGCACCTATTTTTTTTCGGATGGGTTGTTCGACGTTACGCGCGAATGGAATTATAAACCGCTGGTTCATTTGCAAATGTGAGTCACAGTGCCGGGGCATATTACTAGATATTAGAACGAGAAAGAGAGATGCAGAGTGCACGCACAAGGAAACAAATGACGGGAAGGGGGATGGGAGGAGAAAGAGTGTATGTATTTGCAGTGCAGAATGAAACATGAGGGATCATACCAGCACTAATGCAACGGATTCTATCAGAACTCCGCAGTTAAGGGTGCTTGGGCGAAAAAAGTACTCGGATGGGTGACCTCCTGCGAAGTCCTTATATTTCACCCATTTTCTCGGGAGGTCCTCGTGTTGCACCCATCTTTTTGCAGATGATTCTTTCGACGTTACGCGCGACTTGATTTATGATCCGCAAGTTTATTCGCAAATGTGAATCACGGCGCCATGGCATTTTACTTGATATTAGAACGAGTACAGGTAGGTGCAGTGCGCACGCACAAGGAAACAAATGACGGGATGAGGAAGAAAAGAGAATGAGTGTATGTATTTGCAGCGCGAAATTAAACAGGTGGATCATAACAGCACTAATGCACCGGATCCCATCAGAACTCTGCAGTTAAGTGTGCTTGGGCGAGATTAGTACTCGGATGGGTGACCTCCTTGGAAGTCCTCGTGTCGCACCAATTTTTTTTTCAGACGGGTCGTTCGACGTTACGCGCGACTAGAACGATGGTCCGTTGGTTTATACGCAAATGTGAGTCAAGAAGCATGGGCATTTTAATCGATATTAGAACGAGAATGAGAGGTGAAGTGTGAACGCAAAAGGAAACAAATGATGGGATGGGGGATGGAGGGAGAAAAAGTGTATGTATTTGCAGCGCAGAATGAAACATGAGCAATCATACCAACACAAATGCAACAGATTCTATCAGAACTCCGCAAGTTAAGGGTGCTTTGGCGAGAGTAGCACTAGGATGGGTGACCTCCTTCGAAGTCCTTATATTTCACCTATTTTCTTTGGAAGTCCTCGTGTTGCACCCATTTTTTTGCAGATGATTCTTTCGACGATTCGCGCGACTTGAATTATGGTCCTCAGGTTTATTCACAAATGTGAGTCACGGCACCGTAGCATTTTACTTGATATTAGAACGAGCACGGGAGGTGCAGTGCGCACGCACAAGAAAACAAATGACGGGAGGGGGAAGAAAGGAGAAGGAGTTTATGTATTTGCAGCGCAGAATTAAATGGGTGCGATCATACCAGCACTAATGAACCGGATCCCATCAGAACTCCGCAGTTAAGTGTGCTTGGGCGAGAGTAGTACTCGGATGGGTGACCTCCTAGGAAGTCCTCGTGTCGCACCAATCTTTTTTCAGACGGGTCATTCGACGTTACGCGCGTTTGGAACTAGGGTCCGCTAGTTTATACACAAATGTGAGTCAAGAAGCAGGGGCATTTTAATCGATATTAGAACGAGAATGAGAGGTGAAGTGTGAACGCACAAGAAAACAAATGACGGGAGGGGGAAGAAAGGAGAAGGAGTTTATGTATTTGCAGCGCGAAATTAAACAGGTGCGATCATACCAGCACTAATGCACCGGATCCCATCAGAACTCCACAGTTAAGAGTTCTTGGGCGAGAGTAGTACTCGGATGGGTGTCCTCCTGGGAAGTCCTCGTGTCGCACTAATTTTTTTTTCAGACGGTTCGTTCGACGTTACGCGCGACTGGAACTAGGGTCCACTTGTTTATACGCAAATGTGAGTCAAGAAGCAGGGGCATTTTAATCGATATTAGAACGAGAAGGAGAGATGCAGAGTGCACGCACAAGGAAACAAATAACGGGAGGGGGGATGGAGGGAGAAAAAGTGTATGTATTTGCAGCGCAGAATGAAACATGAGCAATCATACCAGCACCAATGCAACGGATTCTATCAGAACTCTGCAAGTTGAGGGTGCTTGGGCGAGAGTAGCATTAGAATGGGTGAGCTCATGCGAAGTCCTTATATTTCACCCATTTTCTTAGGAAGTCCTCGTGTTCCACCCATTTTTTTGCAGATGATTCTTTCGACGATACGCGCGACCTGAATTATGGTCCTCAGGTTTATTCACAAATGTGAGTCACGGCACCGTAGCATTTTACTTGATATTAGAACGAGCACGGGAGGTGCAGTGCGCACGCACAAGGAAACAAATGACAGGAGGGGGAAGAAAGGAGAAGGAGTTTATGTATTTGCAGCGCGGAATTAAACGGGTGCGATCATACTAGCACTAATGCACCGGATCCCGTCAGAACTCTGCAGTTAAGTGTGCTTTGGCGAGAGTAGTACTCGGATTGGTGACCTCCTGGGAAGTCCTCGTGTCGCACCAATTTTTTTTCAGACGGGTCGTTCGACGTTACGCGCGACTGGAATTAGGGTCCGCTGGTTTATACGCAAATGTGAGTCAAGAAGCAGGGGCATTTTAATCGATATTAGAACGAGAAGGAGAGGTGCAGTGTGAACGCACAAGGAAACAATTGATGGGAGGGGGAAGGAAGGAGAAGGAGTGTATGTATTTTCAGCAAGAAATGAAACAGGTGCGATCATACCAGCACTAATGCAACGGATTCTATCAGAGCTCCGTAGGTAAGGGTGCTTGGGGGAGAGTAGTACTAGCATGGGTTACCTCCTGCGAAGTCCTTATATTTCACCCATTTTCTTGTGAAGTCCTCGTGTTGCACCCATTTTTTTGCAGATGATTCTTTCGACCTTACGCGCGACTTTAATTATGGTCCGCAGATTTATTCGCAAATATGAGTCACGGCGCCGTGGCATTTTATTTGAAATTAGAACGAGAACGGGAGGTGCAGTGCGCACGCACAACGAAACAAATGACGGGAGGGGGAAGAAAGGGGAATGAGTTTATGTATTTGCAGCCCAAAAATAAACAGGTGCGATCATACCAGCACTAATGCAGCAGATCCCATCAGAACTCCGCAGTTATGTGTGCCTTGGCGAGAGTAGTACTCGGATTGGTGACCTCCTAGGAAGTCCTCGTGTCGCACTAATTTTTTTTCAGACGGGTCGTTCGACGTTACGCGCGACTGGAACTAGGGTCCACTGGTTTATACGGAAATGTGAGTCAAGAAGCAGGGGCATTTTAATCGATATTAGAACGAGAAAGAGAGGTGCAGTGTGAACGCACAAGGAAACAATTGATGCGAGGGGGAGGGAAGGAGAAGGAGTGTTTGTATTTTCAGCACGAAATGAAACAGGTGCGATCATACCAGCACTAATTCAACGGATTCCATCAGAACTCCGTAGGTAAGGGTGCTTGGGTGAGAGTAGTACTAGCATGGGTTACCTTCTCCGAAGTCCTTATATTTCACCCATTTTCTTGTGAAGTCCACGTGTTACACCCATTTTTTTGCAGATGATTCTTTCGACGTTACGCGCGACTTGAATTATGGTCCTCAGGTTTATTCGCAAATGTGATTCTCGGCGCTGTAGCATTTTACTTGATATTAGAACGAGAACGGGAGGTTCAGTGCGCACGCAGAAGGACACAAATGACGGGAGGGGGAAGAAAGGGGAATGAGTTTATGTATTTGCAGTGCGAAATTAAACAGGTGCCATCATACCAGCACTAATGCACCGGATCCCATCAGAACTCCGCAGTGAAGTGTGCTTGGGCGAGATTAGTACTCGGATGGGTAACCTCCTGGGAAGTCCTCGTGTCACATTAATTTGTTTTCAGACGGGTCGTTCAACGGTACGCGCGTCTGGAACTAGGGTCCGCTGGTTTATACGCAAATGTGAGTCAAGAAGCAGGGGCATTTTAATCGATATTAGAACGAGAATGAGAGGTGAAGTGTGAATGCACAAGGAAACAAATGATGGGAGGGGGGAAGGGAAGAAGGAGTGTATGTATTTTCAGCACGAAATTAAACAGGTGCGGTCACACCAGCACAAATGCACCGGATCCCATCAGAACTCCGCAGTTAAGTGTGCTTTGGCGAAAGTAGTACAATGATGGGTTACCTCCTGGGAAGTTCTCGTGTTGCATCCATTTTCTTTTTTTCAGATGTGCCGTTCGACGTTACGCGCGACTTTAATTATGGTCCGCAGATTTATTCGCAATTGTGAGTCACGGCGCCGTGGCATTTTACTTGATATTTGAACGAGAACGAGAGGTGCAGTGCGCACGCACAAGGAAACAAATGACGGGAGGGGGAAGAAATGAGAAGGAGTTTATGTATTTGCAGCGCAAAATTAAACAGGTGCGATCATACCAGCACTAATGCTCCGGATCCCATTAGAACTCCGCAATTAAGTGTGCTTGGGCGAGAGTAGTACTCGGATGGGTGACATCCTGGGAAGTCCTCGTGTCGCACTAATTTTTTTTTTCAGACGGGTCGTTCGACGTTACGCGCAACTGGAACTAGGGTCCATTGGTTTATACGCAAAGGTGAGTCAAGAAGCAGGGGCATTTTAATCGATATTAGAACGAGAAGGAGAGATGCAGAGTGCACGCACAAGGAAACAAATGACGGGAGGGGGGATGGAGGGAGAAAAAGTGTATGTATTTGCAGCGCAGAATGAAAGATGAGCAATCATACCAGAACCAATGCAACGGATTCTATCAGAACTCCGCAAGTTAAGGGTCCTTGGGCAAGACTAGCACTAGGATGGGTGACCTCCTGCGAAGTCCTTATATTTCACCCATTTTCATAGGAAGTCCTCGTATTGCACCCATTTTTTTGCAGATGATTCTTTCGACGATACGCGCGACTTGAATTATGGTCCTCAGGTTTATTCGCAAAAGTGAGTCACGGCACCGTAGCATTTTACCTGATATTAGAACTAGCACGGGAGGTGCAGTGCGCACGCACAAGGAAACAAATGATGGGAGGGGGAAGAAAGGAGAAGGAGTTTATGTATTTACAGTGCGGAATTAAACGGGTGCGATCATACCAGCACTAATCCACCGGATCCCATCAGAACTCCGCAGTTATGTGTGCTTGGGCGAGAGTAGTACTCGGATGGGTGACCTCCTGGGAAGTTCTCGTGTCGCACCAATTTTTTTTCAGACGGGTCATTCGACGTTACGCACGACTGGAACTAGGGTCCGCTGGTTTATACGCAAATGTGAGTCAAGAAGAAGGGGCATTTTAATCGATATTAGAACGAGAAGGAGAGGTGCAGTGTGAACGCACAAGGAAACAATTGATGGGAGGGAAGGAGAAGGAGTGTATGTATTTTCAGCACCAAATGAAACAGGTGCGATCATACCAGCACCAATGCAACGGATTCTCTCAGAACTCCGTAAGTAAGGGTGCTTGGGCGAGAGTAGTACTAGCATGGGTTACCTCCTGCGAAGTCCTTATATTTCACCCATTTTCTTGTGAAGTCCTCGTGTTGCACCCATTTTTTTGCAGATGATTCTTTCGACGATACGCGCGACTTGAATTATGGTCCTCAGGTTTATTCGCAAATGTGAGTCACGACACCGTAGCATTTTACTTGATATTAGAAGGAGCACGGGAGGTGCAGTTCGCGCGCACAAGGAAACAAATGACGGGAGGGGGAAGAAAGGAGAAGGAGTTTATGTATTTGCAGCGCGAAATTAAACAGGTGCGATCATACCAGCACTAATGCACCGGATCCCATCAGAACTCCGCAGTTAAGTGTGCTTTGGCGAAAGTAGTACAATGATGGGTTACCTCCTGGGAAGTTCTCGTGTTGCACCCATTTTCTTTTTTTCATATGTGTCGTTCGACGTTACGCGCGTCTTTAATTATGGTCCTCAGGTTTATTCGCAAATGTGAGTCACGACACCGTAGCATTTTACTTGATATTAGAACGAGCACGGGAGGTGCAGTTCGCACGCACAAGGAAACAAATGAAGGGAGGGGGAAGAAAGGAGAAGGAGTTTATGTATTTGCAGCGCGAAATTAAACAGGTGCGATCATACCAGCACTAATGCACCGGATCCCATCAGAACTCCACAGTTAAGAGTTCTTGGGCGAGAGTAGTACTCGGATGGGTGTCCTCCTGGGAAGTCCTCGTGTCGCACTAATTTTTTTTTCAGACGGTTCGTTCAACGTTACGCGCGACTGGAACTAGGGTCCACTTGTTTATACGCAAATGTGAGTCAAGAAGCAGGGGCATTTTATTCGATATTAGAACGAGAAGGAGAGATGCAGAGTGCACGCACAAGGAAACAAATAACGGGAGGGGGGATGGAGGGAGAAAAAGTGTATGTATTTGCAGCGCAGAATGAAACATGAGCAATCATACCAGCACCAATGCAACGGATTCTATCAGAACTCCGCAAGTTGAGGGTGCTTGGGCGAGAGTAGCATTAGAATGGGTGAGCTCATGCGAAGTCCTTATATTTCACCCATTTTCTTAGGAAGTCCTCGTGTTCCACCCATTTTTTTGCAGATGATTCTTACGACGATACGCGCGACCTGAATTATGGTCCTCAGGTTTATTCACAAATGTGAGTCACGGCACCGTAGCATTTTACTTGATATTAGAACGAGCACGGGAGGTGCAGTGCGCACGCACAAGGAAACAAATGATAGGAGGGGGAAGAAAGGAGAAGGAGTTTATGTATTTGCAGCGCGGAATTAAACGGGTGCGATCATACCAGCACTAATGCACCGGATCCCGTCAGAACTCCGCAGTTAAGTGTGCTTTGGCGAGAGTAGTACTCGGATTGGTGACCTCCTGGGAAGTCCTCGTGTCGCACCAATTTTTTTTCAGACGGGTCGTTCGACGTTACGCGCGACAGGAATTAGGGTCCGCTTGTTTATACGCAAATGTGAGTCAAGAAGCAGGGGCATTTTAATCGATATTAGAACGAGAAGGAGAGGTGCAGTGTGAACGCACAAGGAAACAATTGATGGGAGGGGGAAGGAAGGAGAAGGAGTGTATGTATTTTCAGCAAGAAATGAAACAGGTGCGATCATACCAGCACTAATGCAACGGATTCTATCAGAGCTCCGTAGGTAAGGGTGCTTGGGGGAGAGTAGTACTAGCATGGGTTACCTCCTGCGAAGTCCTTATATTTCACCCATTTTCTTGTGAAGTCCTCGTGTTGCACCCATTTTTTTGCAGATGATTCTTTCGACCTTACGCGCGACTTTAATTATGGTCCACAGATTTATTCGCAAATATGAGTCACGGCGCCGTGGCATTTTACTTGAAATTAGAACGAGAACGGGAGGTGCAGTGCGCACGCACAACGAAACAAATGACGGGAGGGGGAAGAAAGGGGAATGAGTTTATGTATTTGCAGCCCAAAATTAAACAGGTGCGATCATACCAGCACTAATGCACCAGATCCCATCAGAACTCCGCAGTTATGTGTGCCTTGGCGAGAGTAGTACTCGGATTGGTGACCTCCTAGGAAGTCCTCGTGTCGCACTAATTTTTTTTTCAGACGGGTCGTTCGACGTTACGCACGACTGGAACAAGGGTCCACTGGTTTATACGCAAATGTGAGTCAAGAAGCAGGGGCATTTTAATCGATATTAGAACGAGAAAGAGAGATGCAGAGTGCGCGCACAAGGAAACAAATGACGCGAGGGGGGATGGAGGTAGAAAAAGTATATGTATTCGCAGCGCAGAATGAAACATGAGCAATCATACCAGCACCAATGCAACGGATTCTATCAGAACTCCGCGAGTTAAAGGTGCTTGGGCGAGAGTAGCACTAGGATGGGTGACTTCCTGCGAAGTCCTTATATTTCACCCATTTTCTTAGGAAGTCCTCATGTTGCACCCATTTTTTTGCAGATGATTCTTTCGACGATACGCGCGACTTGAATTATGGTCCTCAGGTTTATTCACAAATGTGAGTCATGGCACCGTAGCATTTTACTTGATATTTGAACGAGCACGGGAGGTGCAGTGCGCACGCACAAGGAAACAAATGACGGGAGGGGGAAGAAAGGAGAAGGAGTTTATGTATTTGCAGCGTGGAATTAAACGGGTGCGATCATACCAGCACTAATGCACCGGATCCCGTCAGAACTCTGCAGTTAAGTGTGTTTGGGCGAGAGTAGTACTCGGATGGGAGACCTCTTGGGAAGTCCTCGTGTGCACTAATTTTTTTTTTCAGACGGGTCGTTCGACGTTACGCGCGACTAGAACTAGGGTCCACTGGTTTATACGCAAATGTGAGTCAAGAAGCAGGGGCATTTTAATCGATATTAGAACGAGAAGGAGAGATGCAGAGTACACGCACAAGGAAACGAATGACGGGAGGGGGGATGGAGGGAGAAAAAGTGTATGTATTTGCAGCGCAGAATGAAACATGAGCAATCATACCAGCACCAATGCAACGGATTCTATCAGAACTCCGCAAGTTGAGGGTGCTTGGGCGAGAGTAGCCCTAGAATGGGTGAGGTCATGCGAAGTCCTTATATTTCACCCATTTTCTTAGGAAGTCCTCGTGTTCCACCCATTTTTTTGCAGATGATTCTTTTGACGATACGCGCGACTTGAATTATGGTCCTCAGGTTTATTCATAAAATGTGAGTCACGGCACCGTAGTATTTTACTTTATATTAGAAGGAGCACGGGAGGTGCAGTGCGCACGCACAAGGAAACAAATGACAGGAGGGGGAAGAAAGGAGAAGGAGTTTATGTATTTGCAGCGCGGAATTAAAGGGGTGCGATCATACCAGCACTAATGCACCGGATCCCGTCAGAACTCCGTAGTTAAGTGTGCTTTGGCGAGAGTAGTACTCGGATTGGTGACCTCCTGGGAAGTCCTCGTGTCGCACCAATTTTTTTTCAGACGGGTCGTTCGACGTTACGCGCGACTAGAACTAGTGTCCGCTGGTTTATACGCAAATGTGAGTCAAGAAGCAGGGGCATTTTAATCGATATTATAACGAGAAGGAGAGGTGCAGTGTGAACGCACAAGGAAACAATTGATGGGAGGGGGAAGGAAGGAGAAGGAGTGTATGTATTTTCAGCAAGAAATGAAACAGGTGCGATCATACCAGCACTAATGCAACGGATTCTATCAGAACTCCGTAGGTAAGGGTGCTTGGGGGAGAGTAGTACTAGCATGGGTTACCTCCTGCGAAGTCCTTATATTTCACCCATTTTCTTGTGAAGTCCTCGTGTTGCACCCATTTTTTTGCAGATGATTCTTTCGACGTTACGCGCGACTTGAATTATGGTCCTCAGGTTTATTCGCAAATGTGAGTCACGGCGCTGTATAATTTTACTTGATATTAGAACGAGAACGGGAGGTGCAGTGCGCACGCACAAGGAAATAAATAACGGGAGGGGGAATAAGGGAGAAGGAGTTTATGTATTTGCAGCACGAAATTAAACAGGTTCGATCATACCAGCACTAATGCACCGGATTCCATCAGAACTCCGCAGTTAAGTGTGCTTGGGCGAGAGTAGTAGTCGAATGGGTTACCTCTTGGGAAGTCCTCGTGTCGCACTAATTTCTTTTTCAGACGGGTCGTTCGACGTTACGCGCGACTGGAACAAGGGTCCACTGGTTTATACTCAAATGTGAGTCAAGAAGCAGGGGCATTTTAATCGATATTAGAACGAGAAAGAGAGATGCAGAGTGCACGCACAAGGAAACAAATGACGGGAGGGGGGATGGAGGTAGAAAAAGTATATGTATTCGCAGCACAGAATGAAACATGAGCAATCATACCAGCACCAATGCAACGGATTCTATCAGAACTCCGCCAGTTAAAGGTTCTTGGGCGAGAGTAGCACTAGGATGGGTGACTTCCTAAGAAATCCTTATATTTCACCCATTTTCTTAGGAAGTCCTCGTGTTGCACCCATTTTTTTGCAGATGATTCTTTCGACGATACGCGCGACTTGAATTATGGTCCTCAGGTTTATTGGCAAATTTGAGTCACGCCACCATAGCATTTTACTTGATATTAGAACGAGAACGGGAGGTGCAGTGCGCACGCACAAGGAAACAAATGACGGGAGGGGGAAGAAAGGAGAAGGAGTTTATGTATTTGCAGCGCGAAATTAAAAGGGTGCGATCAAACCAACACAAATGCAACGGATCCCATCAGAACTCCGTAGTTAAGTGTGCTTTGGCGAAAGTAGTACAATGATGGGTTACCTCCTGGGAAGTTCTCGTGTTGCACCCATTTTCTTTTTTTCAGATGTGTCGTTCGACGTTACGCGCGACTTTAATTATGGTTCGCAGATTTATTCGCAAATGTGAGTCACGGCGCCGTGGCATTTTACTTGATATTTGAACGAGAACGAGAAAGAGAGATGCAAAGTGCACGCACAAGGAAACAAATGACGGGAGGGGGGATGGAAGGAGAAAGAGTTTATGTATTTGCAGCGCGAAATTAAATGGGTGCGATCATACCAGCACTATTGCACCGGATCCCATCAGAACTCCGCAGTTAAGTGTGCTTGGGCGAGTGTAGTACTCGGATGTGTGACCTCTTGGGAAGTCCTCGTGTCGCACTAATTTTTTTTTCAGATGGGTCGTTCGACGTTACGAGCGACTGGAACTAGGGTCCACTGGTTTATACGCAAATGTGAGTCAAGAAGCAAGGGCATATTAATCGATATTAGAACGAGAAAGAGAGATGCAAAGTGCACGCACAAGGAAACAAATGACGGGAGGGGGGATGGAGGAAGAAAAAGTGTATGTATTTGCAGCGCAGAATGAAACATGAGCAATCATACCAGCACCAATGCAACGGATTCTATCAGAACTCCGCAAGTTAAGGGTGCTTGGGCGAGAGTAGCACTAGGATGGGTGACCTCCTGCGAAGTCCTTATATTTTACCCATTTTCTTAGGAAGTCCTCGTGTTGCACCCATTGTTTTGCAGATGATTCTTTCGACGATACGCGCGACTTGAATTATGGTCCTCAGGTTTATTCGCAAATGTGAGTCACGGCACCGTAGCATTTTACTTGATATTAGAACGAGCACGGGAGGTGCAGTGCGCACGCACAAGGAAACAAATGACGGGAGGGGGAAGAAAGGAGAAGGAGTTTATGTATTTGCAGCGCGGAATTAAACGGGTGTGATCATACCAGCACTAATGCACCGGATCCCATCAGAACTCCACAGTGAAGTGTGCTTGGGCGAGAGTAGTACTCGGATGGGTGACCTCCTGGGAAGTCCTCGTGTCGCACCAATTTTTTTTCAGACGGGTCGTTCGACGTTACGCGCAACTTGAACTAGGGTCCGCTGGTTTATACTCAAATGTGAATCAAAAAGTAGGGGCATTTTAATCGATATTAGAACGAGAAGGAGAGGTGCAGTGTGAACGCACAAGGAAACAATTGATGGGAGGCGGAGGGAAGGAGAAGGAGTGTATGTATTTTCAGCACGAAATGAAACAGGTGCGATCATACCAGCACTAATGCAACGGATTATATCAGAACTCCGTAGGTAAGGGTACTTGAGCGAGAGTAGTACTAGCATGGGTTATCTCCTGCGAAGTCCTTATATTTCAATAATTTTCTTGTGAAGTCCTCGTGTCGCACCAATTTTTTTTTTTCAGACCGGTCGTTCGACGTTACACGCGTCTGGAACTAGGGTCCGCATGTTTATACGCAAATGTGAGTCATGAAGCTGGGGCATTTTAATCGATATTAGAACGAGAATGAGAAGTGAAGTGTGAACGCACATGAAAACAAATGACGGGAGGGGGAAGAAAGGCAAAGGAGTGTATGTATTTGCAGTGCGAAATTAAACAGGTGCGATCATACCAGCACTAAAGCCCCGGATCCCATCAGAACTCCGCAGTTAAGTGTGATTGGCGAAATTAGTACTCTGATGGTTGACCTCCTGGGAAGTCCTCGAGTCGCACCAATTTTTTTTCAGACGGGTTGTTCGACGTTACGCGCGTCTGGAACTAGGGTCCGCTGGTTTATACGCAAATGTGAGTCAAGAAGCAGGGGCATTTCAATCGATATTAGAACGAGAATGAAAGGTGAAGTGTGAACGCACAAAAACAAATGACGGGAGGGGGAAGAAAAGAGAAGGAGTGTATGTATTTGCAGCGCAAAATTAAATAGGTGCGATCATACCAGCACAAAAGCTCCGGATCCCATCAGAACTCCGCAGTTAAGTGTGCTTGGACGAGAGTAGTACTTGGATGGGTGACCACCTGGGAAGCCCCCGTGTTGCTCCTATTTTTTTTCGGATGGGTTGTTCGACGATACGCGCGAATGGAATTATAAACTGCTGGTTCATTTGCATAGGTGAGTCACGGTGCCGGGGCATATTACTTAATATTAGAACGAGAAAGAGAGATGCAAAGTGCACGCACAAGGAAACAAATGACGGGAGGGGGGATGGAAGGAGAAAGAGTTTATGTATTTGCAGCGCAAAATTAAACGTGTGCGATCATACCAGCACTAATGCACCGGATCCCATCAGAACTCCGCAGTTAATTGTGCTTGGGCGAGAGTAGTACTCGAATGGGTGACCTCCTGGGAAGTCCTCGTGTCGCACTAATTTTATTTTTCAGACGGGTCGTTCGACGTTAAGCGCGACTTTAACGAGGGTCCACTGGTTTATATGCAAATGTGAGTCAAGAAGCAGGGGCATTTTAATCGATATTAGAACGAGAAGGAGAGATGCAGAGTGCACGCACAAGGAAACAAATGACGGGAAGGGGGATGGAGGGAGAAAAAGTGTATGTATTTGCAGCGCAGAATGAAACATGAGCAATCATACCAGCACCAATGCAACGGATTCTATCAGAACTCCCCAAGTTAAGGGTGCTTGGGCGAGAGTAGCACTAGGATGGGTGACCTCCTGCGAAGTCCTTATATTTCACCCTTTTTCTTAGGAAGTCCTCGTGTTGTACCCATTTTTTTGCAGATTATTCTTTCGACAATACGCGCGACTTGAATTATGGTCCTCAGGTTTATTCGCAAATGTGAGTCACGGCACCGTAGCATTTTACTTGATATTAGAACGAGCACGGGAGGTGCAGTGCGCACGCACAAGGAAACAAATGACGGGAAGGGGAAGAAAGGATAAGGAGTTTATGTATTTGCAACGCAAAATTAAATTGGTGCGATCATACCAGCACTAATGCACCAGATCCCATCAGAACTCCGCAGTTAAGTGTGCTCGGGCGAGAGTAGTACTCGGATGGGTGACCTTCTGGGAAGTCCTCGTGTCGTACCAATTTTTTTTCAGACGGGTCGTTCAACATTATGCGCGACTGGAACTGGGGTCCGCTGGTTTATACGCAATTGTGAGGCAAGAAGCAGGGGCATTTTAATCGATATTAGAATGAGAATGAGAGGTGCAGTGTGAACGCACAAGGAAATAAATGATGGGAGGGGGGGAGGGAAGAAGGAGTGTATGTATTTTCAGCACCAAATTAAACAGGTGCGGTCACACCAGCACAAATGCACCGGATCCCATCAGAACTCCTTAGTTAAGTGTGCTTTGGCGAAAGTAGTACAATGATGGGTTACCTCCTGCGAAGTTCTCGTGTTGCACCCATTTTCTTTTCTTCAGATGTGCCGTTCGACGTTACGCGCGACTTTAATTATGGTCCGCAGATTTATTCGCAAATGTGAGTCACGGCGCCGTGGCATTTTACTTGATATTTGAACAAGAACGAGAGGTGCAGTGCGCACGCACAAGGAAACAAATGACGGGAGGGGGAAGAAAGGAGAAGGAGTGTATGTTTTTGCAGCGCGAAATGAAACAGGTGCGATCATACCAGCACAAATGCAACGGATTCTATCAGAACTCCGTAGGTAAGGATGCTTGGGCGAGAGTAGTACTAGCATGGGTTACCTCCTGCGAAGTCCTTATATTTCACCCATTTTCTTGTGATGTCCTCGTGTTGCACCCATTTTTTTGCAGATGATTCTTTCGATGTTACGCGCGACTTGAATTATGCGCCTCAGGTTTATTCGCAAATGTGAGTCACGGCGCTGTAGCATTTTACTTGATATTAGAACGAGAACGGGAGGTGCAGTGCGGACGCACAAGGAAACAAATGACGGGAGGAGGAAGAAAGGGGAATAAGTTTATGTATTTGTAGCGCAAAATTAAACAGGTGCGATCATACCAGCACTAATGCACCGGATCCCATCAGAACTCCGCAGTGAAGTGTGCTTTGGCGAGATTAGTACTCGGATGGGTGACCTCCTGGGAAGTCCTCGTGTCGCACAAATTTTTTTTCAGACGGGTCGTTCGATGTTACGCGCGTCTGGAACTAGGGTCCGCTGGTTTATACGCAAATGTGAGTCAAGAAGCAGGGGCATTTTAATCGATATTAGAACGAGAATGAGAGGTGAAGTGTGAACGCACAAGGAAACAAATGACGGGAGGGGGAAGAAAGGAGAAGGAGTGTATGTATTTGCAGCGCGAAATTAAAAAGGTGCGATCATACCAGCACTAAAGCTCCGGATCCCATCAGAACTCCGCAGTTAAGTGTGCTTGGGCGAGAGTAGTACTCGGATGGGTCACCACCTGGGAAGCCCTCGTGTTGCACCTATTTCTTTTTTCGGATGGGTTGTTCGACGTTACGCGCGAATGGAATTATAAACCGCTGGTTCATTTGCAAAGGTGAGTCACGGTGCCGGGGCATATTACTTGATATTAGAACGAGAAAGAGAGATGCAGAGTGCACGCACAAGGAAACAAATGACGGGAGGGGAGTTGGAAGGAGAAAGAGTGTATGTATTTGCAGTGCAGAATAAAACATGAGGGATCATACCAGCACTAATGCAACGGATTCTATCAGAACTCCGCAGTTAAGGGTGCTTGGGCGAGAAAAGTACTCGGATGGGTGACCTCCTGCGAAGTCCTTATATTTCACCCATTTTCTTTGGTGGTCCTCGTGTTGCACCCATCTTTTTGCAGATGATTCTTTCGACGTTACGCGCGACTTGATTTATAGTCTGCAGGTTTATTCGCAAATGTGAGTCACGGCGCCGTTGCATTTTACTTGATATTAGAACGAGGACGGGAAGTGCAGTGCGCACGCACAAGGAAACAAATTACGGGATGAGGATGAAAAGAGAGGGAGTGTATGTATTTGAAGCGCAAAATTAAACAAGTGGCATCATACCAGCACTAATGCACTGGATCCCATCAGAACTCTGCAGTTAAGTGTACTTTGGCGAGAGTAGTACAAGGATGGGTGACCTCTTGGGAAGTCCTCGTATCGCAACAATTTTTTTTCAGATGGGTTGTTCGACGTTACGCGCGACTGGAACTATGGTCCGCTGGTTTATATGCAAATGTGAGTCAAGAATCAGGGGCATTTTAATCGATATTAGAACGAGAAGGAGAGGTGCAGTGTGAACGCACAAGGAAACAAATGATGGGAGGGGGGGAGGGAAGAAGGAGTGTATGTATTTTCAGCACAAAATTAAACAGGTGCGGTCACACCAGCACAAATGCACCAGATCCCATCAGAACTCCGCAGTTAAGTGTGCTTTGGCGAAAGTAGTACAATGATGGGTTACCTCCTGGGAAGTTCTCGTGTCGCACCCATTTTCTTTTTTTCAGATGTGCCGTTCGACATTACGCGCGACTTTAATTATGGTCCGCAGATTTTTTCGCAAATGTGAGTCACGGCGCCGTGGCATTTTACTTGATATTTGAACGAGAACGAGAGGTGCAGTGCGCACGCACAAGGAAACAAATGACGGGAGGGGGGATGAAGGGAGAAAAAGTGTATGTATTTGCAGCGCATAATGAAACATGAGCAATCATACCCGCACCAATGCAACGGATTCTATCAGAACTCCGCAAGTTAAGGGTGCTTGGGCGAGAGTAGCACTAGGATGGGTGACCTCCTGCGAAGTCCTTATATTTCACCCATTTTCTTAGGAAGTCCTCGTGTTGCACCCATTTTTTTGCAGATGATTCTTTCGACGATACGCTCGACTTGAATTATGGTCCTCAGGTTTATTCGCAAATGTAAGTCACGGCACCGTAGCATTTTACTTTATATTAGAACGAGCACGGGAGGTGCAGTGCGCACGCACAAGGAAACAAATGACGGGAGGGGGGATGGAGGGTGAAAAAGTGTATGTATTTGCAGCGCAGAATGAAACATGAGCAATCATACCAGCACCAATGCAACGGATTCTATCAGAACTCCCCAAGTTAAGGGTGCTTGGGCGAGAGTAGCACTAGGATGGGTGACCTCCTGCGAAATCCTTATATTTCACAAATTTTCTTAGGAAGTCCTTGTGTTGCACCCATTTTTTTGCAGATGATTCTTTCGACGATACGCGCGACTTGAATTATGGCCCTCAGGTTTATTCGCAAATGTGAGTCACGGCACCGTAGCATTTTACTTTGTATTAGAAGGAGCACGGGAGGTGCAGTGCGCAGCACAAGGAAACAAATGACGGGAGGGGGAAGAAAGGGGAATGAGTTTATGTATTTGCAGCGCAAAATTAAACAGGTGCGATCATACCAGCACAAATGCACCGGATCTCATCAGAACTCCGCAGTTAAGTGTGCTTTGCTGAAAGTAGTACAATGATGGGTTACCTCGTGGGAAGTTCTCGTGTTGCGCCCATTTTTTTTTTCAGATGTGTCGTTCGACGTTACGCGCGACTTTAATTATGGTCCGCAGATTTATTCGCAAATGTGAGTCACGGCGCCGTGACATTGTACTTGATATTTGAACGAGAACGAGAGGTGCAGTGCGCACGCACTTGGAAACAAATGAGGGGAGGGGGAAGAAAGGAAAAGGAATTTATGTATTTGCAGCGCGAAATTAAACAGGTGTGATCATACCAGCACTAATGCACCGGATCCCATCAAAACTCCGCAGTTAAGTGTGCTTGGGCGAGAGTAGTACTCGGATGGGTGACCTCCTGCGAAGTCCTCGTGTCGCACCAATTTTTTTTCAGACGAGTCGTTCGACGTTACGCGCCACTGGAACTAGGTTCCGCTGGTTTATACGCAAATGTGAGTAAAAAAGCAGGGGCATTTTAATCGATATTAGAACGAGAAGGAGAGGTGCAGTGTGAACGCACAAGGAAACAATTGATGGGAGGGGGAGGGAAGGAGAAGGAGTGTATGTATTTTCAGCACGAAATGAAACAGGTGCGATCATACCAGCACTAATGCAACGGATTCTATCATAACTCCGTAGGTAAGGGTGCTTGGGCGAGAGTAGTACTAGCATGGGTTACCTCCTGCGAAGTCCTTATATTTCACCCATTTTCTTAGGAAGTTCTCGTGTTGCACCCATTTTTTTGCAGATGATTCTTTCGACGATACGCGCGACTTGAATTATGGTCCTCAGGTTTATTCGCAAATGTAAGTCACGGCAACGTAGCATTTTACTTTATATTAGAAGGAGCACGGGAGGTGCAGTGCGCACGCACAAGGAAACAAATGACGGGAGGGGGAAGAAATGGGAATGAGTTTATGTATTTGCAGCGCAAAATTAAACAGGTGCGATCATACCAGCACAAATGCACCGGATCCCATCAGAACTCCGCAGTTAGGTGTGCTTTGGTGAAAGTAGTACAATGATGGATTACCTCGTGGGAAGTTCTCGTGTTGCACCCATTTTCTTTTTTTTCAGATGTGTCGTTCGACGTTACGCGCGACTTTAATTATGGTCCGAAGATTTATTCGCAAATGTGAGTCACGGCGTCGTGGCATTGTACTTGATATTTGAACGAGAACGAGAGGTGCAGTGCGCACGCACTTGGAAACAAATGACGGGAGGGGGAAGAAAGGAGAAGGAATTTATGTATTTGCAGCGCGAAATTAAACAGGTGCGATCATACCAGCATTAATGCTCCGGATCCCATCAGAACTCCGCAGTTAAGTGTGCTTGGGCGAGGGTAGTACTCGGATGGGTGACTACCTGGGAAGCCCTCGTGTTGCACCTTTTTTTTTTCGGATGGGTTGTTCGACGTTACGCGCGAATGGAATTATAAACCGCTGGTTCATTTGCAAAGGTGAGTCACGGTGCCGGGGCATATTACTTGATATTAGAACGAGAAAGAGAGATGCAGAGTGCACGCACAAGAAAACAAATGACGGGAGGGGGGATAGAATGAGAAAGAATGTATGTATTTGCAGTGCGGAATGAAACATGAGGGATCATACCAGCACTAATGCAACGGAATCTATCAGAACTCCGTAGTTAAGGGTGCTTGGGCGAGAAAAGTACTCGGATGGATGACCTCCTGCGAAGTCCTTATATTTCACCCATTTTCTTGGGAGATCCTCGTGTTGCACCCATCTTTTTGCAGATGATTCTTTCGACGTTACGGGCGACTTGATTTATGGTCCGCAGGTTTATTCGCAAATGTGAGTCACGGAGCCGTGGCATTTTACTTGATATTAGAAGGAGAAGGAATTTATGTATTTGCAGCGCAAAATTAATCAGGTGCGATCATACCACCACTAATGCACCGGATCCCATCAGAACTCCGCAGTTAAGTGTGCTTGGGCGAGAGTAGTACTCGGATGGGTGACCTCTTGGGAAGTCCTTGTGTCGCACTAATTTTTTTTTTCAGACAGGTCGTTCGACGTTATGCGCTACTGGAACTAGGGTCCACTAGTTTATACACAAATGTGAGTCAAGAAGCAGGGGCATTTTAATCGATATTAGAACGAAAAGGAGAGATGCAGAGTGCACGCACAAGGAAACAAATGACGGGAGGGGGGATGGAGGGAGAAAAAGTGTATGTATTTGCAGCGCAGAAAGAAACATGAGCAATCATACCAGCACCAATGCAACGGATTCTATCAGAACTCCGCAAGTTAAGGGTGCTTGGGCGAGAGTAGCACTAAGATGGGTGACCTCCTGCGAAGTCCTTTTATTTCACCCATTTTCTTAGGAAGTTCTCGTGTTGCAACCATTTTTTTGCAGATGATTCTTTCGACGATACGCACGACATGAATTATGGTCCTCAGGTTTATTCGCAAATGTGAGTCACGGCACCGTAGCATTTTACTTGATATTAGAACGAGCACGGGAGGTGCAGTGCGCAGGCACAAGGAAACAAAAGACGGGAGGGGGGATGGAGGGAGAAAAAGTGTATGCATTTGCAGCGTAGAAAGAAACATGAGCAATCATACCAGCACCAATGCATCGGATTCTATCAGAACTCTGCAAGTAAATTGTGCTTGGGCGAGAGTAGCACTAGGATGGGTGACCTCCTGCGAAGTCCTTATATTTCACCCATTTTCTTAGGAAGTCCTTGTGTTGCACCCATTTTTTTGCAGATGATTCTTTCGACGTTACGCGCGACTTGAATTATGGTCCTCAGGTTTATTCGCAAATGTGAGTCACGGCGCTATAGCATTTTACTTGATATTAGAACGAGAACGGGAGGTACAGTGCGCACGCACAAGGAAACAAATGACGGGAGGGGGAAGAAAGGGCAATGAGTTTATGTATTTGCAGCGCAAAATTAAACAGGTGGGATCATACCAGCACTAATGCACCGGATCCCATCAGAACTCCGCAGTGAAGTGTGCTTGGGCGAGATTAGTACTCGGATGGGTTAACTCCTGGGAAGTCCTCGTGTCGCACCAATTTTTTTCAGACGGGTTGTTCGACGTTACACGCATCTGGAACTAGGGTCCGCTGGTTTATACGCAAATGTGAGTCAAGAAGCAGGGGCATTTTAATCGATATTAGAACGAGAATGAGAGGTGAAGTGTGAACACACAAGGAAACAAATGACGGGAGGGAGAAGAAAGGAGAAGGAGTGTATGTATTTCCAGCGCGAATTTAAACAGGTGCGATCTTACCAGCACTAAAGCCCTGGATATGATCAGAACTCCGCAGTTAAGTGTGCTTGGGCGAGCGTAGTACTCAGATGGGTGACCACTTGGGATGCCCTCGTGTTGCACCTATTTTTTTTTGGATGGGTTTTTCGACGTTATGCGCGAATGGAATTATAAACCGCTGGTTCATTTGCAAAGGTGAGTCACGGTGTCAGGGCATATTACTTGATATTAGAACGAGAAAGAGAGATGTAGAGTGCACGCACAAGGAAACAAATGACAGGAGGGGGGATGGAAGGAGAAAGAGTGTATGTATTTGCAGTGCAGAATGAAACATGAGGGATCATACCAGCACTAATGCAACGGATTCTATCAGAACTCCGCAGTTAAGGGTGCTTGGGCGAGAAAAGTACTCGGATGGGTGACCTCCTGCGAAGTCCTTATATTTCACCCATTTTCTTGGGAGGTCGTCGTATTGCACCCATCTTTTTGCAGATGATTCTTTCGATGTTACGCGCGACTTGATTTATGGTCTGCAGGTTTATTCGCAAATGTGAGTCACGGCGCCGTGGCATTTTACTTGATATTAGAACGAGTACGGGAGGTGCAGTGCGCACGCACAAGGAAACAAATGACGGGAGGAGGAAGAAAAGAGAAGGAGTGTATGTATTTAAAGCGCAAAATTAAACAAGTGGCATCATACGAGCACTAATGCACCGGATCCCATCAGAACTCCGCAGTTAAGTGTGCTTTGGTGAAAGTAGTACAATGATGGGTTACCTCCTGGGAAGTTCTCGTGTTGCACCCATTTTTTTTTTTCAGATGTGCCGTTAGACGTTACGCGCGACTTTAATTATGGTCCGCAGATTTATTCGCAAATGTGAGTCACGGCGCCGTGGCATTTTACTTGATATTTGAACGAGAACGAGAGGTGCAGTGTGCACGCACAAGGAAACAAATGAGGGGAGGGGGAAGAAAGGAGAAGGAGTATGTTTTATCAGCGCGAAATGAAACAGGTGCGATCATTCCAGCACTAATGCAACGGATTCTATCAGAACTCCGTAGGTAAGGGTGCTTGGGCGAGAGTAGTACTAGCATGGGTTACCTCCTGCGAAGTCCTTATATTTCACCCATTTTCTTGTGAAGTCCTAGTGTTGCACCCATTTTTTTGCAGATAATTCTTTCGACGTTACGCGCGACTTGAATTATGGTCCTCAGGTTTATTCGCAAATGTGAGTCACGGCGCTGTAGCATTTTACTTGATACTAGAACGAGAACGGGAGGTGCAGTGCGCACGCACAAGGAAATAAATGACGGGAGGGGGAAGAAAGGAGAAGGAGTTTATGTATTTGCAGCGCGGAATTAAACGGGTGCGATCATACCAGCACAAATGCACCGGATCCCATCAGAACTCCGCAGTTAAGTGTGCTTTGGTGAAAGTAGTACAATGATGGGTTACCTCCTGGGAAGTTCTCGTGCTGCACCCATTTTTTTTTTTCAGATGTGCCGTTTGACGTTACATGCGACTTTAATTATGGTCCGCAGATTTATTCGCAAATGTGAGTCACGGCGCCGTGGCATTTTACTTGATATTTGAACAAGAACGAGAGGTGCAGTGTGCACGCACAAGGAAACAAATGACGGGAGGGGGAAGAAAGGAGAAGGAGTATGTTTTATCAGCGCGAAATGAAACAGGTGCGATCATTCCAGCACTAATGCAACGGATTCTATCAGAACTCCGTAGGTAAGGGTGCTTGGGCGAGAGTAGTACTAGCATGGGTTACCTCCTGCGAAGTCCTTATATTTCACCCATTTTCTTGTGAAGTCCTCGTGTTGCACCCATTTTTTTGCAGATGATTCTTTCGACGATACGTGCGACTTGAATTATGGTTGTCAGGTTTATTCGCAAATGTGCTTGGGCGAGGTTAGTACTCGGATGGGTGACCACCTGGGAAGCCCTCGTGTTGCACCTATTTTTTTCGGATGGGTTGTTCGACGTTACGCACGAATGGAATTATAAACCGCTGGTTCATTTGCAAAGGTGAGTCACGTTGCTGGGGCATATTACTTGATATTAGAACGAGAAAGAGAGATGCAGAGTGCACGCACATGAAAACAAATGACGGGAGGGGGGATGGAATGAGAAAGAATGTATGTATTTGCAGTGCGGAATGAAACATGAGGGATCATACCAGCACTAATGCAACGGATTCTATCAGAACTCCGTAGTTAAGGGTGCTTGGGCGAGAAAAGTACTCGGATGTGTGACCTCCTGCGAAGTCCTTATATTTCACCCATTTTCTTGGGAGATCCTCGTGTTGCACCCATCTTTTTGCAGATGATTCTTTCGACGTTACGGGCGACTTGATTTATGGTCCGCAGGTTTATTCGCAAATGTGAGTCACGGCGCCGTGGCATTTTACTTGATATTAGAAGGAGTACGGGAGGTGTAGTGCGCACGCACAAGGAAACAAATGACAGGAGGAGGAAGAAAAGAGAAAGAGTGTATGTATTTGAAGCGCAAAATTAAACAAGGGGCATCATACCCGCACTAATGCACTGGATCCCATCAGAACTCCGTAGATAAGGGTGCTTGGGCGAGAGTAGTACTAGCATGGGTTACCTCCTGCGAAGTCCTTATATTTCACCCATTTTCTTGTGAAATCCTCATGATGCACCCATTTTCTTTTTTTCAGATGTACCAGTCGACGTTACGCGCGACTTTAATTATGGTCCGCAGATTTATTCGCAAATGTGAGTCACGGCTCCGTGGCATTTTACCTGATATTTGAACGAGAACGAGAGGTGCAGTGCGCACGCACAAGGAAACAAATGACGGGAGGGGGAAGAAAGGAGAAGGAGTTTATGTATTTGCAGCGCGAAATTAAACAGGTGAGATCATACCAGCATAAATGCACCGGATCCCATCAGAACTCCGCAGTTAAGTGTGCTTTGGTGAAAGTAGTACAATGATGGGTTACCTCGTGGGAAGTTCTTGTGTTGCACCCATTTTCTTTTTTCCATATGTGTCGTTCGACGTTACGCGCGACTTTAATTATGGTCCACAGATTTATTCGCAAATGTGAGTCACGGCGCTGTGGCATTTCACTTGATATTTGAACGAGAACGAGAGGTGCAGTGCGCATGCACAAGGAAACAAATGACGGGAGGGGCAAGAAAGGGGTAAGAATTTATGTATTTGCAGCACAAAATTAATCAAGTGCGATCATACCAGCATTAATGCACCGGATCCCATCAGAACTCCGTAGTTAAGTGTGCTTGGGCGAGAGTAGTACTCGGATGGGTGACCTCCTGGGAAGTCCTCGTGTCACACTAATTTTTTTTTCAGACGGGTCGTTCGACGTTACGCGCGACTGGAACTAGGGTCCACTGGTTTATACGCAAATGTGAGTCAAGAAGCAGGGGCATTTTAATTGATATTAGAACGAGAAAGAGAGATGCAGAGTGCACGCACAAGGAAACAAATGATGGGAGGGGGGATGGAGGGAGAAAAAGTGTATGTATTTGCAGCACAGAATGAAACATGAGCAATCATACCAGCACAAATGCAACGGATTCTATCAGAACTTCGCAAGTTAAGGGTGCTTGGGCGAGAGAAGCACTAGGATGGGTGACCTCCTGCGAAGTCCTTATATTTCACCCATTTTCTTAGGAAGTCCTCGTGTTGCACCCATTTTTTTGCAAATGATTCTTTTGACGATACGCGCGACTTGAATTGTGGTCCTCAGGTTTATTCGCAAATATGAGTCACGGCACCGTAGCATTTTACTTGATATTAGAACGAGCACGGGAGGTGCAGTGCGCACGCACAAGGAAACAAATGACGGGAGGGGGAAGAAAGGCGAAGGAGTTTATGTATTTGCAGCGCGGAATTAAGCGGGTGCGATCATACCAGCACAAATGCACCGGATCCCATCAGAACTCAGCAGTTAAGTGTGTTTGGGCGAGAGTAGTACTCGGATGGGTGACCTCCTGGGAAGTCCTCGTGTCGCACCAATTTTTTTTCAGACGGGTCGTTCGACGTTACGCGCGACTGGAACTATGGTCCGCTGGTTTATACGCAAATGTGAGTCAAGAATCAGGGGCATTTTAATCGATATTAGAACGAGAAGGACAGGTGCAATGTGAACGCACAAGGAAACAAATGATGGTAGGGGGGAGGGAAGAAGGAGTTTATGTATTTTCAACACGAAATTAAACAGGTGCGGTCACACCAGCACAAATGCACTGGATCCCATCAGAACTCCGCAGTTAACTGTGCTTTGGCGAAAGTAGTACAATGATGGGTTACCTCCTGGGAAGTTCTCGTGTTGAACCCTTTTTCTTTTTTTCAGATGTGCCGCTCGACGTTACGCGCGACTTTAATTATGGTCCGCAGATTTTTTCGCAAATGTGAGCCACGGCGCCGTGGCATTTTACTTGATATTTGAACGAGAACGAGAGGTGCAGTGCGCACGCACAAGGAAACAAATGACGGGAGGGGGAAGAAAGAAGAAGGAGTGTATGTATTTACAGCGCGAAATGAAATAGGTGCGATCTTACCAGCACTAAAGCAACGTATTCTATCAGAACTCCGTAGGTATGGGTGCTTTGGCGAGAGTAGCACTAGCATGGGTTACCTCCTGCGAAGTCCTTATATTTCACCCATTTTCTTGTGAAGTCCTCGTGTTGCACCCATTTTTTTGCAGATGATTCTTTCGACGTTACGCGCGACTTGAATTATGGTCCTCAGGTTTATTCGCAAATGTGAGTCACGGCGCCGTGGCATTTTACTTGATATTAGAACGAGAACGGGAGGTGCAGTGCGCACGCACAAGGAAACAAATGACGGGAGGGGGAAGAAAGGGGAATGAGTTTATGTATTTGCAGTGCAAAATTAAACGGGTGCGATCATACCAGCACTATTGCACCGGATCCCATAAGAACTCCAGAGTGAAGTGTGCTTGGGCGAGATTAGTACTCGGATTGGTGACCTCTTGGGAAGTCCTCGTGTCGCACCAATTTTTTTTCAGACGGGTCGTTCGACGTTACGTACGTCTGGAACTAGGGTCCGCTGGTTTATATGCAAATGTGAGTCAAGAAGCAGGGGCATTTTAATCGGTATTGGAACGAGAGTGAGAGGTGAAGTGTGAACGCACAAGGAAACAAATGACGGGAGGGGGAAGAAAGGAGAAGGAGTGTATGTATTTGAAGCGTGAAATTAAACAGGTGCGATCATACCAGCACTAAAGCTCCTGATCCCATCAGAACTCCATAGTTACGTGTGCTTGGGCAAGAGTAGTACTCGGATGGGTGACCACTTGGGAAGCCCTCGTGTTGCACCAATTTTTTTTCGGATGGGTTGTTCGACGTTACGCGCGAATGGAATTATAAACCGCTGGTTCATTTGCAAAGGTGAGTCACGGTGCCGGGGCATATTACTTGATATTAGAACGAGAAAGAGAGATGCAGAGTGCACGCACAAGGAAACAAATGACGGGAGGGGGGATGGGAGGAGAAAGAGTGTATGAATTTGCAGTGCAGAATGAAACATGAGGGATCAAACCAGCACTAATGCAACGGATTCTATAAGAACTCCGCAGTTAAGGGTGCTTGGGCGAGAAAAGTACTCGGATGGGTGACCTCCTGCGAAGTCCTTATATTTCACCCATTTTCTTGGGAGGTCGTCGTATTGCACCCATCTTTTTGCAGATGATTCTTTCGAGGTTACGCGCGACTTGATTTATGGTCCGCAGGTTTATTCGCAAATGTGAGTCACGGAGCCGTGGCGTTTTACTTGATATTAGAACGAGTACGGGAGGTGCAGTGCGCACGCACAAGGAAACAAATGACGGGAGGAGGAAGAAAAGAGAAGGAGTGTATGTATTTGAAGCGCAAAATTAAACAAGTGGCATCATACCAGCACTAATGCACTGGATCCCATCAGAACTCTGCAGTTAAGCGTACTTGGGCGAGAGTAGTACTCGGATGGGTGACCTCTTGGGAAGTCCTCGTATCGCAACAATTTTTTTTCAGATGGGTCGTTCGACGTTACGCATGACTGGAACTATGGTCCGCTGGTTTATACGCAAATGTGAGTCAAGAATCAGGGGCATTTTAATCGATATTAGAACGAGAAGGAGAGGTGCAGTGTGAACTCACAACGAAACAAATGATTGGAGGGGGGAGGAAAGAAGGAGTGTATGTATTTTCAGCACGAAATTAAAGAGGTGCGGTCACACCAGCACAAATGCACCGGATCCCATCAGAACTCCGTAGTTAAGTGTGCTTTGGCGAAAGTAGTACAATGATGGGTTACCTCCTGGGAAGTTCTCGTGTTGCACCCATTTTCTTTTTTTCAGATGTGCAGTTCGACGTTACGCGCGACTTTAATTATGGTCCGCAGATTTATTCGCAAATGTGAGTCACGGCGCCGTGGCATTTTACTTGATATTTGAACGAGAACGAGAGGTGTAGTGCGCACGCACAAGGAAACAAATGACGGAAGGGGGAAGAAAGGAGAAGGAGTTTATCTATTTACAGCGCGAAATTAAATAGTTGTGATCATACTAGCACTAATGCACCGGATCCCATCAGAACTCCGTAGTTAAGTGTGCTTGGACAAGAGTAGTACTCGGATGGGTGACCTCCTGGGAAGTCCTTGTGTCGCACTAATTTTTTTTTCAGACAGGTCGTTCGACGTTACGCGCGACTAGAACTAGGGTCCACTGGTTTATACGCAAATGTGAGTCAAGAAGCAGGGGCATTTTAATCGATATTAGAACGAGAAGGAGAGATGCAGAGTGCACGCACAAGGAAACAAATGACGGGAGGAGGGATGGAGGGAGAAAAAGTGTATGTATTTGCAGCGCAGAATGAAACATGAGCAATCATACCAGCACCAATGCAACGGATTCTTTCAGAACTTCGCAAGTTAAGGGTGCTTGGGCGAGAGTAGCACTAGGATGGGTGACCTCCTACGAAGTCCTTATATTTCACCCATTTTCTTAGGAAGTCCTCCTGTTGCACCAATTTTTTTGCAGATGATTCTTTCGACGATACGCGCGACTTGAATTATGGTCCACAGGATTATTCGCAAATGTGAGTCACGGCATTGTAGCATTTTACTTGATATTAGAACGAGCACGGGAGGTGCAGTGCGCACGCACAAGGAAAGAAATGACGGGAGGGGGAAGAAAGGAGAAGGAGTTTATGTCTTTGCAGCACGAAATTAAACAGGTGCGATCATACCAGTACTAATGCACCGGATCCCATCAGAACTCTGTAGTTAAGTGTGCTTGGGCGAGAGTAGTACTCGGATGGGAGACCTCTTGGGAAGTCCTCGTGTCGCACCAATTTTTTTTCAGACGGGTCGTTCGACGTTACGCGCGACTGGAACTAGGGTCCACTGGTTTATACGCAAATGTGAGTCAAGAAGCAGGGGCATTTTAATCGATATTAGAACGAGAATGAGATGTGCAGTGTGAACGCACAAGGAAACAATTGATGGGAGGGGGAGGGAAGGAAAAGGAGTGTATGTATTTTCAGCACGAAATGAAACAGTTGCGATGATACCAGCACTAATACAACAGATTCTATCAGAACTCCGTAGGTAAGGGTGCTTGGGCGAGACTAGTACTAGCATGGGTTACCTCCTGCGAAGTCCTTATATTTCATCCATTTTCTTGTGAAGTCCTTGTGTTGCACCCATTTTTTTTCAGATGATTCTTTCGACATTACGCCCGACTTGAATTATGGTCCTCAGGTTTATTCGCAAATGTGAGTCACGGCGCTGTAGCATTTTACTTGATATTAGAACGAGAACGGGAGGTGCAGTGCGCACGCACAAGGAAATAAATGACGGTAGGGGGAAGAAAGGAGAAGGAGTGTATGTATTTGCAGCGCGAAACTAAAGAGGTGAGATCATACCAGCACTAAAGCCCCGGATCCCATCAGAACTCTGCAGTTAAGTGTGCTTGGGCGAGATTAGTACTCGGATGGTTGACCTCCTGGGAAGTCCTCGTGTCGCACCAATTTTTTTTCAGACTGGTCGTTCGACGTTACGCGCGTCTGGAACTAGGGTCCGCTGGTTTATACGCAAATGTGAGTCAAGAAGCAGGGGCATTTTAATCGATATTAGAACGAGAATGAGAGGTGAAGTGTAAACGCACAAGGAAACAAATGACGGGAGGGGGAAGAAAGGAGGAGTGTATGTATTTGCAGCGCGAAATTAAAGAGGTGCGATCATACCAGCACTAAAGCCCCGGATCCCATCAGAACTCCGCAGTTAAGTGTGCTTGGGCGAGAGTAGTACTCGGATGGGTGACCACCTGGGAAGCCCTCTTGTTCCACCTATTTTTTTTCGGATGGGTTGTTCAACGTTACGCGCGAATGGAATTATAAATCGCTGGTTCATTTGCAAAGGTGAGTCACGGTGCCGGGGCATATTACTTGATATTAGAACGAGAAAGAGAGATGCAGAGTGCACGCACAAGGAAACAAATGACGGGTGGGGAGATGGGAGGAGAAAGAGTGTATGTATTTGCAGTGCAAAATGAAACATGAGGGATCATACTAGCACTAATGCAACGGATTCTATCAGAACTCCGGAGTTAAGGGTGATTGGGCGAGAAAAGTACTCGGATGGGTGACCTCCTGCGAAGTCCTTATATTTCACCCATTTTCTTGGGAGGTCCTCGTGTTGCACCCATCTTTTTGTAGATGATTCTTTCGACGTTACGCGCAATTTGATTTATGGTCTGCAGGTTTATTCACAAATGTGAGTCACGGCGCCGTAGCATTTTACTTGATATTAGAACGAGTACGGGAAGTGCAGTGCGTACGCACAAGGAAACAAATGACGGGAGGAGGAAGAAAAGAGAAGGAGTGTATGTATTTGAAGCGCAAAATTAAACAAGTGGCATCATACCAGCACTAATGCACTTGATCCCATTAGAACTCTGCAGTTAAGCGTGCTTGGGTGAGAGTAGTACTCCGATGGGTGACCTATTGGGAAGTCCTCGTATCGCAACAATTTTTTTTCAGAAGGGTCGTTCGACGTTACGCGCGACTGGAACTATGGTCCACTGGTTTATATGCAAATGTGAGTCAAGAATCAGAGGCATTTTAATCGATATTAGAACGAGAAGGAGAGGTGCAGTGTGAACGCACAAGGAAACAAATGATGAGAGGGGGGGAGGGAAGAAGGAGTGTATGTATTTTCAGCACGAAATTAAACAGGTGCGGTCACACCAGCACTAATGCACCGGATCCCATCAGAACTCCGCAGTTAAGTGTGCTTTGGGGAAAGTAGTACAATGATGGGTTACCTCCTGGGAAATTCTCATGTTGCACCCATTTTCTTTTTTTCAGATGTGCCGTTCGACGTTACGCGCGACTTTAATTATGGTCCGCAGATTTATTCGCAAATGTGAGTTACGGCGCCGTGGCATTTTACTTGATATTTGAACGAGAACGAGAGGTGCAGTGCGCACGCACAAGGAAACAAAGGACGGGAGGGGGAAGAAAGGAGAAGGAGTTTGTGTATTTGCAGCGCAGAATGAAACATGAGCAATCATACCAGCACCAATGCAACGGATTCTGTCAGAACTCCGCAAGTTAAGGGTGCTTGGGCGAGAGTAGCACTAGGATGGGTGACCTCCTGCAAAGTCCTTATATTTCACCAATTTTCTTAGGAACTCCTCGTGTTGCACCCATTTTTTTGCAGATGATTCTTTCGACGATACGCGCGACTTGAATTATGGTCCACAGGTTTATTCGCAAATGTGAGTCACGGCACCGTAGCATTTTACTTGATATTAGAACGAGCACGGGAGGTGCAGTGCCCACGCACAAGGAAACAAATGACGGGAGGCGGAAGAAAGGAGAAAGAGTTTATGTATTTACAGTGTAGAATTAAACCGGTGCGATCATACCAGCACTAATGCACCGGATCCCATCAGAGCTCGGCAGTTAAGTGTGCTTGGGAGAGAGTAGTACTCGGATGGGTGATCTCTTGGGAAGTCCTTGTGTCGCACCAATTTTTTTTCAGACGGGTCGTTCGACGTTACGCGCGACTAGAACTGGGGTCCGCTGGTTTATACGCAATTGTGAGTCAAGAAGCAGGGACATTTTAATCGATATTAGAACGAGAAGGAGAGGTGCAGTGTGAACGCACAAGGAAACAATTGATGGGAGGGGGAGGGAAGGAGAAGGAGTGTATGTATTTTCAGCACGAAATGAAACAGGTGCGATCATACCAGCACTAATGGAACGGATTCTATCAGAACTCCGTAGGTAAGGTTGCTTGGGCGAGAGTAGTACTAGCATGGGTTACCTCCTGCGAAGTCTTTATATTTCACCCATTTTCTTGTGAAGTCCTCGTGTTGCACCTATTTTCTTTTTTTCAGATGTGCCGTTCGACGTTACGCACGACTTTAATTATGGTCCGCAGATTTATTCGCAAATGTGAGTCACAGCGCCGTGGCATTTTACTTCATATTTGAACGAGAACGAGAGGTGCAGTGCGCACGCACAAGGAAACAAATGAGAGGAGGGGGAAGAAAGGAGAAGGAGTTTATGTATTTGCAGAGCGAAATTAAATTGGTGCGATCATACCAGCACGAATGCACCAGGTCCCATCAGAACTCCGCAGTTAAGTGTGCTTGTGCGAGATTAGTACTCAGATGGGTGACCTCCTGGGAAGTCCTCGTGTCGCATTAATTTTTTTTTTAGACGGGTCGTTCGACGTTACGCGCGACTGGAAGTAGGGACGCCTGGTTCATACGCAAATGTGAGTCAAGAAGCAGGGGCATTTTAATCGATATTAGAACGAGAAGGAGAGATGCAGAGTGCACGCACAAGGAAACAAATGACGGGAGGGGGGATGGAGGGAGAAAAAGTGTATGTATTTGCAGCGCAGAATGAAACTTGAGCAATCATACCAGCACCAATGCAACGGATTCTTTCAGAACTCCCCAAGTTAAGGGTGCTTGGGCGAGAGTAGCACTAGGATGGGTGACCTCCTGCGAAGTCCTTATATTTCACCCATTTTCTTAAGAAGTCCTCGTGTTGCACCCATTTTTTTGCAGATGATTCATTCGACGATACGCGCGACTTGAATTATGGTCCTCAGTTTTATTCGCAAATGTGAGTCACGGCACCGTAGCATTTTACTTGAATTAGAACGAGCACGGGAGGTGCACTGCGCACGCACAAGGAAACAAATGACGGGAGGGGGAAGAAAGGAGAAGGAGTTTATGTATTTGCAGCGCGGAATTAAACGGGTGCGATCATACCAGTACTAATGCACCGGATCCAATCAGAAGTCCGTAGTTAAGTGTGCTTGGGCGAGAGTAGTACTCGGATGGGTGACCTCTTGGGAAGTCCTCGTGTCGCACCAATTTTTTTTCAAACGGGTCGTTCGACGTTACGCGCGACTGGAACTGGGGTCAGCTGGTTTATACGCAATTGTGAGTCAAGAAGCAGGGGCATTTTAATCGATATTAGAATGAGAAGGAAAGGCGCAGTGTGAACGCACAAGGAAACAATTGATGGGAGGGGGAGGGAAGGAGAAGGAGTGTATGTATTTTCAGCACGAAATGAAACAGGTGCGATCATACCAGCACTAATGCAACGGATTCTATCAGAACTCCGTAGGTAAGGGTGCTTGGGCGAGAGTAGTTCTAGCATGGGTTACCTCCTGCGAAGTCCTTATATTTCACCCATTTTCTTGTGAAGTCCTCATGTTGCACACATTTTCTTTTTTTCAGATGTGTCGTTCGACGTTACGCGCGACTTTAATTATGGTCCACAGATTTATTCGCAAATGTGAGTCAAGGCACCGTGGCATTTTACATGATATTTGAACGACAACGAGAGGTGCAGTGCGCACACGCAAGGAAACAAATGACGGGAGGGGGAAGAATGGAGAAGGAGTTTATGTATTTGCAGCGCGAAATTAAACAGGTGCGATCATACCAGTACTAATGCACTGGATCCCATTAGAACTCCGTAGTTAAGTGTGCTTGGACGAGAGTAGTACTCGGATGGGTGACCTCTTGGGAAGTCCTCGTGTCGCACTAATTTTTTTTTTCAGACGGGTCGTTCGACGTTACGCGCGACTGGAACTAGGGTCCACTGGTTTATACGCAAATGTGAGTCAAGAAGCAGGAGCATTTTAATCGATATTAGAACGAGAAGGAGAGATGCAGACTGCACGTACAAGGAAACAAATGACGGGAGGAGGGATGGAGGGAGAAAAAGTGTATGTATTTGCAGCGCAGAATGAAATATGAGCAATCATACCAGCACCAATACAACGGATTCTATCAGAACTCCGCAAGTTAAGGGTGCTTGGGCGAGAGTAGAACTAGGATGGGTGACCTCCTGCGAAGTCCTTATATTTCACCCATGTTCTCAGGAAGTCCTCGTGTTGCACCCATTTTTTTGCAGATGATTCTTTCGACGATACGCGCGACTTGAATTATGGTCCTAAGGTTTATTCGCAAATGTGAGTCACGGCACCATAGCATTTAACTTGATATTAGAACGAGCACGGGAGGTGCAGTGCGCACGCACAAGGAAATAAATGATGAGAGGGGGAAGAAAGGAGAAGGAGTTTACATATTTGCAGCGCAGAATTAAATGGGTGCGATCATACCAGCATTAATGCATCGGATTCCATCAGAACTTCGCAGTTAAGTGTGCTTGGGCGAGAGTAGTACTCGGATGGGTGACCTCCTGGGAAGTCCTCGTGTCGCACCAATTTTTTTTCAGACGGGTCGTTCGACTTTACGCGCGATTGGAATTAGGGTCCGCTGGTTTATACACAAATGTGAGTCAAGAAGCAGGGGCATTTTAATCGATATTAGAACGAGAAGGAGAGATGCAGAGTGCACGTACAAGGAAACAAATGACGGGAGGGGGGATGCAGGGAGAAAAAGTGTATGTATTTGCAGCGCAGAATGAAACATGAGCAATCATACCAGCACCAATGCAACGGATTCTTTCAGAACTCCGCAAGTTAAGGGTGCTTGGGCGAGAGTAGCACTAGGATGGGTGACCTCCTGCGAAGTCCTTATATTTCACCCATTTTCTTAAGAAGTCCTCGTGTTGCACCCATTTTTTTTGCAGATGATTCATTCGACGATACGCGCGACTTGAATTATGGTCCTCAGGTTTATTCGCAAATGCGAGTCATGGCACCGTAGCATTTTACTTGATATTAGAACGAGAACGGGAGGTGCAGTGCGCATGCACAAGGAAACAAATGACGGGAGGGGGAAGAAAGGAGAAGGAATTTATGTATTTGCAGCGCGGAATTAAACGGGTGCGATCATACCAGCACTATGCACCGGATCCCATCAGAACTCAGCAGTTAATTGTGCTTGGGCGAGAGTAGTACTCGGATGGGTGACCTCCTGGGAAGTCCTTGTGTCGCACAAATTTTTTTTCAGACGGGTCGAGAATGAGAGGTGAAGTGTGAACGCACAAGGAAACAAATGACGGGAGGGGGAAGAAAGGAGGAGTGTATGTATTTGCAGTGCGAAATTAAAGAGGTGCGATCATACCAGCACTAAAGCCCCGGATCCCATCAGAACTCCGCAGTTAAGTGTGCTTGGGCCAGAGTAGTACTCAGATGGATGAAAACCTAGGAAGCCCTCGTGTTGCACCTATGTTTTTTCGGATGGGTTGTTCGACGTTACGCGCGAATGGAATTATAAACCGCTGGTTCATTTGCAAAGGTGAGTCACGGTGTCGGGGCATATTACTTGATATTAGAACGAGAAAGATAGATGCAGAGTGCACGCACAAGGAAACAAATGACGGGAGGGGGGATGGGAGGAGAAAGAGTGTATGTATTTGCAGCGCAGAATGAAACATGAGGGATCATACCAGCACTAATGCAACGGATTCTATTAGAACTCCGCAGTTAAGGGTGCTTGGGCGAGAAAAGTACTCGGATGGGTGACCTCCTGCGAAGTCCTTATATTTCACCCATTTTCTTAGGAAGTACTCGTGTTGCACCCATTTTTTTGCAGATGATTCTTTCGACAATACGCGCAACTTGAATTATGGTCCTCAGATTTATTCGCAAATGTGAGTCACGGCATCGTAGTATTTTACTTGATATTAGAACGAGCACAGGAGGTGCATTGCGCACGCACAAGGAAACAAATGACGGGAGGGGAAAGAAAGGAGAAGGAGTTTATTTACTTGCAGCGCAGAATTAAACGGGTGCGATCATACCAGCACTAATGCACTGGATCCCATCAGAACTCTGCAGTTAAGTGTGCTTGGGCGAGAGTAGTACTCGGATGGGTGACCTCATGGGAAGTCCTCGTGTCGCACCAATTTTTTTTCAGACAGGTCGTTCGATGTTACGCACGACTGGAACTATGGTCCGCTGGTTTATACACAAATATAAGTCAAGAATTAGGGGCATTTTAATCGATATTAGAACGAGAATGAGAGGTGCATTGTGAACGCACAAGGAAACAAATGATGGGAGGGGGGAGGGAAGAAGGAGTGTATGTATTTTCAGCATGAAATTAAACAAGTGCGGTCACACCAGCACAAATGCACCGGATCCCATCAGAACTCCGCAGTTAAGTGTACTTTGGCAAAAGTAGTACAATGATGGGTTACCTCCTGGGAAGTTCTCGTGCTGCACCCATTTTCTTTTTTTCAGATGTGCCGTTCGACGTTACGAGCGACTTTAATTATGGTCCGCAGATTTATTCGCAAATGTGAGTCACGGCACCGTGGCATTTTACTTTATATTTGAACGAGAACGAGAGGTGCAGTGCGCACGCACAAGGAAAAAAACACGGGAGGGGGAAGAAAGGAGGAGTTTATGTATTTGCAGCGCGAAATGAAACAGGTGCGATCATACCAGCACTAATACAACGGATTCTATCAGAACTCCGTAGGTAAGGGTGCTTGGGCAAGAGTAGTACTAGCATGGGTTACCTCCTGGGAAGTCCTTATATTTCATCCATTTTCTTGTGAAGTCCTCGTGTTGCACCTATTTTTTTGCAGATGATTATTTCGACGTTACGCGCGACTTGAATTATGGTCCACAGGTTTATACGCAAATGTGAGTCATGGCGCTGTACCATTTTACTTGATATTAAAACGAAAACGGGAGGTTCAGTACGCACGCACAAGGAAACAAATTACGGGAGGGGGAAGAAAGGAGAAGGAGTTTATGTATTTGCAGCGCGAAATGAAACAGGTGCGATCATACCAGCACTAAGTCAACGGATTCTATCAGAACTCAGTAGGTAAGGGTGCTTAAGCGAGAGTAGTACAAGCATGGGTTACCTCCTGGGAAGTCCTTGTGTTGCACCCATTTTTTTGCAGATGATTCTTTCGACGTAACGCGCGACTTGAATTATGGTCCTCAGATTTATTCGCAAATATGAGTCACGGCGCTGTAGCATTTTACTTGATATTAGAACGAGAATGGGAGGTGCAGTGCGCACGTACAAGGAAACAAATGACGGGAGGGGGAAGAAAGGGGAATGAGTTTATGTATTTGCAGCGCGAAATTAAACAGGTGCGATCATTCCAGCACTAATGCTCTGGATCCCATCAGAACTCCGCAGTGAAGTGTGCTTGGGCGAAATTAGTAATCGGATGGGTGACCCCCTGGGAAGTCCTCGTGTCGCACCAATTTTTTTTCAGACGGGTCGTTCAACGTTACACACCTCTGGAACTAGGGTCCGCTGGTTTATACGCAAATGGGAGTCAAGAAGCAGGGGCATTTTAATCGATATTAGGACGAGAATGAGAGGTGAAGGGTGAACGCACAAGGAAACAAATGACAGGAGGGGGAAGAAAGGAGAAGGAGTGTATGTATTTGCAGCGCGAAAGTGAACAGGTGCGATCATACCAGCACTAAAGCTCCGGATCCCATCAGAACTCCGCAGTTAAGTGTGTTGGGGCGAGCATAGTACTCGGATGGGTGACCACTTGGGAAGCCCTCGTGTTGCACCTATTTTTCTCGGATGGGTTGTTAGACGTTACGCGCGAATAGAATTATAAACCGCTGGTTCATTTACAAAGATGAGTCACGGTGCCGGGGCATATTACTTGATATTAGAATGAGAAAGAGAAATGCAGAGTGCACGCACAAGGAAACAAATGACGGGATGGGGGATGGGAGGAGAAAGAGTGTATGTATTTGCAGTGCAGAATGAAACATGAGGGATCATACCAGCACTAATGCAACGGATTCTATCAGACCTCCGCAGTTAAGGGTGCTTGGGCGAGAAAAGTACTCGGATGGGTGACCTCCTGCGAAGTCCTTATATTTCACCCATTTTCTTGGGAGGTCCTCGTGTTGCACCCATCTTTTTGCAGATGATTCTTTCGACTTTATGCGCGACTTGATTTATGGTCCGCAGGTTTATTCGCAAATGTGAGTCACGGCGCCGTGGCATTTTACTTGATATTAGAACGAGTACGGGAGGTGCAGTGCACACGCACAAGGAAACAAATGACGGGAGGAGGAAGAAAAGAGAAGGAGTGTATGTATTTGAAGCGCAAGATTAAACAAGTGGCATCATACCAGCACTAATGCACTGGATCCCATCAGAACTCTGCAGTTAAGCGTGCTTGGGCGAGAGTAGTACTCGGATGGGTGACCTCTTGGGAAGTCCTCGTATCGCAACAATTTTTTTTTCAGATGGGTCGTTCGACGTTACGCGCGACTGGAACTATGGTCCGCTGATTTATACGCAAATGTGAGTCAAGAATCAGGGGCATTTTAATCGATATTAGAACGAGAAGGAGAGGTGCAGTGTGAACGCATAAGGAAACAAATGATGGAAGGGGGGGAGGGAAGAAGGAGTGTATGTATTTTCAGAACGAAATTAAACAGGTGCGGTCACACCAGCACAAATGCACCGGATCCCATCAGAACTCCGCAGTTAAGTGTGTTTTGACGAAAGTAGTACAATGATGGGTTACCTCCTGGGAAGTTCTCGAGTTGCACCCATTTTCTTTTTTTCAGATGTGCCGTTTGACGTTACGCGCGACTTTAATTATGGTCCTCAGATTTATTCGCAAATGTGAGTCACGGCGATGTGGTATTTTACTTGATATTTGAACGAGAACGAGAGGTGCAGTGCGCACGCACAAGGAAACAAATGATGGGATGGGGAAGAACGGAGAAGTAGTTTATCTATTTGCAGCGCAAAATTAAGCCGTTGCGATCAAACCAGCACTAATGCACCGTATTCCATCAGAACTCCGCAGTTAAGTGTGCTTGGGCGAGAGTAGTACTCGGATGGGTGACCACCTGGGAAGCCCTCGTGTTGTACCTATTTTTTTTCGGATGGATTGTTCGACGTTACGCGCGAAGGGAATTATAAACCGCTGGTTCATTTGCAAAGATGAGTCACGGTGCCGGGGCATATTACTTGATATTAGAACGAGAAAGCGAGATGAAGAGTGCACGCACAAGGAAACAAATGACGGGAGGGGGGATGGGAGGAGAAATAGTGTATGTATTTGCAGTGCAGAATGAAACATGAGGGATCATACCAGCACTAATACAACGGATTCTATCAGAACTCCGCTGTTAAGGGTGCTTGGGCGAGAAAAGTACTCGGATGGGTGACCTCCTGCGAAGTCCTTATATTTCGCCCATTTTCTTGGGAGGTACTCGTGTTGCACCCATCTTTTTGTAGATGATTCTTTCGACGTTACGCGCGACTTGATTTATGGTCCGCAGGTTTATTCGCAAATGTGAGTCACGGCGCCGTGGCATTTTACTTGATATTAGAACAAGTACGGGAGGTGCAGTGCGCACGCACAAGGAAACAAATGACGGGATGAGGAAGAAACGAGGAGTGTATCTATTTGAAGCGCAAAATTAAACAAGTGGCATCATACCAGCGATAATGCACTGGATCCCATCAGAACCCTGCAGTTAAATGTGCTTGGGCGAGAGTAGTACTCGGATGGGTGACCTCTTGGGAAGTCCTCGTATCGCAACAATTTTTTTTCAGATGGGTCGTTCGACGTTACGCGTGATTGGAACTATGGTCCGCTCGTTTATACGCAACTGTTAGTCAAGAATAAGGGGCATTTTAATCGATTTTAGAACGATAAGGAGAGGTGCAGTGTGAACGCACAAGGAAACAAATGATGGGAGGGGGGGAGGGAAGAAGGAGTGCATGTATTTTCAGCACGAAATTAAACAGGTGCGGTCACACCAGCACAAATGCACCGGAACCCATCAGAACTCCGCAGTTAAGTGTGCTTTGGCGAAAGTAGTACAATGATGGGTTACCTCCTGGGAAGTTCTCGTGTCGCACCCATTTTCTTTTTTTCAGATGTGTCGTTCGACGTTACGCGCGACTTTAATTATGGTCCGCAGATTTATTCGCAAATGTGAGTCACGGCGCCGTGGCATTTTACTTGATATTTGAACGAGAACGAGAGGTGCTGTGTGAACGCACAAGGAAACAAATGATGGGATGGGGAAGAACGGAGAAGTAGTTTATCTATTTGCAGCGCAAAATTAAGCCGTTGCGATCAAACCAGCACTAATGCACCGTATTCCATCAGAACTCCGCAGTTAAGTGTGCTTGGGCGAGAGTAGTACTCGGATGGGTGACCTCCTGGGAAGTCCTCGCGTCGCACTAATTTTTTTTTCAGACAGGTCGTTCGACGTTACGCGCGACTGGAACTAGGGTCCACTGGTTTATACGCAAATGTGAGTCAAGAAGTAGGGGCCATTTAATGGATATTAGAACGAGAAGGAGAGATGCAGAGTGCACGCACAAGGAAACAAATGTCGGGAGGGGGGATGGAGGGAGAAAAAGTGTATGTATTTGCAACGCAGAATGAAACATGAGCAATCATACCAGCACAAATGCAATGGATTCTATCAGAACTCCGCAGTTAAGGGTGCTTGGGCGAGAAAAGTACTCGGATGGGTGACCTCCTACGAAGTCCTTATATTTCACCCATTTTCTTTGGAAGTCCTCGTGTTGCACACATTTTTTTGCAGATCATTCTTTCGACGATACGTGCGACTTGAATTATGGTCCTCAGGTTTATTCGCAAATGTGAGTCACGGCACCGTAGATTTTTACTTGATATTAGAACGAGCACGGGAGGTGCAGTGCGCACGCACAAGGAAACAAATGACGGGATGGGGAAGAAAGGAGAAGGAGTTTATGTATTTGCAGCGTAGAATTAAACGGTTGCGATCATACCAGCACTAATGCACCGGATCCCATCAGAACTCCGCAGTTAAGTGTGCATGGGCGAGAGTAGTACTCAAATGGGTGACCTCATGGGAAGTCTTCATGTCGCACCAATTTTTTTTCAGACGGGTCGTTCGACGTTACGCGGGACTGGAACTGGGGTCCGCTTGTTTATACGCAAATGTGAGTCAAGAATCAGGGGCATTTTAATCGATATTAGAACGAGAAGGAGAGGTGCAGTGTGAACGCACAAGGAAACAATTGGTGGGAGGGGGAGGGAAGGAGAAGGAGTGTATGTATTTTCAGCACGAAATGAAACAGGTGCGATCATACCAGCACTAATGCAATGGATTCTATCAGAACTCCGTAGGTAAGGGTGCTTGGGCGAGAGTAGTACTAGCATGGGTTACCTCCTGCGAAGTCCTTATATTTCACCCATTTTCTTGTGAAGTCCTCGTGTTGCACCCATTTTTTTGCAGATAATTCTTTCGACGTTACGTGCGACTTGAATTATGGTCCTCGGGTTTATTCGCAAATGTGAGTCACGGCGCTGTAGCTTTTTACTTGATATTAGAACGTGAACGGGAGGTGCAGTGCGCACGCACAAGGAAACAAATGACGAGAGGGGGAAGAAAGGGGAATGAGTTTATGTATTTGCAGCGCGAAATTAAACAGGTGTGATCATACCAGCACTAATGCACCGGATCCCATCAGAACTCCGCAGTGAAGTGTGCTTGGGCGAGATTAATACTTGGATGGGTGACCTCCTGGGAAGTCCTCGTGTTGCACAAATTTTTTTTCAGACTGGTCGTTCGACGTTACGCTCGTCTGGAACTTGGGTACGCTGGTTTATACGCAAATGTGAGTCAAAAAGCACGGGCATTTTAATCGATATTAGAACGAGAATGAGAGGTGCAGTGTGAACGCACAAGGAAACAATTGACGGGATGGGGAATAAAGGAGAAGGAGTGTATGTATTTGCAGCGCGAAATTAAACAGGTGCGATCATACCAGCACTAATGCTCCGGATCCCATCAGAACTCCGCAGTTAAGTGTGCTTAGGGGAGGGTAGTACTCGGATGGGTGACCACTTGGGAAGCCCTTGTGTTGCACCTATTTTTTTTCGGATGGGTTGTTCGACGTTACGCGCAAATGGAATTATAAACCGCTGGTTCATTTGCAAAGGTGAGTCACGGCGCCGTGGCATTTTACTTGATATTTGAACGAGAACGAGAGGTGCAGTGCGCACGAATAAGGAAAGAAATGACGGGAGGGGGGATGGAAGGAGAAAGAGTGTATGTATTTGCAGTGTGGAATGAAACGTGAGGGATCATACCAGCACTAATGCAACAGATTCTATCAGAACTCCGCAGTTAAGGGTGCTTGGGCGAGAAAAGTACTCGGATGGGTGACCTCCTGCGAAGTCCTTTTATTTCACCCATTTTCTTGGGAGGTCCTCGTGTTGCACCCATCTTTTTGCAGATGATTCTTTCGACTTTATGCGCGACTTGATTTATGGTCCGCAGGTTTATTCGCAAATGTGAGTCACGGCGCCGTGGCATTTTACTCGATATTAGAACGAGTACGGGAGGTGCAGTGCGCACGCACAAGGAAACAAATGACGGGAGGAGGAAGAAAAGAGAATGAGTGTATGTATTTGAAGCGCAAAATTAAACAAGTGGCATCATACCAGCACTAATGCACTGGATCCCATCAGAACTCTGCAGTTAAGCGTGCTTGGGCGAGAGTAGTACTCGGATGGGTGACCTCTTGGGAAGTCCTCGTATCGCAACAATTTTTTTTCAGATGGGTCGTTCGACGTTACGCGCGACTGGAACTATGGTCCGCTGATTTATACGCAAATGTGAGTCAAGAATCAGGGGCATTTTAATCGATATTAGAACGAGAAGGAGAGGTGCAGTGTGAACGCACAAGGAAACAAATGATGGAAGGGGGGGAGGGAAGAAGGAGTGTATGTATTTTCAGCACGAAATTAAACAGGTGCGGTCACACCAGCACAAATGCACCGAATCCCATCAGAACTCCGCAGTTAAGTGTGCTTTGGCGAAAGTAGTACAATGATGGGTTACCCCCTGGGAAGTTCTCGTGTTCCACCCATTTTCTTTTTTTCAGATGTGCTGTTCGACGTTACGCGCGACTTTAATTATGGTCCTAAGGTTTTTTCGCAAATGTGAGTCAAGGCGCCGTGGCATTTTACTTGATATTTGAACGAGAACGAGAGGTGCAGTGCGCACGCACAAGAAAACAAATGACGGGAGGGGGAAGAAAGGGGAATGAGTTTATGTATTTGCAGCGCAAAATTAAACAGGTGTGATCATACCAGCATTAATGCACCGGATCCCATCAGAACTCTGCAGTTAAGTGTGCATGGGCGAGATTAGTACTCAGATGGGTGACCTCTTGGGAAGTCCTAGTGTCGCACAAATTTTTTTTCAGACGGGTCGTTCGACGTTACTCGCGTCTGGAACTAGGATCCACTGGTTTATACGCAAATGTGAGTCAAGAAGCAGGGGCATTTTAATCGATATTAGAACGAGATGAGGAAGAAAGGGGAAAGAGTGTATGTATTTGCAGCGCGAAATTAAACAGGTGCGATCATACCAGCACTAATGCTCCGGATCCCATCAGAACTCGGCAGTTAAGTGTGCTTAGGGGAGGGTAGTACTCGGATGGGTGACCACTTGGGAAGCCCTCGTGTTGCACCTATTTTTCTTTGGATGGGTTGTTCGACGTTACGCGCGAATAGAATTATAAACCGCTGGTTCATTTACAAAGGTGAGTCATAGTGCCGTGGTATATTACTTGATATTAGAACGAGAAAGAGAGATGCAGAGTGCACACACAAGGAAACAAATGACAAGAGGGGGGATGGAAGGAGAAAGAGTGTATGTATTTGCAGTGCATAATGAAACATAAGGGATCATACCAGCACTAATGCAACGGATTCTATCAGAACTCCACAGTTAAGGGTGCTTGGGCGAGAAAAGTACTCGGATGGGTGACCTCCTGCGAAGTCCTTATATTTCACCTATTTTCTTAGAAAATTCTCGTGTTGCACCCATTTTTTTGCAGATGATTCTTTCGACGTTACGCGCGACTTGAATTCTGGTCCTCGGGTTTATTCGCAAATGTGAGTCACGGCACCGCAGCATTTTACTTGATATTAGAACGAGCACAGGAGGTGCAGTGCGCACGCACAAGGAAACAAATGAAGGGAGGAGGAAGAAAGGAGAAGGAGTTTATGTATTTGCAGCGCGGAATTAAACGGGTGCGATCACACCAGCACTAAAGCTTCAGATCCCATCAGAACGCCGCAGTTAAGTGTGTTTGGGCGAGAGTAGTACTCGGATGGGTCACCACCTGGGAAGCCCTCGTGGTGCACCTATTTTTTTTTCGGATGGGTTGTTCGACGTTACGCGCGAATGGAATTATAAACCGCTGGTTCATTTGCAAAGGTGAGTCACGGTGCCGGGGTATATTACTTGATATTAGAACGAGAAAGAGAGATGCAGAGTACACGCACAAGGAAACAAATGACGGGAGGGGGGATAGAAGGAGAAAGAGTGTATGTATTTGCAGTGCAGAATGAAACATGAGGGATCATACCAGCACTAATGCAACGGATTCTATCAGAACTCTGCAGTTAAGGGTGCTTGGGCGAAAAATGTACTCGGATGGGTGACCTCCTGCGAAGTCCTTATATTTCACCCATTTTCTTGGGAGGTCCTCGTGTTGCACCCGTCTTTTTGCAGATGATTCTTTCAACGTTATGCGCGACTTGATTTATGGTCCGCAGGTTTATTCGCAAATGTGAGTCACGGCGCCGTGGCATTTTACTTGATATTAGAACGAGTACGGGAGGTGCAGTGCGCACGCACAAGGAAACAAATGACGGGATGAGGAAGAAAAGAAAAGGAGTGTAGGCATTTGAAGCGCAAAAGTAAACAAGTGGCATCATACCAGCACTAATGCACTGGATCCCATCAGAACTCTGCTGTTTAGTGTGCTTGGGAAAGAATAGTACTCGGATGGGTGACCTCTTGGGAAGTCCTTGTATCGCAACAATTTTTTTTTAGATGGGTCGTTCGACATTACACGCAACTGGAACTATGGTCAGCTGGTTTATACGCAAATGTGAGTCAAGAATCAGGGGCATTTTAATCGATATTAGAACGAGAAGGAGAGGTGCAGTGTGAACGCACAACGAAACAAATGATGGGAGGGGGGGAGGGAAGAAGGAGTGTATGTATTTTCGGCACGAAATTAAACAGGTGCGGTCACACCAGCACAAATGCACCGGATCCCATCAGAACTCCGCAGTTAAGTGTGCTTTGGCAAAAGTAGTACAATGATGGGTTACCTCCTAGGAAGTTCTCGTGTTGCACCCATCTTTTTGCAGATGATTCTTTCGACTTTATGCGCGACTTGATTTATGGTCCGCAGGTTTATTCGCAAATGTGAGTCACGGCGCCGTGGCATTTTACTTGATATTAGAACGAGTACGGGAGGTGCAGTGCGCACGCACAAGGAAACAAATGACGGGAGGAGGAAGGAAAGAGAAGGAGTGTATGTATTTGAAGCGCAAAATTAAACAAGTGGCATCATACCCGCACTAATGCACTGGATCCCATCAGAACTCTGCAGTTAAGCGTGCTTGGGCGAGAGTAGTACTCGGATGGGTGACCTCTTGGGAAGTCCTCGTATCGCAACAATTTTTTTTCAGATGGGTCGTTCGACGTTACGCGCGACTGGAACTATGGTCCGCTGATTTATACGCAAATGTGAGTCAAGAATCAGGGGCATTTTAATCGATATTAGAACGAGAAGGAGAGGTGCCGTGTGAACGCACAAGGAAACAAATGATGGAAGGGGGGGAGGGAAGAATGAGTGTATGTATTTTCAGAACGAAATTAAACAGGTGCGGTCACACCAGCACAAATGCACCGGATCCCATGAGAACTCCGCAGTTAAGTGTGTTTTGACGAAAGTAGTACAATGATGGGTTACCTCCTGGGAAGTTCTCGAGTTGCACCCATTTTCTTTTTTTCAGATGTGCCGTTTGACGTTACGCGCGACTTTAATTATGGTCCGCAGATTTATTCACAAATGTGAGTCACGGCGATGTGGCATTTTACTTGATATTTGAACGAGAACGAGAGGTGCAGTGCGCACGCACAACGAAACAAATGATGGGATGGGGAAGAACGGAGAAGTAGTTTATATATTTGCAGCACAAAATTAAGCCGGTGCGATCAAACCAGCACTAATGCACCGTATTCCATCAGAACTCCGCAGTTAAGTGTGCTTGGGCGAGAGTAGTACTCGGATGGGTGACCTCCTGGGAAGTCCTCGCGTCGCACTAATTTTTTTTTTCAGACGGGTCGTTCGACGTTACGCGCGACTGGAACTAGGGGCCACTGGTTTATATGCAAATGTGAGTCAAGAAGCAGGGGCATTTTAATCGATATTAGAACGAGAAGGAGAGATGCAGAGTGCACGCACAATGAAACAAATAATGGGAGGGGGGGTGGAGGGAGAAAAAGTGTAAGTATTTGCAGCGCAGAATGAAACATGAGCAATCATACCAGCACCAATGCAACGGATTCTATCAGAACTCCGCAAGTTAAGGGTGTTTGGGCGAGAGTAGCACTAGGATGGGTGACCTCCTGCGAAGTCTTTATATTTCACCCATTTTCTTAGGAAGTCCTCGTGTTGCACCCATTTTTTTGCAGATGATTCTTTCGACGATACGCGCAACTTGATTTATGGTCCGCAGGTTTATTCGCAAATGTGAGTCACGGCGCCGTGGCATTTTACTTGATATTAGAACGAGTACGGGAGGTGTAGTGCGCACGCACAAGGAAACAAATGACGGGATGAGGAACAAAAGAGAAGGAGTGTATGTATTTGAAGCGCAAAACTAAACAAGTGGCATCATACCAGCACTAATGCACTGGATCCCATCAGAACTCTGCAGTTAAGTGTGCATGGGCGAGAGTAGTACTCGGATGGGTGACCTCTTGGGAAGTCCTCGTATCGCAACAATTTTTTTTCAGATGGGTCGTTCGACTGGAACTAGAGTCCGCTGGTTTATACGCAAATGTGAGTCAAGAAGCAGGGGTATTTTAATCGATATTAGAACGAGAAGGAGAGGTGCAGTGTGAACGCACAAGGAAACAATTGATGGGAGGGGGAGGGAAGAAGAAGGAGTGTATGTATTCTCAGCACGAAATGAAACAGGTGCGATCATACCAGCACTAATGCAACAGATTCTATCAGAACTCCGTAGGAAAGGGTGCTTGGGCGAGAGTAGTACTAGCATGGGTTACCTCCTGCGAAGTCCTTATATTTCACCCATTTTCTTGGGAGGTCCTCGTGTTGCACCCATCTTTTTGCAGATGATTCTTTCGACGTTACGCGCGACTTGATTTATGGTTCGCAGGTTTATTCGCAAATGTGAGTCACGGCGCCGTGGCATTTTACTTGATATTTGAACGAGTACGGGAGGTGTAGTGCGCACGCACAAGGAAACAAATGACGGGATGAGGAACAAAAGAGAAGGAGTGTATGTATTTGAAGCGCAAAACTAAACAAGTGGCATCATACCAGCACTAATGCACTGGATCCCATCAGAACTCTGCAGTTAAGTGTGCATGGGCGAGAGTAGTACTCGGATGGGTGACCTCTTGGGAAGTCCTCGTATCGCAACAATTTTTTTTCAGATGGGTCGTTCGACTGGAACTAGAGTCCGCTGGTTTATACGCAAATGTGAGTCAAGAAGCAGGGGTATTTTAATCGATATTAGAACGAGAAGGAGAGGTGCAGTGTGAACGCACAAGGAAACAATTGATGGGAGGGGGAGGGAAGAAGAAGGAGTGTATGTATTCTCAGCACGAAATGAAACAGGTGCGATCATACCAGCACTAATGCAACAGATTCTATCAGAACTCCGTAGGAAAGGGTGCTTGGGCGAGAGTAGTACTAGCATGGGTTACCTCCTGCGAAGTCCTTATATTTCACCCATTTTCTTGGGAGGTCCTCGTGTTGCACCCATCTTTTTGCAGATGATTCTTTCGACGTTACGCGCGACTTGATTTATGGTTCGCAGGTTTATTCGCAAATGTGAGTCACGGCGCCGTGGCATTTTACTTGATATTTGAACGAGTACGGGAGGTGTAGTGCGCACGCACAAGGAAACAAATGACGGGATGAGGAACAAAAGAGAAGGAGTGTATGTATTTGAAGCGCAAAACTAAACAAGTGGCATCATACCAGCACTAATGCACTGGATCCCATCAGAACTCTGCAGTTAAGTGTGCATGGGCGAGAGTAGTACTCGGATGGGTGACCTCTTGGGAAGTCCTCGTATCGCAACAATTTTTTTTCAGATGGGTCGTTCGACTGGAACTAGAGTCCGCTGGTTTATACGCAAATGTGAGTCAAGAAGCAGGGGTATTTTAATCGATATTAGAACGAGAAGGAGAGGTGCAGTGTGAACGCACAAGGAAACAATTGATGGGAGGGGGAGGGAAGAAGAAGGAGTGTATGTATTCTCAGCACGAAATGAAACAGGTGCGATCATACCAGCACTAATGCAACAGATTCTATCAGAACTCCGTAGGAAAGGGTGCTTGGGCGAGAGTAGTACTAGCATGGGTTACCTCCTGCGAAGTCCTTATATTTCACCCATTTTCTTGGGAGGTCCTCGTGTTGCACCCATCTTTTTGCAGATGATTCTTTCGACGTTACGCGCGACTTGATTTATGGTTCGCAGGTTTATTCGCAAATGTGAGTCACGGCGCCGTGGCATTTTACTTGATATTTGAACGAGTACGGGAGGTGTAGTGCGCACGCACAAGGAAACAAATGACGGGATGAGGAACAAAAGAGAAGGAGTGTATGTATTTGAAGCGCAAAACTAAACAAGTGGCATCATACCAGCACTAATGCACTGGATCCCATCAGAACTCTGCAGTTAAGTGTGCATGGGCGAGAGTAGTACTCGGATGGGTGACCTCTTGGGAAGTCCTCGTATCGCAACAATTTTTTTTCAGATGGGTCGTTCGACTGGAACTAGAGTCCGCTGGTTTATACGCAAATGTGAGTCAAGAAGCAGGGGTATTTTAATCGATATTAGAACGAGAAGGAGAGGTGCAGTGTGAACGCACAAGGAAACAATTGATGGGAGGGGGAGGGAAGAAGAAGGAGTGTATGTATTCTCAGCACGAAATGAAACAGGTGCGATCATACCAGCACTAATGCAACAGATTCTATCAGAACTCCGTAGGAAAGGGTGCTTGGGCGAGAGTAGTACTAGCATGGGTTACCTCCTGCGAAGTCCTTATATTTCACCCATTTTCTTGGGAGGTCCTCGTGTTGCACCCATCTTTTTGCAGATGATTCTTTCGACGTTACGCGCGACTTGATTTATGGTTCGCAGGTTTATTCGCAAATGTGAGTCACGGCGCCGTGGCATTTTACTTGATATTTGAACGAGTACGGGAGGTGTAGTGCGCACGCACAAGGAAACAAATGACGGGATGAGGAACAAAAGAGAAGGAGTGTATGTATTTGAAGCGCAAAACTAAACAAGTGGCATCATACCAGCACAAATGCACTGGATCCCATCAGAACTCTGCAGTTAAGTGTGGATGGGCGAGAGTAGTACTCGGATGGGTGACCTCTTGGGAAGTCCTCGTATCGCAACAATTTTTTTTCAGATGGGTCGTTCGACTGGAACTAGAGTCCGCTGGTTTATACGCAAATGTGAGTCAAGAAGCAGGGGTATTTTAATCGATATTAGAACGAGAAGGAGAGGTGCAGTGTGAACGCACAAGGAAACAATTGATGGGAGGGGGAGGGAAGAAGAAGGAGTGTATGTATTCTCAGCACGAAATGAAACAGGTGCGATCATACCAGCACTAATGCAACAGATTCTATCAGAACTCCGTAGGAAAGGGTGCTTGGGCGAGAGTAGTACTAGCATGGGTTACCTCCTGCGAAGTCCTTATATTTCACCCATTTTCTTGGGAGGTCCTCGTGTTGCACCCATCTTTTTGCAGATGATTCTTTCGACGTTACGCGCGACTTGATTTATGGTTCGCAGGTTTATTCGCAAATGTGAGTCACGGCGCCGTGGCATTTTACTTGATATTTGAACGAGTACGGGAGGTGTAGTGCGCACGCACAAGGAAACAAATGACGGGATGAGGAACAAAAGAGAAGGAGTGTATGTATTTGAAGCGCAAAACTAAACAAGTGGCATCATACCAGCACTAATGCACTGGATCCCATCAGAACTCTGCAGTTAAGTGTGCATGGGCGAGAGTAGTACTCGGATGGGTGACCTCTTGGGAAGTCCTCGTATCGCAACAATTTTTTTTCAGATGGGTCGTTCGACTGGAACTAGAGTCCGCTGGTTTATACGCAAATGTGAGTCAAGAAGCAGGGGTATTTTAATCGATATTAGAACGAGAAGGAGAGGTGCAGTGTGAACGCACAAGGAAACAATTGATGGGAGGGGGAGGGAAGAAGAAGGAGTGTATGTATTCTCAGCACGAAATGAAACAGGTGCGATCATACCAGCACTAATGCAACAGATTCTATCAGAACTCCGTAGGAAAGGGTGCTTGGGCGAGAGTAGTACTAGCATGGGTTACCTCCTGCGAAGTCCTTATATTTCACCCATTTTCTTGGGAGGTCCTCGTGTTGCACCCATCTTTTTGCAGATGATTCTTTCGACGTTACGCGCGACTTGATTTATGGTTCGCAGGTTTATTCGCAAATGTGAGTCACGGCGCCGTGGCATTTTACTTGATATTTGAACGAGTACGGGAGGTGTAGTGCGCACGCACAAGGAAACAAATGACGGGATGAGGAACAAAAGAGAAGGAGTGTATGTATTTGAAGCGCAAAACTAAACAAGTGGCATCATACCAGCACTAATGCACTGGATCCCATCAGAACTCTGCAGTTAAGTGTGCATGGGCGAGAGTAGTACTCGGATGGGTGACCTCTTGGGAAGTCCTCGTATCGCAACAATTTTTTTTCAGATGGGTCGTTCGACTGGAACTAGAGTCCGCTGGTTTATACGCAAATGTGAGTCAAGAAGCAGGGGTATTTTAATCGATATTAGAACGAGAAGGAGAGGTGCAGTGTGAACGCACAAGGAAACAATTGATGGGAGGGGGAGGGAAGAAGAAGGAGTGTATGTATTCTCAGCACGAAATGAAACAGGTGCGATCATACCAGCACTAATGCAACAGATTCTATCAGAACTCCATAGGAAAGGGTGCTTGGGCGAGAGTAGTACTAGCATGGGTTACCTCCTGCGAAGTCCTTATATTTCACCCATTTTCTTGTGAAGTCCTTGTGTTGCACCCATTTTTTTGCAAATGATTATTTCGACGTTACGCGCGACTTGAATTATGGTCCTCATGTTTATTCGCAAATGTGAGTCACGACGCCGTGGCATTTTACTTGATATTAGAATGAGAACGGGAGGTGCAGTGCGCACGCACAAGGAAACAAATGACGGGAGGGGGAAGAAAGGCGAATGAGTTTATGTATTTGCAGCGCGAAATTAAACAGGTGCGATCATACCAGCATTAATGCACCGGATCCCATCAGAACTCCGCAGTTATGTGTGCTTGGGCGAGATTAGTACTCGGATGGCTGACCTCCTGGGAAGTCCTCGTGTCGCACCAATTTTTTTCAGACGGGTCGTTCGACGTTACGCGCGTCTGGAACTAGGGTCCGCTGGTTTATACGCAAATGTGAGTGAAGAAGCAGGGGCATTTTAATCGATATTAGAACGAGAATGAGAGGTGAAGTGTGAACGCAAAAGGAAACAAATGACGGGAGGGGGAAGAAAGGAGAATGAGTGTATGTATTTGCAGTGCGAAATTAAATAGGTGCGATCATACCAGCCCTAAAGCTTTGGATCCCATCTGAACTCCGCAGTTAAGTGTGCTTGGGCGAGAGTAGTACTCGGATGGGTGACCACTTGGGAAGCCCTAGTGTTGCACCAATTTTATTCGGATGGGTTGTTCGACGTTACGCGCGAATGGAATTATAAACCACTGGTTCATTTGCAAAGGTGAGTCACGTTGCCGAGGCATATTATTTGATATTAGAACGAGAAAGAGAGATGCAGAGTTCACGCACAAGGAAACAAATGACGGGAGGGGGAAGAAAGGAGAAGGAGTTTATGTATTTGCAGCGCGAAATTAAATAGGTGCGATCATACTAGCACTAATACAACCGATCCCATCATAACTCTGCAGTTAAGTATGCTTGGGCGAGAGTAGTACTCGGATGGGTGACCACTTGGGAAGTTCTTGTGTTGCACCCATTTTTTTGCATATGATTCTTTCGACTTTACGCGCGACTTGAATTTTGGTCATCAGGTTTATTCGCAAATGTGAGTCACGGCGTCATAACATTTTACTTGATATTAAAATGAGCACGGGAGGTACAGTGCGCACGCACAAGGAAACAAATGACGGGAGGGGGAAGAAAGGAGAAGGAGTTTATGTATTTGCAGCGCGAAAGTAAATGGGTGCGATCATACCAGCACTAATGCAACGGATCCCATCATAACTCTACAGTTAAGTGTGCTTGGGCGAGAGTAGTACTCGGATGGGTGACCTTCTGGGAAGTTCTCGTGTCGCACAAATTTTTTTTCAGACGAGTCGTTCGACGTTACGCGCAACTGGAACTATGGTCCACATGTTTATACGCAAATGTGAGTCAAGAAGCAGGGGCATATTAATCGATATTAGAACGAGAAAAAGAGGTGTAGTGTGAACGCACAAGGAAACAAATGATGGGAGGGGGGAGGGAAGGAGAAGGAGTGTATGTATTTTCAGCACGAAATTAAACAGGTGCTATCACACCAGCACAAATATACTGGATCCCATCAGAACTCCGCAGTTAAGTGTGCTTTGGCGAAAGTAGTACAAGGATGGGTTACCTCCTGGGAAGTTCTCGTGTTGCACCCATTTTTTTTTTCAGATGTGCCATTCGACGTTACGCGCGACTTTAATTATAGTCCGCAGATTTATTCGAAAATGTGAGTCACTGCGCCGTGGCATTTTACTTGATATTTATACGAGAACGAGAGGTGCAGTGCACACGCATAAGGAAACAAATGACGGGAAGGGGAAGAAAGGAGAAGGAGTGTACGTATTTGCAGCGCGAAATTAAATAGGTGCCATCATACCAGCACTAATGCACCATATCCCATCAGAACTTAGCAGTTAAGTGTGCTTGGGCGGGAGTAGTACTCGGATTGGTGACCTCTTGGGAAGTCCTCGTGTTGCACCCATTTTTTTTCGGATGGATCGTTCGACGTTACGCGCGAATGCAATTATATACCGCTGGTTCATTCGCAAAGGTGAGTCACGATGCCAGGGCATTTTACTTGATATTAGAACAAGAAGGAGAGATGCAGAGTGCACGCACAAGGAAACAAATGACGGGAGAGGGGATGGAGGGAGAAAGGGTGTATGTATTTGCAGCGCAGAATGAAACATGAGCGATCATACCAGCACCAATGCAACGGAGTCTATCAGAACTCCGCAAGTTAAGGGTGCTTAGGCGAGAGTAGCACTAGGATGGGTGACCTCATGCGAAGTCCTTATATTAAAACCTATTTTCTTAGGAAGTCCTCGTGTTGCACCCATTTTTTTGCAGATGATTCTTTCGACGTTACGCGCGACTTGAATTATGGTCCTCAGGTTTATTCGCCAATGTGAGTCACGACACCGTAGCATTTTACTTAATATTAGAACGAGCACGGGAGGTGCAGTGCGCACGCACAAGGAAACAAATGACGGGAGGGGGAAGAAAGGAGAAAGAATTTATGCATTTGCAGCGCGAAATTAAACGGGTGCGATCATACCAGCACTAATGCACCGGATCCCATCAGAACTTCGTAGTTAAGTGTGCTTGGGCGAGAGTAGTACTCGGATGGGTGACCTCCTGGGAAGTCCTCGTGTCACACCAATTTTTTTTCAGACGGGTCGTTCGACGTTACGCGCGACTGGAACTAGGGTCCGCTGGTTTATACGCAAATATGAGTCAAGAAGCAGGGGCATTTTAATCGATATTAGAACGGGAATGAGAGGTGAAGTGTGAACGCACAAGGAAACAAATGACGGGAGGGGGAAGAAAGGAGAAGGAGTGTATGTATTTGCTGCGCGAAATTAAACAGGTTCGATCATACCAGCACTAATGCAACGAATTCTATCAGAACTCCGCAGTTAAGTGTGCTCGGGCGAGAGTAGCATTCGGATGGGTGACCACTTGGGAAGCCCTCGTGTTGCACCTATTTTTTTTCGGATTGGTTTTTCGAAGTTACGCGAGAATAGAATTATAAACCGCTGGTTCATTTGCAAAGGTGAGTCACGGTGCCGGGGCATATTACTTGATATTAGAATGAGAAAGAGAGATGCAGAGTACACGCACAAGGAAACAAATGACGGGAGGGGGGATGGGAGGAGAAAGAGTGTATGTATTTGCAGTGCAGAATGAAACATGAGGGATCATACCAGCACTAATGCAACGGATGCTATCAGAACTCCGCAGTTAAGGGTGCTTGGGCGAGAAATGTACTCGGATGGATGACCTTCTGCGAAGTCCTTATATTTCACCCAATTTCTTGGGAGGTCCTCGTGTTGCACCCATCTTTTTGCATATGATTCTTTCGACGTTACGCGCGACTTGATTTATGGTCCGCAAGTTTATTCGCAAATGTGAGTCACGGCGCCGTGGCATTTTACTTGATATTAGAACGAGTACAGGAGGTGCAGTGCGCACGCACAAAGAAACAAATGACGGGATGAAGAAGAAAAGAGAAGGAGTGTATGTATTTGAAGTGCAAAATTAAACAAGTGGCATCATACCAGCACTAATGCACTGGATCCCATCAGAAATCTGCGGTTAAGTGTGCTTGGTCGAGAGTTGTACTCGGATGGGTGACCTCTTTGGAAGTCCTCGTATCGCAACAATTTTTTTCAGATAGGTCGTTCGACGTTACGCGCGACTGGAACTATGGTCCGCTGGTTTATACGCAAATGTGAGTCAAGAATCAGGGGCATTTTAATCGATATTAGAACGAGAAGGAGAGGTGCAGTGTGAACGCACAAGGAAACAAATGATGGGAGGGGGGGAGGGAAGAAGGAGTGTATGTATTTTCAGCACGAAATTAAACAGGTGCGGTCACACCAGCACAAATGCACCGGATCCCATCAGAACTCCGCAGTTAAGTGTGCTTTGGCGAAAGTAGTACAATGATGGGTTACCTTCTGGGAGGTTCTCGTGTTGCACCCATTTTCTTTTTTTCAGATGTGCCGTTCGACGTTACGCGCGACTTTAATTATGGTCCGCAGATTTATTTGCAAATGTGAGTCACGGCACCGTGGCATTTTACCTGATATTTGAACGAGAACGGGAGGTGCAGTGCGCACGCACAAGGAACAAATGACGGGATGGGGAAGAAAGGAGAAGGAGTTTATGTATTTGCAGCGCGAAATTAAAGAGGTGCGATCATACCAGCATAAATGCACCGAATCCCATCAGAACTCCGCAGTTAAGTGTGCTTTGGCGAAAGTAGTACAATGATGGGTTACCTCCTGGGAAGTTCTCGTGTTACACCTATTTTTTTTTTTCAGATGTGTCGTTCGACGTTACGCGCGACTTTAATTATGGTCCACAGATTTATTCGCAAATGTGAGTCACGGCGCCGTGGCATTTTACTTGATATTTGAACGAGAACGAGAGGTGCAGTGCGCACGCACTAGGAAACAAATGACGGGAAGGGGAAGAAAGGAGAAGGAGTTTATGTATTCGCAGCGCGAAATTAGAAATGTGCGATCATACTAGCACTAATGCCCGGATCCCATTAGAACTCCGCAGTTAAGTGTGATTCAGCGAGAGTAATACTCGGATGGGTGACCTCCTGGGAAGTCCTCTTGTCGCACTAATTCTTTTTTAGACGGGTCGTTCGACGTTACGCGCGATTGGAACTAGGGTCCCCTGGTTCATACGCAAATGTGAGTCAAGAAGCAGGGGCATTTTAATCGATATTAGAACGAGAAGGAGAGATGCAGAGTGCACGCACAAGGAAACAAATGACGGGAGGGGGGATGGAGGGAGAAAAAGTGTATGTATTTGCAGCGCAGAATGAAACATGAGCAATCATACCAGCACCAATGCGACGGATTCTATCAAAACTCCGCAAGTTAAGGGTGCTTGGGCGAGAGTAGCACTAGGATGGGTGACCTCCTGCAAAGTCCTTATATTTCACCAATTTTCTTAGGAAGTCCTCGTGTTGCACCCATTTTTTTGCAGATGATTCTTTCTTTCGACGATACGCGCGACTTGAATTATGGTCGTCAGGTTTATTCGCAAATGTGAGTCACGGCACCGTAGCATTTTACTTTATATTAGAACGAGCACGGGAGGTGCAGTGCGCACGCACAAGGAAACAAATGACGGGAGGGGGAAGAAAGGGGAAGGAGTTTATGTATTTGCAGCGCGAAATTAAACGAGTGCGATCATACCAGCACTAATGCACCAGATCTCATCAGAACTCCGCAGTTAAGTGTGCTTGGGCGAGAGTAGTACTCGCATGGGTGACCTCCTTGGAAGTCCTCGTGTCACACAAATTTTTTTTCAGACGGGTCGTTCGACGTTACGCGCGACTGGAACTAGGGTCCGCTGGTTTATACGCAAATGTGAGTCAAGAAGCAGGGCCATTTTAATCGATATTAGAACGAGAAGGAGAGGTGCAATGTGAACGCACAAGGAAACAATTGATGGGAGGGGGAGGGAAGGAGAAGGAGTCTATGTATTTTCAGCACGAAATGAAACAGGTGCGATCATGCCAGCACTAATGCAACGGATTCTATCAGAACTCTGTAGGTAAGGGTGCTTGGGCGAGAGTAGTACTAGCGTGGGTTACCTCCTGCGAAGTCCTTATATTTCACCCATTTTCTTGTGAAGTCCTCGTGTTGCACCCATTTTCTTTTTTTCAGATGTGTCGTTCGACGTTACGCGCGACTTTAATTATGGTCCACAAATTTATTTGCAAATGTGAGTCACGGCGCCGTGGCATTTTACTTGATATTTGAACGAGAACGAGAGGTGCAGTGCGCACGCACAAGGAAATAAATGACGGGAGGGGAAAGAAAGGAGAAGGAGTTTATGTATTTGCAGCGCGAAATTAAACCGGTGCGATCATACCAGCACTAATGCACCGGATCCCATCAGAACTCTGCAGTTAAGTGTGCTTGGGCGAGATTAGTACTCGAATGGGTGACCTCATGGGAAGTCCTCGTGTCGCACCAATTTTTTTTTCAGACGGGTCGTTCGACTTTACGCGCGTCTGGAACTAGGGTCCGCTGGTTTATACGCAAATATGAGTCAAGAAGCAGGGGCATTTTAATCGCTATTAGAACAAGAATGAGAGGTGAAGTGTGAACGCACAATGAAACAAATGACGGGAGGGGGAAGAAAGGAGGAGTGTTTGTATTTACAGCGAAAAATTAAACAGGTGCGATCATACCAGCACTAAAGCTCCGGATCCCATCAGAACTCCGCAGTTAAGTGTGCTTGGGCGAGGGTAGTACTCGGATGGGTGGCCACCTGGGAAGCCCTCGTGTTGCACCTATTTTTTTTCGGATGGGTTGTTAGACGCTACCCGCGAATGGAATTATAAACCGCTGGTTCATTTGTAAAGGTGAGTCACGGTGCCGGGGCATATTACTTGATATTAGAACGAGAAAGAGAGATGCAGAGTGCACGCACAAGAAAACAAATAACGGGAGGGGGGATGGAATGAGAAAGAATGTATGTATTTGCAGTGCAGAATGAAACATGAGGGATCATACCAGCACTAATGCAACGGATTCTATCAGAACTCCGCAGTTAAGGGTGCTTGGGCGAGAAAAGTACTCGGATGGGTGACCTCCTGCGAAGTCCTTATATTTCACCCATTTTCTTGGGAGATCCTCGTGTTGCACCCATCTTTTTGCAGATGATTCTTTCGACGTTACGGGCGACTTGATTTATGGTCCGCAGGTTTATTTGCAAATGTGAGTCACGGCGCCGTGGCATTTTACTTGATATTAGAAGGAGTGCGGGAGGTGCAGTGCGCACGCACAAGGAAACAAATGACGGGAGGAGGAAGAAAAGAGAGAGAGTGTATGTATTTGAATCGCAAAATTAAACAAGTGGCATCATACCCGCACTAATGCACTGGATCCCATCAGAACTCTGCAGTTAAGTGTGCTTGGGCGAGAGTAATACTCGGATGGGTGACCTCTTAGAAAGTCCTCGTATCGCAACAATTTTTTTTTAGATGGGTCGTTCGACGTTACACGCGACTGAAACTATGGTCCGCTGGTTTATACGCAAATGTGAGTCAAGAATCAGGGGCATTTTAATCGATATTACAACGAGAAGGAGATGTGCAGTGTGAACGCACAAGGAAACAAATGATGGGAGGGGGGGAGGGAAGAAGGAGTGTATGTATTTTCGGCACGAAATTAAACAGGTACGGTCACACCAGCACAAATGCATCGGATCCCATCAGAACTCTGCAGTTAAGTGTGCTTTAGCGAAAGTAGTACAATGATGGGTTACCTCCTGGGAAGTTCTCGTGTTGCACCCATTTTCTTTTTTTTAGATGTGCCGTTCGACGTTACGCCCAACTTTAATTATGGTCCGCAGATTTATTCGCAAATGTGAGTCACGGCGCCGTGGCATTTTACTTGATATTTGAACGAGAACGAGAGGTGCAGTGCGCACGCACAAGGAAACAAATGACGGGAGGGGGAAGAAAGGAGAAGGAGTGTATGTATTTGCAGCACGAAATGAAACAGGTGCGATCATACCAGCAGTAATGCAACGGATTCTATCAGAACTCCGTATGTAAGGGTGCTTGGGCGAGAGTAGTACTAGCATGGGTTACCTCCTGCGAGGTCCTTATATTTGACCCATTTTCTTGTGAAGTCCTCGTGTTGCACCCATTTTTTTTTCAGATGATTCTTTAGACATTACGCGCGACTTGTATTATGCTCCTCAGGTTTATTCGCAAATGTGAGTCACGGCGCCGTACCATTTTACTTGATATTAGAACGAGAACGGGAGGTGCAGTGCGCACGCACAAGGAAACAAATGACGGGAGGGGAAAGAAAGCGGAATGAGTTTATGTATTTGCAGCACAAAATTAAACAATTGCGATCATACCAGCACTAATGCACCGGATCCAATCAGAACTCCGCAGTTAAGTGTGCTTGGGCGAGATTAGTACTCGGATGGGTGACCTCTTGGGAAGTCCTCGTGTCACACCAATTGTTTTTCAGACGGGTCGTTCGACGTTACGCGCGTCTGGAACTAGGGTCCGCTGGTTTATACGCAAATGTGAGTCAAGAAGCAGGGGCATTTTAAACGATATTAGTACGAAAAGGAGAGGTGCAGTGTGAACGCACAAGGAAACAATTGATGGGAGGGGGAGGGAAGGAGAAAAAGTGTATGTATTTGCAGCGCAAAATGAAACAGGTGCGATCATACCAGCACTAATGCAACGGATTCTATCAGAACTCCGTAGGTAAGGGTGCTTGGGCGAGAGTAGTAATAGCATGGGTTACCTCCTGTGAAGTCCTTATATTTCACCCATTTTTTTGCAGATGATTCTTTCGACGATACGCGCAACTTGAATTATGGTCCTCAGGTTTATACGCAAATGTGAGTCACGGCACCATAGTATTTTACTTAAAATTAGAACGAGCACGGGAGGTGCAGTGCGCACGCACAAGGAAACAAATGACGAGAGGGGAAAGAAAGGAGAAGGAGTTTATGTATTTGCAGCGCGGAATTAGACGGGTGCGATCATACCAGCACTAATGCACTGGATCCCATCAGAACTCTGCAGTTAAGTGTGCTTGGGCGTGAGTAGTACTCGGATGGGTGACCTCATGGGAAGTCCTCGTGTCGCACTAATTTTTTTTCAGACGGGTCGTTCGACGTTACGCGCGACTGGAACTATGGTCCACTAGTTTATACGCAAATGTGAGTCCAGAATTAGGGGCATTTTAATCGATATTAGAACGAGAAGGAGAGGCGCAATGTGAACGCACAAGGAAACATATGATGGGAGGGGGGGAGGGAAGAAGGAGTGTATGTATTTTCAGCACGAAATTAAACAGGTGCGGTCACACCAGCACAAATGCACCGGATCCCATCAGAACTCCGCAGTTAAGTGTGCTTTGGCGAAAGTAGTACAATGATGGGTTACCTCCTGGGAAGTTCTCGTGTTGCACCCATTTTCTTTTTTTCAGATGTGTCGTTCGACGTTACGCGCGACTTTAATTATGGTCCGCAGATTTATTCGCAAATGTGAGTCACGGCGCCGTGGCATTTTACTTGATATTTGAACGAGAACGAGAGGTGCAGTGCGCACGCACAAGGAAAGAAATGACGGGAGGGGGAAGAAAGGAGAAGGAGTTTATGTATTTGCAGCGCGAAATTTAACAGGTTCGATCATACCAGCAGTAATGCACCGGATCCCATGAGAACTCTGCAGTTAAGTGTGCTTGGGCGAGAGTTGTACTCGGATGGGTGACCACTTTGGAAGCCCTCGTGTTGCACATATTTTTTTTTCGGATGGGTTTTTCGACGTTACGCACGAATGGAATTATAAACCGCTGGTTAATTTGCAAAGGTTAGTCACGGTGCCGGGGCATATTACTTGATATTAGAACGAGAAAGAGAGATGCAGAGTGCACGCACAAGGAAACAAATGATGGGAGGGGGGAGGGAAGAAGGAGTGTAAGTATTTTCAGCACGAAATTAAACAGGTGCGGTCACACCAGCACAAATGCACCGGATCCCATCAGAACTCCGCAGTTAAGTGTGCTTTGGCGAAAGTAGCACAATGATGGGTTACCTCCTGGGAAGTTCTCGTGTTGCACCCATTTTTTTTTTCAGATGTGCCGTTCGACGTTACGCGTGACTTTAATTATGGTCCGCAGATTTATTCGTAAATGTGAGTCACGACGCCGTGGCATTTTACTTGATATTTGAACGAGAACGAGAGGTGTAGTGCGCACGCACAAGGAAACAAATGACGGGAGGGGGAAGAAAGGAGAAGGAGTATGTTTTTGCAGCGCGAAATGAAACAGGTGCGATCATTCCAGTACTAATGAAACAGATTCTATCAGAACTCCGTAGGTAAGGGTACTTGGGCGAGAGTAGTACTAGCATGGGTTACCTCCTGCGAAGTCCTTATATTTCACCAATTTTCTTGTGAAGTCCTCGTGTTGCACCCATTTTTTTGCAGATGATTCTTTCGACGTTACGCGCGACTTTAATTATGGTCCGCAGATTTATTCGCAAATGTGAGTCACGGCGCCGTGGCATTTTTCTTGATATTTGAACGAGAACGAGAGGTACAGTGCGCACGCACAAGAAAACAAATGACGGGAGGGGGAAGAAAGGAGAAGGAGTTTATGTATTTGCAGCGCAAAAATAAATAGGTGCGATCATACCAGCACTAATGCACCGGATCCCATCAGAACTCCGCAGTTAAGAGTGCTTGCGCGAGAGTAGTACTCGGATGGGTGACCTCCTGGGAAGTCCTCGTGTCGCACTAATTTTTTTTTTCAGACGGGTCGTTCGACGTTACTCGCGACTGGAACTAGGGTCCACTCGTTTATACGCAATTGTGAGTCAAGAAGCAGGGACATTTTAATTGATATTATAACGAGAAAGAGAGATGCATAGTGCACGCACAAGGAAACAAATGACGGGATGGGGGATGGAGGGAGAAAAAGTGTATGTATTTGCAGCGCAGAATGAAACATGAGCAATCATTCCAGCACCAATGCAACGAATTCTATCAGAACTCCGCTAGTTAAGGGTGCTTGGACGAGAGAAGCACTAGGATGGGTGACCTCCTGCGAAGTCCTTATAATTCACCCATTTTCTTAGGAAGTTCTCGTGTTCCACCCATTTTTTTGCAGATGATTCTTTCGACGATACGCGCGACTTGAATTGTGGTCCTCAGGTTTATTCGCAAATGTGAGTCACGGTACCGTAGCATTTTACTTGATAGTAGAACGAGCACGGGAGGTGCAGTGCGCACGCACAAGGAAACAAATGACGGGAGGGGCAAGAAAGGAGAAGGAGTTTATGTATTTGCAGCGCGGAATTAAACGGGTGCGATCGTACCAGCACAAATGCACTGGATCCCATCAGAACTCCTCTGTTAAGTGTGCTTTGGCGAAAGTCGTACAATGATGGGTTACCTCCTGGGAAGTTCTCGTGTTGCACCCATTTTCTTTTTTCAGATGTGCCGTTCGACGTTACGTGCGACTTTAATTATGGTCCGTAGATTTATTCGCAAATGTGAGTCACGACGCCGTGGCATTTTACTTGATATTTGAACGAGAACGAGAGGTGCAGTGCGCACGCACAAGGAAAGAAATGACGGGAGGGGGAAGAAAGGAGAAGGAGTTTATGTATTTACAGCGCGAAATTAAACAGGTTCGATCATACCAGCACTAATGCACCGGATCCCATCAGAACTCTGCAGTTAAGTGTGCTTGGGTGAGAGTAGTACTCAGATGGGTGACCACTTAGGAAGCCCTCGTGTTGCACCTATTTTTTTTCGGATGGGATTTTCGACGTTACGCGCAAATGGAATTATAAACCGCTGGTTCATTTGCAAAGGTGAGTCACGGTGCCGGGGCATATTACTTGATATTAGAACGAGAAAGAGATATGCATAGTGCACGCACAAGGAAACAAATGATGGGAGGTGGGGAGGGAAGAAGGAGTGTATGTATTTTCAGCACGAAATTAAACAGGTGCGGTCACACCAGCACAAATGCACCGGATCCCATCAGAACTACGCAGTTAAGTGTGCTTTGGCGAAAGTAGTATAATGATGGGTTACCTCCTGGGAAGTTCTCGTGTTGCACCCATTTTTTTCCAGATGATTCTTTCGACGTTATACGCGACTTGAATTATGGTCCTCAGGTCTATTCGCAAAAGTGAGTCACGGCACCGTGGCATTTTACCTGATATTTGAACGAGAACGAGAGGTGTAGTGCGCACGCACAAGGAAACAAATGACGGGATGGGGAAGAAAGGAGAAGGAGTTTATGTATTTGCAGCGCGAAATTAAAGAGGTGCGATCATACCAGCATAAATGCACCGGATCCCATCAGAACTCCGCAGTTAAGTGTGCTTTGGCGAAAGTAGTACAATGATGGGTTACTTCCTGGGAAGTTCTCGTGTTACACCCATTTTCTTTTTTTCAGATGTGCCGTTCGACGTTACGCGCGACTTTAATTATGGTCCGCAGATTTATTCGCAAATGTGAGTCACGGCGCCGTGGCATTTTACTTCATATTTGAACGAGAACGAGAGGTGCAGTGCGCACGCACTAGGAAACAAATGACGGGAGGGCGAAGAAAGGAGAATGAGTCTATGTATTTGCAGTGCGAAATGAAACAGGTGCGATCATACCAGCACTAATGCAACGGATTCTATCAGAACTCCGTAGGTAAGGGTGCTTAGGCGAGAGTAGTACTAGCATGGGTTACCTCCTGCGAAATCCTTATATTTCACTTATTTTCTTGTGAAGTCCTCGTGTTGTACCCATTTTTTTGCAGATAATTCTTTCGACGTAACGCGCGACTTGAATTATAGTCCTATGGTTTATTCGTAGATGTGAGTCACGGTGCTGTAGTATTTTACTTGATATTAGAATGAGAACAGGAGGTGCAGTGCGCACGCACAAGGATACAAATGACGGGAGGGGGAAGAAAGGGGAATGAGTTTATGTATTTGCAGCGCGGAATTAAATAGGTGCGATCATACTAGCACTAATGCACCGGATCCCGTCAGAACTCTGCAGTTAAGTGTGCTTGGGCGAGAGAAGTACTCATATGGGTGACCTCCTGGGAAGTCCTCATGTCGCACCAATTTTTTTTCAGACCGGTCGTTCGACGTTACGCTCGACTGGAACTGGGGTGCACTGGTTTATACGCAATTGTGAGTCAAGAAGCAGGGGCATTTTAATCAATATTAGAACGAGAAGGAGAGGTGCAGTGTGAACGCACAAGGAAACAATTGATGAGAGGGGGAGGGAAGGAGAAGGAGTGTATGTATTTTCAGCACGAAATGAAACAGGTGCGATCATACCAGCACTAATGCAATGGATTCTATCAGAACTCCGTAGGTAAGGGTGCTTGGGCGAGAGTTGTACAAGCATGGGTTACCTCCTACGAAGTCCTTATATTTCACCCATTTTCTTGTGAAGTCCTCGTGTTGCACCCATTTTTTTACAGATGATTCTTTCGACGTTACGCGCGACTTGAATTATGGTCCTTAGGTTTATTCGCAAATGTGAGTCACGGCGCTGTAGCATTTTACTTGATATTAGAACGAGAACGGGAGGTGTAGTGCGCACGCACAAGGAAACAAATGACGGGAGGGAGAAGAAAGGGGAATGAGTTTATGTATTTGCAGCGCAAAATTAAACAGGTGTGATCATACCAGCACAAATGTACCGGATCTTATCAGAACTCCGCAGTGAAGTGTGCTTGGGCGAGATTAATACTCGGATGGGTGACCTCCTGGGAAGTCCTCGTGTCGCACCAATTTTTTTTCAGACTGGTCGTTCAACGTTACGCGCGTTTGGAACTAGGATCCGCTGGTTTATACGCAAATGTGAGTCAAGAAGCAAGGGTATTTTAATCGATATTAGAACGAGAATGAGAGGTGAAGTGTGAACGCACAAGGAAACAAATGACGGGAGGGGGAAGAAAAGAGATAGAACGAGAAGGAGAGATGCAGAGTGCACGCACAAGGAAACAAATGACGGGAGGGGGGACGGAGGGAGAAAGAGTGTATGTATTTGCAGCGCAGAATGAAACATGAGCGATCAAACCAGCACCAATGCAACGAATTCTATCAGAACTCTTCAAGTTAAGGGTGCTTGAGCGAGAGTAGCACTAGGATGGGTGACCTCATGCGAAGTCCTTATATTTCACTTATTTTCTTAGAAAGTCCTCGTGTTGCACCCATTTTTTTGCAGATGATTCTTTCGACGTTACGTGCGACTTGAATTATGGTCATCAGGTTTATTCGCAAATGTGAGTCATGGCACCATAGCATTTTACTTGATATTAGAACGAGCACTGGAGGTGCAGTGCGCACGCACAAGGAAACAAATGACGGGAGGGGGAAGAAAGGAGAATGAGTTTATGTATTTGCAGCGCGGAATTAAACGGGTGCGATCATACCATTACTAATGCACCGGATCCCATCAGAACTCCGGAGTAAAGTGTGCTTGGGTGAGAGTAGTACTCGGATGGGTGACCTCCTGGGAAGTCCTCGTGTCGCACCAATTTTTTTTCAGACGGGTCGTTCGAAGTTACGCGCAACTAGAACTAGGGTCCGCTGGTTTATACGCAAATGTGATTCAAGAAGCAGGGGCAGTTTAATCGATATTAGAACGAGAATGAGAGGTGAAGTGTGAACGTACAAGGAAACAAATGATGGGAGGGGGAGGGAAGGAGAAGGAGTGTATGTATTTTCAGTACGAAATGAAACAGGTGCGATCATACCAGCACTAATGCAACGGATTCTATCAGAACTCCGTAGGTAAGGGTGCTTGGGCAAGAGTAGTTCTAGCATGGGTTACCTCCTGCGAAGTCCTTATATTTCACCCATTTTCTTAGGAAGTCCTCGTGTTGCACCTATTTTTTTGCAGATGATTCTTTCGACGATACGCGCGACTTTAATTATGGTCCTCAAGTTTATTCACAAATGTGAGTCACGGCACCGTAGCATTTTACTTGATATTAGAACGAGCACGGGAGGTGCAGTGCGCACGCACAAGGAAACAAATGACGGGAGGGGGATGAAAGGAGAATGAGTTTATGTATTTGCAGCCCAGAATTAAACGGGTGCGATCATACCAGCACTAATGCACCGGATCCTATAAGAACTCCGCAGTTAAGTGTGATTGGGCGAGATTAGTACTCGGATGGGTGACCTCCTGGGAAGTCCTCGTGTCGCGCCAACTTTTTTTCAGACGGGTCGTTCGACGTTACGCGCGTCTGGAACTAGGGTCCGCTGGTTTATACGCAAATGTGAGTCAAGAAGCAGGGGCATTTTAATCGATATTAGAACGAAAATGAGAGGTGAAGTGTGAACGCACAAGGAAACAAATGACGGGAGGGGGAAGAAAGGAGAAGGAGTGTATGTATTTGCAGCGCAAAATTAAACTTATGCAATCATACCAGCACTAAAGCCCCGGATCCCATCAGAACTCCATAGTTAAGTGTGCTTGGGCGAGAGTAATACTCGGATGGGTGACCACTTGGGAAGCCCTCGTGGTGCACCTATTTTTTTTTGGATGGGTTGTTCGACGTTACGCGCGAATGGAATTATGAACCGCTGGTTCATTTGCAAAAGTGAGTCACAGTGCCGGGTCATATTACTTGATATTAGAACCAGCAACAGTGATGCAGAGTGCACGCACAAGGAAACAAATGACGGGAGAGGGGATGGGAGGAGAAAGAGTGTATGTATTTGCAGTGCAGAATGAAACATGATGGATCATACGAGCACTAATGCAACGGATTCTATCAGAACTCCGCAGTTAAGGGTGCTTGGGCGAGAAAAGTACTCGGATGGGTGACCTCCTGCGAAGTCCTTATATTTCACCCATTTTCTTGGGAGGTCCTCGTGTTGCACCCATCTTTTTGCAGATGATTCTTTCGACGTTACGCGCGACTTGATTTATGGTCTGCAGGTTTATTCGCAAATGTGAGTCACGGCGCCGTGGCATTTTACTTGATATTAGAACGAGTACGGGAGGTGCAATGCGCACGCACAAGGAAACAAATGACGGGAGGAGGAAGAAAAGAGAAGGAGTGTATGTATTTGAAGCGCAAAATTAAACAAGTGGCATCATACCAGCACTAATGCATTGGATCCCATCATAACTCTGCAGTTAAGTTTGCTTTGGCGAAAGTAGTACAATGATGGGTTACCTCCTGGGAAGTTCTCGTGTTTCACCCATTTTCCTTTTTTCAGATGTGTCGTTCGACGTTACGCGTGACTTGATTTATGGTCCGCAGGTTTATTCGCAAATATGAGTCACGGTGCCGTGGAATTTTACTTGATATTAAAACAAGTACGGGAGGTGCAGTGCGCACGCACAAGGAAACAAATGACGGGAGGAGGAAGAAAAGAGAAAGAGTGTATGTATTTGAAGCGCAAAATTAAACAAGTGGCATCATACCTGCATTAATGCACTAGATCCCATCAAAACTCTGCAGTTAAGTGTACTTGGGCGAGATTAATACTCGGATGGGTGGTCTCTTGGGAAGTCCTTCTATCGCAACAATTTTTTTTTTAGATGGGTCGTTCGACGTTACGCGCAACTGGAACTATGGTCCGCTGGCTTATACGCAAATGTGAGTCAAGAATCAGGGGCATTTTAATTGATATTAGAACGAGAAGGAGAGGTGCAGTGTGAATGCACAAGGAAACAAATGATGGAAGGGGGGGAGGGAAGAAGGAGTGTATGTATTTTCAGAACGAAATTAAACAGGTGCGGTCACACCAGCACAAATGCACCGGATCCCATCAGAACTCCGCAGTGAAGTGTGCTTTGGCGAAAGTAGTACAATGATGGGTTACCTCCTGGGAAGTTCTCGTGTTGCACCCATTTTCTTTTTTTCAGATGTGCCATTCGACGTTATGCGCGACTTTAATTATGGTCCGTAGATTTATTCGCAAATGTGAGTCACGGCGCTGTACCATTTTACTTGATATTAAAATGAGAACGGGAGGTTCAGTGCGCATGCACAAGGAAACAAATAACGAGAGGGGGAAGAAAGGATAAGGAGTTTATGTATTTGCAGCGCGAAATGAAACAGGTGCGATCATACCAGCACTAATGCAACGGATTCTATCAGAAATCCGTAGGTAAGGGTGCTTAGGCGAGAGTAGTACTAGCATGGGTTACCTCCTACGAAGTCCTTATATTTGACCTATTTTCTTGTGAAGTACTCGTGTTGCACCTATTTTTTTACAGATGATTCTTTCGACGTTACGCGCGACTTGTATTATGGTCCTCAGGTTTATTCGCAAATGTGAGTCACGGCGCTGTAGCATTTTACTTGATATTAGAACTAGAACGGGAGGTGCAGTGCACACGCACAAGGAAACAAATGACGGGAGGGGGATGAAAGGGGAATGAGTTTATGTATTTGAAGCGCAAAATTAAACAGGTTCGATCATACCAGCACTAATACACCGGATCCCATCAGAACTCCGCAGTGAAGTGTGCTTGGGCGAGATTAGTACTCGGATGGGTGACCTCCTGGGAAGTCCTCGTGTCGCACCAATTTTTTTTCAGACGGGTCGTTCGACGTTACGCGCATCTGGAACTAGGGTCCGCTGGTTTATACGCAAATGTGAGTCAAGAAACAGGGGCATTTTAATCGATATTAGAATGAGAATGAGAGGTGAAGTGTGAACGCACAAGGAAACAAATGACGGGAGGGGGAAGAATGGAGAAGGAGTGTATGTATTTTCAGCGCGAAATTAAACAGGTGCGATCATACCAGCACTAAAGCTCCGTATCCCATCAGAACCCCGTAGTTAAGTGTGCTTGGGCGAGGGTAGTACTCGGATGGGTGACCACATGGGAAGCCCTCGTGTTGCACCTATTTTTTTTCGGATGGGTTGTTCGACGTTACGCGCGAATGGAATTATAAACCGCTGGTTCATTTGCAAAGGTGAGTCACGGTGCCGGGGCATATTACTTGATATTAGAACGAGAAAGAGAGATGAAGAGTGCACGCACAAGGAAACAAATGACGGGAGGAGGGATGGAAGGAGAAAGAGTGTATGTATTTGCAGTGTACAATGAAACATGAGGGATCATACCAGCACTAATGCAACAGATTCTATCAGAACTCCACAGTTAAGGGTGCTTGGGCGAGAGTAGTACTTCGGATGGGTGACCACTTAGGAAGGCCTCGTGTTGCACCCATTTTCTTGGGAGGTCCTCGTGTTGCTCCCATCTTTTTGTAGATGATTCTTTCGACGTTACGCGCGACTTGATTTATGGTCCGCAGGTTTATTTGCAAATGTGAGTCACAGCACCATGGCATTTTACTTGATATTAGAACGAGTACGGGAGGTGCAGTGCGCACGCACAACGAAACAAAAGACGGGAGGAGGAAGAAAAGAGAAGGAGTGTATGTATTTGAAGCGCAAAATTAAACAAGTGGCATCATACCAGCACTAATGCACTGGATTCCATCAGAACTCTGCAGTTAAGTGTGCTTGGGCGAGAGTAGTACTCGGATGGGTGACCTCTTGAGAAGTCCTCGTATCGCAACAATTTTTTTTCAGATGGGTCGTTCGACGTTACGCGCGACTGGAACTATGGTCCGCTGGTTTATACGCAAATTTGAGTCAAGAATCAGGGGCATTTTAATCGATTTTAGAACGAGAAGGAGAGGTGCAGTGTGAACGCACAAGGAAACAAATGATGGGAGGGGGGGAGGGAAGAAGGAGTGTATGTATTTTCAGCACGAAATTAAACAGGTGCGGTCACACCAGCACAAATGCACCGGATCCCATCAGAACTCCGCAGTTAATTGTGCTTTGGTGAAAGTAGTACAATGATGGGTTACCTCCTGGGAAGTTCTCGTGTTACACCCATTTTCTTTTTTTCAGATGTGCCGTTCGACATTACGCGCAACTTTAATTATGGTCCGCAGATTTATTCGCAAATGTAAGTCATGGCGCCGTGGCATTTTACTTGATATTTGAACGAGAACGAGAGGTGCAGTGCGCACGCACAAGGAAACAAATGACGGGAGGGGGAAGAAAGGAGAAGGAATTTATGTATTTGCAGCGCGAAATGAAACGGGTGTGATCATACCAGCACTAATGCACCGGATCCCATCAGAACTCCGCAGTTAAGTGTGTTTGGACGAGAGTAGTACTCGGATGGGTGACCTCTTGGGAAGTCCTCGTATCGCAACAATTTTTTTTCAGATGGGTCGTTCGATGTTACGCGCGACTGGAACTATGGTCCGCTGGTTTATACGCAAATATGAGTCAAGAATCAGGGGCATTTTAATCGATATTAGAACGAGAAGGAGAGGTGCAGTGTGAACGCACAAGGAAACAAATGATGGAAGGGGGGGAGGGAAGAAGGAGTGTATGTATTTTCAACACGAAATTAAACAGGTGCGGTCACACCAGCACAAATGCACCGGATCCCATCAGAACTCCGCAGTTAAGTGTGCTTTCGCGAAAGTAGTACAATGATGGGGTACCTCCTAGGAGGTTCTCGTGTTGCACCCATTTTCTTTTTTTCAGATGTGCCGTTCGACGTTACGCGCAACTTTAATTATGGTCCGCAGATTTATTCGCAAATGTGAGTCACAGCGCCGTGGCATTTTACCTGATATTTGAACGAGAACGAGAGGTGCAGTGCGCACGCACAAGGAAACAAATGACGGGAGGGGGAAGAAAGGAGAAGGAGTTTATGTATTTGCAGCGCGAAATGAAACGGGTGCGATCATACCAGCACTAATGCACCGGATCCCATCAGAACTCTGCAGTTAAGTGTGTTTGGGCGAGAGTAGTACTCGGATGGGTGACCTCTTGGGAAGTCCTCGTATCGCAACAATTTTTTTTCAGATGGGTCGTTCGATGTTACGCGCGACTGGAACTATGGTCCGCTGGTTTATACGCAAATATGAGTCAAGAATCAGGGGCATTTTAATCGATATTAGAACGAGAAGGAGAGGTGCAGTGTGAACGCACAAGGAAATAAATGATGGAAGGGGGGGAGGGAAGAAGGAGTGTATGTATTTTCAACACGAAATTAAACAGGTGCGGTCACACCAGCACAAATGCACCGGATCCCATCAGAACTCCGCAGTTAAGTGTGCTTTCGCGAAAGTAGTACAATGATGGGGTACCTCCTGGGAGGTTCTCGTGTTGCACCCATTTTCTTTTTTTCAGATGTGCCGTTCGACGTTACGCGCGACTTTAATTATGGTCCGCAGATTTATTCGCAAATGTGAGTCACGGCGCCGTGGCATTTTACCTGATATTTGAACGAGAACGAGAGGTGCAGTGCGCACGCACAAGGAAACAAATGACGGGAGGGGGAAGAAAGGAGAAGGAGTTTATGTATTTGCAGCGCGGAATTAAACGGGTGCGATCATACCAGCACTCATGCACCGGATCCCATCAGAACTCCCCAGTTAAGTGTGCTTGGGCGAGAGTAGTACTCGGATGGGTGACCTCTTGGGAAGTCCTCGTGTCGCACCAATTTTTTTTCAGACGGGTCGTTCGACATAATGCGCGACTGGAACTGGGGTCCGCTGGTTTATACGCAAATGTGAGTCAAGAAGCAGGGGCATTTTAATCGATATTAGAACGAGAAGGAGAGGTGCAGTGTGAACGCATAAGGAAACAATTGATGGGAGGGGGAGGGAAGGAGAAGGAGTGTATGTATTTTCAACACGAAATGAAACAGGTGCGATCATACCAGCACTAAAGCAACGGATTCTATCAAAACTCCGTAGGTAAGGGTGCTTGGGCGAGAGTAGTACTAGCATGGGTTACCTCCTTCGAAGTCCTTATATTTCACCCATTTTCTTGTGAAGTTCTCGTGTTACACCCATTTTTTTGCAGATGATTCTTTCGATGTTATGCGCGACTTGAATTATGGTCCTCAGGTCTATTCGCAAATGTGAGTCACGGCACCGTAGTATTTTACTTGATATTAGAACGAGCACGGGAGGTGCAGTTCGCACGCACAAGGAAACAAATGACGGGAGGGGAAAGAAAGGAGAAGGAGTTTATGTATTTGCAGCGCAAAATTAAACGGGTGCGATCATACCAGCACTAATGCACTGAATCCCATCAGAACTCCGCAGTTAAGTGTGCTTGGGCGAGAGTAGTACTCGAATGGGTGACCACCTGTGAAGTCCTTGTGTTGCACCAATTTTTTTTCAGACGGGTCGTTCGACGTTACGCGCGACTCGAACTATGGTCCGCTGGTTTATACGCAAATGTGAGTCAAGAATAAGGGGTATTTTAATCGATATTAGAACGAAAAGGAGAGGTGCAGTGTGAACGCACAAGAAAACAAATGATGGGAGGGGGAGAGGGAAAAAGGAGTGTATGTATTTTCAGCACGAAATTAAACAGGTGCGGTCACACAAGAACAAATGCACCGGATCCCATCAAAACTCCGCAGTTAAGTGTGCTTTGGCGAAAGTAGTACAATGATGGGTTACCTCCTGGGAAGTTCCCATGTTGCACCCATTTTCTTTTTTTCAGATGTGCCATTCGACGTTACGCGCGGCTTTAATTATGGTCCACAGATTTGTTCGCAATTGTTAGTCATGGCGCCGTGACATTTTACTAGATATTTGAACGAGAACGAGAGGTGCAGTGCGCACGTACAAGGAAACAAATGACGGGAGGGGGAAGAAAGGAGAAGGAGTGTATGTATTTTCAGCACGAAATGAAACAGGTGCGATCATACCAGCACTAATGCAACGGATTCTATCAGAACTCCGTAGGTAAGGGTGCTTGGGCGAGAGTAGTACTAGCATGGGTTACCTCCAGCAAAGTCCTTATATTTCACCCATTTTCTTGTGAAGTCCTCGTGTTGCACCCATTTTTTTGCAGATGATTCTTTCGACGTTACGCGCGACTTGAATTATGGTCCTCAGGTTTATTCGCAAATGTGAGTCACGGAGCTGTAGCATTTTACTTGATATTAGAACGAGAACGGGAGGTGCAGTGCGCACGCACAAGGAAACAAATGACGGGAGGGGGAAGAAAGGGGAATGAGTTTATGTATTTGCAGCGCAAAATTAAACAGGTGCGATCATACCAGCACTAATGCACCGGATCCCATCAGAACTCCGCAGTGAAGTCTGCTTGGGCGAGATTAGTACTCGGATGGGTGACCTCTTGGGAAGTCCTCGTGTCGAACCAATTTTTTTTCAAACGGGTCCTTCGACGTTACGCGCGTCTGGAACTAGGGTCCGCTGGTTTATACGCAAATGTGAGTCAAGAAGCAGGGGCATTTTAATCGATATTAGAACGAGAATGAGAGGTGAAGTGTGAACGCACAAGGAAACAAATGACGGGAGGGGGAAGAAATGAGAAGGAGTGTATGTATTTACAGCACGAAACTAAACAGGTGCGATCATACCAGCACTAAAGGTCCGGATCCCATCAGAACTCCGCAGTTAAGTGTGCTTGGGCGAGAGTAGTACTCGGATGGGTCACCACCTGAGAAGCCCTTGTGTTGCACCTATTTTTTTTTTGGATGGGTTGTTCGACGTTACGCGCGAATGGAATTATAAACCGCTGGTTCATTTGCAAAGGTGAGTCACGGTGCCGGGGCATATTACTTGATATTAGAACGAGAAAGAGAGATGCAGAGTGCACGCAGAAGGAAACAAATGACGGGAGGGGGGATGGGAGGAGAAAGAGTGTATGTATTTGCAGTGCAGAATGAAACTTGAGGGATCATACCAGTACTAGTGCAGCGGATTCTATCAGAACTCCGCAAGTTAAGGGTGCTTGGGCGAGAGTAGCACTAGGATGGGTGACTTCCTGCGAAGTCCTTATATTTCACCCATTTTCTTAGGAAGTCCTCGTGTTGTACCTATTTTTTTGCAGATGATTCTTTCGACGATACGCGCGACTTGATTTATGGTCCGCAGGTTTATTCGCAAATGTGAGTCACGGCGCCGTGGCATTTTACTTGATATTAGAACGAGCACGGGAGGTGCAGTGCGCACGCACAAGGAAACAAATGACGGGAGGGGGAAGAAAGGAGAAAGAGTTTATGTATTTGCAGTGCGAAATTAAACTGGTGCGATCATACCAGCACTAATGCACTGGATCCCATCAGAACTCTGCAGTTAAGCGTGCTTGGGCGAGAGTAGTACTCGGATGGGTGACCACCTGGGAATTCCTTGTGTCGCACCAATTTTTTTTCAGACGGGTCGTTCGACGTTACGCGCAATTGGAACTATGGTCCACTGGTTTATACGCAAATGTGAGACAAGAACCAGGGGCATTTTATTCGATTTGAGAACGAGAAGGAGAGGTGCAGTGTGAACGCACAAGGAAACAAATGATGAGAGGGGGGGAGGGAAGAAAGAGTGTATGTATTTTCAGCACGAAATTAAACAGGTGCAGTCACACCAGCACAAATGCACCGGATCCCATCAGAACTCCGCAGTTAAGTGTGCTTTGGCGAAAGTACGGGAGGTGCAGTGCGCACGCACATGGAAACAAATGACGGGAGGAGGAAGATAAGAGAAGGAGCGTATGTATTCGAAGCGCAAAATTAAACAAGTGGCATCATACCAGCAATAATGTACGGGATCCCATCAGAACTCTGCAGTTAAGTGTGCTTGGGCGAGAGTAGTACTCGGATGGGTGACCTCTTGGGAAGTCCTCGTATCGCAACAATTAAACAGGTGCGATCACACCAGCACTAATGCACCGGATCCCATTAGAACTCCGCAGTGAAGTGTGCTTGGGCGAGATTAGTACTCGGATGGGTGACCTCCTGGGAAGTCCTCGTGTCGCACCAATTTTTTTCAGACGGGTCATTCGACGTTACGCGCATACACTCCTTCTTCCCTCCCCCCCTCCCATCATTTGTTTCCTTGTGCGTTCACACTGCACCTCTCCTTCTCGTTCTAATATCGATTAAAATGCCCCTGATTCTTAACTCACATTTGCGTATAAACCAGCGGACCATAGTTCCAGTCGCGCGTAACGTCGAACGACCCATCTGAAAAAAAATTGTTGCGATACGAGGACTTCCCAAAAGGTCACCCATCCGAGTACTACACTCGCCCAAGCACACTTAACTGCAGAGTTCTGATGGGATCCAGTGCATTAGTGCTGGTATGATGCCACTTGTTTAATTTTGCGCTTCAAATACATACACTCCTTCTCTTTTCTTCCTCCTCCCGTCATTTGTTTCCATGTGCGTGCGCACTGCACCTCCCTTACTCGTTCTAATATCAAGTAAAATGCCAGGGCGCCGTGACTCACATTTACGAATAAACCTGCGGACCATAAATCAAGTCGCGCGTAAAGTCGAAAGAATCATCTGCAAAAAGATGGGTTCAACACGAGGACCTACCAAGAAAATGGGTGAAATATAAAGACATTGCATGAGGTCACCCATCCGAGTACTTTTCTCGCCCAAGCACCCTTAACTGCGGAGTTCTGATAGAATCCGTTGCATTAGTGCTGGTATGATCCCTCATGTTTCATTCTGCACTGCAAATACATACACTCTTTCTCCTCCCATCCCCCCTCCCGTCATTTGTTTCCTTGTGGGTGTACTTTGCATCTCTCTTTCTCGTTCTAATATCAAGTAATATGCCCCAGCACCGTGACTCACCTTTGCAAATGAACCAGCGGTTTATAATTCCATTCGCGCGTAACGTCGAACAACCAATCCAAAAAAAAATAGGTACAACACGAGGGCTTCCCAAGTGGTCACCCATCCGAGCACTACTCTCGCCCCAGCACACTTAACTAGGAGTTCTGATGGGATCTGGGGCTTTAGTGCTGGTATGATCGCACCTGTTTAATTTCGCGCTGTAAATACATACACTCCTTCTCCTTTCTTCCCCCTCCCGTCATTTGTATCCTTGTGCCTTAACACTTCACCTCTCATTCTCATTCTAATATCGATTAAAATGCCCTTGCTTATTGACTCACATTTGCGTATTAACCAGCGGACCCTAGTTCCAGACGCGCGTAACGTCGAACGACCCGTCTGAAAAAAATTTAGTGCGACACAAGGACTTCTCATGAGGTCACCCATCCGAGTACTAATCTCGCCCAAGCACACTTAACTGCGGAGTTCTGATGGGATCCGGTGCAATAGTGCTGGTATGATCGCACCCGTTTAATTTTGCGCTACTATTACATAAACTCATTCCCCTTTCTTCCCCCTCCCGTCATTTGTTTCCTTGTGCGTGCGCACTGCACCTCCCGTTCTCGTTCTAATATCAAGTAAAATGCCACGGCGCCGTGACTCACATTTGCTAATAAACCTGAGGACCATAATTCAAGTCGCGCGTAACGTCGAAAGAATCATCTGCAAAAAAATGGGTGCAACACGAGGACTTCACAAGAAAATGGGTGAAATATAAGGACTTCGCAGGAGGTAACCCATGCTAGTACTACTCTCGCCCAAGCACCCTTACCTACGGAGTTCTGATAGAATCCATTGCATTAGTGCTGGTATGATCGCACCTGTTTCATTTCTTGCTGAAAATACATACACTCCTTCTCATTCCTTCCCCATCCCATCAATTGTTTCCTTGTGCGTTCACACTGCACCTCTCCTTCTCGTTCTAATATAGATTAAAATGCCCCTGCTTCTTGACTCACATTTGCGTATAAACTAGCGGACCGTAGTTCCAGTCGCGCGTAACGTCGAACGACCCGTCTGAAAAAAAATTAGTGCGACACGAGGACTTCCCAAGAGGTCACCAATCCGAGTACTACTCTCGCCAAAGCACACTTAACTGCGGAGTTCTGACGGGATCCGGTGCATTAGTGCTGGTATGATCGCACACGTTTAATTTCGCGCTGCAAATACATAAATTCCTTCTCCTTTCTTCCCCCTCCCGTCATTTGTTTCCTTGTGCGTGCGCACTGCACCTCCCGTGCTCCTTCTAATATAAAGTAAAATGCTACGGTGCCGTGACTCACATTTGCGAATAAACCTGAGGACCATAATTCAAGTCGCGCGTATCGTCGAAAGAATCATCTGCAAAAAAATGGGTGGAACACGAGGACTTCCTAAGAAAATGGGTGAAATATAAGGATTTCGCAGTAGGTCACCCATCCTAGTGCTACTCTCGCCCAAACACCCTTAACTTGCGAAGTTCTGATAGAACCCGTTGCTTGGTGCTGGTATGATTGCTCATGTTTCATTCTGCGCTGCAAATACATACACTTTTTCTCCCTCCATCCCCCCTCCCTTCATTTGTTTCCTTGTGCATACACTCTGCATCTCTCCTTCTCGTTCTAATATCAAGTAATATGCCCCGGCACCGTGACTCACCTTTGCAAATAAACCAGCGGTTTATAATTCAATTCGCGCGTAACGTCGAACAACCCATCCGAAAAATAATATGTGCAACACGAGGGCTTCCCAAGTGGTCACCCATCCGAGTACTTCTCTTGCCCAGGCACACTTAACTGCGAAGTTCTGATGGGATCCGGAGCTTTAGTGCTGGTATGATCGCACCTCTTTAATTTTGCGCTGCAAATACAAACACTCCTTCTCCTTTCTTCCCCTTCCCGTCATTTGTTTCCTTGTGCGTTCACACTTCACCTCTCATTCTCGTTCTAATATCGATTAAAATGCCCCTACTTCTTGACTCACATTTGCGTATAAACCAGCGGACACAAGTTCCAGACGCGCGTACCGTCAAACGACCCGTCTGAAAAAAAATTGGTGCGACACGAGGACTTCCCAGGAGGTCACCCATCCGAGTACTAATCTCGCCCAAGCACACTTCACTGCGGAGTTCTGATGGGATCCGGTGCATTAGTGCTGGTATGATCGCACCAGTTTAATTTTGCGCTGCAAATACATAAACTCATTCCCCTTTCTTCCCCCTCCTGTCATTTGTTTCCTTGTGCGTGCGCACTGCACCTCCCGTTCTCGTTCTAATATAAAGTAAAATGCTACAGCGCCGTGAATCACATTTGCGAATAAACCTGAGGACCATAATTCAAGTCGCGCGTAACGTCGAAAGAATTATCTGCAAAAAAATGGGTGCAACACGAGGACTTCACAAGAAAATGGGTGAAATATAAGGACTTCGCAGGAGGTAACCCATGCTAGTGCTACTTTCGCCCAAGCACCCTTACCTACGGAGTTCTGATAGAATCCGTTGCATTAGTGCTTGTATGATCGCACCTGTTTCATTTCGTGCTGAAAATACATACACTCCCTCTCCTTCCCTTCCCCTCCCATCAATTGTTTCCTTGTGCGTTCACACTGCACCCCTCCTTCTCGTTCTAATACCGATTAAAATGCCCCTGCTTCTTGACTCAGATTTGCGGATAAACCAGCGGACCCTAGTTCCAATCGCGCGTAACGTCGAACGACCCATCTGAAAAAAAATTTGTGCGACACGAGGACTTCCCAGGAGGTAACCCATGCTAGTACTACTCTCGCCCAAGCACCCTTACCTACGTAGTTCTGATAGAATTCGTTGCATTAGTGCTGGTACGATCGTACCTGTTTCATTTCGCGCTGCAAATACATACACTCCTTCTCCTTTCTTCCCCCTCACGTCATTTGTTTCCTTGTGCGTGCGCACTGCACCTCTTGTTCTCGTTCAAATATCAAGTAAAATTCCACGGCACCATGACTCACATTTGCGAATAAATCTGCAAACCATAATTCAAGTCGCGCGTAACGTCGAACGGCACATCTGAAAAAAAGAAAATAGGTGCAGCACGAGAACTTCCCAGGAGGTAACCCATCATTGTACTACTTTCGCCAAAGCACACTTAACTACGTAGTTTTGATGGGATCCGGTGCATTTGTGCTGGTGTGACCGCACCTGTTTAATTTTGTGCTGAAAATACATACACTCCTTCTTCACTCCCCCCCTCCCATCATTTGTTTCCTTGTGCGTTCACACTGCACCTCTCCTTCTCGTTCTAATATCGATTAAAATGCCCTTGATTCTTGACTCACATTTGCGTATAAACCAACGGACCATAGTTCCAGTCGCGTGAAAAGTCGAACGATCCGTCTGAAAAAAAATTGGTGCGACACGAGGACATCCCACGTGGTCACCAATCCGAGTACTACTCTCGCCCAAGCACACTTAACTACAGAGTTATGATGGGATCCAATGCATTAGTGCTGGTATGATCGCACCCGTTTAATTCCGCGCTGCAAGTACATAAACTACTTCTCCTTTCTTCCTCCTCCCGTCATTTGTTTCCTTGTGCGTGCGCACTGCACCTCCCGTGCTCGTTCTAATATCAATTAAAATACTACGGTCCCGTGACTCACATTTGCGAATAAACCTGAGGACCATAATTCAAGTCGCGCGTATCGTCGAAAAATTCATCTGCAAAAAAATGGGTGCAACACGAGAACTTCCTAAGAAAATGGGTGAAATATAAGGACTTCGCAGGAGGTCACCCATCCTAGTGCTACTCTCGCCCAAGCACCCTTAACTTGCAGAGTTCTTATAGAATCCGTTGCATTGGTGCTGGTATGAATGCTCATGTTTCATTCTGCGCTGCAAATACATACACTTTTTATCCCTCCATCCCCCCCTCCCGTCATTTGTTTCCTTGTGCGTGCACTCTGCATCTCTCCTTCTCGTTCTAATATCGATTAAAATGCCCCTTCTTCTTGACTCACATTTGCGTATAAACCAGTGGACCCTAGTTCCAGTCGCGCGTAACGTCGAACGACCCGTCTAAAAAAAAATTGGTGCGACACGAGGACTTCCAAGAGGTCACCCATCCGAGTACTATTCTCGCCCAAGCATATTTAACTACGGAGTTCTGATTGGATCCGGTGCATTAGTGCTGGTATGATCTCACCTGTTTAATTCCGCGCTGCAAATACATAAATTCCTTCTCCTTTCTTCCCGCTCCCATCATTTGTTTCCATGTGCGTGCGCACTGCACCTCCCGTGCTCGTTCTAATATCAAGTAAAATGCTAAGGTGCCGTGACTCACATTTGCGAATAAACCTGAGGACCATAATTCAAGTCGCGCGTAACGTCGAAAGAATCATCTGCAAAAAAATGGGTGCAACACGAGGACTTCCTAAGAAAATAGGTGAAATATAAGGACTTCGCATGAGGTCATCCATCCTAGTGCTACTCTCACCCAAGCACCCTTAACTTGCGGAGTTCTGATAGAATCCGTTGCATTGGTGCTTGTATGATCGCTCATGTTTCATTCTGCGCTGCAAATACATACACTCTTTCTCCCTCCATCCCCTCTCCCGTCATTTGTTTCCTTGTGCGTGCACTCTGCATCTCTCCTTCTGGTTCTAATATCAAGTAAAATACCCTGGCATCGTGACTCACCTTTGCGAATGAACCAGCGGTTTATAATTGCATTCGCGCGTAACGTCGAACGATCCATCCGAAAAAAATGGGTGCAACACAAGGACTTCCCAGGAGGTCACCAATCCGAGCACTACTCCCGCCCAAGCACACTTAACTGCTAAGTTCCGATGGGATATGGTGCATTAGTGGTGGTATGATGGCACCTATTTAATTTCGCGCTGCAAATACGTACACTCCTTCTCCTTTCTTCCCCTTCCCGTCATTTGTTTCCTTGTGCGTGTGCACTGCACCTCTCGTTCTCGTATAAATATCAAGTAAAATGCCACGGTGCAGTGACTCACATTTTCGAATAAATCTGCGGACTATAATTAAAGTCGCACGTAACGTCGAATGGCACATCTATAAAAAAAAAATGGGTGCAACACGAGAACTTCCCAGGAGGTAACCCATCCTTGTACTACTTTCGCCAAAGCACACTTAACTGCGGAGTTCTGATGGGATCCGGTGCATTTGTGCTAGTGTGATAGCACCTGTTTAATTTCGTGCTGAAAATACATACACTTCTTCTCCTTCCCTCCCCCCTCCCATCATTTGTTTCCTTGTGCGTTCACACTGCACCTCTTTTTCTCATTCTAATATCGATTAATATGCCCCTACTTCTTGACTCACATTTGCGTATAAAGAAGTGGACCATAGTTCCAGTTGCGCGTAACGTCGAACGACTCGTCTGGAAAAAAATTTGTGCGACACGAGAACTTCCCAGGAGGTCACCCATCCGAGTACTACTCTCGCCCAAGCACACTTAACTGCAGAGTTATGATGGGATCCGTTGCATTAGTGCTGGTATGATCGCACCCGTTTAATTTCGCGCTGCAAATACATAAACACCTTCTCCTTTCTTCCCCCTCCCGTCATTTGTTTCCTTGTGCGTGCACTCTGCATCTCTCTTTCTCGTTCTAATATCAAGTAATATGCCCCGGCACCGTGACTCTCCTTTACAAATGAACCAACAGTTTATAATTCCATTCGCGCGTAACGTTTAACAACCCATCCGAAAAAAATAGGTGCAACACGAGGGCTTTCCAAGTTGTCACCCATCCGAGTACTACTTTCGCCCAAGCACACTTAACTGCGGAATTCTGATGGGATCCGGGGCTTTAGTGCTGGTTTGATCGCACCTGTTTAATTTCGTGCTGCAAATACATACACTCCTTCTCCTTTCTTCCCCCTCCGGTCATTTGGTTCCTTGTGCGTTCACACTTCACCTCTCATTCTCGTTCTAATATCGATTAAAATGCCCCTGCTTTTTGACTCACATTTGCGTATAAACCAGCGGACCCTATTTCCAGTCGCGCGTAATGTCGAACGACCCGTCTGAAAAAAAATTGGTGCGACACGAGGACTTCCCAATAGGTCACCCATCTGAGTACTACTCTCGCCCAAGCACACTTAACTACGGAGTTCTGATGGGATCCGGTGCATTACTGCTGGAATGATTGCACCTGTTTAATTTCCCGCTGAAAATACATAAACTCATTCCCCTTTCGTCCCCCTCTCGTCATTTGTTTCATTGTGCGTGCGCACTGCAACTCCTGTTCTCGTTCTAATATTAAGTAAAATGCTACAGCGCCGTGACTCACATTTGCGAATAAACCTGAGGACCATAATTCAAGTCGCGCGTAACGTCAAAAGAATTATCTGCAAAAAAATGGGTGCAACACGAGGACTTCCTAAGAAAATGGGTGAAATATAAGGACTTCGCAGGAGGTCACCCATCCTAGTGCTACTCTCGCCCAAGCACCCTTAACTTTCAGAGTTCTGATAGAATCCGTTGCATTGGTGCTGGTATGATTGCTCATGTTTCATTCTGCGCTGCAAATACATAAACTTTTTCTCCCTCTATCCCCCCTCCCGTCATTTGTTTCCTTGTGCGTGAACTCTGCATCTCTCCTTTTCATTCTAATATCGATTAAAATGCCCCTGCTTCTTGACTCACATTTGCGTATAAACTAGTGGACCCTAGTTCTAGTCGCGCGTAACGTCGAACAACCCGTCTGAAAAAAAAAATTAGTGCAACACGAGGACTTCCCAGGAGGTCACCCATCCAAGTACTACTCTCGCCCAAGCACACTTAACTGCGGAGTTCTGATGGGATCCGGTGCATTAGTGCTAGTTTGATCGCACCCGTTTAAGTTTGCGCTGCAAATACATAAACTACTTCTCCGTTCTTCCCCCTCCCGTCATTTGTTTCCTTGTGCGTGCGCACTGCACCTCTCATTCTCGTTCAAATATCAAGTAAAAAGCCACAGCGCCGTGACTCACATTTGCGAATAAATCTGCGGACCATAACTAAAGTCGCGCGTAACGTCGAACGGCACATCTGAAAAAAAGAAAATGGGTGCAACACGAGAACTTCCTAGGAGGTAACCCATCATTGTACTACTTTCGCCAAAGCACACTTAACTGCGGAGTTCGGATGGGATCCGGGGCTTTAATGCTGGTATGATTGCACCTGTTTAGTTTTGCGCTGCAAATACATACACTCCTTCCCCTTTATTCCCCCTCTCGTCATTTGTTTCCTTGTGCGTGCGCACTGCACCTCCCGTTCTCCTTCTAATATCAAGTAAAATTCTTCAGTGCCGTGACTCACATTTGCGAATAAACCTGAGGACCATAATTCAAGTCGCGCGTAACGTCGAAAGAATCATCTGCAAAAAAATGGGTGCAACACGAGGACTTCACAAGAAAATGGGTGAAATATATGGACTTCGCAGGAGGTAACCCATGCTAGTACTACTCTCACCCAAGCACCCTTACCTACGGAGGTCTGATAGAATCCGTTGCATTAGTGCTGGTATGATCGCACCTGTTTCATTTCGTGCTGAAAATACATACACTCCTTCTCCTTCCCTCCCCCTCCCATCAATTGTTTCCTTGTGCGTTCACACTGCATCACTCCTTCTCGTTCTAATATCGATTAAAATGCCCCAGCTTCTTGACTCACATTTCCGTGTAAACAAACCGACCCTAGTTCCAGTCGCGCGTAACGTCGAACGACCCGTCTGAAAAAAAATTGGTGCGACACGAGGACTTCCCAGGAGGTCACCCATCCGAGTATTACTCTCGCCCAAGCACACTTAACTACGGAGTTCTGATTGGATCCGGTGCATTAGTGCTGGTATGATCACACCCATATAATTTAGCGCTGCAAATACATAATCTCCTTCTCCTTTCTTCCCCCTCCCGTCATTTGTTTCCTTGTGCGTGCGCACTGCACCTCCCGTGCTCGTATTAATATCAAGTAAAATGCTACGATGCCGTGACTCACATTTGTGAATAAACCTGAGGACCATAATTCAAGTCGCGCGTATCGTCGAAAGAATCATCTGCAAAAAAATGGGTGCAACACGAGGACTTCCTAAGAAAATGGGTGAAATATAAGGACTTCGCAGGAGGTCACCCATCCTAGTGCTACTCTCGCCCAAGCACCCTTAACTTGCGGAGTTCTGATAGAATCCGTTGCATTGGTGCTGGTATGATGGCTCATGTTTCATTCTGCGTTGCAAATACATACACTTTTTCTCCCTCCATCCCCCCTCCCGTCATTTGTTTCCTTGTGCGTGCACTCTGCATCTCTCCTTCTCGTTCTAATATCGATTAAAATGCCCCTGCTTCTTGACTCACATTTGCGTATAAACCAACGGACCATAGTTCTAGTCGCGCGTAACGTCGAACGACCCGTCTGAAAAAAAAATTAGTGCGACACGAGGACTTCCCAGGAGGTCACCCATCCGAGTACTACTCTCGCCCAAACACACTTACCTGTGGAGTTCTGATGGGATCCGGTGCATTAGTGCTGGTCTGATCGCACCCATATAATTCAGCGGTGCAAATACATAAACTCCTTCTCCTTTCTTCCCCCTCTCGTCATTTGTTTCCTTGTGCGTGCGCACTGCACCTCCCGTGCTCGTTCTAATATCAAGTAAAATGCTACGGTGCCGTGACTCACATTTATGAATAAACCTGAGGACTATAATTCAAGTCGCGCGTATCGTCGAAAGAACCATCTGCAAAAAAATGGGTGCAACACGAGGACTTCCTAAGAAAATGGGTGAAATATAAGGACTTCGCAGGAGGTCACCCATCCTAGTGCTACTCTCGCCCAAGCACCCTTCACTTGCGGAGTTTTGATAGAATCTGTTGCATTGGTGCTGGTATGATGGCTCATGTTTCATTCTGCGCTGCAAATACATACACTTTTTCACCCTCCATCCCCCCTCCCGTCATTTGTTTCCTTGTGCGTGCACTCTGCATCTCTCCTTCTCATTCTAATATCGATTAAAATGCCCCTGCTTTTTGACTCATATTTGCATATAAACCAGTGGACCCTAGTTCCAGTCGCGCGTAACGTCGAACGACCCGTCTGAAAAAAAAATTAGTGCGACACGAGGACTTCCCAGGAGGTCACCAATCCGAGTACTACTCTCGCCAAAGCACACTTAACTGCGGAGTTCTGATGGAATCCGGTGCATCAGTGCTGGTATGATCGCAACTGTTTAATTTCTCGCTGCAAATACATAAACTCTTTCTCCTTTCTTCCCCCTCCCGTCATTCATTTCCTTGTGCGTGCGCACTGCACCTCTCGTTCTCGTTCAAATATCAAGTAAAATGCCACGGCGCCGTGACTCACATTTGCGAATAAATCTGCAGACAATAATTAAAGTCGCGCGTAACATCGAACAACACATCTAAAAAAAAGAAAATGGGTACAACACGAGGGCTTCCCAGGTGGTCAACCATCCGAGTACTACCCTCGCCCAAGCACACTTAACTGTGGAGTTTTGATGGGATCCGGAGCTTTAGTGCTGGTATGATCGCACCTATTTAATTTCGCTCTGCAAATACATACACTCCTTCTCCTTTCTTCCCCCTCCCATCATTTGTTTCCTTGTGCGTTCACACTTCACCTCTCATTCTCGTTCTAATATCGATTAAAATACCCCTACTTCTTGACTCACATTTGCGTATAAACCAGCGGACCCTAGTTCCAGATGCGCGTAACGTCGAACGACCCGTCTGAAAAAAAATTGGTGCGACACGAGGACTTCACAAGAAAATGGGTGAAATATAAGGACTTCGCAGGAGGTAACCCATGCTAGTACTACTCTCGCCCAAGCACCCTTACCTACGGATTTCTGATAGAATCCGTTGCATTAGTGCTGGTATGATCGCACCTGTTTCATTTCGTGCTGAAAATACATACACTCCTTCTCCTTCCCTCCCCCTCCCATCAATTGTTTCCTTGTGCGTTCACACTGCACCTCTCCTTCTCGTTCTAATATCGATTAAAATGCTACTGCTTCTTGACTCACATTTGCGTATAAACCAACGGACTCTAGTTCCAATCGCGCGTAACATCGAACGACCCGTCTGAAAAAAATTTGGTGCGACACGAGGACTTCCCAGGAGGTCAACCATCCGAGTACTAATCTCGCCAAGCACACTTAACTGCGAAGTTCTGATGGGATTCGGGGCTTTAGTGCTGGTATGATCGCACCTATTTAGTTTCGCGCGGCAAATACATACACTCCTTCTCCTTTCTTCCTCCTCCCGTCATTTGTTTCCTTGTGCGTTCACACTTCACCTCTCATTCTCGTTCTAATATCGATTAAAATGCCCCTGCTTCTTGACTCACATTTGCGTATAAACCAGCGGACCCTAGTTCCAGACGCGCGTAACGTCGAACGACCCGTCTGAAAAAAAATTGGTGCGACACGAGGACTTCCCAGGAGGTCAACCATCCGAGTACTAATCTCGCCAAGCACACTTAACTGCGAAGTTCTGATGGGATCCGGGGCTTTAGTGCTGGTATGATCGCACCTGTTTAGTTTTGCGCTGCAAATACATACACTCCTTCTCCTTTCTTCCCCCTCCCGTCATTTGTTTCCTTGTGCGTTCACACTTCACCTCTCATTCTCGTTCTAATATCGATTAAATTGCCCCTGCTTCTTGACTCATATTTGCGTATAAACCAGCGGACCCTAGTTCCAGATGGGCGTAACGTCGAACGACCCGTCTGAAAAAAAATTGGTGCGACACGAGGACTTCACAAGAAAATTGGTGAAATATAAGGACTTCGCAGGAGATAACCCATGCTAGTACTACTCTCGCTCAAGTACCCTTACCTACGGAGTTCTGAAAGAATCCGTTGCATTAGTGCTGGTATGATCGCACTTGTTTCATTTCATGCTGAAAATAAATACACTCCTTCTCCTTCCCTCCCTCTCCCATCAATTGTTTCCTTGTGCATTCAAACTGCACCTATCCTTCTCGTTCTAATATCGATTAAAATGCCCCTGCTTCTTGACTCACATTTGAGTATAAACCAGCGGACCCTAGTTCCAGACGCGCGTAACGTCGAACGACCCGTCTGAAAAAAAATTGGTGCCACACGAGGACTTCCCAGGAGGTCAACCATCCGAGTACTAATCTCGCCAAGCACACTTAACTGCGAAGTTTTGATGGGATCCGGGGCTTTAGTGCTGGTATGATCGCACCTGTTTAGTTTCGCGCTGCAAATACATACACTCCTTCTCCTTTCTTCCCCCTCCCGTCATTTGTTTCCTTGTGCGTTCACGCTTCACCTCTCATTCTCGTTCTAATATCGATTAAAATGCCCCTACTTCTTGACTCACATTTGCGTATAAACCAGCGGACCCTAGTTCCAGATGGGCGTAACGTCGAACGACCCGTCTGAAAAAAAATTGGTGCGACACGAGGACTTCACAAGAAAATTGGTGAAATATAAGGACTTCGCAGGAGATAACCCATGCTAGTACTACTCTCGCTCAAGTACCCTTACCTACGGAGTTCTGAAAGAATCCGTTGCATTAGTGCTGGTATGATCGCACTTGTTTCATTTCATGCTGAAAATAAATACACTCCTTCTCCTTCCCTCCCCCTCCCATCAATTGTTTCCTTGTGCGTTCAAACTGCACCTATCCTTCTCGTTCTAATATCGATTAAAATGCCCCTGCTTCTTGACTCACATTTGAGTATAAACCAGCGGACCCTAGTTCCAGTCGCGCGTAACGTCGAACGACCCGTCTGAAAAAAAATTGGTGCGACACGAGGAATTCCCAGGAGGTCACCCATCCAAGTACTACTCTCGCCCATGCACGCTTAACTGCGGAGTTCTGATGGGATCCGGTGCATTAGTGCTGGTATGATCGCACCTGTTTAATTTTGCGCTGCAAATACATAAACTCATTCCCCTTTCTTCCCCCTCCCGTCATTTGTTTCCTTGTGCGTGCGCACTGCATCTCCCGTGCTCGTTCTAATATCAAGTAAAATGCTACGGTGCCGTAACTCACATTTGCGAATAAACCTGAGGACCATAATTCAAGTCGCACGTATCGTCGAAAGAATCATCTACAAAAAAATAGGTGCAACACGAGGACTTCCTAAGAAAATGGGTGAAATATAAGGACTTAGCAGGAGGTCACCCATCTTTGTCCTACTCTCGCCCAAGCACTCTTAACTTGCGGAGTTCTGATAGAATTCGTTGCATTGGTGCTGGTATGATTGCTCATGTTTCATTCTGTGCTGCAAATACATACACTTTTTCTCCCTCCATCCCCCCTCCCGTCATTTGTTTCCTTGTGCGTGCACTCTGCATCTCTCTTTCTCGTTCTAATATCGATTAAAATGCCCCTGCTTCTTGACTCACATTTGCGTATAAACTAGTGGACCCTAGTTCCAGTCGCGCGTAACGTCGAACGACCCATCTGAAAAAAAATTAGTGCGATACGAGGACTTCCTAGGAGGTCACCCATCCGAGTACTACTCTCGCCCAAGTACACTTGACTGCGGAGTTCTGATGGGATCCGGAGCTTTAGTGCTGGTATGATCGCACCTGTTTAATTTCGTGCTGCAAATACATAAACTCCTTCTCCTTTCTTCCCCCTCCCGTCATTTGTTTCCTTGCACCTCCCGTGCTCGTTTTAATATCAAGTAAAATGTTACGACGCCGTGACTCACATTTGCGAATAAACCTGAGGGCCAAAATTCAAGTTGCGCGTAACGTCGAAAGAATCATCTGCAAAAAAATGGGTGCAACACGAGGACTTCCCAAGTGGTCACCCATCCGAGTACTACTCTCGCCCAAGCACACTTAACTGCAGAGTTATGATGGGATCGGTTGCATTAGTGCTGGTATGATCACACGTGTTTAATTTCGCACAGTAAATACATACACTCCTTCTCCTTTCTTCCCCCTCCCGTCATTTATTTCCTTGTGCGTTCACACTTCACCTCTCATTCTCGTTCTAATATCGATTAAAATGCCCCTGCTTCTTGACTCACATTTGCGTATAAACCAGTGGACCCTAGTTCCAGTCGCGCGTAACGTCGAACGACCCGTCTGAAAAAAAAATTAGTGCGACACGAGGACTTCCCAGGAGGTCTCCAATCCGAGTACTACTCTCGCCCAAGCACACTTAACTGCGGAATTCTGATGGGATCCGGTGCATTAGTGCTGGTATGATCGCACCTGATTAATTTCGCGTTGCAAATACATAAACTTATTCCCCTTTCTTCCCCCTCCCGTCATTTGATTCCTTGTGCGTGCACTCTGCATCTCTCTTTCTCGTTCTAATATCAAGTAATATGCCCCGGCACCGTGACTCACCTTTGAAAATGAACCAGCGGTTTATAATTCCATTCGTGCGTAACGTCGAACAACCCATCCGAAAAAAAATAGGTGCAACACGAGGGCTTCCCAAGTGGTCACCCATCCGAGCACTACTCTCGCCCAAGCACACCTAACTGCGGAGTTCTAATGGGATCCGAGGCTTTAGTGCTGGTATGATCGCACCTGTTTAATTTCGCGCTGCAAATACATAAACTCCTTCTCCTTTCTTCCCCCTCCTGTCATTTGTTTCCTTATCCGTTCACACTTCACCTCTCATTCTCGTTCTAATATTGATTAAAATGCCCCTGCTTCTTGACTCACATTTGCGTATAAACCAGCGGATCCTAGTTCCAGACGCGTGTAACATCGAACGACCCGTCTGAAAAAAAATTGGTGCGACACAAGGACTTCCCAGGAGGTCACCCATCCGAGTACTAATCTCGCCCAAGCACACTTCACTGCGGAGTTCTGATGGGATCCAATGCATTAGTGCTGGTATAATCGCACCTGTTTAATTTCGCGCTGCAAATACATAAACTCATTCCCCTTTCTTCCCCCTCCCGTCATTCGTTTCCTTGTGCGTGCACACTGCACCTCCCGTTCTCGTTCTAATATCAAGTAAAATGCTACAGCGCCGTGACTCACATTTGCGAATAAACCTTAGGACCATAATTCAAGTGGCGCGTAACGTCGAAAGAATCACCTGCAAAAAAATGGGTGCAACACGAGGACTTCACAAGAAAATGGGTGAAATATAAGGACTTCGCAGGAGGTAACCCATTCTAGTACTACTCTCGCCCAAGCACCCTTACCTGCAGAGTTCTGATAGAATCCGTTGCATTAGTGCTGGTATAATCGCACCTGATTCATTTCGTGCTGAAAATACATACACTCCTTCTCCATCCCTCCCTCTCCCATCAATTGTTTCCTTGTGAGTTCACACTGCACCTCTCCTTCTCGTTCTAATATCGATTAAAATGCCCCTGCTTCTTGACTCACATTTACGTATAAACCAGCGGAGCCTTGTTCCAGTCGCACGTAAAGTCGAACGACCCGTCTGAAAAAAAATTGGTACGACACGAGGACTTCCCAGGAGGTCACCCATGCGAGTACTACACTCACCCAAGCACACTTAACTGCGGAGTTCTGATGGGATCCGGTGCATTAGTGCTGGTATGATCGCACCTGTTTAATTTCGCGCTACAAATACATAAACTCCTTCTCCATTCTTCCCCCTCCCGTCATTTGTTTCCTTGTGCGTGCGCACTGCACCTCTCGTTCTCGTTCAAATATCAAGTAAAATGCCACGGCGCCGTCACTCACATTTGCGAATAAATCTGCGGACCATAATTAAAGTCGCGCGTAACGTCGAACGGCACATCTGAAAAAAAGAAAATGGGTGCAACACGAGAACTTCCCAGGAGGTAACCCATCATTGTACTACTTTCGCCAAAGCACACTTAACTGCGGAGTTCTGATGGGATCCGGTGCATTCGTGCTGGTGTGACCGCACCTGTTTAATTTCGTGCTGAAAATACATACACTCTTTCTTCCCTCGCCCCCTCCCATCATTTGTTTCCTTGTGCGTTCACACTGCACCTCTCCTTCTCGTTCTAATATCGATTAAAATGCCCCTGATTCTTGACTCACATTTGCGTATAAACCAGTGGACCATAGTTCCGGTCGCGCGTAACGTCGAACGACCCATGTGAAAAAAAATTGTTGCGATACGAGGACTTCCCAAGAGGTCACCCATCCGAGTAGTACTCTCGCCCAAGCACGCTTAACTGCAGAGTTCTGATGGGATCCAGTGCATTAGTGCTGGTATGATGCAACTTGTTTAATTTTGCGCTTTAAATACATACACTCCTTCCCTTTTCTTCATCCTCCCGTCATTTGTTTCCTTGTGCGTGCGCACTGCAGCTCCCGTACTCGTTCTAATATCAAGTAAAATGCCACAGCGCCGTGACTCACATTTGCGACTAAACCTGCGGACCATAAATCAAGTCACGCGTAACGTCGAAAGAATCATCTGCAAAAAGATGGGTGCAACACGAGGACCTACCAAGAAAATGGGTGAAATATAAGGACTTCGCAGGAGGTCACCCATCCGAGTACTTTTCTCGCCCAAGCACCCTTAACTGCGGAGTTCTGATAGAATCCGTTGCATTAGTGCTGGTATGATCCCTCATGTTTCATTCTGCACTGCAAATACATACACTCTTTCTCCTCCCATCCCCCCTCCTGTCATTTGTTTCCTTGTGCGTGCACTCTGCATCTCTCTTTCTCGTTCTAATATCAAGTAATATGCCCCAGCACCGTGACTCACCTTTGTAAATGAACCAGCGGTTTATAATTCCATTCGCACGTAACGTCGAACAACACATCCGAGAAAAGAAAGGTGCAACACGAGGGCTTCCCAAGTGGTCACGCATCCGAGTACTACCCTCGCCCAAGCACACTTAACTGCGGAGTTCTGATGGGATCCGGAGCTTTAGTGCGGGTATGATCGCACCTGTTTAATTTCGCGCTGCAAATACATACAATCCTTCTCCTTTCTTCCCCCTCCCGTCATTTGTTTCCTTGTGCGTTCACACTTCACCTTTCATTCTCGTTCTAATATCGATTAAAATGCCCCTGCTTCTTGACTCACATTTGCGTATAAACCAGCGGACCCTAGTTCCAGACGAGCGTAACGTCGAACGACCCATCTGAAAAAAAATTGGTGCGACACGAGGACTTCCCAGGAGGTCACCCATCCGAGTACTAATCTCGCCCAAGCAGACTTAACAGCGGAGTTCTGATGGGATCCGGTGCATTAGTGCAGGTATGATCGCACCTGTTTAATTTTGTGCTGCAAATACATAAAATCATTCCCCTTTCTTCCCCCTCCCCTCATTTGTTTCCTTGTGCGTGCGCACTCCACCTCTCGTTCTCGTTCTAATATCAAGTAAAATGCTACAGCCCCGTGACTCACATTTGCGAATAAACTTGAGGACCATAATACAAGTCGCACGTAACGTCGAAAGAATCATCTGCAAAAAAATGGGTGCAACACGAGGACTTCACAAGAAAATGGGTGAAATATAAGGACTTCGCAGGAGGTAACCCTTGCTAGTACTACTCTCGCCCAAGCACTTTTACCTACGGAGTTCTGATAGAATCCGTTGCATTAGTGCTGATATGATCGCACCTATTTCATTTTGCGCTGCAAATACATACACTCCTTCTCCTTTCTTTCCCCTCCTGTCATTTGTTTCCTTGTGCGTGCGCACTGCACCTCTCGTTCTCGTTCAAATATCAAGTAAAATACCACGGTGCCGTAACTCACATTTGCGAATAAATCTGCGGACCATAATTAAAGTCGCGCGTAACGTCGAACGGCACGTCTGAAAAAAAAATAGGTGCAACACGAGAACTTCCCAAGAGGTAACCCATCATTGTACTACTTTCGCCAAAGCACACTTAACTGCGGAGTTCTGATGGGATCCGGTGCATTTGTGCTGGTGTGATCGCACCTGTTTAATTTCGTGCTTAAAATACATACACTCCTTCTTCCCTCCCGCCCTCCCATCATTTGTTTCCTTTTCCGTTCACAGTGCACCTCTCCTTCTCGTTCTAATATCGATTAAAATGCCCCTGATTCTTGACTCACATTTACGTATAAACCAGCGGACCATAGTTCCAGTCGCGCGTAACGTCGAACGACTCATCTGAAAAAAAATTGTTGCGATACGAGGACTTCCCAAGAGGTCACCCATCCGAGTTCTACTCTCGCCCAAGAACACTTAACTTCAGAGTTCTGATGGGATCCAGTGCATTAGTGCTGGTATGATGCCACTTATTTAATTTTGCGCCCCAAATACATACACTCCTAATCTTTTCTTCCTCCTCCCGTCATTTGTTTCCTTGTGCGTGCGCACTGCACCTCCCGTACTCGTTCTAATATCAAGTAAAATGCCACGGCGCCGTGACTCACATTTGCGAATAAACCTGCGGACCATAAATCAAGTCACGCGTAACGTCGAAAGAATCATCTGCAAAAAGATGGGTGCAACACGAGGACCTCCCAAGAAAATGGGTGAAATATAAGGACTATGCAGGAGGTCACCCATCCGAGTACTTTTCTCGCCCAAGCACCCTTAACTGCGGAGTTCTGATAGAATCCGTTGCATTAGTGCTGGTATGATCCCTCATGTTTCATTCTTCACTGCAAATAAACACTCTTTCTCCTTCCATCCCCCCTCCCGTCATTTGTTTCCTTGTGCGTGCACCCTGCATCTCTCTTTCTCGTTCTAATATCAAGTAATATGCCCCGGCACCGTGACTCACCTTTGCAAATGAACCAGCGGTTTATAATTCCATTCGCGCGTAACGTCGAACAACCCATCCGAAAAAAAATAGGTGCAACACGTGGGCTTCCCAGGTGGTCACCCATCCGAGTACTACTCTCACCCAAGCACACTTAACTGCGGAGTTCTGATGGGATCCAGAGCTTTAGTGCTGTTATGATCGCACCTTTTTAATTTCGCGCTACAAATACATACACTCCTTCTCCTTTCTTCCCCCTCCCGTCATTTGTTTCCTTGTGCGTTCACACATCACCTCTCATTCTCGTTCTAATTTCGATTAAAATGCCCCTGCTTCTTGACTCACATTTGCGTATAAACCAGCGGACCATAGTTCCAGTCGCGCGTAACGTCGAACGACTCATCTGAAAAAAAATTATTGCGATACGAGGACTTCCCAAGAGGTCACCCATCCGAGTTCTACTCTCGCCCAAGAACACTTGACTGCAGAGTTATGATGGGATCCAGTGCATTAGTGCTGGTATGATGCCACTTGTTTAATTTTGCGCTCCAAATACATACACTCCTAATCTTTTCTTCCTCCTCCCGTCATTTGTTTCCTTGTGCGTGCGCACTGCACCTCCCGTACTCGTTCTAATATCAAGTAAAATGCCACGGCGCCGTGACTCACATTTGCGAATAAATCTGCGGACCATAAATCAAGTCGCGCGTAACGTCGAAAGAATCATCTGCAAAAAGATGGGTGCAACACGAGGACCTCCCAAGAAAATGGGTGAAATATAAGGACTTCGCAGGAGGTCACCCATCCGAGTACTTTTCTCTCCCAAGCACCCTTAACTGCCGAGTTCTGATAGAATCCGTTGCATTAGTGCTGGTATGATCCCTCATGTTTCATTCTGCACTGCAAATACATTCACTCTTTCTCCTTCCATCCTCCCTCCCATCATTTGTTTCCTTGTGCGTGCACTCTGTATCTATCTTTCTTGTCTAATATCAAGTAATATGCCCCGGCACCGTGACTCACCTTTGCAAATGAACCAGCGGTTTATAATTCTATCGCGCGTAACGTCGAACAACCCATCCGAAAAAAAATAGTTGCAACACGAGGGCTTCCCAAGTGGTCACCCATCCGAGTACTACTCTCGCCCAAGCAAACTTAACTGCAGAATTCTGATGGGATTCGGAGCTTTAGTGCTGGTATGATCGCACCTGTTTAATTTCGCGCTACAAATACATACACTCCTTCTCCTTTCTTCCCCCTCCCGTCATTTGTTTCCTTGTGCATTCACACTTCACCTCTCATTCTCGTTCTAATATCGATTAAAATGCCCCTACTTCATGACTCACATTTGCGTATAAACCAGCGGACCCTAGTTCCAGACGCGCGTAACGTCGAACGACCCGTCTGAAAAAAAAATTAGTGCGACACGAGGACTTCACAGGAGGTCACCCATCCGAGTACTAATCTCGCCCAAGCACACTTAACTGCGGAGTTCTGATGGGATCAGGTGCATTAGTGCTGGTATGATCGCAACTGTTTAATTTTGCGCTGCAAATACATAAACTCATTCCCCTTTCTTCCCCCTCCCGTCATTTGTTTCCTTGTGCGTGCGCACTGCACCTCTCGTTCTCGTTCAAATATCAAGTAAAATGCTATGGCGCCGTGACTCACATTTGCGAATAAATCTGCGGACCATTATTAAAGTCGCGCGTAACGTCGAACGGCACATCTGAAAAAAAGAAAATGGGTGCAACACGAGGACTTCGCAAGAAAATGGGTGAAATATAAGGACTTCGCAGGAGGTAACCCATGCTAGTACTACTCTCGCCCAAGCACCCTTAGCTACGGAGTTCTGATAGAATCCGTTCCATTAGTGCTGGTATGATCGCACCTGTTTCATTTCGTGCCGAAAATACATACACTCCTTCTCCTTCCCTCCCCCTCCCATCAATTGTTTCCTTGTGCGTTCACACTGCACCTCGCCTTCTCGTTCTAATATCGATTAAAATGCCCCTGCTTCTTGACTCACATTTACGTATAAACCAGCGGACACCAGTTCCAGTCGCGCATAACGTCGAACGACCCGTCTAAAAAAAAATTGGTGCGACACGAGGACTTCCCAGGAGGTCACCCATTCGAGTACTACTCTCGCCCAAGCACACTTAACTGCGGAGTTATGATGGGATCCGGTGCGTAAGTGGTGGTATGATTGCATCCGTTTAATTCTGCGCTGCAAATACATAAAATCCTTCTCCTTTCTTCCCCCTCCCGTCAATTGTTTCCTTGTGCGTGCGCACTGCACCTCCCGTGCTCGTTCTAATATAAAGTAAAATGCTACGGTGCCGTGACTCACATTTACGAATAAACCTGAGGACCATAATTCAAGTCGCGCGTATCGTCGAAAGAATCATCTGCAAAAAAATGTGTGCAACACGAGGACTTCCTAAGAAAATGGGTGAAATATAAGGACTTCGCAGGAGGTAACCCATCCTAGTGCTACTCTCGCCCAAACACCCTTAACTTGCGGAGTTCTGATAGAATCCGTTGCATTGGTGCTGGTATGATTGCTCATGTTTCATTCTGCGCTGCAAATGCATACACTTTTTCTCCCTCCATCCCCCCTCCCGTCATTTGTTTCCTTGTGCGTGAACTCTGCATCTCTCCTTCTCGTTCTAATATCGATTAAAATGCCCCTGCTTCTTGACTCACATTTGCGTATAAACCAGTGGAGCCTAGTTCCAGTCGCGCGTAACGTCGAACGACCCATCTGAAAAAAAAAATAGTGCGTCACGAGGACTTCCCAGGAGGTCACCCATTTGAGTACTACTCTCGCCCAAGCACACTTAACTGCGGAGTTCTAATGGGATCCGGTGCATTAGTGCTGGTATGATCGCACCTGTTTAATTTCGCACTGCAAATACATAAATTCTTTCTCCTTTCTTCCCCCTCTCGTCATTTGTTCCCTTGTGCGTGCGCACTGCACCTCTCGTTCTCGTTCAAATATCAAGTAAAATGCCACGGCGCCGTGACTTACATTTGCGAATAAATCTGCGGACCATAATTAAAGTCGCGCGTAACGTCGAACGGCACGTCTGAAAAAAAAATAGGTGCAACACGAGAACTTCCCAAGAGGTAACCCATCATTGTACTACTTTCGCCAAAGCACACTTAACTGCGGAGTTCTGATGGGATCCGGTGCATTTGTGCTGGTGTGATCGCACCTGTTTAATTTCGTGCTTAAAATACATACACTCCTTCTTCCCTCCCGCCCTCCCATCATTTGTTTCCTTTTCCGTTCACAGTGCACCTCTCCTTCTCGTTCTAATATCGATTAAAATGCCCCTGATTCTTGACTCACATTTACGTATAAACCAGCGGACCATAGTTCCAGTCGCGCGTAACGTCGAACGACTCATCTGAAAAAAAATTGTTGCGATACGAGGACTTCCCAAGAGGTCACCCATCCGAGTTCTACTCTCGCCCAAGAACACTTAACTTCAGAGTTCTGATGGGATCCAGTGCATTAGTGCTGGTATGATGCCACTTATTTAATTTTGCGCCCCAAATACATACACTCCTAATCTTTTCTTCCTCCTCCCGTCATTTGTTTCCTTGTGCGTGCGCACTGCACCTCCCGTACTCGTTCTAATATCAAGTAAAATGCCACGGCGCCGTGACTCACATTTGCGAATAAACCTGCGGACCATAAATCAAGTCACGCGTAACGTCGAAAGAATCATCTGCAAAAAGATGGGTGCAACACGAGGACCTCCCAAGAAAATGGGTGAAATATAAGGACTATGCAGGAGGTCACCCATCCGAGTACTTTTCTCGCCCAAGCACCCTTAACTGCGGAGTTCTGATAGAATCCGTTGCATTAGTGCTGGTATGATCCCTCATGTTTCATTCTTCACTGCAAATAAACACTCTTTCTCCTTCCATCCCCCCTCCCGTCATTTGTTTCCTTGTGCGTGCACCCTGCATCTCTCTTTCTCGTTCTAATATCAAGTAATATGCCCCGGCACCGTGACTCACCTTTGCAAATGAACCAGCGGTTTATAATTCCATTCGCGCGTAACGTCGAACAACCCATCCGAAAAAAAATAGGTGCAACACGTGGGCTTCCCAGGTGGTCACCCATCCGAGTACTACTCTCACCCAAGCACACTTAACTGCGGAGTTCTGATGGGATCCAGAGCTTTAGTGCTGTTATGATCGCACCTTTTTAATTTCGCGCTACAAATACATACACTCCTTCTCCTTTCTTCCCCCTCCCGTCATTTGTTTCCTTGTGCGTTCACACATCACCTCTCATTCTCGTTCTAATTTCGATTAAAATGCCCCTGCTTCTTGACTCACATTTGCGTATAAACCAGCGGACCATAGTTCCAGTCGCGCGTAACGTCGAACGACTCATCTGAAAAAAAATTATTGCGATACGAGGACTTCCCAAGAGGTCACCCATCCGAGTTCTACTCTCGCCCAAGAACACTTGACTGCAGAGTTATGATGGGATCCAGTGCATTAGTGCTGGTATGATGCCACTTGTTTAATTTTGCGCTCCAAATACATACACTCCTAATCTTTTCTTCCTCCTCCCGTCATTTGTTTCCTTGTGCGTGCGCACTGCACCTCCCGTACTCGTTCTAATATCAAGTAAAATGCCACGGCGCCGTGACTCACATTTGCGAATAAATCTGCGGACCATAAATCAAGTCGCGCGTAACGTCGAAAGAATCATCTGCAAAAAGATGGGTGCAACACGAGGACCTCCCAAGAAAATGGGTGAAATATAAGGACTTCGCAGGAGGTCACCCATCCGAGTACTTTTCTCTCCCAAGCACCCTTAACTGCCGAGTTCTGATAGAATCCGTTGCATTAGTGCTGGTATGATCCCTCATGTTTCATTCTGCACTGCAAATACATTCACTCTTTCTCCTTCCATCCTCCCTCCCATCATTTGTTTCCTTGTGCGTGCACTCTGTATCTATCTTTCTTGTCTAATATCAAGTAATATGCCCCGGCACCGTGACTCACCTTTGCAAATGAACCAGCGGTTTATAATTCTATCGCGCGTAACGTCGAACAACCCATCCGAAAAAAAATAGTTGCAACACGAGGGCTTCCCAAGTGGTCACCCATCCGAGTACTACTCTCGCCCAAGCAAACTTAACTGCAGAATTCTGATGGGATTCGGAGCTTTAGTGCTGGTATGATCGCACCTGTTTAATTTCGCGCTACAAATACATACACTCCTTCTCCTTTCTTCCCCCTCCCGTCATTTGTTTCCTTGTGCATTCACACTTCACCTCTCATTCTCGTTCTAATATCGATTAAAATGCCCCTACTTCATGACTCACATTTGCGTATAAACCAGCGGACCCTAGTTCCAGACGCGCGTAACGTCGAACGACCCGTCTGAAAAAAAAATTAGTGCGACACGAGGACTTCACAGGAGGTCACCCATCCGAGTACTAATCTCGCCCAAGCACACTTAACTGCGGAGTTCTGATGGGATCAGGTGCATTAGTGCTGGTATGATCGCAACTGTTTAATTTTGCGCTGCAAATACATAAACTCATTCCCCTTTCTTCCCCCTCCCGTCATTTGTTTCCTTGTGCGTGCGCACTGCACCTCTCGTTCTCGTTCAAATATCAAGTAAAATGCTATGGCGCCGTGACTCACATTTGCGAATAAATCTGCGGACCATTATTAAAGTCGCGCGTAACGTCGAACGGCACATCTGAAAAAAAGAAAATGGGTGCAACACGAGGACTTCGCAAGAAAATGGGTGAAATATAAGGACTTCGCAGGAGGTAACCCATGCTAGTACTACTCTCGCCCAAGCACCCTTAGCTACGGAGTTCTGATAGAATCCGTTCCATTAGTGCTGGTATGATCGCACCTGTTTCATTTCGTGCCGAAAATACATACACTCCTTCTCCTTCCCTCCCCCTCCCATCAATTGTTTCCTTGTGCGTTCACACTGCACCTCGCCTTCTCGTTCTAATATCGATTAAAATGCCCCTGCTTCTTGACTCACATTTACGTATAAACCAGCGGACACCAGTTCCAGTCGCGCATAACGTCGAACGACCCGTCTAAAAAAAAATTGGTGCGACACGAGGACTTCCCAGGAGGTCACCCATTCGAGTACTACTCTCGCCCAAGCACACTTAACTGCGGAGTTATGATGGGATCCGGTGCGTAAGTGGTGGTATGATTGCATCCGTTTAATTCTGCGCTGCAAATACATAAAATCCTTCTCCTTTCTTCCCCCTCCCGTCAATTGTTTCCTTGTGCGTGCGCACTGCACCTCCCGTGCTCGTTCTAATATAAAGTAAAATGCTACGGTGCCGTGACTCACATTTACGAATAAACCTGAGGACCATAATTCAAGTCGCGCGTATCGTCGAAAGAATCATCTGCAAAAAAATGTGTGCAACACGAGGACTTCCTAAGAAAATGGGTGAAATATAAGGACTTCGCAGGAGGTAACCCATCCTAGTGCTACTCTCGCCCAAACACCCTTAACTTGCGGAGTTCTGATAGAATCCGTTGCATTGGTGCTGGTATGATTGCTCATGTTTCATTCTGCGCTGCAAATGCATACACTTTTTCTCCCTCCATCCCCCCTCCCGTCATTTGTTTCCTTGTGCGTGAACTCTGCATCTCTCCTTCTCGTTCTAATATCGATTAAAATGCCCCTGCTTCTTGACTCACATTTGCGTATAAACCAGTGGAGCCTAGTTCCAGTCGCGCGTAACGTCGAACGACCCATCTGAAAAAAAAAATAGTGCGTCACGAGGACTTCCCAGGAGGTCACCCATTTGAGTACTACTCTCGCCCAAGCACACTTAACTGCGGAGTTCTAATGGGATCCGGTGCATTAGTGCTGGTATGATCGCACCTGTTTAATTTCGCACTGCAAATACATAAATTCTTTCTCCTTTCTTCCCCCTCTCGTCATTTGTTCCCTTGTGCGTGCGCACTGCACCTCTCGTTCTCGTTCAAATATCAAGTAAAATGCCACGGCGCCGTGACTTACATTTGCGAATAAATCTGCGGACCATAATTAAAGTCGCGCGTAACGTCGAATGGCACGTTTGAAAAAAAGAAAATGGGTGCAAAACGAGAACTTCCCAGGAGGTAACCCATCATTGTACTACTTTCGCCAAAGCACACTTAACTGCGGAGTTCTGATGGGATCCGGTGCATTTGTGCTGGTGTGACCGCACCTGTTTAATTTCGTGCTGAAAATACATACACTCCTTCTTCCCTCCCCCCCTCCCATCATTTGTTTGCTTGTGTGTTCACACTGCACCTCTCCTTCTTGTTCTAACATCGATTAAAATGCCCCTGATTCTTGACTAACATTTGCGTATAAACCAGCGGACCATAGTTCCAGTCGCGCGTAACGTCGAACGATCCATCTGAAAAGAAATTGTTGCGATACGAGGACTTCCCAAGAGGTCACCCATCCGAGTACTACTCTCGCCCAAGCACACTTAACTGCAGGGTTCTGATGGGATCCAGTGCATTAGCGCTAGTATGATGCCACTTCTTCAATTTTGCGCTTCAAATACATACACTCCTTCTCTTTTCTTCCACATCCCGTCATTTGTTTCCTTGTGCGTGCGCACTGCACCTCCCGTACTCGTTCTACTATCAAGTAAAATGCCACGGCGCCGTGACTCACATTTGTGAATAAACCTGCGGACCATAAATCAAGTCGCGCGTAACGTCGAAAGAATCATCTGCAAAAAGATGGGTGCAACACGAGGACCTCCCAAGAAAATGGGTGAAATATAAGGACTTCGCAGGAGGTCACCGATCCGAGTTCTTTTCTCGCCCAAGCACCCTTAACTGCGGAATTCTGATAGAATCCGTTGCATTAGTGCTGGTATGATCCCTCATGCTTCATTCTCAACTGCAAATACAAACACTTTTTCTCCTTCCATCCCCCGTCCCGTCATTTGTTTCCTTATGCGTGCGCACTGCACCTCTCGTTCTCGTTCAAATATCAAGTAAAATGCCACGGCGCCGTGACTCACCTTTGCAAATGAACCAGCGGTTTAGAATTCCATTCGCGCGTAACGTCGAACAACCCATCTGAAAAAAAATAGGTGCAACACGAGGGCTTCCCAGGTGGTCACCGATTCGAGTACTACTCTCACCCAAGCACACTTAACTGCGGAGTTCTAATGGGATCCGGGGCTGTAGTGCTGGTATGATTGCACCTGTTTAATTTCGCGCTGTAAATACATACACTCCTCCTTTCTTCCCGCTCCCGTCATTTGTTTCCTTATGCGTTCACACTTCACCTCTCATTCTCATTCTAATATCGATTAAAATGCCCCTGCTTCTTGACTCACATTTGCGTATAAACCAGCGGACCCTAGTTCCAGACGTGCGTAACGTCAAACAACCCGTCTGAAAAAAAATTGGTGCGACACGAGGACTTCCCAGGAGGTCACCCATCCGAGTACTAATCTCGCCCAAGCACACTTAACAGCGGAGTTCTGATGGGATCCGGTGCATTAGTGCTGGTATGATCGCACCTGTTTAATTTTGCGCTGCAAATACATAAACTCATTCCCCTTTCTTCCCCCTCCCATCATTTGTTTCCTTGTGCGTGCGCACTGCACCTCCCGTTCTCGTTCTAATATCAAGTAAAATGCTACAGCACCGTGACTCACATTTGCGAACAAACCTGAGGACCATAATACAAGTCGCGCATAACGTTGAAAGAATCATCTGATAAAAATGGGTGCAACACGAGGACTTCACAAGAAAATGGGTTAAATATAAGGACTTCGCATGAGGTAACCCATGCTAGTACTACTGTCGCCCAAGCACCCTTACCTACGGAGTTCTGATAGAATCCGTTGCATTAGTGCTAGTATGATCGCACCTGTTTCATTTCGCGCTGTAAATACATACACTCCTCCTTTCTTCCCGCTCCCGTCATTTGTTTCCTTATGCGTTCACACTTCACCTCTCATTCTCATTCTAATATCGATTAAAATGCCCCTGCTTCTTGACTCACATTTGCGTATAAACCAGCGGACCCTAGTTCCAGACGTGCGTAACGTCAAACAACCCGTCTGAAAAAAAATTGGTGCGACACGAGGACTTCCCAGGAGGTCACCCATCCGAGTACTAATCTCGCCCAAGCACACTTAACAGCGGAGTTCTGATGGGATCCGGTGCATTAGTGCTGGTATGATCGCACCTGTTTAATTTTGCGCTGCAAATACATAAACTCATTCCCCTTTCTTCCCCCTCCCATCATTTGTTTCCTTGTGCGTGCGCACTGCACCTCCCGTTCTCGTTCTAATATCAAGTAAAATGCTACAGCACCGTGACTCACATTTGCGAACAAACCTGAGGACCATAATACAAGTCGCGCATAACGTTGAAAGAATCATCTGATAAAAATGGGTGCAACACGAGGACTTCACAAGAAAATGGGTTAAATATAAGGACTTCGCATGAGGTAACCCATGCTAGTACTACTGTCGCCCAAGCACCCTTACCTACGGAGTTCTGATAGAATCCGTTGCATTAGTGCTAGTATGATCGCACCTGTTTCATTTGGTGCTGAAAATACATACACTCCTTCTCCTTCCCTCCCCCTCCCATCAATTGTTTCCTTGTGCGTTCACACTGCACCTCTCCTTCTCGTTCTAATATCGATTAAAATGCCCCTACTTCTTGACTCACATTTGCGTATAAACCAACGGACTCTAGTTCCAATCGCGTGTTCACACTGTATCTCTCCTTCTCGTTCTAATATCCATTAAAAATGCCCCTGCTTATTGACTCACATTTGCGTATAAACCAGCAGACCCAAGTTCTAGTCGCGCGTAACGTTGAACGACCCGTCTGAAAAAAAATTGGTGCGACACGAGGACTTCCCAGGAGGTCACCCATCCGAGTACTACTCTCGCCCAAGCACACTTAACTGCAGAGTTATGATGGGATCCGGTGCATTAGTGCTGGTATGATCGCACCTGTTTAATTCCGCGCAGCAAATACATAAACTCCTTCTCCTTTCTTCCCCCTCCCGTCATTTGTTTCCTTGTGCGTGCGCACTGCACCTCCCGTACTCGTTCTAATATCAAGTAAAATGCTACGGTGCCGTGACTAACATTTGCTAATAAACCTGAGGACCATAATTCAAGTCGCGCGTAACGTCGAAAGAATCATCTGCAAAAAAATGGGTGCAACACGAGGACTTCCTAAGAAAATGGGTGAAATATAAGGACTTCGCAGGAGGTCACCCATCCTAGAGCTACTCTCGCCCAAGCACCCTTAACTTGCGGAGTTCTGATAGAATCCGTTGCATTAGTGCTGGTATGATTGCTCATGTTTCATTCTGCGCTGCAAATACATACACTTTTTCTCCCTCCATCCCCCCTCCCGTCATTTGTTTCCTTTTGCGTGCACTCTGCATCTCTCCTTCTCGTTCTAATATCAAGTAAAATGCCCTGGCATCGTGACTCACCTTTGCAAATGAACCAGCAGCTTATAATCGATATTAGAACGAGAATGAGAGGTGAAGCGTGAACGCACAAGGAAACAAATGACGGGAGGGGGAAGAAAGGAGAAGGAGTGTATGTATTTGCAGCGCGAAATTAAACAGGTGCGATCATACCAGCACTAAAGCTCCGGATCCCATCAGAACTCCGCAGTTAAGTGTGCTTGGGCTAGAGTAGTACTCGGATGGGTGACCACTTGGGAAGCCCTCGTGCTGCACCTATTTTTTCCAACGGATGTGTTGTTAGACGTTATGCGCGAATGGAATTATAAACTGCTGGTTCATTTGCAAAGGTGAGTTACGGTGCCGGGGCATATTACTTGATATTAGAACTAGAAAGAGAGATGCAGAGTGCACGCACAAGGAAACAAATGACGGGAGGGGGGATGGAAGGAGAAAGAGTGTATGTATTTGCAGTGCAGAATGAAACATGAGGGATCATACCAGCACTAATGCAACGGATTCTATCACAACTCCGCAGTTAAGGGTGTTTGGGCGAGAAAAGTACTCGGATGGGTGACCTCCTGCGAAGTCCTTATATTTCACCCATCTTCTTGGGAGGTCCTCGTGTTGCACCCACCTTTCTGCAGATGATTCTTTCGACGTTACGCGCGACTTGATTTATGGTCCGCAGGTTTATTCGCAAATGTGAGTCACGGCGCCGTGGCATTTTACTTGATATTAGAACGAGTATGGGAGGTGCAGTGCGCACGCACAAGGAAACAAATGACGGGAGGAGGAAGAAAAGATTAGGAGTGTATGTATTTGAAGCGCAAAATTAAACAAGTGGCATCATACCAGCACTAATGCACTGGATCCCATCAGAACTCTGCAGTTAAGTGTGCTTGGGCGAGAGTAGTACTCGGATGGGTGACCTCTTGAGAAGTCCTCGTATCGCAACCATTTTTTTTCAGATAGGTCGTTCGACATTACGCGCGACTGGAACTATGGTCCGCTGGTTTATACGCAAATGTGAGTCAAGAATCAGGGGCATTTTAATTGATATTAGAACGAGAAGGAGAGGTGCAATGTGAACACAAAAGGAAACAAATGATGGGAGGGCGGGAGGGAAGAAGGAGTGTATGTATTTTCAGCACGAAATTAAACAGGTGCGGTCACACCAGCACAAATGGACCGGATTCCATCAGAACTCCGCAGTTAAGTGTGCATTGGCGAAAGTAGTACAATGATGGGTTACCTCATGGGAAGTTCTCGTGTTGCACCCATTTTCTTTTTTTCAGATGTGCCGTTCGACGTTACGCGCGACTTTAATTATGGTCCGCAGATTTATTCGCAAATGTGAGTCACGGCGCCGTGACATTTTACTCGATATTTGAACGAGAATGAGAGGTTTAGTGCGCACGCACAAGGAAACAAATGACGAAAGGGGGAAAAAAGGAGAAGGAGTTTATGTATTTGTAGTGCAAAATTAAACAGGTGTGATCATACGAGCACTAATGCACCGGATCCCATCAGAACTCCGCAATTAAGTGTGCTTGGGCGAGAGTAGTACTCTGATGGGTGACCTCCTGGGAATTCCTTGTGTTGCACTAATTTTTTTTTCAGACGGGTCGTTCGACGTTACGCGCGACTGGAACTAGAACCCACTGGTTTATACGTAAATGTGAGTCAAGAAGAATGGGCATTTTAATCGATATTAAAACGAGAAGGAGAGATGCAGAGTGCACGCACAAGGAAACAAATGACGGGATGGGGGATGGAGGGAGAAAAAGTGTATGTATTTGCAGCGCAAAATGAAACAGGAGCAATCATATCAGCACCAATGCAACGGATTCTATCAGAACGCCCGCAAGTTAAGGGTGCTTGGGCGAGAGTAGCACTAGGATTGGTGACCTCCTGCGAAGTCCTTATATTTCACCCATTTTCTTAGGAAGTCCTCGTGTTGCACCCATTTTTTTGCAGATGATTCTTTCGACGATACTCGCGACTTGAATTATAGTCCTCAGGTTTATTCGCAAATGTGAGTCACGGCACCGTAGCATTTTACTTGATATAAGAACGAGCACGGGAGGTGCAGTGCGCACGCACAAGGAAACAAATGACGGCAGGGGGAAGAAAGGAGAAGGAGTTTATGTATTTGCAGCGCGAAATTAAACAGGTGCGATCATACCAGCACTAATGCACCGGATCCCATCAGAACTCCGCAGTCAAGTGTGCTTGTGCGAGAGTAGTACTCGGATAGGTGACCTCCTGGGAAGTCCTCGTATCGCACCAATTTTTTTTCAGACAGGTCGTTCGACGCTACGCGCGACTGGAACTAGGGTCCGCTGGTTTATACACAAATGTGAGTCAAGAAGCAGGGGCATTTTAATCGATATTAGAACGAGAAGGAGAGGTGCAGTGTGAACGCACAAGGAAACAATTGATGGAAGGGGGAGGAAAGGAGAAGGAGTGTATGTATTTTCAGCACGAAATGAAACAGGTGCGATCATACCAGCACTAATGCAACGGATTCTATCAGAACTCCGTAGGTAAGGGTGCTTGGGCGAGAGTAGTACTAGCATGGGTTACCTCCTGCGAAGTCCTTATATTTGACCCATTTTCTTGTGAAGTCCTCGTGTTGCACCCATTTTTTTGCAGATGATTCTTTCGACGTTACGCGCGACTTGAATTATGGTCCTCAGGTTTATTGGCAAATGTGAGTCACGGCGCTGTAGCATTTTACTTGATATTAGAACGAGCACGGGAGGTGCAGTGCTCACGCACAAGGAAACAAATGGCTGGAGGGGGAAGAAAGGAGAATGAGTTTATGTATTTGCAGCGCCAAATTAAACAGGCGCGATCATAACAGCACTAATGCACCGGATCCCATCAGAACTCCGTAGTTAAGTGTGCTTGGGCGAGATTAGTACTCGGATGGGTGACCTCCTTGGAAGTCCTCGTGTCGCACCAATTTTTTTTCAAACGGGTCGTTCGACGTTACGCGCTTCTGGAACTAGGGTCCGCTGGTTTATACGCAAATGTGAGTCAAGAAGTAGGGGCATTTTAATCGATATTAGAACAAGAATGAGAGGTGAAGTAGTTAAGTGTGAGTCACGACACTGTGGCATTTTACTTGATATTTGAACGAGAACGAGAGGTGCAGTGCGCACGCACAAGGAAACAAATGACGGGAGGGGGAATAAAGGAGAAGGAGTTTATGTATTTGCAGCGCGAAATTAAACTGGTGCGATCATACCAGCACTAATGCACCGGATCCCATCAGAACTCCGCAGATAAGTGTGCTTGGGCGAAAGTAGTACTCGGATGGGTGACCTCTTAGGAAGTCCTCGTGTCGCACTAATTTTTTTTTTCAGACGGGTCGTTCGACTTTACGCGCGACTGGAACTAGGGTCCACTGGTTTATACGCAAATGTGAGTCAAGAAGCAGGAGCATTTTAATCGATATTAGAACGAGAAGGAGAGATGCAGAGTGCACGCACAAGGAAACAAATGACGGGAGGGGTGATGGAGGGAGAAAAAGTGTATGTATTTGCAGCGCAGAATGGAACATGAGCAATCATACCAGCACCAATGCAACGGATTCTATCAGAACTCCGCAAGTTAGGGGTGCTTGGGCGAGAGTAGCACTATGATGGGTGACCTCCTGCGAAGTCCTTATATTTCACCCATTTTCTTAGGAAGTCCTCGTGTTGCACCCATTTTTTTGCAGATGATTCTTTCGACGATATGCGCGACTTGAATTATGGTCCTCAGGTTTATTCGCAAATGTGAGTCAAGAAGCAGGGGCATATTAATCGATATTAGAACGAGAAAAAGAGGTGCAGTGTGAACGCACAAGGAAACAAATGATGGGAGGGGGGGGGAAGGAGAAGGAGTGTATGTATTTTCAGCACGAAATGAAACAGGTGCTATCATACCAGCACTAATGCAACAGATTCTATCAGAACTCCGTAGGTAAGGGTGCTTGGGCGAGAGTAGTACTAGCATGGGTTACCTCCTGCGAAGTCCTTATATTTCACCCATTTTCTTGTGAAGTCCTCGTGTCGCACCAATTTTTTTTCAGACGGGTCGTTCGAAGTTACGGGCGTCTAGAACTAGGGTCCGCTGGTTTATACGCAAATGTGAGTCAAGAAGCAGGGGCATTTTAATCGATATTAGAACGAGAATGAGAGGTGAAGTGTGAACGCACAAGGAAACAAGTGACGGGAGGGGGAAGAAAGGAGAAGGAGTGTATGTATTTGCAGCGCGAAACTAAACAGGTGCGATCATACCAGCACTAAAGCCCCGGATCCCATCAGAACTCCGCAGTTAAGTGTGCTTAGCGAGATTAGTACTCGGATGGTTGACCTCCTGGGAAGTCCTCGTGTCGCACCAATTTTTTTTCTGACGGGTCGTTCGACGTTACGCACGTCTGGAACTACGGTCCGCTGGTTTATACGCAAATATGAGTCGAGAAGCAGGGGAATTTTATTCGAAATTAGAACGAGAATGAGAGGTAAAGTGTGAACGCATAAGGAAACAAATGACGGGAGGGGGAAGAAAGGAGAAGGAGTGTATGTATTTGTAGCGCAAAATTAAACAGGTGCGATCATACCAGCACTAAAGCTCTGGATCCCATCAGAACTCCGCAGTTAATTGTGCTTGGGCGAGGGTAGTACTTGGATGGGTGACCACTTGGGAAGCCCTCGTGTTGCACCTATTTTTTTTCGAATTCGTTGTTCAACGTTACGCGCGAATGAAATTATAAACCGCTGGTTCATTTGCAAAAATGAGTCATGGTGCCGGGGAATATTACTTGATATTAGAACGAGAAAGAGAGATGCAGAGTGCATGCACAAGAAAACAAATGACGGGAGGGGGGATGGGAGGAGAAAGAGTGTATGTATTTGCAGTGCAGAATGAAACATGAGGGATCATACCAGCACTAATGCAACGGATTCTATCAGAACTCCGCAGTTAAGGGTGCTTGGGCGAGAAAAGTACTCGGATGGGTGACCTCCTGCGAAGTCCTTATATTTCACCCATTTTCTTGGGAGGTCCTCGTGTTGCACCCATCTTTTTGCAGATGATTCTTTCGACGTTATGCGCGACTTGATTTATGGTCCGCAGGTTTATTCGCAAATGTGAGTCACGGCGCCGTGGCATTTTACTCTATATTAGAACGAGTACGGGAGGTGCAGTGCGCACGCACAAGGAAACAAATTACGGGAGGAGGAAGAAAAGAGAAGGAGTGTATGTATTTGAAGCGCAAAATTAAACAAGTGGCATCATACCAGCACTAATGCACTGGATCCCATCAGAACTCTGTAGTTAAGTGTGCTTGGGCGAGAGTAGTACTAGGATGGGTGACCTCCTGCGAAGTCCTTATATTTCACCCATTTTCTTAGGAAGTCCTCGTGTTGTACCTTTTTTTTTGCAGATGATTCTTTCGACGATACGCGCGACTTGAATTATGGTCCTCAGGTTTATTCGCAAATGTGAGTCACGGCACCGTAGCATTTTACTTGACATTAGAACGAGCACGGGAGGTGCAGTGCGCACGCACAAGGAAACAAATGACGGGAGGGGGAAGAAAGGAGAAGGAGTTTATGTATCTGCAGCGCGAAATTAAACGGGTGCGATCATACCAGCACTAATGCACCGGATCCCATCAGAACTCCGCAGTTAAGTGAGTTTGGGCGAGAGTAGTACTCGGATTGGTGACCTCCTGGGAAGTCCTCGTATCGCACCAATTTTATTTCAGACGGGTCGTTCGACGTTACGCGCGACTGGAACTAGGGTCCACTGGTTTATACGCAAATGTGAGTCAAGAAGCAGGGGCATCTTAATCCATATTAGAACGAGAAGGAGAGGTGCAGTGTGAACGCACAAGGAAATAATTGATGGGAGGGGGAGGGAAGGAGAAGGAGTGTATTTATTTTCAGCACGAAATGAAACAGGTGTGATCATAGCAGCACTAATGCAACGGATTCTATCAGAACTCCGTAGGTAAGGGTGCTTGGGGGAGAGTAGTACTAGCATGGGTTACCTCCTGCGAAGTCCTTATATTTCACCCATTTTCTTGTGAAGTCCTCGTGTAACACCCACTTTTTTGCAGATGATTCTTTCAACGTTAAGCGCGACTTGAATTATGGTCCTCAGGATTATTCGTAAATGTGAGTCACGGCGCTGTAGCATTTTACTTGATATTAGAACAAGAACGGGAGGTGCAGTGCGCACGCACAAGGAAACAAATGACGGGAGGGGGAAGAAAGGGGAATGAGTTTATGTATTTGCAGCCCGAAATTAAACAGGTGCGATCATACCAGCACTAATGCAGCGAATCCCATCATAAATCTGCAGTGAAGTTTGCTTGGGGGAGATTAGTACTCGGATGGGTGACCTCCTAGGAAGTCCTCGTGTCACACCAATTTTTTTTCAGACATGTCATTCGACGTTACGCGCGTCTGGAACTAGGGTCCGCTGGTTTATACGCAAATGTGAGTCAAGAAGCAGGGGCATTTTAATCGATATTAGAATGAGAATGAGAGGTGAAGTGTGAACGCACAAGGAAACAAATGACGGGAGGGGGAAGAAAGGAGAAGGAGTGTATGTATTTGCAGCGCGAAATTAAACAGGTGCGATCTTACCAGCACTAAAGCCTCGGATCCCATCAGAACTCCGCAGTTAGGTGTGCTTGGGCGAGAGTAGTACTCGGATGGGTGACCACTTGGGAAGCCCTCGTCTTGCACCTATTTTTTTTCGGATGGGTTGTTCGATGTTAGGTGCGAATGAAATTATAAACTGCTGGTTCATTTGCAAAGGTGAGTCACGGTGCCGGGGCATATTACTTGATATTAGAACGAGAAAGAGAGATGCAGAGTGCACACACAAGGAAACAAATGCCGGGAGGGGGAAGAAAGGAGAAGGAGTTTATGTATTTGCAGCGCGAAATTAATCAGTTGCGATCATACCAGCACTAATGCAACAGATCCCATCATAACTCCGCAGTTAAGTGTGCTTGGGCGAGAGTAGTACTCGGATGGGTGACCACTTGGGAAGTCCTCATGTTGCACCCATTTTTTTGCAGATGATTCTTTCCACGTTACGTGCGACTTGAATTATGGTCCTCAGGTTTATTCGCAAATGTGAGTCACAGCGGTGTAGCATTTTACTTGATATTAGAACGAGAATGGGAGGTGCAGTGCGCACGCACAATGAAACAAATGACAGGAGGGGGAAGAAAGGGGAATGAGTTTATGTATTTGCAGCGCAAAATTAAACAGGTGCGATCATACCAGCACTAATGCACCGGATCCCATCAGAACTCCGAAGTGAAGTGTGCTTGGGCGAGAGTAGTACTCGGATGTGTGACCTCTTGGGAAGTCCTCGTATCGTAACAATTTTTTTTCAGAGGGGTCGTTCAACGTTACGCGCGACTGGAACTATGGTCCGCTGGTTTATACGCAAATGTAAGTCGAGAATCAGGGGCATTTTAATTGATATTAGAACGAGAAGGAGATGTGCAGTGTGAACGCACAAGGAAACAAATGATGGGAGGGGGGTAGGGAAGAAGGAGTGTATGTATTTTCAGCACGAAATTAAACAGGTGCGGTCACACCAGCACAAATGCACCGGATCCCATCATAACTCCGCAGTTAAGTGTGCTTTGGCGAAAGTAGTACAATGATGGGTTACCTCATGGGAAGTTCTCGTGTTGCACCCATTTTCTTTTTTTCAAATGTGCCGTTCGACGTTACGCGCGACTTTAATTATGGTCCGCAGATTTATTCGCAAATGTGAGTCACGGCGCCGTGGTATTTTACTTGATATTTGAACGAGAACGTGAGGTGCAGTGCGCACGCACAAGGAAATAAATGACGGGTGCTTGGGCGAGAGTAGCACTAGGATGGGTGACTTCCTGCGAAGTCCTTATATTTCACCCATTTTCTTAGGAAGTCCTCGTGTTGTACCTTTTTTTTTGCAGATGATTCTTTCGACGATACGCGCGACTTGAATTATGGTCCACAGGTTTATTCGCAAATGTGAGTCACGGCACCGTAGCATTTTACTTGACATTAGAACGAGCACAGGAGGTGCAGTGCGCACGCACAAGGAAACAAATGACGGGAGGGGGAAGAAAGGAGAAGGAGTTTATGTATCTGCAGCGCGAAATTAAACGGGTGCGATCATACCAGCACTAATGCACCGGATCCCATCAGAACTCCGCAGTTAAGTGAGTTTGGGCGAGAGTAGTACTCGGATGGGTGACCTCCTGGGAAGTCTTCGTGTCGCACCAATTTTATTTCAAACGGGTCGTTCGACGTTACACGCGACTGGAACTAGAGTCCACTGGTTTATACGCAAATGTGAGTCAAGAATCAGGGGCATTTTAATCGATATTAGAACGAGAAGGAGAGGTGCAGTGTGAACGCACAAGGAAACAAATGATGGGAGGGGGGGAGGGAAGGAGTGTATGTATTTTCAGCACGAAATTAAACAGGTGCGGTCACACCAGCACAAAAGCACCGGATCCCATCAGAACTCCGTAGTTAAGTGTGCTTTGGCGAACGTAGTACAATGATGGGTTACCTCCTGGGAAGTTATCGTGTTGCACCCATTTTTTTTTTTCAAATGTGCCGTTCGACGTTACGCGCGACTTGAATTATGGTCCTCAGGTTTATTCGCAAATGTGAGTCACGGCGCCGTGGTATTTTACTTGATATTAGAACGAGAACGGAAGGTGCAGTGCGCACGCACAAGGAAATAAATGACGGGAGGGGGAAGAAAGGGGAATGAGTTTATGTATTTTCAGCGCGAAATTAAACAGTTGCGATCATACCAGCACTAATGCACCGGATCCCATTTGAACTCCGCAGTGAAGTGTGCTTGGGCGAGATTAGTACTCGGATGGGTGACCTCCTGGGAAGTCCTCGTGTCGCACAAGTTTTTTTTCAGACGGGTCGTTCGACGTTACTCGCGTCTGGAACTAGGGTCCGCTGGTTTATACGCAAATGTGAGTCAAGAAGCAGAGGCATTTTAATCGATATTAGAACGAGAATGAGAGGTGAATTGTGAACGCACAAGGAAACAAATGATGGGAGGGGGGGAGGGAAGAAGGAGTGTATGTATTTTCAGCACGAAATTAAACAGGTGCGGTCACACCAGCACAAATGCATCGGATCCCATCAGAACTCCGCAGTTAAGTGTGCTTTGGCGAAAGTAGTACAATGATGGGTTACCTCATGGGAAGTTCTCGTGTTGCACCCATTTTCTTTTTTTCAAATGTGTCGTTCGACGTTACGCGCGACTTTAATTATGGTCCGCAGATTTATTCGCAAATGTGAGTCACAGCGCCGTGGTATTTTACTTGATATTTGAACGAGAACGTGAGGTGCAGTGCGCACGCACAAGGAAATAAATGACGGGTGCTTGGGCGAGAGTAGCACTAGGATGGGTGACTTCCTGCGAAGTCCTTATATTTCACCCATTTTCTTAGGAAGTCCTCGTGTTATACCTTTTTTTTTGCAGATGATTCTTTCGACGATACGCGCGACTTGAATTATGGTCCTCAGGTTTATTCGCAAATGTGAGTCACGGCACCGTAGCATTTTACTTGACATTAGAACGAGCACGGGAGGTGCAGTGTGCACGCACAAGGAAACAAATGACGGGAGGGGGAAGAAAGGAGAAGGAGTTTATGTATCTGCAGCGCGAAATTAAACGGGTGCGATCATACCAGCACTAATGCACCGGATCCCATCAGAACTCCGTAGTTAAGTGAGTTTGAGCGAGAGTAGTACTCGGATGGGTGACCTCCTGGGAAGTCTTCGTGTCGCACCAATTTTATTTCAAATGGGTCGTTCGACGTTACACGCGACTGGAACTAGAGTCCACTGGTTTATACGCAAATGTGAGTAAAGAATCAGGGGCATTTTAATCGATATTAGAACGAGAAGGAGAGGTGCAGTGTGAACGCACAAGGAAACAAATGATGGGAGGGGGGGAGGGAAGAAGGAGTGTATGTATTTTCAGCACGAAATTAAACAGGTGCGGTCACACCAGCACAAAAGCACCGGATCCCATCAGAACTCCGTAGTTAAGTGTGCTTTGGCGAACGTAGTACAATGATGGGTTACCTCCTGGGAAGTTATCGTGTTGCACCCATTTTTTTTTTCAAATGTGCCGTTCGACGTTACGCGCGACTTAAATTATGGTCCTCAGGTTTATTCGCAAATGTGAGTCACGGCACCGTGGTATTTTACTTGATATTAGAACGAGAACGGAAGGTGCAGTGCGCACGCACAAGGAAATAAATGACGGGAGGGAGAAGAAAGGGGAATGAGTTTATGTATTTGCAGCGCGAAATTAAACAGTTGCGATCATACCAGCACTAATGCACCGGATCCCATTTGAACTCCGCAATGAAGTGTGCTTGGGCGAGATTAGTACTCGGATGGGTGACCTCCTGGGAAGTCCTCGTGTCGCACAAGTTTTTTTTCAGACGGGTCGTTCGACGTTACTTGCGTCTGGATCTAGGGTCCGCTGGTTTATACGCAAATGTGAGTCAAGAAGCAGAGGCATTTTAATCGATATTAGAACGAGAATGAGAGGTGAAGTGTGAACGCACAAGGAAACAAATGATGGGAGGGGGGGAGGGAAGAAGGAGTGTATGTATTTTCAGCACGAAATTAAACAGGTGCGGTCACACCAGCACAAATGCATCGGATCCCATCAGAACTCCGCAGTTAAGTGTGCTTTGGCGAAAGTAGTACAATGATGGGTTACCTCCTGGGATGTTCTCGTGTTGCACCCATTTTCTTTTTTTCAGATGTCGAACGACCCGTCTGAAAAAAAAATTGGTGCGACACGAGGACTTCCCAGGAGGTCACCCATCCGAGTACTACTCTCGCCCAAGCACACTTAACTGCGGAGTTATGATGGGATCCGGTACGTAAGTGGTGGTATGATCGCATCCATTTAATTCCGCGCTGCAAATACATAAACTCCTTCTCCTTTCTTCCCCCTCCCGTCATTTGTTTCCTTGTGCGTGCGCACTGCACCTCTCCTGCTCCTTCTAATATAAAGTAAAATGCTTCGGTGCCGTGACTCACATTTGCGGATAAACCTGAGGACCATAATTCAAGTCGCGCGTACTACTCTCGCCCAAGCACACTTAACTGCAGAGTTCTGATGGGATCCAGTGCATTAGTGCTGGTATGATACCACTTGTTTAATTTTGCGCTTCAAATACATACACTCCTTCTCTTTTCTTCATCCTCCCGTCATTTGTTTCCTTATGCGTCCGCACTGCACCTCCCGTACTCGTTCTAATATCAAGTAAAATGCCACGGCGCCGTGACTCAAATTTGCGAATAAACATTCGGACCATAAATCAAGTCGCGCGTAACGTCGAAAGAATCATCTGCAAAAAGATGGGTGCAACACGAGGACCTCCCAAGAAAATGGGTGAAATATAAGGACTTCGCAGGAGGTCACCCATCCGAGTACTTTTCTCGCCCAAGCACCCTTAACTGCGGAGTTCTGATAGAATCTGTTGCATTAGTGCTGGTACGATCCCTCATGTTTCATTCTGCACTGCAAATACATACACTCTTTCTCCTTCCATCCCCCCTCCCGTCATTTATTTCCTTGTGCGTGCACTCTGCATCTCTCTTTCTCGTTCTAATATCAAGTAATATGCCCCGACACCGTGACTCACCTTTGCAAATAAACCAGCGGTTTATAATTTCATTCGCGCGTAACGTCGAACAACCCATCCGAAACAAAATAGGTGCAACACGAGGGCTTCCCAGGTGGTCACCCATCCGAGTACTACCCTCACCCAAGCACACTTAACTGCGGAGTTCTGATGGGATCTGGAGCTTTAGTGCTGGTATGATCACACCTCTTTAAATTCGCACTGCAAATACATACACTCCTTCTCCTTTCTTCCCCCTCCCGTCATTTGTTTCCTTGTGCGTTCACACTTCACCTCTCATTCTCGTTCCAATATCAAGTAAAATACTACGGTGCCGTAACTCACATTTGCGAATAATGGGTGCAACACGAGAACTTCCCACGAGGTAACCCATCATTGTACTACTTTCACCAAAGCACACTTAACTGCGGGGTTCTGATGGGATCCGGTGCATTTGTGCTGGTATGATCGCACCTGTTAAATTTTGCGCTGCAAATACATAAACTCATTCCCCTTTCTTCCTCCTCCCGTCATTTGTTCCCTTGTGCGTGCACTCTGCATCCATCCTTCTCGTTCTAATATCGATCAAAATGCCCTTGCTTCTTGACTCACATTTGCGTATAAACCAGTGGACCCTAGTTCCAGTCGCGCGTAACGTCGAACGACCCGTCTGAAAAAAAAATTAGTGCGACACGAAGACTTCCCAGTAGGTCACCCATCCGAGTACTACTCTCGCCCAAGCACACTTAACTGCGGAGTTCTGATGGGATCCGGTGCATTAGTGCTGGTATGATCGCACCTGTTTAATTTCGCGCTGCAAATACATAAATTCTATCTCCTTCCTTCCCCCTCCCGTCATTTGTTTCCAAGTGCGTCCTCTCGTTCTCGTTCAAATATCAAGTACAATGCAACGGCGCCGTGACTCACATTTGCGAATAATAAATCTGCGGACCATAATTAAAGTCGCGCGTAACGTCGAACGGCACATCTGAAAAAAAGAAAATGGGTGCAACACGAGAACTTCCCACGAGGTAACCCATCATTGTACTACTTTCACCAAAGCACACTTAACTGCGGGGTTTTGATGGGATCCGGTGCATTTGTGCTGGTATGATCGCACTTGTTAAATTTTGCGCTGCAAATACATAAACTCATTCCCCTTTCTTCCTCCTCCCGTCATTTGTTCCCTTGTGCGTGCACTCTGCATCCATCCTTCTCGTTCTAATATCGATCAAAATGCCCTTGCTTCTTGACTCACATTTGCGTATAAACCAGTGGACCCTATTTACAGTCGCGCGTAACGTCGAACGACCCGTCTGAAAAAAAATTAGTGCGACACGAGGACTTCCCAGGAGGTCACCCATCCGAGTACTACTCTCGCCCAAGCACACTTAACTGCGGAGTTCTGATGGGATCCGGTGCATTAGTGCTGGTATGATCGCACCTGTTTAATTTTGCGCTGCAAATACAAAAATTCTATCTCCTTCCTTCCCCCTCCCGTCATTTGTTTCCAAGTGCGTCCTCTCGTTCTCGTTCAAATATCAAGTACAATGCCACGGCGCCGTGACTCACATTTGCGAATAAATCTGCGGACCATAATTAAAGTCGCGCGTAACGTCGAACGGCACATCTGAAAAAAAGAAAATGGGTGCAACACGAGAACTTCCCACGAGGTAACCCATCATTGTACTACTTTCACCAAAGCACACTTAACTGCGGGGTTCTGATGGGATCCGGTGCATTTGTGCTGGTATGATCGCACCTGTTAAATTTTGCGCTGCAAATACATAAACTCATTCCCCTTTCTTCCTCCTCCCGTCATTTGTTCCCTTGTGCGTGCACTCTGCATCCATCATTCTCGTTCTAATATCGATCAAAATGCCCTTGCTTCTTGACTCACATTTGCGTATAAACCAGTGGACCCTAGTTCCAGTCGCGCGTAACGTCGAACGACCCGTCTGAAAAAAAAATTAGTGCGACACGAGGACTTCCCAGGAGGTCACCCATCATTGTACTACTTTCACCAAAGCACACTTAACTGCGGGGTTCTGATGGGATCCGGTGCATTTGTGCTGGTATGATCGCACCTGTTAAAATTTGCGCTGCAAATACATAAACTCATTCCCCTTTCTTCCTCCTCCCGTCATTTGTTCCCTTGTGCGTGCACTCTGCATCCATCATTCTCGTTCTAATATCGATCAAAATGCCCTTGCTTCTTGACTCACATTTGCGTATAAACCAGTGGACCCTAGTTCCAGTCGCGCGTAACGTCGAACGACCCGTCTGAAAAAAAAAAATTAGTGCGACACGAGGACTTCCCAGGAGGTCACCCATCCAAGTACTACTCTCGCCCAAGCACACTTAACTGCGGAGTTCTGATGGGATCCGGTGCATTAGTGCTGGTATGATCGCACCTGTTTAATTTCGCGCTGCAAATACATAAATTCTATCTCCTTCCTTCCCCCTCCCGTAATTTGTTTCCAAGTGCGTGCGCACTGCACGTTCAAATATCAAGTACAATGCCACGGCGCCGTGACTCACATTTGCGAATAAATCTGCGGACCATAATTAAAGTCGCGCGTAACGTCGAACGGCACATCTGAAAAAAAAAAAATGGGTGCAACACGAGAACTTCCCACGAGGTAACCCATCATTGTACTACTTTCACCAAAGCACACTTAACTGCGGGGTTCTGATGGGATCCGGTGCATTTGTGCTGGTATGATCGCACCTGTTAAATTTTGCGCTGCAAATACATAAACTCATTCCCCTTTCTTCCTCCTCCCGTCATTTGTTCCCTTGTGCGTGCACTCTGCATCCATCCTTCTCGTTCTAATATCGATCAAAATGCCCTTGCTTCTTGACTCACATTTGCGTATAAACCAGTGGACCCTAGTTCCAGTCGCGCGTAACGTCGAACGACCCGTCTGAAAAAAAAATTAGTGCGACACGAGGACTTCCCAGGAGGTCACCCATCCGAGTACTACTCTCGCCCAAGCACACTTATCTACGGAGTTCTGATGGGATCCGGTGCATTAGTGCTGGTATGATCGCACGTGTTTAATTTCGCGCTGCAAATACATAAATTCTATCTCCTTCCTTCCCCCTCCCGTCATTTGTTTCCAAGTGCGTCCTCTCGTTCTCGTTCAAATATCAAGTACAATGCCACGGCGCCGTGACTCACATTTGCGAATAAATCTGCGGACCATAATTAAAGTCGCGCGTAACGTCGAACGGCACATCTGAAAAAAAAGAAAATGGGTGCAACACGAGAACTTCCCACGAGGTAACCCATCATTGTACTACTTTCACCAAAGCACACTTAACTGCGGGGTTCTGATGGGATCCGGTGCATTTGTGCTGGTATGATCGCACCTGTTAAATTTTGCGCTGCAAATACATAAACTCATTCCCCTTTCTTCCTCCTCCCGTCATTTGTTCCCTTGTGCGTGCACTCTGCATCCATCCTTCTCGTTCTAATATCGATCAAAATGCCCTTGCTTCTTGACTCACATTTGCGTATAAACCAGTGGACCCTAGTTCCAGTCGCGCGTAACGTCGAACGACCCGTCTGAAAAAAAAATTAGTGCGACACGAGGACTTCCCAGGAGGTCACCCATCCGAGTACTACTCTCGCCCAAGCACACTTAACTGCGGAGTTCGGATGGGATCCGGTGCATTAGTGCTGGTATGATCGCACCTGTTTAATTTTGCGCTGCAAATACAAAAATTCTATCTCCTTCCTTCCCCCTCCCGTCATTTGTTTCCAAGTGCGTCCTCTCGTTCTCGTTCAAATATCAAGTACAATGCCACGGCGCCGTGACTCACATTTGCGAATAAATCTGCGGACCATAATTAAAGTCGCGCGTAACGTCGAACGGCACATCTGAAAAAAAGAAAATGGGTGCAACACGAGAACCCACGAGGTAACCCATCATTGTACTACTTTCACCAAAGCACACTTAACTGCGGGGTTCTGATGGGATCCGGTGCATTTGTGCTGGTATGATCGCACATGTTAAATTTTGCGCTGCAAATACATAAACTCATTCCCCTTTCTTCATCCTCCCGTCATTTGTTCCCTTGTGCGTGCACTCTGCATCCATCCTTCTCGTTCTAATATCGATGAAAATGCCCTTGCTTCTTGACTCACATTTGCGTATAAACCAGTGGACCCTAGTTCCAGTCGCGCGTAACGTCGAACGACCCGTCTGAAAAAAAAATTAGTGCGACACGAGGACTTCCCAGGAGGTCACCCATCCGAGTACTACTCTCGCCCAAGCGCACTTAACTGCGGAGTTCTGATGGGATCCGGTGCATTAGTGCTGGTATGATCGCACCTGTTTATTTTTGTGCTGCAAATACATAAATTCTATCTCCTTCGTTCCCCCTCCCGTCATTTGTTTCCAAGTGCGTCCTCTCGTTCTCGTTCAAATATCAAGTACAATGCAACGGCGCCGTGACTCACATTTGCGAATAAATCTGCGGACCATAATTAAAGTCGCGCGTAACGTCGAACGGCACCTCTGAAAAAAAGAAAATGGGTGCAACACGAGAACTTCCCACGAGGTAACCCATCATTGTACTACTTTCACCAAAGCACACTTAACTGCGGGGTTCTGATGGGATCCGGTGCATTTGTGCTGGCATGATCGCACCTGTTAAATTTTGCGCTGCAAATACATAAACTCATTCCCCTTTCTTCCTCCTCCCGTCATTTGTTCCCTTGTGCGTGCACTCTGCATCCATCCTTCTCGTTCTAATATCGATCAAAATGCCCTTGCTTCTTGACTCACATTTGCGTATAAACCAGTGGACCCTAGTTCCAGTCGCGCGTAACGTCGAACGACCCGTCTGAAAAAAAAATTAGTGCGACACGAGGACTTCCCAGGAGGTCACCCATCCGAGTACTACTCTCGCCCAAGCACACTTAACTGCGGAGTTCTGATGGGATCCGGTGCATTAGTGCTGGTATGATCGCACCTGTTTAATTTCGCGCTGCAAATACAAAAATTCTATCTCCTTCCTTCCCCCTCCCGTCATTTGTTTCCAAGTGCGTCCTCTCGTTCTCGTTCAAATATCAAGTACAATGCCACGGCGCCGTGACTCACATTTGCGAATAAATCTGCGGACCATAATTAAAGTCGCGCGTAACGTCGAACGGCACATCTGAAAAAAAGAAAATGGTTGCAAAACGAGAACTTCCCACGAGGTAACCCATCATTGTACTACTTTCACCAAAGCACACTTAACTGCGGGGTTCTGATGGGATCCGGTGCATTTGTGCTGGTATGATCGCACCTGTTAAATTTTGCGCTGCAAATACATAAACTCATTCCCCTTTCTTCCTCCTCCCGTCATTTGTTCCCTTGTGCGTGCACTCTGCATCCATCATTCTCGTTCTAATATCGATCAAAATGCCCTTGCTTCTTGACTCACATTTGCGTATAAACCAGTGGACCCTAGTTCCAGTCGCGCGTAACGTCGAACGACCCGTCTGAAAAAAAAATTAGTGCGACACGAGGACTTCCCAAGAGGTCACCCATCCGAGTACTACTCTCGCCCAAGTACACTTAACTGCGGAGTTCTGATGGGATCCGGTGCATTAGTGCTGGTATGATCGCACCTGCTTAATTTCGCGCTGCAAATACATAAATTCTATCTCCTTCCTTCCCCCTCCCGTCATTTGTTTCCAAGTGCGTCCTCTCGTCCTCGTTCAAATATCAAGTACAATGCCACGGCGCCGTGACTCACATTTGCGAATAAATCTGCGGACCATAATTAAAGTCGCGCGTAACGTCGAACGGCACATCTGAAAAAAAGAAAATGGGTGCAACACGAGAACTTTCCACGAGGTAACCCATCATTGTACTACTTTCACCAAAGCACACTTAACTGCGGGGTTCTGATGGGATCCGGTGCATTTGTGCTGGTATGATCGCACCTGTTAAATTTTGTGCTGCAAATACATAAACTCATTCCCCTTTCTTCCTCCTCCCGTCATTTGTTCCCTTGTGCGTGCACTCTGCATCCATCCTTCTCGTTCTAATATCGATCAAAATGCCCTTGCTTCTTGACTCACATTTGCGTATAAACCAGTGGACCCTAGTTCCAGTCGCGCGTAACGTCGAACGACCCGTCTGAAAAAAAAATTAGTGCGACACGAGGACTTCCCAGGAGGTCACCCATCCGAGTACTACTCTCGCCCAAGCACACTTGACTGCGGAGTTCTGATGGGATCCGGTGCATTAGTGCTGGTATGATCGCACCTGTTTAATTTCGCGCTGCAAATACATAAATTCTATCACCTTCCTTCCCCCTCCCGTCATTTGTTTCCAAGTGCGTCCTCTCGTTCTCGTTCAAATATCAAGTACAATGCCACGGCGCCGTGACTCACATTTGCGAATAAATCTGCGGACCATGATTAAAGTCGCGCGTAACGTCGAACGGCACATCTGAAAAAAAGAAAATGGGTGCAACACGAGAACGTCCCACGAGGTAACCCATCATTGTACTACATTCACCAAAGCACACTTAACTGCGGGGTTCTGATGGGATCCGGTGCATTTGTGCTGGTATGATCGCACCTGTTAAATTTTGCGCTGCAAACACATAAACTCATTCCCCTTTCTTCCTCCTCCCGTCATTTGTTCCCTTGTGCGTGCACTCTGCATCCATCCTTCTCGTTCGAATATCGATCAAAATGCCCTTGCTTCTTGACTCACATTTGCGTATAAACCAGTGGACCCTAGTTCCAGTCGCGCGTAACGTCGAACGACCCGTCTGAAAAAAAAATTAGTGCGACACGAGGACTTCCCAGGAGGTCACCCATCCGAGTACTACTCTCGCCCAAGCACACTTAACTGCGTAGTTCTGATTGGATCCAGAGCATTAGTGCTGGTATGATCGCACCTGTTTCATTTTCGCGCTGCAAATATATAAATTCTATCTCCTTCCTTCCCCCTCCCGTCATTTGTTTCCAAGTGCGTCCTCTTGTTCTCGTTCAAATATCAAGTACAATGCCACGGCGCCGTGACTCACATTTGCGAATAAATCTGCGGACCATAATTAAAGTCGCGCGTAACGTCGAACGGCACGTCTGAAAAAAAAAGAAAATGGGTGCAACACGAGAACTTCCCACGAGGTAACCCATCATTGTACTACATTCACCAAAGCACACTTAACTGCGGGGTTCTGATGGGATCCGGTGCATTTGTGCTGGTATGATCGCACCTGTTAAATTTTGCGCTGCAAACACATAAACTCATTCCCCTTTCTTCCTCCTCCCGTCATTTGTTCCCTTGTGCGTGCACTCTGCATCCATCCTTCTCGTTCGAATATCGATCAAAATGCCCTTGCTTCTTCACTCACATTTGCGTATAAACCAGTGGACCCTAGTTCCAGTCGCGCGTAACGTCGAACGACCCGTCTGAAAAAAAAATTAGTGCGACACGAGGACTTCCCAGGAGGTCACCCATCCGAGTACTACTCTCGCCCAAGCACACTTAACTGCGGAGTTCTGATGGGATCCGGTGCATTAGTGCTGGTATGATCGCACCTGTTTAATTTCGCGCTGCAAATACATAAATTCTATCTCCTTCCTTCCCCCTCCCGTCATTTGTTTCCAAGTGCGTCCTCTTGTTCTCGTTCAAATATCAAGTACAATGCCACGGCGCCATGACTCACATTGCGAATAAATCTGCGGACCCTAATTAAAGTCGCGCGTAACTTCGAACGGCACAACTGAAAAAAAGAAAATGGGTGCAAAACGAGGACTTCACAAGAAAATGGGTGAAATATAAGGACTTCGCAGGAGGTAACCCATGCTAGTACTACTCTCGCCTAAGCACCCTTACCTACGGAGTTCTGATAGAATCCGTTGCATTAGTGCTGGTATGAGCCCTCATGTTTCATTCTGCACTGCAAATACATACACTCTTTCTCCTTCCAACCCCCCTCCCGTCATTTGTTTCCTTGTGCGTGCATTCTGCATCTCTCTTTCTCGTTCTAATATCAAGTAATATGCCCCGGCACCGTGACTCACCTTTGCAAATGAACCAGTGATTTATAATTCCATTCGCGCGTAACGTCGAAGAACCCATCCGAAAAAAAAAATAGGTGTAACACGAGGGCTTCCCAGGTGGTGACCCATCCGAGTACTACTCTCGCCCAAGAACACTTAACTGCGGAGTTCTGATGGGATCCGGAGCTTTAGTGCTGGTATGATCGCACCTGTTTAATTTCGGGCTGCAAATACATACACTCCTTCTCATTTCTTCCCCCTCCCGTCATTTGTTTCCTTGTGCGTTCACACTTCACCTCTCATTCTCGTTCTAATATCGATTAGAATGCCCCTGCTTCTTGACCCACATATGCGTATAAACCAGCGGACCCTAGTTCCAGACGCGCGTAACATCGAACGACCTGTCTGAAAAAAAATTGGTGCGACGCGAGGACTTCCCAGGAGGTCACCCATTCGAGTACTAATCTCGCCCAAGCACACTTCACTGCGGAGTTCTGATGGGATCCGGTGCATTAGTGCTGGTATGATCGCACCTGTTTAATTACACGCTGCAAATACATAAATTCATTCCCCTTTCTTCCCCCTCCCGTCATTTGTTTCCTTGTGCGTGCGCACTGCACCTCCCGTTCTCGTTCTAATATCAAGTAAATAGCTACAACGCCGTGACTCACATTTGCGAATAAACCTGAGGACCATAATTCAAGTCGTGCGTAACGTCGAAAGAATCATCTGCAAAAAAAATGGGTGCAACACGAGGACTTCACAAGAAAATGGGTGAAATATAAGGACTTCGTAGGAGGTAACCCATGCTAGTACTACTCTCGCCCAAGCACCCTTACACACGTAGTTCTGATAGAATCCGTTGCATTAGTGCTGGTATGATCGCACCAGTTTAATTTCGCGCTGCAAATACATAAACTCCATCTCCTTTCTTCCCCCTCCCGTCATTTGTTTCCTTGTGCGTGCACACTGCACCTCTCGTTCAAATATCAAGTAAAATGCCACGGCGCCGTGACTCACATTTGCGAATAAATCTGCGGACCATAATTAAAGTCGCGCGTAACGTCGAACGGCACATCTGAAAAAAAAAAAAGGGTGCAACACGAGAACATCCCAGGAGGTAACCCATCATTGTACTACTTTCGCCAAAGCACACTTAACTGCGGAGTTCTGATGGGATCCGGTGCATTAGTGTTGGTGTGACCGCACCTGTTTAATTTCGTGCTGAAAATACATACACTCCTTCTTCCCTCCCCCCCTCCAATCATTTGTTTCCTTGTGCGTTCACACTGCACCTCTCCTTCTCGTTCGAATATTGATTAAAATGCCCCTGATTCTTGACTCACATTTGCGTATAAACCAGAGGACCATAGTTCCAGTCGCGCGTAACGTCGAACGACCCATCTGAAAAAAAATTATTACGATACGTGGACTTCCCAAGAGGTCACCCATCCAAGTACTACTCTCGCCCAAGCACCCTTAACTGCAGAGTTCTGATGGGATCGAGTGCATTAGTGCTGGTATGATGCCACTTGTTTAATTTTGCGCTTCAAATACATACACTCCTTCTCTTTTCTTCCTCCTCTCGTCATTTGTTTCCTTGTGCGTGCGCACTGCACCTCCCCTACTCGTTCTAATATCGAGTAAAATGCCACGGCGCCGTGACTAATCTTGCCCAAGCACACCTAACTGCGGAGTTCTGATAGGATCCGGGGCTTTAGTGCTGGTATGATCGCACCTGTTTAATTCTGCGTTGGAAATACATACACTCCTTCTCCTTTCTTCCCCCTCCATCATTTGTTTCCTTGTGCGTTCACACTTCATCTCTCCTTCTCGTTCTAATATCGATTAAAATGCCCCTGCTTCTTGACTCACATTTGCGTATAAACCAGCGGACCCTAGTTCCAGACTCCCGTAACGTCGAACGACCCGTCTGAAAAAAAATTGGTGCGACACGAGGACTTTCCAGGAGGTCACCCATCCGAGTACTAATCTCGCCCAAGCACACTTAACTGCGGAGTTCTGATGGGATCCGGTGCATTAGTGCTGGTATGATCGCACCCGTTTAATTCTGCGCTGCAAATACATAAACTCCTTCTCCTTTCTTCCCCCTCCCGTCATTTGTTACCTTGTGCGTGCGCACTGCACCTCCCGTTCTCGTTCTAGTATCAAGTAAAATGCTACAGCGCCGTGACTCACTTTTGCGAATAAACCTGAGGACCATAATTCAAGTCGCGCGTAACGTCGAAAGAATCATCTGCAAAAAAATGGGTGCAACACAAGGACTTCACGAGAAAATGGGTGAAATATAAGGACTTCGCAGGAGGTAACCCATGCTAGTACTACTCTCGCCCAAGCACCCTTACCTACAGAGTTCTGATAGAATCTGTTGCGTTAGTGCTGGTATGATCTCACCTGTTTCATTTCGTGCTGAAAATACATACACTCCTTCTCCTTCCCTCCCCCTCCCATCAATTGTTTCCTTGTGCGTTCACACTGCACCTCTCCTTCTCGTTCTAATATCGATTAAAATGCCCCTGCTTCTTGACTCACATTTGCGTATAAACCAGCAGACCCTAGTTCCAGTCGCGCGTAACGTCGAACGACCCGTCTGAAAATAAATTGGTACGACACGAGGACTTCCCAGGAGGTCACCCATCCGAGTACTACTCTCTCCCAAGCACATTTAACTGCGGAGTTCTGATGGGATCCGGTGCATTGATGCTGGTATGATCGCACCCGTTTAATTTTGCGCTACGAATACATATATTCCTTCTCCTTTCTTCCCCCTCCCGTCATTTGTTTCCTTGTGCGTGCGCACTGCACCTCCCATGCTCGTTCTAATATCAAGTAAAATGCTTTGGTGCCGTGACTCACATTTGCGAATAAAACTGAGGACCAAAATTCAAGTCGCGCATATCGTCGAAAGAATCATCTGCAAAAAAATGGGTGGAACACGACGACTTCCTAAGAAAATGGGTGAAATATAAGGACTTCGCAGGAGGTCACCCATCCTAGTGCTACTCTCGCCCAAGCACCCTTAACTTGCGGAGTTCTTATAGAATCCGTTGCATTGGTGCTGGTATGATTGCTCATGTTTCATTCTGCGCTGCAAATACATACACTTTTTCTCCCTCCATCCCCCCTCCCGTCATTTGTTTCCTTCTGCGTGCACTCTGCATCTCTCCCTCTCGTTCTAATATCGATTAAAATGCCCCTGCTTCTTGACTCACATTTGCGTATAAACCAGCGGACCCTAGTTCCAGACGCGCGTAACGTCGAACGACCCGTCTGAAAAAAAATTGGTGGGACACGAGGACATCCCAAGAGGTCACCCATTCGAGTACTAATCTCGCCCAAGCACACTTCACTGCGGAGTTCTGATTGGATCTGGTGCATTACTGCTGGTATGATCGCACCTGTTTAATTTCGGGCTGCAAATACATAAACTCATTCCCCTTTCTTCCCCCTCCCATCATTTGTTTCTTTGTGCATGCGCACTGCACCTCCTGTTCTCGTTCTAATATCAAGTAAAATGCTACAACGCCGTGACTCACATTTGCGAATAAACCTGAGGACCATAATTCAAGTCGCGCGTAACGTCGAAAGAATCATCTGCAAAAAAGTGGGTGCAACACGAGGACTTCACAAGAAAATGGGTGAAATATAAGGACTTCGCAGGAGGTAACCCATGCTAGTACTACTCTCGCCCAAGCACCCTTACCTACGGAGTTCTGATAGAATCCGTTGCATTAGTGTTGGTATGATCGCACCTGTTTCATTTCGTGCTGAAAATACATACACTCCTTCTCCTTCCCTCCCCCTCCCATCAATTGTTTCCTTGTGCGTTCACACTGCACCTCTCCTTCTCGTTCTAATATAGATTAAAATGCCCCTGCTTCTTGACTCACATTTGCGTATAAACCAGCGGACCCCAGTTCCAGTCGCGCGTAACGTCGAACGATCCGTCTGAAAATAAATTGTTGCGACACAAGGACTTCCCAGGAGGTCACCCATCCGAGTACTACACTCGCTTAAGCACACTTAACTGCGGAGTTCTGATGGGATCCGGTGCATTAGTGCTGGTATGATCGCACCCGTTTAATTTTGCGCTGCAAATACATAAACTCCTTCTCCTTTCTTCCCCCTCCCGTCATTTGTTACCTTGTGCGTGCGCACTGCACCTCCCGTGCTCGTTCTAATATCAAGTAAAATGCTATGGTGCCGTGACTCACATTTGCGAATAAACCTGAGGACCATAATTCAAGTCGTGCGTAACGTCGAAAGAATCATCTGCAAAAAAATGGGTGCAACACGAGGACTTCCTAAGAAAATTGGTGAAATATAAGGACTTCGCAGGAGGTCACCCATCCTAGTGCTACTCTCGCCCAAACACCCTTAACATGCGGAGTTCTGACAGAATCCGTTGCATCGGTGCTGGTATGATTGCTCATGTTTCATTCTGCGCTGCAAATACATACACTTTTTCTCCCTCCATCCCCCCTCCCATCATTTATTTCCTTGTGCGTGCACTCTGCATCTCTCCATCTCTTTCTAATATCGATTAAGATGCCCCTGCTTCTTGACTCACATTTGCGTATAAACAGGTGGACCCTAGTCCCAATCGCGCGTAACGTCGAACAACCCGTCTGAAAAGAAAATTAGTGCGACACGAGGACTTCCCAAGAGGTCAACCATCCGAGTACTACTCTCGCCCAAGCACACTTAACTGCGGAGTTTTGATGGGATCCGGTGCATTAGTGCTGGTATGATCGCACCTGTTTAATTTCGCGCTGCAAAAACATAAACTCCTTCTCCTTTCTTCCCCCTCCTGTCATTTGTTTCCTTGTGCGTGCGCACTGCACCTCTCATTCTCGTTCAAATATCAAGTAAAATGCCACGATGTCATGACTCACATTTGCGAATAAATCTGCGGACTATAATTACAGTCGCGCGTAACGTCGAACGGCACATCTGAAAAAAAGAAAAGGGGTGCAGCACGAGAACTTCCCAGGAGGTAACCCATCATTGTACTACTTTCGCCAAAGCACACTTAACTGCGGAGTTCTGATGGGATCTAGTGCATTTGTGCTGGTGTGACCGCACCTGTTTAATTTCGTGCTGAAAATACATACACTCCTTCTTCCCTCCCCCCCTCCCATCATTTGTTTCCTTGTGCGTTCACACTGCACCTCTCCTTCTCGTTCTAATATCGATTAAAATGCCCCTGATTCTTGACTCACATTTGCGTATAAACCAGCGGACCATAGTTCCAGTCGCGCGTAACGTCGAACGACCCATCTGAAAAAAAATTGTTGCGATACGAGGACTTCCCAAGAGGTCATCCATCCGAGTACTACTCTCGCCCAAGCAAACTTAGCTGCAGAGTTCTGATGGGATCCAGTGCATCAGTGCTGATATGATGCCACTTGTTTAATTTTGCGCTTCAAATACTTACACTCCTTCTCTTTTCTGCCTCCTCCCGTCATTTGTTTCCTTGTGCGTGCGCACTGCACCTCCCGTACTCGTTCTAATATAAAGTAAAATGCCACGGCGACCTGACTCACATTTGCGAATAAACCTGAGGACCAAAATTCAAGTCGCGCGTAACGTCGAAAGAATCATCTGCAAAAAAATGGGTGCAACACGAGAACTTCACAAGAAAATGGGTGAAATATAAGGACTTCGCAGGAGGTAACCCATGCTAGTACTACTCTCGCCCAAGCACCCTTACCTACGGAGTTCTGATAGAATCCGTTGCATTAGTGCTGGTATCATCGCACCTGTTTCATTTCGTGCTGAAAATACATACACTCCTTCTTCTTCCCTCCCCCTCCCATCAATTGTTTCCTTGTGCGTTCACACTGCACCGCTCCTTCTCGTTCTAATATCGATTAAAATGCCCCTGCTTCTTGACTCACATTTGCGTATAAACCAGCGGAACCTAGTTCCAGTCGCGCGTAACGTCGAACGACTCATTTGAAAAAAAATTGGTGCGACACGAGGACTTCGCAGGAGGTCACCCATCCGAGTACTACTCTCGCCCAAGCACACTTAACTGTGGAGTTCTGATGGGATCCGGTGCATTAGTGTTGGTATGATCGCACCCGTTTAATTCCGCGCTGCAAATACATAAACTCCTTCTCCTTTCTTCCCCCTCCCGTCATTTGTTTCCTTGTGCGTGCGCACTGCACCTACCGTGCTCGTTCTAATATCAAGTAAAATGCTATGGTGCCGTGATTCACATTTGCGAATAAACCTGAGGACCATAATTCAAGTCGTGCGTATCGTCGAAAGAATTATCTGCAAAAAAATGGGTGAAATATAAGGACTTCGCAGGAGGTCACCCATCCTAGTGCTACTATCGCCTAAGCACCCTTAACTTGTGGAGTTTTGATAGAATCTGTTGCATTGGTGCTGGTATGATTGCTCATGTTTCATTCTGTGCTACAAATACATACACTTTTTCTCCCTCCATCCCCCCTCCCATCATTTGTTTCCTTGTGCGTGCACTCTGCATCTCTCCTTCTCGTACTAATATCGATTAAAATGCCCCTGCTTCTTGACTCACATTTGCGTATAAACCAGTGGACCCTAGTTCCAGTAGCGCGTAACATCGAACCACCCGTCTGGAAAAAAAATTAGTGCGACACGAGGACTTCCCAGGAGGTCACCCATCCGAGTACTACTCTCGCCCAAGCACATTTAACTGCGGAGTTCTGATGGGATCCGGTGTATTATTGCTGGTATGATCGCACCTGTTTAATTTCGCGCTGCAAATACATAAACTCATTCTCCTTTCTTCCCCCTCCCGTCATTTTTTTCCTTGTGCGTGCGCACTGCACCTCTCGTTCTCGTTCAAATATCAAGTACAATGCCACGGCGCCGTGACTCACATTTGCGAATAAATCTGCGGACCATAATTAAAGTCGTGCGTAACGTTGAACGACACATCTGAAAAAAAGAAAATGGGTGCAACACGAGAACTTCCCACGGGGTAACTCATAATTGTACTACTTTCACCAAAGCACACTTAACTGCGGAGTTCTGATGGGATCCGGTGCATTCGTGCTGGTATGATCGCACCTGTTTAATTTTGCGCTGCAAATACATAAACTCATTCCCCTTTCTTCCCCCTCCCGTCATTTTTTTCCTTGTGCGTGCGCACTGCACCTCCCGTGCTCCTTCTAATATAAAGTAAAATGCTACGGTGCCGTGACTCACATTTGCGAATAAACCTGAGGACCATAATTCAAGTCGCGCGTATCGTCGAAAGAATCATCTGCAAAAAAATGGGTGCAACACAAGGACTTCCTAAGAAAATGGGTGAAATATAAGGACTTCGCATGAGGTCACCCATCCGAGTACTTTTCTCGCCCAAGTACCCTTAACTGCGGAGTTCTGATAGAATCCGTTGCATTTGTGCTGGTATGATCCCTCATGTTTCATTCTGCACTGCAAATACATACACTCTTTCTCCTTCCAACCCCCCTCCCGTCATTTGTTTCCTTGTGCGTGCACTCTGCATCTCTCTTTCTCTTTCTAATATCAAGTAATATGCCCCGGCACCGTGACTCACCTTTGCAAATGAACTAGCGGTTTATAATTCCATTCGCGCGTAACGTCGAACAACCCATCCGAAAAAAAAATAGGTGCAACATGAGGGCTTCCCAGGTGGTGACCCATCCGAGTTCTACTCTCGCCCAAGCACACTTAATTGCGAGGTTCTGATGGGATCCGGAGCTTTAGTGCTGGTATGATCGCACCTGTTTAATTTCGTGCTGCAAATACATACACTCCTTCTCATTTTTTCCCCTCCCGTCATTTGTTTCCTTGTGCGTTCACACTTCACCTCTCATTCTCGTTCTAATATCGATTAAAATGCCCCTACTTCTTGACTCATATTTGCGTATAAACCAGCGGACCCTAGTTCCAACGCGCGTAACGTCGAACGACCTGTCTGAAAAAAAATTGGTGCGACACGAGGACTTCCCAGGAGGTCACCCATCCGAGTACTAATGTCGCCCAAGCACACTTCACTGCGGAGTTCTGATGGGATCCGGTGCATTAGTGCTGGTATTATCGCACCTGCTTAATTTTGCGCTGCAAATACATAAATTCATTCCCCTTTCTTCCCCCTCCCGTCATTTGTTTCCTTGTGCGTACACACTGTACCTCCTGTTCTCGTTCTAATATCAAATAAATAGCTACAGCGCCGTGACTCACATTTGCGAATAAACTTGAGGACCATAATTCAAGTCGCGCGTAACGTCGAAAGAATCATCTGCAAAAAAATGAGTACAACACGAGGACTTCACAAGAAGATGGGTGAAATATAAGGACTTCGCAGGAGATAACCCATGCTAGTACTACTCTCGCCCAAGCACCCTTACATACGTAGTTCTGATAGAATCCGTTGCATTAGTGCTGGTATGATCGCACCAGTTTAATTTCGCGCTGCAAATACATAAACTCCATCTCCTTTCTTTCCCCTCCCGTCATTTGTTTCCTTGTGCGTGCGCACTGCACCTCTCGTTCTCGTTCAAATATCAAGTAAAATGGCACGGCACCGTGACTCACATTTGCGAATAAATCTGCGGACCATAATTAAAGTCGCGCATAACGTCGACCGGCACATCTGAAAAAAAAAAATGGGTGCAACACGAGAACTTCCCAGGAGGTAACCCATCATTGTACTACTTTCGCCAAAGCACCCTTAACTGCTGAGTTCTGATGGGATCAGTACATTAGTGCTGGTATGATGCCACTTGTTTAATTTTGCGCTTCAAATACATACACTCCTTCTCTTTTCTTCCTCCTCCCGTTATTTGTTTCCTTGTGCGTGCGCACTGCACCTCCCGTACTCGTTCTAATATAAAGTAAAATGCCACGGCGCCGTGACTCACATTTGCGAATAAACCTGCGGACCATAAATCAAGTCGCGCGTAACGTCAAAAGAATCATCTGCAAAAAGATGGGTGCAACACGAGGACCTCCCAAGAAAATGGGTGAAATATAAGGAATTCGCAGGAGGTCACCCATCCGAGTACTTTTCTCGCCCAAGCACCCTTAACTGCAGAGTTCTGGTAGAATCCGTTGCATTAATGCTGGCATGATCCCTCATGTATCATTCTGCACTGCAAATACATACACTCTTTCTCCTCCCATCCCCTAACCCGTCATTTGATTCCCTGTGCATGGACTCTGCACCTCTCTTTCTCGTTATAATATCAAGTAATATGCCCCGGCACCGTGACTCACCTTTGCAAATGAACCAGCGATTTATAATTCCAATCGCGCGTAACGTCGAACAACCCATCAGAGAAAAAAAAGGTGCAACACGAGGGCTTGCCAAGTGGTCACCCATCCGAGTACTACTCTCGCCCAAGAACACCTAACTGCGGAGTTCTGATGGGATCCGAGGCTTTAGTGCTGGTATGATCGCACCTGTTTAATTCCGCGCTGCAAATACATACACTCCTTCTCCTTTCTTCCCCCTCCGTCATTTGTTTCCTTGTGCGTTCACACTTCATCTCTACTTCTCGTTCTAATATCGATTAAAATGCCCCTGCTTCTTGACTCACATTTGCGTATAAACCAGCGGACCCTAGTTCCAGACTCGCGTAACGTCGAACGATCCGTCTGAAAAAAAATTAGTGCGACACGAGGACTTTCCAGGAGGTCACCCATCCGAGTACTACTCTCGCCCAAGCACACTTAACTGCAAAGTTCTGATGGGATCCGGCGCATTAGTGCTGGTATGATCGCACCCGTTTAATTCCGCGCTGCAAATACATAAACTCCTTCTCCTTTCTTTCCCCTCCCGTCATTTGTTTCCTTGTGGGTGCGCACTGCACCGCCCGTGCTCGTTCTAATATCAACTAAAATGCTACGGTGTTGTGACTCACATTTGCGAATAAACCTGAGGACCATAATTCAAGTCGCGCGTATCGTCGAAAGAATCATCTGCAAAAAAATGGGTGCAACACGAGGACTTCCTAAGAAAATGGGTGAAATATAAGGACTTCGCAGGAGGTCACCCATCCTAGTGCTACTCTCGTCCAAGCACCCTTAACTTGCGGAGTTCTGAAAGAATCCGTTGCATTGGTGCTGGTATGATTGCTCATGTTTCATTCTGCGCTGCAAATACATACACTTTTTCTCCCTCCATCCCCCCTCCCGTCACTTGTTTCCTTGTGTGTGCACTCTGCACCTCCCGTACTCGTTCTAATATCAAGTAAAATGCCACGACGCCGTGACTCACATTTGCGAATAAACCTGCGGACCATAAATCAAGTCGCGCGTAACGTCAAAAGAATTCTGATGAACCATCCGAGTACTAATCTCGCCCAAGCACGCTTAACTGCAGAGTTCTGATGGGATCCAGTGCATTAGTGCTGGTATGATGCCACTTGTTTAATTTTGCGCTTCAAATACATACACTCCTTCCCTTTTCTTCCTCCTCCCGTAATTTGTTTACTTGTGAGTGCGCACTGCACCTCCCGTACTCGTTCTAATATCAAGTAAAATGCCACGACGCCGTGACTCACATTTGCGAATAAACATGCGGACCATAAATCAAGTCGCGCATAACGTCAAAAGAATCATCTGCAAAAAGATGGGTGCAACACGAGGACCCCAAGAAAATGGGTGAAATATAAGGAATTCGCAGGAAGTCACCCATCCGAGTACTTTTCTCGCCCAAGTACCCTTAACTGCGGAGTTCTGATAGAATCCGTTGCATTAGTGCTAGTATGATCCCTCATGTTTCATTCTGCAGTGCAAATACATACACTCTTTCTCCTCCTATCCCCCCTCCCGTTATTTGTTTCCTTGTGCGTGCACTCTACATCTCTCTTTCTCGTTCTAATATCAAGTAATATGCCCCGGCACCGTGACTCACCTTTGCAAATGAACCAGCGGTTTATAATTCCATTCGCGCGTAACATCGAACAACCCATCCGAGAAAAAAAAGGTGCAACACGAGGGCTTCCCAAGTGGTCACCCATCCGATTACTACTCTCGCCCAAGCACACCTAACTGCGGAGTTCTGATGGGATCCGGGGCTTTAGTGCTGGTATGATCGCACCTGTTTAATTTTGCGCTGCAAATACATACACTCCTCCTTTCTTCCCCCTCCGTCATTTGTTTCCTTGTGCGTTTACACTCCATCTCTCCTTCTCGTTCTAATCTCGATTAAAATGCCCCTACTTCTTGACTCACATTTGCGTATAAACCAGCGGACCCTAGTTCTAGACGCGCGTAACGTCGAACGACCCGTCTGAAAAAAAATTGGTGCGACACGAGGACTTCCTAGGAGGTCACCAATCCGAGTACTACTCTCGCCCAAGCACACTTAACTGCGGAGTTCTGATGGGATCCGGCGCATTAGTGCTGGTATGATCGCACCCGTTTAATTCCGCGCTGCAAATACATAAACACCTTCTCCTTTCTTTCCCCTCCCGTCATTTGTTTCCTTGTGCGTGCGCACTGCACCTCCCGTGCTCGTTCTAATATCAAGTAAAATGCTAAGGTGCCATGACTCACATTTGTGAATAAACCTGAGGACCATAATTCAAGTCGCGCGTATCGTCGAAAGAATCATCTGCAAAAAAATGGGTGCAACACGAGGACTTCCTAAGAAAATGGGTGAAATATAAGGACTTCGCAGGAGGTCACCCATCCTAGTGCTACTCTCGCCCTAGCACCCTTAACTTGCGGAGTTCTGATAGAATCCGTTGCATTGGTGCTGGTATGATTGCTCATGTTTCATTCTGCGCTGCAAATACATACACTTTTTCTCCCTCCAACCCCCCTCCCGTCATTTGTTTCCTTGTGCGTGCACTCTGCATCTCTCCTTTTCGTTTTAATATCGATTAAAATGCCCCTGTTTCTTGACTCACATTTGAGTATAAACAAGTGGACCCTAGTTCTAGTCGCGCGTAACGTCAACCGACCCGTCTGAAAAAAAAATTAATGCGACACGAGGACTTCCCAGGAGGTCACCCATTTGAGTACTACTCTCGCCCAAGCACACTTGACTGCGGAGTTCTGATGGGATCCGGTGCATTAGTGTTGGTATGATCGCACCTGTTTAATTTCGCGCTGTAAATACATAAACTCCTTCACCTTTCTTCCCCCTCCCGTCATTTGTTTCCTTGTGCGTGCACTCTGCATCTCTCTTTCTCGTTCTAATAGAAAGTAATATGCCCCGGCACCGTGACTCACCTTTGCAAATGAACCAGCAGTTTATAATTCCATTCGCGTGTAACGTCGAACAACCCATCCGAAAAAAAATAGGTGCAACACGAGGGCTTCCCAGGTGGTCACCCATCCGGGGCTTTAGTGCTGCTATGATCGCACCTCTTTAATTTCGCGTTGCAAATACATACACTCCTCCTTTCTTCCCCCTCCAGTCATTTGTTTCCTTGTGCGTTCACACTACACCTCTCATTCTCGTTCTAATATCGATTAAAATGCCCCTGATTCTTGACTCACATTTGCGTATAAACCAGCGGACTATAGTTCCAGTCGCGCGTAACGTCGAATGACCCATTTGAAAAAAAATTATTGCGATACTAGGACTTCACAAGAGGTCATCCATCCGAGTACTACTCTCGCCCAAGCACGCTTAACTGCAGAGTTCTGATGGGATCATGTGCATTAGTGTTGGTATGATGCCACTAGTTTAATTTTGCGCTTCAAATACATACACTCCTTCTCTTTTCCTCCTCCTCCCGTCATTTGTTTCCTTGTGCGTGCGCACTGCACCTCCCGTACTCGTTCTAATATCAAGTAAAATGCCACGGCGCCGTGACTCACATTTGCGAATAAACCTGCGGACCATAAATCAAGTCACGCGTAACGTCGAAAGAATCATCTGCAAAAAGATGGGTGCAACACGAGGACCTCCCAAGAAAATAGGTTAAATATAAGGACTTCGCATGAGGTCACCCATCCGAGTACTTTTCTCGCCCAAGCACCCTTAACTGCGGAGTTCTGATAGAATCCGTTGCATTAGTGCTGGTATGATCCCTCATGTTTCATTCTGCACTGCAAATACATACACTCTTTCTCCTCCCATCCACCCTCCCGTCATTTGTTTCCTTGTGCGTGCACTCTGCATCTCTCTTTCTCGTTCTAATATCAAGTAATATGCTCCGGCACCGTGACTCACCTTTGCAAGTGAACCAGCGGTTTATAATTCCATTCGCGCGTAACGTCGAACAACCCATCCGAAAAAAAATTGGTGCAACACGAGAGCTTCCCAGGTGGTCACCCATCCGAGTACTACTCTCGCCCAAGCACACTTAACTGCGGAGTTCTGATGGGATCCGGGGCTTTAGTGCTGCTATGATCGCACCTCTTTAATTTCGCGCTGCAAATACATACACTCCTCCTTTCTTCCCCCTCCCGTCATTTGTTTCCTTGTGCGTTCACACTTCACCTCTCATTCTCGTTCTAATATCGATTAAAATGTTCCTGCTTCTTGACTCACATTTGCGTATAAACCAGCGGACCCTAATTCCAGACGCGCGAAACATCGAACGACCAGTCTGAAAAAAAATTTGTGCGACACGAGGACTTCCCAGGAGGTCAACCATCCGAGTACTAATCTCGCCCAAGCACACTTAACTGCGGAGTTCTGATGGGATCCGGGGCTTTAGTGCTGGTATGATCGCACCTGTTTAGTTTCGCACTGCAAATACATACACTCCTTCTCTTTTCTTCCCCCTCCCATCATTTGTTTCCTTGTGCGTGCGCGCTACCCCTCCTGTTCTCGTTCTAATATCAAGTAAAATGCTACAGCGTCGTGACTCACATTTGCGAATAAACCTGAGAACCATAATTCAAGTCGCGCGTAACGTCGAAAGAATCATCTACAAAAAAATTGGTACAACACGAAGACTTCGCAAGAAAATGGGTGAAATATAAGGACTTCACAGGAGGTAACCCATGCTAGTACTACTCTCGCCCAAGCACCCTTACCTACGGAGTTCTGATAGAATCCGTCGCATTAGTGCTGGTATGATAGCACCTGTTTCATTCTGCGCTACAAATACATACACTTTTTCTCCTTCCCTCCCCCTCCCATCAATTGTTTCCTTGTGCGTTCACACTGCACCTCTCCTTCTCGTTCTAATATCGATTAAAATGCCCCTGATTCTTGACTCACATTTGAGTATAAACCAGCGGACCATAGTTCCAGTCGCGCGTAACGTCGAACGACCCATCTAAAAAAAATTGTTGCGATACGAGGACTTCCCAAGAGGTCACCCATCCTAGTTCTGATGGGATCCAGTGCATCAGTGCTGGTATGATGCCACTTGTTTAATTTTGCGCTCCAAATACATACACTCCTTCTCCTTTCTTCCCCCTCCCGTCATTTGTTTCCTTGTGCGTTCACACTTCACCTCTCATTCTCGTTCTAATATCGATTAAAATACCCCTGCTTCTTGACTCACTTTTGCGTATAGACCAGCGGACCCTAGCTCCAGACGCGCGTAACGTCAACAACCCATCTGAAAAGAAATTTGTGCGACACAAGGACTTCCCAGGAGGTCGCCCATCCGAGTACTAATCTCGCCCAAGCACACTTCACTACGGAGTTCTGATGGGATCCGGTGCATTAGTGCTGGTATGATCCCACCTGTTTAATTTCGCGCTGCAAATACATAAACTCATTCCCCTTTCTTCCCCCTCGCGTCATTTGTTTCCTTGTGCGTGCGCACTGCACCTCCCGTTCTCGTCCTAATATCAAGTAAAATGCTACAGCACCGTGACTCATATTTGCGAATAAACCTGAGGACCATAATTCAAGTCGCGTGTAACGTCGAAAGAATCATCTGCAAAAAAATGGGTGCAACACGAGGACTTCACAAGAAAATGGGTGAAATATAAGGACTTCGCATGAGGTCACCCATCCGAGTACTTTTCTCGCCCAAGCACCCTTAACTGCGGAGTTCTGATAGAATCCGTTGCATTTGTGCTGGTATGATCTCTCATGTTTCATTCTGCGCTTCAAGTCGCGCGTAACGTCCAACGGCACATCTGAAAAAAAGAAAATGGGTGCAACACGAGAACTTCCCAGGAGGTAACCCATCATTGTACTACTTTCGCCAAAACACACTTAACTGCGGAGTTCTGATGGGATCCGGTGCATTTGTGCTGGTGTGACCGCACCTGTTTAATTTCGTGCTGAAAATACAAACACTCCTTCTTCCCTCCCCCCCACCCATCATTTGTTTCCTTGTGCGTTCACACTGCACCTCTCCTTCTCGTTCTAATATCGATTAAAATGCCCCTGATTCTTGACTCAAATTTGCGTATAAACCAGCGGACCATAGTTCCAGTTGCGCGTAACGTCGAACGACCCATCTAAAAAAAATTGTTGCGATACGAGGACTTCCCAAGAGGTCACCCATCCGAGTACTACTCTCGCCTAAGCACACTTAGCTGCAGAGTTCTGATGGGATCCAGTGCATCAGTGCTGATATGATGCCACTTGTTTAATTTTGCGCTTCAAATACTTACACTCCTTCTCTTTTCTGCCTCCTCCCGTCATTTGTTTCCTTGTGCGTGCGCACTGCACCTCCCGTACTCGTTCTAATATAAAGTAAAATGCCACGGTGCCGTGACTCACATTTGCGAATAAACCTGCGGACCATAAATCAAGTCGCGCGTAACGTCGAAAGAATCATCTGCAAAAAGATAGGTGCAACACGAGGACCTCCAAAGAAAATGGGTGCAACACGAGAACTTCTCAAGTGGTCACCCATCCGAGTACTACTCTCGCCCAAACACACTTAACTGCGGAGTTATGATGGGATCGGTTGCATTAGTGCTGGTATGATCGCACCTGTTTCATTCTGCACTGCAAATACATAAACTCCTTCTCCTCCCTTCCCCCCTCACGTCATTTGTTTCCTTGTGCGTGAACTCTGCATCTCTCTTTCTCGTTCTAATATCAAGTAATATGCCCCGGCACCGTGACTCACCTTTGCAAATGAACCAGCGGTTTATAATTCCAATCGCGCGTAACGTCGAACAACCCATCCGAAAAAAATAGGTGCAACACGAGGGCTTCCCAAGTTGTCACCCATCCGAGTAATACTCTCGCCCAAGCACACTTAAGTGGGGAATTCTGATGGGATCCGGGGCTTTAGTGCTGGTATGATCGCACCTGTTTAATTTCGCGCTGCAAATACATACACTCCTTCTCCTTTCTTCCCGCTCCGGTCATTTGTTTCCTTGTGCGTTCACACCTCACCTCTCATTCTCGTTCTAATATCGATTAAAATGCCCCTGCTTCTTGACTCACATTTGCGTATAAACCAGCGGACCCTAGTTCCAGACGCGCGTAACGTCGAACGGCCTGTCTGAAAAAAAATTGGTGCGACACGAGGACTTCCCAGGAGGTCACCCATCCGAGCACTAATCTCGCCCAAGCACACATTACTGCGGAGTTCTGATGGGATCCGGTGCATTACTGCTGGTGTGATCGCACCTGTTTAATTTCCCGCTGCAAATACATAAACTCATTCCCCTTTCTTCCCCCTCCCGTCATTTGTTTCCTTGTGCGTGCGCACTGCAGCTCCCGTTCTCGTTCTAATATCAAGTAAAATGCCACGGCGCCGTGACTCACATTAGCGAATAAATCTGCGGACCATAAATCAAGTCGCGCGTAACGTCGAAAGAATCATCTGCAAAAAGATGGGTGCAACACGAGGACCTCCCAAGAAAATGGCTGAAATATAAGGACTTCCCAGGAGGTCACCCATCCGAGTACTTTTCTCGCCCAAGCAACTTTAACTGCGGAGTTTTGATAGAATCCATTGCATTAGTGCTGGTATGATCCCTCATGTTTCATTCTGCACTGCAAATACATACACTCTTTCTCCTCCCATCCCCCCTCCCGTCATTTGTTTCCTTGTGCGTTCACACTTCACCTCTCATTCTCGTTCTAATATCGATTAAAATGCTCCTGCTTCTTGACTCACATTTGCGTATAAACCAGCGGACCCTAATTCCAGACGCGCGTAACATCGAACGACCAGTCTGAAAAAAAATTTGTGCGACACGAGGACTTCCCAGGAGGTCAACCATCCGAGTACTAATCTCGCCCAAGCACACTTAACTGCGGAGTTCTGATGGGATCCGGTGCATTAGTGCTGGTTTGATCGCACCCTTTTAAGTTCGCGCTGCAAATACATAAACTACTTCTCCGTTCTTCCCCCTCCCGTCATTTGTTTCCTTGTGCGTGCGCACTGCACCTCTCGTTCTCGTTCAAATATCAAGTAAAATGCCAGAGCGCCGTGACTCACATTTGCGAAAAAATCTGTGGACCATAATTAAAGTTGCGCGTAACGTCGAACGGCACATCTGAAAAAAAAGAAAATGGGTGCAACAAGAGAACTTTCCAGGAGGTAACCCATCAATGTACTACTTTCGTCAACGCACACTTAACTGCGGAGTTCTGATGGGATCCGGTGCATTTGTGCTGGTGTGACCGCACCTGTTTAATTTCGGGCTGAAAATACATACATTCCTTCTTCCCTCCCCCCCTCCCATCATTTGTTTCCTTGTGCATTCACACTGCACCTCTCCTTCTCGTTCTAATATCGATTAAAATGGCCCAGATTCTTGACTCACATTTGCGTATAAACCAGCGGATTATAGTTCCAGTCGCGCGTAACGTTGAACAACCCGTCTGAAAAAAAAAATTAGTGCGACATGAGGACTTCCCAGGAGGTCACCCATCCAAGTACTACTCTCGCCCAAGCACACTTAACTGCGGAGTTCTGATGGGATCCGGTGCATTAGTGCTGGTATGATCGCACCCGTTTAATTTCGCGCTGCAAATACATAAACTTCTTCTCCTTTCTTCCCCCTCCCGTCATTTGTTTCCTTGTGCGTGCGCACTGCACCTCTCATTCTCGTTTAAATATCAAGTAAAATACCACAGCGCCGTGACTCACATTTGCGAATAAATCTGCGGACCATAATTAAAGTCGCGCGTAACGTCGAACGGTACATCTGAAAAAAAGAAAATGGGTGCAACACGAGAACTTCCCTGGAGGTAATCCATCATTGTACAACTTTCACCAAAGCACACTTAACTGCGGAGTTCTGATGGGATCCGGTGCATTTGTGCTGGTGTGACCGCACCTGTTTAATTTCGTGCTGAAAATACATACACTCCTTCTTCCCTCCCCCCCTCCCATCATTTGTTTCCTTGTGCGTTCACACTGCACCTCTCCTTCTCATTCTAATATCGATTAAAATACCCCTGATTCTTGACTCACATTTGCGTATAAACCAGTGGACCATAGTTCCAGTCGCGCGTAACGTCGAACGACCTGTCTGAAAAAAAATTTGTGCAACACAAGGATTTCCCAAGAGGTCACCCATTCGAGTACTACTCTCGCCCAAGCACACTTAACTGCAGAGTTCTGATGGGATCCAGTGCATTAGTGCTGGTATGATCGCACCCGTTTAATTTCGCGCTGCAAATACATAAACTCCTTCTCCTTTCTTCCCCTTCCCGTCATTTGTTTCCTTGTGCGTGCGCACTGCACCTCCTGTGCTCGTTCTAATATCATGTAAAATACGACGGTGTCGTGACTCACATTTGCGAATAGACCTGAGGACCATAATTCAAGTCGCGCGTAACGTCGAAAGAATCATCTGCAAAAAAATGGGTGCAACACGAGGACTTCACAAGAAAATGGGTGAAATATAACGACTTCGCAGGAGGTAACCCATGCTAGTACTATTCTCGCCCAAGCACCCTTACCTACGGAGTTCTGATAGAATCCGATGCATTAGTGCTGGTATGACCGCACCTGTTTAATTTCATGCTGAAAATACATACATTCCTTCTTCCCTCCCCCCCTCCCATCATTTTTTTCCTTGTGCATTCACACTGCACCTCTCCTTCTCGTTCTAATATCGATTAAGGAGTGTATGTATAATTCCATTCGCGTGTAACGTCAAACAACCCATCCGAAATAAAATAGGTGCAACACGAGGGCTTCCCAAGTGGTCACCCATCCGAGTACTACTCTCGCCCAAACACACTTAACTGCGGAGCTCTGATGGGATGCCAAGCTTTAGTGCTGGTATGATCGCACCTGTTTAATTTCGCACTGCAAATACATACACTCCTTCTCCTTTCTTCCCCCTCCCGTCATTTGTTTCCTTGTGCGTTCACACTTCACCTCTCATTCTCGTTCTAATATCGATTAAAATGCCCCTGCTTCTTGACTCACATTTGCGTATAAACCAGCAGACCCTAGTTCCAGACGCGCGTAACGTCGAACGACCCATCTGAAAAAAAATTGGTGTGACACGAGGACTTCCCAGGAGGTCACCCATCCGAGTACTAATCTCGTCCAAGCACACTTCACTGCGGAGTTCTGAGGGTATCCGGTGCATTAGTGCTGGTATGATCCCACCTTTTTAATTTTGCACTGCAAATACATAAACTCATTCCCCTTTCTTCCCCCTCCCGTCATTTCTTTCCTTGTGCGTGCGCACTGCACCTCCCGTTCCCGTTTTAATATCAAGTAAAATGCTACGGTGCCGTGACTCACATTTGCGAATAAACCTGAGGACCATAATTCAAGTCGCGCGTATCGTCGAAAGAATCATCTGAAAAAACTGGGTGCAACACGAGAACTTCCTAAGAAAATGGGTGAAATATAAGGACTTCGCAGGAGGTCACCCATCCTAGTGCTACTCTCGCCCAAGCATCCTTAACTTGCGGAGTTCTGATAGAATCCGTTGCATTGGTGTTGGTATGATTGCTCATGTTTCATTCTGCGCTTCAAATACATACATTTTTTCTCCCTCCATCCCCCCTCCCGTCATTTGTTTCCTTGTGCGTGCACTCTCCATCTCTCTTTCTCGTTCTAATATTTATTAAAATGCCCCTGCTTCTTGACTCACATTTGCGTATAAACCAGTGGACCATAGTTCCAGTCGCGCGTAACGTCGAACGACCCATCTGAAAAAAAAAATTAGTGCGACTCGAGGACTTCCCAGGAGGTCACCCATCCGAGTACTACTCTCGCCCAAACACACTTAAATGCGGAGTTCTGATGGGATCTGGTGCATTAGTGCTGGTATGATCGCAGCTGTTTAATTTTGCGCTGTAAATACATAAACTCATTCCCCTTTCTTCCCCCTCCCGTCATTTGTTTCCTTGTGCGTGCGCACTGCACCTCCCGTTCTCGTTCTAATATCAAGTAAAATTCTACAGCGCCGTGACTCACATTTGCGAATAAACCTGAGGACCATAATTCAAGTCGCGCGTAACGTCGAAAGAATCATTTGCAAAAAAATGAGTGCAACACGAGGACTTCACAAGAAAATGGGTGAAATATAAGGACTTCGCAGGAGGTAACCCATGCTTGTACTACTCTCGCCCAAGCACCCTTACCTACGGAGTTCTGATAGAATCCGTTGCATTAGTGCTGGTATGATCGCACCTGTTTCATTTCGTGCTGAAAATACATACACTCCTTCTCCTTCCCTCCCCCTCTCATCAATTGTTTCCTTGTGCGTTCACACAGCACCTCTCCTTCTCGTTCTAATATCGATTAAAATGCCCTTGCTTCTTGACTCACAATTGCGTATAAACGACCGGACCCCAGTTACAGTCGCGCGTAACGTCGAACGACCCGTCTGAAAAAAAATTGGTGCGACACGAGGACTTCCCAGGAGGTCACCCATCCGAGTACTACTCTCGCCCGAGCACACTTAACTGCGGAGTTCAGGTGGGATCCGGTGCATTAGTGCTAGTATGATCGCACTAGTTTAATTTTGTGCTGCAAATACATAAACTCCTTCTCCTTTCTTCCCCTTCCCGTCATTTGTTTCCTTGTGCGTGCGCACTGCACCTCCCGTACTCGTTCTAATATCAAGTAAAATGCTACGGTGCCGTGACTCACATTTGCGAATAAACCTGAGGACCATAATTCAAGTCGCGCGTATCGTCGAAAGAATCATCTGCAAAAAAATGGGTGCAACACGAGGACTTCCTAAGAAAAAGGGTGAAATATAAGGACTTCGCATGAGGTCACCCATCCTAGTGCTACTCTCGCCCAAGCACCCTTAACTTGCGGAGTTCTGATAGAATCCGTTGCATTGGTGCTGGTATGATTGCTCATGTTTCATTCTGCGCTGCAAATACATACACTTTTTCTCCCTCCATCCCCCCTCCCGTCATTTGTTTACTTGTGCGTGCACTCTGCATCTCCCCTTCTCGTTCTAATATTGATTAAAATGCCCCTGCTTCTTGACTCACATTTGCGTATAAACCAGTGGACCCTCGTTCCAGTCGCGCTTAACGTCGAACGACCCGTCTGAAAAAAAAATTAGTGCGACACGAGGACTTCCCAGGAGGTCACCCATCCGAGTACTACTCTCGCACAAACACAATTAACTGCGGAGTTCTGATGGGATCCGGTGCATTAGTGCTCGTATGATCGCACCCGTTTAATTTTGCGTTGCAAATACATAAACACTTTCTCCTTCCATCCCCCCTCCCGTCATTTGTTTCCTTGTGCGTGCACTCTGCATCTCTCTTTCTCGTTCTAATATCAAGTAATATGCCCCGGCACCGTGACTCACCTTTGCAAATGAACCAGCGTTTTATAATTCCATTCGCGCGTAACGTCGAACAACCCATCCGAAAAAAAATAGGAGCAACACGAGAGCTTCCCAGGTGGTCACACATCCGAGTACTACTCTCGCCCAAGCACACTTAACTGCGGAGTTCTGATGGGATCCGGAGCTTTAGTGCTGGTAGGATCGCACCTGTTTAATTTCGCGCTGCAAATACATACACTCCTTCTCTTTTCTTCCCCCTCCCGTCATTTATTTCCTTGTGCGTGCGCACTGCACCTCTCGTTCTCGTTCAAATATCAAGTAAAATGCCACGGCGTCGTGACTCACATTTGCGAATGAATCTGCGGACCATAATTAAAGTCGCGCGTAACGTCGAACGACCCGTCTGAAAAAAAAATTAGTGCGACACGAGGACTTCCCAGGAGGTCTCCAATCCGAGTACTACTCTCGCCCAAGCACACTTAACTGCGGAGTTCTGATGGGATCCGGTGCAATAGTGCTGGTATGATCGCACCTGTTTAATTTTGCGCTTCAAATACATAAACTCCTTATCCTTTCTTCCCCTTCCCGTCATTTGTTTCCTTGTGCGTGCGCACTGCACCTCTCGTTCACGTTCAAATATAAAGTAAAATGCCACGGCGCCGTGACTCACATTTGCGAATAAATCTGTGGACCATAATTAAAGTCGCGCGTAACGTCGAACGGCACATCTGAAAAAAAGAAAATGGGTGCAACACGAGAACTTCCCAAGAGGTAACCCATCATTGTACTACTTTCGCCAAACCACACTTAACTGCGGAGTTCTGATGGGATCCGGTGCATTCGTGCTGGTGTGACCGCACCTGTTTAATTTCGTGCTGAAAATACATACACTCCTTCTTCCCTCGCTTCCTCCCATCATTTGTTTCCTTGTGCGTTCACACTGCACCTCTCCTTCTCGTTCTAATATCGATTAAAATGCCCCTGATTCTTGACTCACATTTGCGTATAAACTAGCGGACCATAGTTCCAGTCGCGCGTAACGTCGAACGACCCGTCTGAAAAAAAATTGGTGCGACACGAGGACTTCCCATGAGGTCACCCATCCGAGTACTACTCTCGCCCAAGCACGCTTTACTGCAGAGTTCTGATGGGATCCAGTGCATTAGTGTTGGTATGATGCCACTTGTTTAATTTTGCGCTTTAAATACATACACTCCTTCCCTTTTCTTCATCCTCCCGTCATTTGTTTCCTTGTGCGTGCGCACTGCACCTCCCGTACTCATTCTAATATCAAGTAAAATGCCACGGCGCCGTGACTCACATTTGCAACTAAACCTGCGGACCATAAATCAAGTCGCGCGTAACGTCCAAAGAATCATCTGCAAAAAGATGGGTGCAACACGAGTACCTCCCAAGAAAATGGGTGAAATATAAGGACTTCGCAGGAGGTCACCCATCCGAGTACTTTTCTCGCCCAAGCACCCTTAACTGCGGAGTTCTGATAGAATTCGTTGCATTAGTGCTGGTATGATCCCTCATGTTTCATTCTAGCACTAATGCACCGGATCCCGTCAGAACTCTGCAGTTAAGTGTGCTTTGGCGAGAGTAGTACTCGGATTGGTGACCTCCTGGGAAGTCCTCGTGTCGCACCAATTTTTTTTCAGACGGGTCGTTCGACGTTACGCGCGACTGGAATTAGGGTCCGCTGGTTTATACGCAAATGTGAGTCAAGAAGCAGGGGCATTTTAATCGATATTAGAACGAGAAGGAGAGGTGCAGTGTGAACGCACAAGGAAACAATTGATGGGAGGGGGAAGGAAGGAGAAGGAGTGTATGTATTTTCAGCAAGAAATGAAACAGGTGCGATCATACCAGCACTAATGCAACGGATTCTATCAGAGCTCCGTAGGTAAGGGTGCTTGGGGGAGAGTAGTACTAGCATGGGTTACCTCCTGCGAAGTCCTTATATTTCACCCATTTTCTTGTGAAGTCCTCGTGTTGCACCCATTTTTTTGCAGATGATTCTTTCGACCTTACGCGCGACTTTAATTATGGTCCGCAGATTTATTCGCAAATATGAGTCACGGCGCCGTGGCATTTTATTTGAAATTAGAACGAGAACGGGAGGTGCAGTGCGCACGCACAACGAAACAAATGACGGGAGGGGGAAGAAAGGGGAATGAGTTTATGTATTTGCAGCCCAAAAATAAACAGGTGCGATCATACCAGCACTAATGCAGCAGATCCCATCAGAACTCCGCAGTTATGTGTGCCTTGGCGAGAGTAGTACTCGGATTGGTGACCTCCTAGGAAGTCCTCGTGTCGCACTAATTTTTTTTTCAGACGGGTCGTTCGACGTTACGCACGACTGGAACAAGGGTCCACTGGTTTATACGCAAATGTGAGTCAAGAAGCAGGGGCATTTTAATCGATATTAAAACGAGAAAGAGAGATGCAGAGTGCGCGCACAAGGAAACAAATGACGCGAGGGGGGATGGAGGTAGAAAAAGTATATGTATTCGCAGCGCAGAATGAAACATGAGCAATCATACCAGCACCAATGCAACGGATTCTATCAGAACTCCGCGAGTTAAAGGTGCTTGGGCGAGAGTAGCACTAGGATGGGTGACTTCCTGCGAAGTCCTTATATTTCACCCATTTTCTTAGGAAGTCCTCATGTTGCACCCATTTTTTTGCAGATGATTCTTTCGACGATACGCGCGACTTGAATTATGGTCCTCAGGTTTATTCGCAAATGTGAGTCATGGCACCGTAGCATTTTACTTGATATTAGAACGAGCACGGGAGGTGCAGTGCGCACGCACAAGGAAACAAATGACGGGAGGGGGAAGAAAGGAGAAGGAGTTTATGTATTTGCAGCGTGGAATTAAACGGGTGCGATCATACCAGCACTAATGCACCGGATCCCGTCAGAACTCTGCAGTTAAGTGTGTTTGGGCGAGAGTAGTACTCGGATGGGAGACCTCTTGGGAAGTCCTCGTGTCGCACTAATTTTTTTTTCAGACGGGTCATTCGACGTTACGCACGACTGGAACTAGGGTCCACTGGTTTATACGCACATGTGAGACAAGAAGCAGGGACATTTTAATCGATATTAGAACGAGAATGAGAGATGCAGAGTGCACGCACAAGGAAACAAATGACGGGAGGGGGGATAGAGGGAGAAAAAGTTTATGTATTTGCAGCGCAGAATGAAACATGAGCAATCATACCAGCACCAACGCAACGGATTCGATCAGAACTCCGCAAGTTAATGGTTCTTGGGCGAGAGTAGCACTAGGATGGGTGACCTCCTGCGAAGTCCTTATATTTCACCCATTTTCTTAGGATGTCCTCGTGTTGCACCCATTTTTTTGCAGATGATTCTTTCGACGATACGCACGACTTGAATTATGGTCCTCAGGTTTATTCGCAAATGTGAGTCACGGCACCGTAGCATTTTACTTGATATTAGAACGAGCACGGGAGGTGCAAAGCGCACGCACAATTAAACAAATGACGGGAGGGGGAAGAAAGGAGAAGGAGTTTATGTATTTGCAGCGCAAAATTAAACGGGTGCGATCATACCAGCACTAATGCACCGGATCCCATCAGAACTCCGCAGTTAAGTGTACTTGGGCGAGAGTAGTACTCGGATGGGTGACCTCTTGGGAAGTCCTCGTGTCGCACCAATTTTTTTTCGGACGGGTCGTTCAACGTTACGCGCGACTGGAATTAGGGTCCGCTGGTTTATACACAAATGTGAGCCAAGAAGCAGGAGCATTTTAATCGATATTAGAACGAGAAGGAGAGATGCAGAGTGCACGCACAAGGAAACAAATGACGGGAAGGGGGATGGAGGGAGAAAAAGTGTATGTATTTGCAGCGCAGAATGAAACATGAGCAATCATACCAGCACCAATGCAACGGATTCTATCAGAACTCCCCAAGTTAAGGGTGCTTGGGCGAGAGTAGCACTAGGATGGGTGACCTCCTGCGAAGTCCTTATATTTCACCCTTTTTCTTAGGAAGTCCTCGTGTTGTACCCATTTTTTTGCAGATTATTCTTTCGACAATACGCGCGACTTGAATTATGGTCCTCAGGTTTATTCGCAAATGTGAGTCACGGCACCGTAGCATTTTACTTGAAATTAGAACGAGCACGGGAGGTGCAGTGCGCACGCACAAGGAAACAAATGACGGGAAGGGGAAGAAAGGATAAGGACTTTATGTATTTGCAACGCAAAATTAAACTGGTGCGATCATACCAGCACTAATGCACCAGATCCCATCAGAACTCCGCAGTTAAGTGTGCTCGGGCGAGAGTAGTACTCGGATGGGTGACCTCCTGGGAAGTCCTCGTGTCGTACCAATTTTTTTTCAGACGGGTCGTTCAACATTATGCGCGACTGGAACTGGGGTCCGCTGGTTTATACGCAATTGTGAGGCAAGAAGCAGGGGCATTTTAATCGATATTAGAATGAGAATGAGAGGTGCAGTGTGAACGCACAAGGAAATAAATGATGGGAGGGGGGGAGGGAAGAAGGAGTGTATGTATTTTCAGCACCAAATTAAACAGGTGCGGTCACACCAGCACAAATGCACCGGATCCCATCAGAACTCCTTAGTTAAGTGTGCTTTGGCGAAAGTAGTACAATGATGGGTTACCTCCTGCGAAGTTCTCGTGTTGCACCCATTTTCTTTTCTTCAGATGTGCCGTTCGACGTTACGCGCGACTTTAATTATGGTCCGCAGATTTATTCGCAAATGTGAGTCACGGCGCCGTGGCATTTTACTTGATATTTGAACAAGAACGAGAGGTGCAGTGCGCACGCACAAGGAAACAAATGACGGGAGGGGGAAGAAAGGAGAAGGAGTGTATGTTTTTGCAGCGCGAAATGAAACAGGTGCGATCATACCAGCACAAATGCAACGGATTCTATCAGAACTCCGTAGGTAAGGATGCTTGGGCGAGAGTAGTACTAGCATGGGTTACCTCCTGCGAAGTCCTTATATTTCACCCATTTTCTTGTGAAGTCCTCGTGTTGCACCCATTTTTTTGCAGATGATTCTTTCGATGTTACGCGCGACTTGAATTATGCGCCTCAGGTTTATTCGCAAATGTGAGTCACGGCGCTGTAGCATTTTACTTGATATTAGAACGAGAACGGGAGGTGCAGTGCGGACGCACAAGGAAACAAATGACGGGAGGAGGAAGAAAGGGGAATAAGTTTATGTATTTGTAGCGCAAAATTAAACAGGTGCGATCATACCAGCACTAATGCACCGGATCCCATCAGAACTCCGCAGTGAAGTGTGCTTTGGCGAGATTAGTACTCGGATGGGTGACCTCCTGGGAAGTCCTCGTGTCGCACCAATTTTTTTTCAGACGGGTCGTTCGATGTTACGCGCGTCTGGAACTAGAGTCCGCTGGTTTATACGCAAATGTGAGTCAAGAAGCAGGGGCATTTTAATCGATATTAGAACGAGAATGAGAGGTGAAGTGTGAACGCACAAGGAAACAAATGACGGGAGGGGGAAGAAAGGAGAAGGAGTGTATGTATTTGCAGCGCGAAATTAAAAAGGTGTGATCATACCAGCACTAAAGCTCCGGATCCCATCAGAACTCCGCAGTTAAGTGTGCTTGGGCGAGAGTAGTACTCGGATGGGTCACCACCTGGGAAGCCCTCGTGTTGCACCTATTTCTTTTTTCGGATGGGTTGTTCGACGTTACGCGCGAATGGAATTATAAACCGCTGGTTCATTTGCAAAGGTGAGTCACGGTGCCGGGGCATATTACTTGATATTAGAACGAGAAAGAGAGATGCAGAGTGCACGCACAAGGAAACAAATGACGGGAGGGGAGTTGGAAGGAGAAAGAGTGTATGTATTTGCAGTGCAGAATAAAACATGAGGGATCATACCAGCACTAATGCAACGGATTCTATCAGAACTCCGCAGTTAAGGGTGCTTGGGCGAGAAAAGTACTCGGATGGGTGACCTCCTGCGAAGTCCTTATATTTCACCCATTTTCTTTGGTGGTCCTCGTGTTGCACCCATCTTTTTGCAGATGATTCTTTCGACGTTATGCGCGACTTGATTTATAGTCTGCAGGTTTATTCGCAAATGTGAGTCACGGCGCCGTTGCATTTTACTTTATATTAGAACGAGGACGGGAAGTGCAGTGCGCACGCACAAGGAAACAAATTACGGGATGAGGATGAAAAGAGAGGGAGTGTATGTATTTGAAGCGCAAAATTAAACAAGTGGCATCATACCAGCACTAATGCACTGGATCCCATCAGAACTCTGCAGTTAAGTGTACTTTGGCGAGAGTAGTACAAGGATGGGTGACCTCTTGGGAAGTCCTCGTATCGCAACAATTTTTTTTCAGATGGGTTGTTCGACGTTACGCGCGACTGGAACTATGGTCCGCTGGTTTATATGCAAATGTGAGTCAAGAATCAGGGGCATTTTAATCGATATTAGAACGAGAAGGAGAGGTGCAGTGTGAACGCACAAGGAAACAAATGATGGGAGGAGGGGAGGGAAGAAGGAGTGTATGTATTTTCAGCACAAAATTAAACAGGTGCGGTCACACCAGCACAAATGCACCAGATCCCATCAGAACTCCGCAGTTAAGTGTGCTTTGGCGAAAGTAGTACAATGATGGGTTACCTCCTGGGAAGTTCTCGTGTTGCACCCATTTTCTTTTTTTCAGATGTGCCGTTCGACATTACGCGCGACTTTAATTATGGTCCGCAGATTTTTTCGCAAATGTGAGTCACGGCGCCGTGGCATTTTACTTGATATTTGAACGAGAACGAGAGGTGCAGTGCGCACGCACAAGGAAACAAATGACGGGAGGGGGGATGAAGGGAGAAAAAGTGTATGTATTTGCAGCGCAGAATGAAACATGAGCAATCATACCCGCACCAATGCAACGGATTCTATCAGAACTCCGCAAGTTAAGGGTGCTTGGGCGAGAGTAGCACTAGGATGGGTGACCTCCTGCGAAGTCCTTATATTTCACCCATTTTCTTAGGAAGTCCTCGTGTTGCACCCATTTTTTTGCAGATGATTCTTTCGACGATACGCTCGACTTGAATTATGGTCCTCAGGTTTATTCGCAAATGTAAGTCACGGCACCGTAGCATTTTACTTTATATTAGAACGAGCACGGGAGGTGCAGTGCGCACGCACAAGGAAACAAATGACGGGAGGGGGGATGGAGGGTGAAAAAGTGTATGTATTTGCAGCGCAGAATGAAACATGAGCAATCATACCAGCACCAATGCAACGGATTCTATCAGAACTCCCCAAGTTAAGGGTGCTTGGGCGAGAGTAGCACTAGGATGGGTGACCTCCTGCGAAATCCTTATATTTCACAAATTTTCTTAGGAAGTCCTTGTGTTGCACCCATTTTTTTGCAGATGATTCTTTCGACGATACGCGCGACTTGAATTATGGCCCTCAGGTTTATTCGCAAATGTGAGTCACGGCACCGTAGCATTTTACTTTGTATTAGAAGGAGCACGGGAGGTGCAGTGCGCAGCACAAGGAAACAAATGACGGGAGGGGGAAGAAAGGGGAATGAGTTTATGTATTTGCAGCGCAAAATTAAACAGGTGCGATCATACCAGCACAAATGCACCGGATCTCATCAGAACTCCGCAGTTAAGTGTGCTTTGCTGAAAGTAGTACAATGATGGGTTACCTCGTGGGAAGTTCTCGTGTTGCGCCCATTTTTTTTTTCAGATGTGTCGTTCGACGTTACGCGCGACTTTAATTATGGTCCGCAGATTTATTCGCAAATGTGAGTCACGGCGCCGTGACATTGTACTTGATATTTGAACGAGAACGAGAGGTGCAGTGCGCACGCACTTGGAAACAAATGAGGGGAGGGGGAAGAAAGGAAAAGGAATTTATGTATTTGCAGCGCGAAATTAAACAGGTGTGATCATACCAGCACTAATGCACCGGATCCCATCAGAACTCCGCAGTTAAGTGTGCTTGGGCGAGAGTAGTACTCGGATGGGTGACCTCCTGCGAAGTCCTCGTGTCGCACCAATTTTTTTTCAGACGAGTCGTTCGACGTTACGCGCCACTGGAACTAGGTTCCGCTGGTTTATACGCAAATGTGAGTAAAAAAGCAGGGGCATTTTAATCGATATTAGAACGAGAAGGAGAGGTGCAGTGTGAACGCACAAGGAAACAATTGATGGGAGGGGGAGGGAAGGAGAAGGAGTGTATGTATTTTCAGCACGAAATGAAACAGGTGCGATCATACCAGCACTAATGCAACGGATTCTATCATAACTCCGTAGGTAAGGGTGCTTGGGCGAGAGTAGTACTAGCATGGGTTACCTCCTGCGAAGTCCTTATATTTCACCCATTTTCTTAGGAAGTTCTCGTGTTGCACCCATTTTTTTGCAGATGATTCTTTCGACGATACGCGCGACTTGAATTATGGTCCTCAGGTTTATTCGCAAATGTAAGTCACGGCAACGTAGCATTTTACTTTATATTAGAAGGAGCACGGGAGGTGCAGTGCGCACGCACAAGGAAACAAATGACGGGAGGGGGAAGAAATGGGAATGAGTTTATGTATTTGCAGCGCAAAATTAAACAGGTGCGATCATACCAGCACAAATGCACCGGATCCCCTCAGAACTCCGCAGTTAGGTGTGCTTTGGTGAAAGTAGTACAATGATGGATTACCTCGTGGGAAGTTCTCGTGTTGCACCCATTTTCTTTTTTTTCAGATGTGTCGTTCGACGTTACGCGCGACTTTAATTATGGTCCGAAGATTTATTCGCAAATGTGAGTCACGGCGTCGTGGCATTGTACTTGATATTTGAACGAGAACGAGAGGTGCAGTGCGCACGCACTTGGAAACAAATGACGGGAGGGGGAAGAAAGGAGAAGGAATTTATGTATTTGCAGCGCGAAATTAAACAGGTGCGATCATACCAGCATTAATGCACCGGATCCCATCAGAACTCTGCAGTTAAGTGTGCTTGGGCGAGAGTAGTACTCGGATGGGTGAGCTCCTGGGAAGTCCTCGTGTTGCACTAATTTTTTTTTCAGACGGGTCGTTCGACGTTACGCGCGACTGAAACTTGGGTCCACTGGTTTATACGCAAATGTGAGTCAAGAAGCAGGGGCATTTTAATTGATATTGGAACGAGAAAGAGAGATGCAGAGTGCACGCACAAGGAAACAAATGACGGGAGGGGCGCACAAGGAAACAAATGACGGGAGGGGGGATGGAGGGAGAAAAAGTGTATATGTTTGCAGCGCAGAATGAAACATGAGCAATCATACCAGCACCAATGCAACGGATTCTATCAGAACTCCGCAAGTTAAGGGTGCTTGGGCGAGAGAAGCACTAGGATGGGTGACCTCCTGCGAAGTCCTTATATTTCACCTATTTTCTTAGGAAGTCCTCGTGTTGCACCCATTTTTTTGCAGATGATTCTTTCGACGATACCCGCGACTTGAATTATGGTCCTCAAGTTTATTCGCAAATATGAGTCACGGCACCATAGCATTTTACTTGATATCAGAACGAGCACGGGAGGTGCAGTGCGCACGCACAAGGAAACAAATGACGGGAGGGGGAAGAAAGGAGAAGGAGTTTATGTATTTGCAGCGCGGAATTAAACGGGTGCGATCATACCAGCACAAATGCACCGGATCCCATCAGAACTCCGCAGTTAAGTGTGCTTTGGCGAAAGTAGTACAATGATGGGTTACCTCTTGGGAAGTTCTCGTGTTACACCCATTTTCTTTTTTTCAGATGTGCCGTTCGACGTTACGCGCGACTTTAATTATGGTCCGCAGATTTATTCGCAAATGTGAGTCACGGCGCCGTGGCATTTTACTTGATATTTGAACGAGAAGGAGAGGTGCAGTGTGAACGCACAAGGAAACAATTGATGGGAGGGGGAGGGAAGGAGAAGGAGTGTATGTATTTTCAGCACGAAATGAAACAGGTGCGATCATACCAGCACTAATGCAACGGATTCTATCAGAACTCCGTAGGTAAGGGTGCTTGGGCGAGAGTAGTACTAGCATGGGTTACCTCCTGCGAAGTCCTTATATTTCACCCATTTTCTTGTAAAGTCTTCGTGATGCACCCATTTTCTTTTTTTCAGATGTGCCGTTCGATGTTACGCGCGACTTTAATTATGGTCCACAAATTTATTCGCAAATGTGAGTCACGGCACCATGGCATTTTACTTGATATTTAAACGAGAACGAGAGGTGCAGTGCGCACGCACAAGGAAACAAATGACGGGAGGGGGAAGAAAGGAGACGGAGTTTATGTATTTACAGCGCGAAATTAAACCGGTGCGATCATACCAGCACTAATGCACCGGATCCCATCAGAACTCCGCAGTTAAGTGTGCTTGGGCGAGATTAGTACTCGGATGGGTGACCTCACGGGAAGTCCTCGTGTCGCACTAATTTTTTTTTTCAGACGGGTCGTTCGACGTTACGCGCGTCTGGAACTAGGGTCCGCTGGTTTATACGCAAATGTGAGTTCAGAAGCAGGGGCATTTTAATCGCTATTAGAACGAGAATGAGAGGTGAAGTGTGAACGCACAAGGAAACAAATGACGGGAGGGGGAAGAAAGGAGAAGGAGTGTATGTATTTACAGCAGAAAATTAAATAGGTGCGATCATACCAGCACCAAAGCTCCGGATCCCATCAGAACTCCGCAGTTAAGTGTGCTTGGGCGAGGGTAGTACTCGGATGGGTGACTACCTGGGAAGCCCTCGTGTTGCACCTTTTTTTTTTCGGATGGGTTGTTCGACGTTACGCGCGAATGGAATTATAAACCGCTGGTTCATTTGCAAAGGTGAGTCACGGTGCCGGGGCATATTACTTGATATTAGAACAAGAAAGAGAGATGCAGAGTGCACGCACAAGAAAACAAATGACGGGAGGGGGGATAGAATGAGAAAGAATGTATGTATTTGCAGTGCGGAATGAAACATGAGGGATCATACCAGCACTAATGCAACGGATTCTATCAGAACTCCGTAGTTAAGGGTGCTTGGGCGAGAAAAGTACTCGGATGGATGACCTCCTGCGAAGTCCTTATATTTCACCCATTTTCTTGGGAGATCCTCGTGTTGCACCCATCTTTTTGCAGATGATTCTTTCGACGTTACGGGCGACTTGATTTATGGTCCGCAGGTTTATTCGCAAATGTGAGTCACGGAGCCGTGGCATTTTACTTGATATTAGAAGGAGAAGGAATTTATGTATTTGCAGCGCAAAATTAATCAGGTGCGATCATACCACCACTAATACACCGGATCCCATCAGAACTCCGCAGTTAAGTGTGCTTGGGCGAGAGTAGTACTCGGATGGGTGACCTCTTGGGAAGTCCTTGTGTCGCACTAATTTTTTTTTTCAGACAGGTCGTTCGACGTTATGCGCTACTGGAACTAGGGTCCACTAGTTTATACACAAATGTGAGTCAAGAAGCAGGGGCATTTTAATCGATATTAGAACGAAAAGGAGAGATGCAGAGTGCACGCACAAGGAAACAAATGACGGGAGGGGGGATGGAGGGAGAAAAAGTGTATGTATTTGCAGCGCAGAAAGAAACATGAGCAATCATACCAGCACCAATGCAACGGATTCTATCAGAACTCCGCAAGTTAAGGGTGCTTGGGCGAGAGTAGCACTAAGATGGGTGACCTCCTGCGAAGTCCTTTTATTTCACCCATTTTCTTAGGAAGTTCTCGTGTTGCAACCATTTTTTTGCAGATGATTCTTTCGACGATACGCACGACATGAATTATGGTCCTCAGGTTTATTCGCAAATGTGAGTCACGGCACCGTAGCATTTTACTTGATATTAGAACGAGCACGGGAGGTGCAGTGCGCAGGCACAGGGAAACAAAAGACGGGAGGGGGGATGGAGGGAGAAAAAGTGTATGCATTTGCAGCGTAGAAAGAAACATGAGCAATCATACCAGCACCAATGCATCGGATTCTATCAGAACTCTGCAAGTAAATTGTGCTTGGGCGAGAGTAGCACTAGGATGGGTGACCTCCTGCGAAGTCCTTATATTTCACCCATTTTCTTAGGAAGTCCTTGTGTTGCACCCATTTTTTTGCAGATGATTCTTTCGACGTTACGCGCGACTTGAATTATGGTCCTCAGGTTTATTCGCAAATGTGAGTCACGGCGCTATAGCATTTTACTTGATATTAGAACGAGAACGGGAGGTACAGTGCGCACGCACAAGGAAACAAATGACGGGAGGGGGAAGAAAGGGCAATGAGTTTATGTATTTGCAGCGCGAAATTAAACAGGTGGGATCATACCAGCACTAATGCACCGGATCCCATCAGAACTCCGCAGTGAAGTGTGCTTGGGCGAGATTAGTACTCGGATGGGTTAACTCCTGGGAAGTCCTCGTGTCGCACCAATTTTTTTCAGACGGGTTGTTCGACGTTACACGCATCTGGAACTAGGGTCCGCTGGTTTATACGCAAATGTGAGTCAAGAAGCAGGGGCATTTTAATCGATATTAGAACGAGAATGAGAGGTGAAGTGTGAACACACAAGGAAACAAATGACGGGAGGAAGAAGAAAGGAGAAGGAGTGAATGTATTTCCAGCGCGAATTTAAACAGGTGCGATCTTACCAGCACTAAAGCCCTGGATATGATCAGAACTCCGCAGTTAAGTGTGCTTGGGCGAGCGTAGTACTCGGATGGGTGACCACTTGGGATGCCCTCGTGTTGCACCTATTTTTTTTTGGATGGGTTTTTCGACGTTATGCGCGAATGGAATTATAAACCGCTGGTTCATTTGCAAAGGTGAGTCACGGTGTCAGGGCATATTACTTGATATTAGAACGAGAAAGAGAGATGTAGAGTGCACGCACAAGGAAACAAATGACAGGAGGGGGGATGGAAGGAGAAAGAGTGTATGTATTTGCAGTGCAGAATGAAACATGAGGGATCATACCAGCACTAATGCAACGGATTCTATCAGAACTCCGCAGTTAAGGGTGCTTGGGCGAGAAAAGTACTCGGATGGGTGACCTCCTGCGAAGTCCTTATATTTCACCCATTTTCTTGGGAGGTCGTCGTATTGCACCCATCTTTTTGCAGATGATTCTTTCGATGTTACGCGCGACTTGATTTATGGTCTGCAGGTTTATTCGCAAATGTGAGTCACGGCGCCGTGGCATTTTACTTGATATTAGAACGAGTACGGGAGGTGCAGTGCGCACGCACAAGGAAACAAATGACGGGAGGAGGAAGAAAAGAGAAGGAGTGTATGTATTTAAAGCGCAAAATTAAACAAGTGGCATCATACGAGCACTAATGCACCGGATCCCATCAGAACTCCGCAGTTAAGTGTGCTTTGGTGAAAGTAGTACAATGATGGGTTACCTCCTGGGAAGTTCTCGTGTTGCACCCATTTTTTTTTTTCAGATGTGCCGTTAGACGTTACGCGCGACTTTAATTATGGTCCGCAGATTTATTCGCAAATGTGAGTCACAGCGCCGTGGCATTTTACTTGATATTTGAACGAGAACGAGAGGTGCAGTGTGCACGCACAAGGAAACAAATGAGGGGAGGGGGAAGAAAGGAGAAGGAGTATGTTTTATCAGCGCGAAATGAAACAGGTGCGATCATTCCAGCACTAATGCAACGGATTCTATCAGAACTCCGTAGGTAAGGGTGCTTGGGCGAGAGTAGTACTAGCATGGGTTACCTCCTGCGAAGTCCTTATATTTCACCCATTTTCTTGTGAAGTCCTAGTGTTGCACCAATTTTTTTGCAGATAATTCTTTCGACGTTACGCGCGACTTGAATTATGGTCCTCAGGTTTATTCGCAAATGTGAGTCACGGCGCTGTAGCATTTTACTTGATACTAGAACGAGAACGGGAGGTGCAGTGCGCACGCACAAGGAAATAAATGACGGGAGGGGGAAGAAAGGAGAAGGAGTTTATGTATTTGCAGCGCGGAATTAAACGGGTGCGATCATACCAGCACAAATGCACCGGATCCCATCAGAACTCCGCAGTTAAGTGTGCTTTGGTGAAAGTAGTACAATGATGGGTTACCTCCTGGGAAGTTCTCGTGCTGCACCCATTTTTTTTTTTCAGATGTGCCGTTTGACGTTACACGCGACTTTAATTATGGTCCGCAGATTTATTCGCAAATGTGAGTCACGGCGCCGTGGCATTTTACTTGATATTTGAACAAGAACGAGAGGTGCAGTGTGCACGCACAAGGAAACAAATGACGGGAGGGGGAAGAAAGGAGAAGGAGTATGTTTTATCAGCGCGAAATGAAACAGGTGCGATCATTCCAGCACTAATGCAACGGATTCTATCAGAACTCCGTAGGTAAGGGTGCTTGGGCGAGAGTAGTACTAGCATGGGTTACCTCCTGCGAAGTCCTTATATTTCACCCATTTTCTTGTGAAGTCCTCGTGTTGCACCCATTTTTTTGCAGATGATTCTTTCGACGATACGTGCGACTTGAATTATGGTTGTCAGGTTTATTCGCAAATGTGCTTGGGCGAGGTTAGTACTCGGATGGGTGACCACCTGGGAAGCCCTCGTGTTGCACCTATTTTTTTCGGATGGGTTGTTCGACGTTACGCACGAATGGAATTATAAACCGCTGGTTCATTTGCAAAGGTGAGTCACGTTGCTGGGGCATATTACTTGATATTAGAACGAGAAAGAGAGATGCAGAGTGCACGCACATGAAAACAAATGACGGGAGGGGGGATGGAATGAGAAAGAATGTATGTATTTGCAGTGCGGAATGAAACATGAGGGATCATACCAGCACTAATGCAACGGATTCTATCAGAACTCCGTAGTTAAGGGTGCTTGGGCGAGAAAAGTACTCGGATGTGTGACCTCCTGCGAAGTCCTTATATTTCACCCATTTTCTTGGGAGATCCTCGTGTTGCACCCATCTTTTTGCAGATGATTCTTTCGACGTTACGGGCGACTTGATTTATGGTCCGCAGGTTTATTCGCAAATGTGAGTCACGGCGCCGTGGCATTTTACTTGATATTAGAAGGAGTACGGGAGGTGTAGTGCGCACGCACAAGGAAACAAATGACAGGAGGAGGAAGAAAAGAGAAAGAGTGTATGTATTTGAAGCGCAAAATTAAACAAGGGGCATCATACCCGCACTAATGCACTGGATCCCATCAGAACTCCGTAGATAAGGGTGCTTGGGCGAGAGTAGTACTAGCAAGGGTTACCTCCTGCGAAGTCCTTATATTTCACCCATTTTCTTGTGAAATCCTCATGATGCACCCATTTTCTTTTTTTCAGATGTACCAGTCGACGTTACGCGCGACTTTAATTATGGTCCGCAGATTTATTCGCAAATGTGAGTCACGGCTCCGTGGCATTTTACCTGATATTTGAACGAGAACGAGAGGTGCAGTGCGCACGCACAAGGAAACAAATGACGGGAGGGGGAAGAAAGGAGAAGGAGTTTATGTATTTGCAGCGCGAAATTAAACAGGTGAGATCATACCAGCATAAATGCACCGGATCCCATCAGAACTCCGCAGTTAAGTGTGCTTTGGTGAAAGTAGTACAATGATGGGTTACCTCGTGGGAAGTTCTTGTGTTGCACCCATTTTCTTTTTTCCATATGTGTCGTTCGACGTTACGCGCGACTTTAATTATGGTCCACAGATTTATTCGCAAATGTGAGTCACGGCGCTGTGGCATTTTACTTGATATTTGAACGAGAACGAGAGGTGCAGTGCGCATGCACAAGGAAACAAATGACGGGAGGGGCAAGAAAGGGGTAAGAATTTATGTATTTGCAGCACAAAATTAATCAAGTGCGATCATACCAGCATTAATGCACCGGATCCCATCAGAACTCCGTAGTTAAGTGTGCTTGGGCGAGAGTAGTACTCGGATGGGTGACCTCCTGGGAAGTCCTCGTGTCACACTAATTTTTTTTTCAGACGGGTCGTTCGACGTTACGCGCGACTGGAACTAGGGTCCACTGGTTTATACGCAAATGTGAGTCAAGAAGCAGGGGCATTTTAATTGATATTAGAACGAGAAAGAGAGATGCAGAGTGCACGCACAAGGAAACAAATGATGGGAGGGGGGATGGAGGGAGAAAAAGTGTATGTATTTGCAGCACAGAATGAAACATGAGCAATCATACCAGCACAAATGCAACGGATTCTATCAGAACTTCGCAAGTTAAGGGTGCTTGGGCGAGAGAAGCACTAGGATGGGTGACCTCCTGCGAAGTCCTTATATTTCACCCATTTTCTTAGGAAGTCCTCGTGTTGCACCCATTTTTTTGCAAATGATTCTTTTGACGATACGCGCGACTTGAATTGTGGTCCTCAGGTTTATTCGCAAATATGAGTCACGGCACCGTAGCATTTTACTTGATATTAGAACGAGCACGGGAGGTGCAGTGCGCACGCACAAGGAAACAAATGACGGGAGGGGGAAGAAAGGCGAAGGAGTTTATGTATTTGCAGCGCGGAATTAAACGGGTGCGATCATACCAGCACAAATGCACCGGATCCCATCAGAACTCAGCAGTTAAGTGTGTTTGGGCGAGAGTAGTACTCGGATGGGTGACCTCCTGGGAAGTCCTCGTGTCGCACCAATTTTTTTTCAGACGGGTCGTTCGACGTTACGCGCGACTGGAACTATGGTCCGCTGGTTTATACGCAAATGTGAGTCAAGAATCAGGGGCATTTTAATCGATATTAGAACGAGAAGGAGAGGTGCAATGTGAACGCACAAGGAAACAAATGATGGTAGGGGGGAGGGAAGAAGGAGTTTATGTATTTTCAACACGAAATTAAACAGGTGCGGTCACACCAGCACAAATGCACTGGATCCCATCAGAACTCCGCAGTTAACTGTGCTTTGGCGAAAGTAGTACAATGATGGGTTACCTCCTGGGAAGTTCTCGTGTTGAACCCTTTTTCTTTTTTTCAGATGTGCCGCTCGACGTTACGCGCGACTTTAATTATGGTCCGCAGATTTTTTCGCAAATGTGAGCCACGGCGCCGTGGCATTTTACTTGATATTTGAACGAGAACGAGAGGTGCAGTGCGCACGCACAAGGAAACAAATGACGGGAGGGGGAAGAAAGAAGAAGGAGTGTATGTATTTACAGCGCGAAATGAAATAGGTGCGATCTTACCAGCACTAAAGCAACGTATTCTATCAGAACTCCGTAGGTATGGGTGCTTTGGCGAGAGTAGCACTAGCATGGGTTACCTCCTGCGAAGTCCTTATATTTCACCCATTTTCTTGTGAAGTCCTCGTGTTGCACCCATTTTTTTGCAGATGATTCTTTCGACGTTACGCGCGACTTGAATTATGGTCCTCAGGTTTATTCGCAAATGTGAGTCACGGCGCCGTGGCATTTTACTTGATATTAGAACGAGAACGGGAGGTGCAGTGCGCACGCACAAGGAAACAAATGACGGGAGGGGGAAGAAAGGGGAATGAGTTTATGTATTTGCAGTGCAAAATTAAACGGGTGCGATCATACCAGCACTAATGCACCGGATCCCATCAGAACTCCAGAGTGAAGTGTGCTTGGGCGAGATTAGTACTCGGATTGGTGACCTCTTGGGAAGTCCTCGTGTCGCACCAATTTTTTTTCAGACGGGTCGTTCGACGTTACGTACGTCTGGAACTAGGGTCCGCTGGTTTATATGCAAATGTGAGTCAAGAAGCAGGGGCATTTTAATCGGTATTGGAACGAGAGTGAGAGGTGAAGTGTGAACGCACAAGGAAACAAATGACGGGAGGGGGAAGAAAGGAGAAGGAGTGTATGTATTTGAAGCGTGAAATTAAACAGGTGCGATCATACCAGCACTAAAGCTCCTGATCCCATCAGAACTCCATAGTTACGTGTGCTTGGGCAAGAGTAGTACTCGGATGGGTGACCACTTGGGAAGCCCTCGTGTTGCACCAATTTTTTTTCGGATGGGTTGTTCGACGTTACGCGCGAATGGAATTATAAACTGCTGGTTCATTTGCAAAGGTGAGTCACGGTGCCGGGGCATATTACTTGATATTAGAACGAGAAAGAGAGATGCAGAGTGCACGCACAAGGAAACAAATGACGGGAGGGGGGATGGGAGGAGAAAGAGTGTATGAATTTGCAGTGCAGAATGAAACATGAGGGATCAAACCAGCACTAATGCAACGGATTCTATAAGAACTCCGCAGTTAAGGGTGCTTGGGCGAGAAAAGTACTCGGATGGGTGACCTCCTGCGAAGTCCTTATATTTCACACATTTTCTTGGGAGGTCGTCGTATTGCACCCATCTTTTTGCAGATGATTCTTTCGAGGTTACGCGCGACTTGATTTATGGTCCGCAGGTTTATTCGCAAATGTGAGTCACGGAGCCGTGGCGTTTTACTTGATATTAGAACGAGTACGGGAGGTGCAGTGCGCACGCACAAGGAAACAAATGACGGGAGGAGGAAGAAAAGAGAAGGAGTGTATGTATTTGAAGCGCAAAATTAAACAAGTGGCATCATACCAGCACTAATGCACTGGATCCCATCAGAACTCTGCAGTTAAGCGTACTTGGGCGAGAGTAGTACTCGGATGGGTGACCTCTTGGGAAGTCCTCGTATCGCAACAATTTTTTTTCAGATGGGTCGTTCGACGTTACGCATGACTGGAACTATGGTCCGCTGGTTTATACGCAAATGTGAGTCAAGAATCAGGGGCATTTTAATCGATATTAGAACGAGAAGGAGAGGTGCAGTGTGAACTCACAACGAAACAAATGATTGGAGGGGGGAGGAAAGAAGGAGTGTATGTATTTTCAGCACGAAATTAAAGAGGTGCGGTCACACCAGCACAAATGCACCGGATCCCATCAGAACTCCGTAGTTAAGTGTGCTTTGGCGAAAGTAGTACAATGATGGGTTACCTCCTGGGAAGTTCTCGTGTTGCACCCATTTTCTTTTTTTCAGATGTGCAGTTCGACGTTACGCGCGACTTTAATTATGGTCCGCAGATTTATTCGCAAATGTGAGTCACGGCGCCGTGGCATTTTACTTGATATTTGAACGAGAACGAGAGGTGTAGTGCGCACGCACAAGGAAACAAATGACGGAAGGGGGAAGAAAGGAGAAGGAGTTTATCTATTTACAGCGCGAAATTAAATAGTTGTGATCATACTAGCACTAATGCACCGGATCCCATCAGAACTCCGTAGTTAAGTGTGCCTGGACAAGAGTAGTACTCGGATGGGTGACCTCCTGGGAAGTCCTTGTGTCGCACTAATTTTTTTTTCAGACAGGTCGTTCGACGTTACGCGCGACTAGAACTAGGGTCCACTGGTTTATACGCAAATGTGAGTCAAGAAGCAGGGGCATTTTAATCGATATTAGAACGAGAAGGAGAGATGCAGAGTGCATGCACAAGGAAACAAATGACGGGAGGAGGGATGGAGGGAGAAAAAGTGTATGTATTTGCAGCGCAGAATGAAACATGAGCAATCATACCAGCACCAATGCAACGGATTCTTTCAGAACTTCGCAAGTTAAGGGTGCTTGGGCGAGAGTAGCACTAGGATGGGTGACCTCCTACGAAGTCCTTATATTTCACCCATTTTCTTAGGAAGTCCTCCTGTTGCACCAATTTTTTTGCAGATGATTCTTTCGACGATACGCGCGACTTGAATTATGGTCCACAGGATTATTCGCAAATGTGAGTCACGGCATTGTAGCATTTTACTTGATATTAGAACGAGCACGGGAGGTGCAGTGCGCACGCACAAGGAAAGAAATGACGGGAGGGGGAAGAAAGGAGAAGGAGTTTATGTCTTTGCAGCACGAAATTAAACAGGTGCGATCATACCAGTACTAATGCACCGGATCCCATCAGAACTCTGTAGTTAAGTGTGCTTGGGCGAGAGTAGTACTCGGATGGGAGACCTCTTGGGAAGTCCTCGTGTCGCACCAATTTTTTTTCAGACGGGTCGTTCGACGTTACGCGCGACTGGAACTAGGGTCCACTGGTTTATACGCAAATGTGAGTCAAGAAGCAGGGGCATTTTAATCGATATTAGAACGAGAATGAGATGTGCAGTGTGAACGCACAAGGAAACAATTGATGGGAGGGGGAGGGAAGGAAAAGGAGTGTATGTATTTTCAGCACGAAATGAAACAGTTGCGATGATACCAGCACTAATACAACAGATTCTATCAGAACTCCGTAGGTAAGGGTGCTTGGGCGAGACTAGTACTAGCATGGGTTACCTCCTGCGAAGTCCTTATATTTCATCCATTTTCTTGTGAAGTCCTTGTGTTGCACCCATTTTTTTTCAGATGATTCTTTCGACATTACGCCCGACTTGAATTATGGTCCTCAGGTTTATTCGCAAATGTGAGTCACGGCGCTGTAGCATTTTACTTGATATTAGAACGAGAACGGGAGGTGCAGTGCGCACGCACAAGGAAATAAATGACGGTAGGGGGAAGAAAGGAGAAGGAGTGTATGTATTTGCAGCGCGAAACTAAAGAGGTGAGATCATACCAGCACTAAAGCCCCGGATCCCATCAGAACTCTGCAGTTAAGTGTGCTTGGGCGAGATTAGTACTCGGATGGTTGACCTCCTGGGAAGTCCTCGTGTCGCACCAATTTTTTTTCAGACTGGTCGTTCGACGTTACGCGCGTCTGGAACTAGGGTCCGCTGGTTTATACGCAAATGTGAGTCAAGAAGCAGGGGCATTTTAATCGATATTAGAACGAGAATGAGAGGTGAAGTGTAAACGCACAAGGAAACAAATGACGGGAGGGGGAAGAAAGGAGGAGTGTATGTATTTGCAGCGCGAAATTAAAGAGGTGCGATCATACCAGCACTAAAGCCCCGGATCCCATCAGAACTCCGCAGTTAAGTGTGCTTGGGCGAGAGTAGTACTCGGATGGGTGACCACCTGGGAAGCCCTCTTGTTCCACCTATTTTTTTTCGGATGGGTTGTTCAACGTTACGCGCGAATGGAATTATAAATCGCTGGTTCATTTGCAAAGGTGAGTCACGGTGCCGGGGCATATTACTTGATATTAGAACGAGAAAGAGAGATGCTGAGTGCACGCACAAGGAAACAAATGACGGGTGGGGAGATGGGAGGAGAAAGAGTGTATGTATTTGCAGTGCAAAATGAAACATGAGGGATCATACTAGCACTAATGCAACGGATTCTATCAGAACTCCGGAGTTAAGGGTGATTGGGCGAGAAAAGTACTCGGATGGGTGACCTCCTGCGAAGTCCTTATATTTCACCCATTTTCTTGGGAGGTCCTCGTGTTGCACCCATCTTTTTGTAGATGATTCTTTCGACGTTACGCGCAATTTGATTTATGGTCCGCAGGTTTATTCACAAATGTGAGTCACGGCGCCGTAGCATTTTACTTGATATTAGAACGAGTACGGGAAGTGCAGTGCGTACGCACAAGGAAACAAATGACGGGAGGAGGAAGAAAAGAGAAGGAGTGTATGTATTTGAAGCGCAAAATTAAACAAGTGGCATCATACCAGCACTAATGCACTTGATCCCATTAGAACTCTGCAGTTAAGCGTGCTTGGGTGAGAGTAGTACTCCGATGGGTGACCTATTGGGAAGTCCTCGTATCGCAACAATTTTTTTTCAGAAGGGTCGTTCGACGTTACGCGCGACTGGAACTATGGTCCACTGGTTTATATGCAAATGTGAGTCAAGAATCAGAGGCATTTTAATCGATATTCGAACGAGAAGGAGAGGTGCAGTGTGAACGCACAAGGAAACAAATGATGAGAGGGGGGGAGGGAAGAAGGAGTGTATGTATTTTCAGCACGAAATTAAACAGGTGCGGTCACACCAGCACTAATGCACCGGATCCCATCAGAACTCCGCAGTTAAGTGTGCTTTGGGGAAAGTAGTACAATGATGGGTTACCTCCTGGGAAGTTCTCATGTTGCACCCATTTTCTTTTTTTCAGATGTGCCGTTCGACGTTACGCGCGACTTTAATTATGGTCCGCAGATTTATTCGCAAATGTGAGTTACGGCGCCGTGGCATTTTACTTGATATTTGAACGAGAACGAGAGGTGCAGTGCGCACGCACAAGGAAACAAAGGACGGGAGGGGGAAGAAAGGAGAAGGAGTTTGTGTATTTGCAGCGCAGAATGAAACATGAGCAATCATACCAGCACCAATGCAACGGATTCTGTCAGAACTCCGCAAGTTAAGGGTGCTTGGGCGAGAGTAGCACTAGGATGGGTGACCTCCTGCAAAGTCCTTATATTTCACCAATTTTCTTAGGAACTCCTCGTGTTGCACCCATTTTTTTGCAGATGATTCTTTCGACGATACGCGCGACTTGAATTATGGTCCACAGGTTTATTCGCAAATGTGAGTCACGGCACCGTAGCATTTTACTTGATATTAGAACGAGCACGGGAGGTGCAGTGCCCACGCACAAGGAAACAAATGACGGGAGGCGGAAGAAAGGAGAAAGAGTTTATGTATTTACAGTGTAGAATTAAACCGGTGCGATCATACCAGCACTAATGCACCGGATCCCATCAGAGCTCGGCAGTTAAGTGTGCTTGGGAGAGAGTTGTACTCGGATGGGTGATCTCTTGGGAAGTCCTTGTGTCGCACCAATTTTTTTTCAGACGGGTCGTTCGACGTTACGCGCGACTAGAACTGGGGTCCGCTGGTTTATACGCAATTGTGAGTCAAGAAGCAGGGACATTTTAATCGATATTAGAACGAGAAGGAGAGGTGCAGTGTGAACGCACAAGGAAACAATTGATGGGAGGGGGAGGGAAGGAGAAGGAGTGTATGTATTTTCAGCACGAAATGAAACAGGTGCGATCATACCAGCACTAATGGAACGGATTCTATCAGAACTCCGTAGGTAAGGTTGCTTGGGCGAGAGTAGTACTAGCATGGGTTACCTCCTGCGAAGTCCTTATATTTCACCCATTTTCTTAAGAAGTCCTCGTGTTGCACCCATTTTTTTGCAGATGATTCATTCGACGATACGCGCGACTTGAATTATGGTCCTCAGGTTTATTCGCAAATGCGAGTCATGGCACCGTAGCATTTTACTTGATATTAGAACGAGAACGGGAGGTGCAGTGCGCATGCACAAGGAAACAAATGACGGGAGGGGGAAGAAAGGAGAAGGAATTTATGTATTTGCAGCGCGGAATTAAACGGGTGCGATCATACCAGCACTATGCACCGGATCCCATCAGAACTCAGCAGTTAATTGTGCTTGGGCGAGAGTAGTACTCGGATGGGTGACCTCCTGGGAAGTCCTTGTGTCGCACAAATTTTTTTTCAGACGGGTCGAGAATGAGAGGTGAAGTGTGAACGCACAAGGAAACAAATGACGGGAGGGGGAAGAAAGGAGGAGTGTATGTATTTGCAGTGCGAAATTAAAGAGGTGCGATCATACCAGCACTAAAGCCCCGGATCCCATCAGAACTCCGCAGTTAAGTGTGCTTGGGCCAGAGTAGTACTCAGATGGATGAAAACCTAGGAAGCCCTCGTGTTGCACCTATGTTTTTTCGGATGGGTTGTTCGACGTTACGCGCGAATGGAATTATAAACCGCTGGTTCATTTGCAAAGGTGAGTCACGGTGTCGGGGCATATTACTTGATATTAGAACGAGAAAGATAGATGCAGAGTGCACGCACAAGGAAACAAATGACGGGAGGGGGGATGGGAGGAGAAAGAGTGTATGTATTTGCAGCGCAGAATGAAACATGAGGGATCATACCAGCACTAATGCAACGGATTCTATTATAACTCCGCAGTTAAGGGTGCTTGGGCGAGAAAAGTACTCGGATGGGTGACCTCCTGCGAAGTCCTTATATTTCACCCATTTTCTTAGGAAGTACTCGTGTTGCACCCATTTTTTTGCAGATGATTCTTTCAACAATACGCGCAACTTGAATTATGGTCCTCAGATTTATTCGCAAATGTGAGTCACGGCATCGTAGTATTTTACTTGATATTAGAACGAGCACAGGAGGTGCATTGCGCACGCACAAGGAAACAAATGACGGGAGGGGAAAGAAAGGAGAAGGAGTTTATTTACTTGCAGCGCAGAATTAAACGGGTGCGATCATACCAGCACTAATGCACTGGATCCCATCAGAACTCTGCAGTTAAGTGTGCTTGGGCGAGAGTAGTACTCGGATGGGTGACCTCATGGGAAGTCCTCGTGTCGCACCAATTTTTTTTCAGACAGGTCGTTCGATGTTACGCACGACTGGAACTATGGTCCGCTGGTTTATACACAAATATAAGTCAAGAATTAGGGGCATTTTAATCGATATTAGAACGAGAATGAGAGGTGCATTGTGAACGCACAAGGAAACAAATGATGGGAGGGGGGAGGGAAGAAGGAGTGTATGTATTTTCAGCATGAAATTAAACAAGTGCGGTCACACCAGCACAAATGCACCGGATCCCATCAGAACTCCGCAGTTAAGTGTACTTTGGCAAAAGTAGTACAATGATGGGTTACCTCCTGGGAAGTTCTCGTGCTGCACCCATTTTCTTTTTTTCAGATGTGCCGTTCGACGTTACGAGCGACTTTAATTATGGTCCGCAGATTTATTCGCAAATGTGAGTCACGGCACCGTGGCATTTTACTTTATATTTGAACGAGAACGAGAGGTGCAGTGCGCACGCACAAGGAAAAAAACACGGGAGGGGGAAGAAAGGAGGAGTTTATGTATTTGCAGCGCGAAATGAAACAGGTGCGATCATACCAGCACTAATACAACGGATTCTATCAGAACTCCGTAGGTAAGGGTGCTTGGGCAAGAGTAGTACTAGCATGGGTTACCTCCTGGGAAGTCCTTATATTTCATCCATTTTCTTGTGAAGTCCTCGTGTTGCACCTATTTTTTTGCAGATGATTATTTCGACGTTACGCGCGACTTGAATTATGGTCCTCAGGTTTATACGCAAATGTGAGTCATGGCGCTGTACCATTTTACTTGATATTAAAACGAAAACGGGAGGTTCAGTACGCACGCACAAGGAAACAAATTACGGGAGGGGGAAGAAAGGAGAAGGAGTTTATGTATTTGCAGCGCGAAATGAAACAGGTGCGATCATACCAGCACTAAGTCAACGGATTCTATCAGAACTCAGTAGGTAAGGGTGCTTAAGCGAGAGTAGTACAAGCATGGGTTACCTCCTGGGAAGTCCTTGTGTTGCACCCATTTTTTTGCAGATGATTCTTTCGACGTAACGCGCGACTTGAATTATGGTCCTCAGATTTATTCGCAAATATGAGTCACGGCGCTGTAGCATTTTACTTGATATTAGAACGAGAATGGGAGGTGCAGTGCGCACGTACAAGGAAACAAATGACGGGAGGGGGAAGAAAGGGGAATGAGTTTATGTATTTGCAGCGCGAAATTAAACAGGTGCGATCATTCCAGCACTAATGCTCTGGATCCCATCAGAACTCCGCAGTGAAGTGTGCTTGGGCGAAATTAGTAATCGGATGGGTGACCCCCTGGGAAGTCCTCGTGTCGCACCAATTTTTTTTCAGACGGGTCGTTCAACGTTACACACCTCTGGAACTAGGGTCCGCTGGTTTATACGCAAATGGGAGTCAAGAAGCAGGGGCATTTTAATCGATATTAGGACGAGAATGAGAGGTGAAGTGTGAACGCACAAGGAAACAAATGACAGGAGGGGGAAGAAAGGAGAAGGAGTGTATGTATTTGCAGCGCGAAAGTGAACAGGTGCGATCATACCAGCACTAAAGCTCCGGATCCCATCAGAACTCCGCAGTTAAGTGTGTTGGGGCGAGCATAGTACTCGGATGGGTGACCACTTGGGAAGCCCTCGTGTTGCACCTATTTTTCTCGGATGGGTTGTTAGACGTTACGCGTGAATAGAATTATAAACCGCTGGTTCATTTACAAAGATGAGTCACGGTGCCGGGGCATATTACTTGATATTAGAATGAGAAAGAGAAATGCAGAGTGCACGCACAAGGAAACAAATGACGGGATGGGGGATGGGAGGAGAAAGAGTGTATGTATTTGCAGTGCAGAATGAAACATGAGGGATCATACCAGCACTAATGCAACGGATTCTATCAGACCTCCGCAGTTAAGGGTGCTTGGGCGAGAAAAGTACTCGGATGGGTGACCTCCTGCGAAGTCCTTATATTTCACCCATTTTCTTGGGAGGTCCTCGTGTTGCACCCATCTTTTTGCAGATGATTCTTTCGACTTTATGCGCGACTTGATTTATGGTCCGCAGGTTTATTCGCAAATGTGAGTCACGGCGCCGTGGCATTTTACTTGATATTAGAACGAGTACGGGAGGTGCAGTGCACACGCACAAGGAAACAAATGACGGGAGGAGGAAGAAAAGAGAAGGAGTGTATGTATTTGAAGCGCAAGATTAAACAAGTGGCATCATACCAGCACTAATGCACTGGATCCCATCAGAACTCTGCAGTTAAGCGTGCTTGGGCGAGAGTAGTACTCGGATGGGTGACCTCTTGGGAAGTCCTCGTATCGCAACAATTTTTTTTTCAGATGGGTCGTTCGACGTTACGCGCGACTGGAACTATGGTCCGCTGATTTATACGCAAATGTGAGTCAAGAATCAGGGGCATTTTAATCGATATTAGAACGAGAAGGAGAGGTGCAGTGTGAACGCATAAGGAAACAAATGATGGAAGGGGGGGAGGGAAGAAGGAGTGTATGTATTTTCAGAACGAAATTAAACAGGTGCGGTCACACCAGCACAAATGCACCGGATCCCATCAGAACTCCGCAGTTAAGTGTGTTTTGACGAAAGTAGTACAATGATGGGTTACCTCCTGGGAAGTTCTCGAGTTGCACCCATTTTCTTTTTTTCAGATGTGCCGTTTGACGTTACGCGCGACTTTAATTATGGTCCGCAGATTTATTCGCAAATGTGAGTCACGGCGATGTGGTATTTTACTTGATATTTGAACGAGAACGAGAGGTGCAGTGCGCACGCACAAGGAAACAAATGATGGGATGGGGAAGAACGGAGAAGTAGTTTATCTATTTGCAGCGCAAAATTAAGCTGTTGCGATCAAACCAGCACTAATGCACCGTATTCCATCAGAACTCCGCAGTTAAGTGTGCTTGGGCGAGAGTAGTACTCGGATGGGTGACCACCTGGGAAGCCCTCGTGTTGTACCTATTTTTTTTCGGATGGATTGTTCGATGTTACGCGCGAAGGGAATTATAAACCGCTGGTTCATTTGCAAAGATGAGTCACGGTGCCGGGGCATATTACTTGATATTAGAACGAGAAAGCGAGATGAAGAGTGCACGCACAAGGAAACAAATGACGGGAGGGGGGATGGGAGGAGAAATAGTGTATGTATTTGCAGTGCAGAATGAAACATGAGGGATCATACCAGCACTAATACAACGGATTCTATCAGAACTCCGCTGTTAAGGGTGCTTGGGCGAGAAAAGTACTCGGATGGGTGACCTCCTGCGAAGTCCTTATATTTCGCCCATTTTCTTGGGAGGTACTCGTGTTGCACCCATCTTTTTGTAGATGATTCTTTCGACGTTACGCGCGACTTGATTTATGGTCCGCAGGTTTATTCGCAAATGTGAGTCACGGCGCCGTGGCATTTTACTTGATATTAGAACAAGTACGGGAGGTGCAGTGCGCACGCACAAGGAAACAAATGACGGGATGAGGAAGAAACGAGGAGTGTATCTATTTGAAGCGCAAAATTAAACAAGTGGCATCATACCAGCGATAATGCACTGGATCCCATCAGAACCCTGCAGTTAAATGTGCTTGGGCGAGAGTAGTACTCGGATGGGTGACCTCTTGGGAAGTCCTCGTATCGCAACAATTTTTTTTCAGATGGGTCGTTCGACGTTACGCGTGATTGGAACTATGGTCCGCTCGTTTATACGCAAATGTTAGTCAAGAATCAGGGGCATTTTAATCGATTTTAGAACGATAAGGAGAGGTGCAGTGTGAACGCACAAGGAAACAAATGATGGGAGGGGGGGAGGGAAGAAGGAGTGCATGTATTTTCAGCACGAAATTAAACAGGTGCGGTCACACCAGCACAAATGCACCGGAACCCATCAGAACTCCGCAGTTAAGTGTGCTTTGGCGAAAGTAGTACAATGATGGGTTACCTCCTGGGAAGTTCTCGTGTCGCACCCATTTTCTTTTTTTCAGATGTGTCGTTCGACGTTACGCGCGACTTTAATTATGGTCCGCAGATTTATTCGCAAATGTGAGTCACGGCGCCGTGGCATTTTACTTGATATTTGAACGAGAACGAGAGGTGCTGTGTGAACGCACAAGGAAACAAATGATGGGATGGGGAAGAACGGAGAAGTAGTTTATCTATTTGCATCGCAAAATTAAGCCGTTGCGATCAAACCAGCACTAATGCACCGTATTCCATCAGAACTCCGCAGTTAAGTGTGCTTGGGCGAGAGTAGTACTCGGATGGGTGACCTCCTGGGAAGTCCTCGCGTCGCACTAATTTTTTTTTCAGACAGGTCGTTCGACGTTACGCGCGACTGGAACTAGGGTCCACTGGTTTATACGCAAATGTGAGTCAAGAAGTAGGGGCCATTTAATGGATATTAGAACGAGAAGGAGAGATGCAGAGTGCACGCACAAGGAAACAAATGTCGGGAGGGGGGATGGAGGGAGAAAAAGTGTATGTATTTGCAACGCAGAATGAAACATGAGCAATCATACCAGCACAAATGCAATGGATTCTATCAGAACTCCGCAGTTAAGGGTGCTTGGGCGAGAAAAGTACTCGGATGGGTGACCTCCTACGAAGTCCTTATATTTCACCCATTTTCTTTGGAAGTCCTCGTGTTGCACACATTTTTTTGCAGATCATTCTTTCGACGATACGTGCGACTTGAATTATTGTCCTCAGGTTTATTCGCAAATGTGAGTCACGGCACCGTAGATTTTTACTTGATATTAGAACGAGCACGGGAGGTGCAGTGCGCACGCACAAGGAAACAAATGACGGGATGGGGAAGAAAGGAGAAGGAGTTTATGTATTTGCAGCGTAGAATTAAACGGTTGCGATCATACCAGCACTAATGCACCGGATCCCATCAGAACTCCGCAGTTAAGTGTGCATGGGCGAGAGTAGTACTCAAATGGGTGACCTCATGGGAAGTCTTCATGTCGCACCAATTTTTTTTCAGACGGGTCGTTCGACGTTACGCGGGACTGGAACTGGGGTCCGCTTGTTTATACGCAAATGTGAGTCAAGAATCAGGGGCATTTTAATCGATATTAGAACGAGAAGGAGAGGTGCAGTGTGAACGCACAAGGAAACAATTGGTGGGAGGGGGAGGGAAGGAGAAGGAGTGTATGTATTTTCAGCACGAAATGAAACAGGTGCGATCATACCAGCACTAATGCAATGGATTCTATCAGAACTCCGTAGGTAAGGGTGCTTGGGCGAGAGTAGTACTAGCATGGGTTACCTCCTGCGAAGTCCTTATATTTCACCCATTTTCTTGTGAAGTCCTCGTGTTGCACCCATTTTTTTGCAGATAATTCTTTCGACGTTACGTGCGACTTGAATTATGGTCCTCGGGTTTATTCGCAAATGTGAGTCACGGCGCTGTAGCTTTTTACTTGATATTAGAACGTGAACGGGAGGTGCAGTGCGCACGCACAAGGAAACAAATGACGAGAGGGGGAAGAAAGGGGAATGAGTTTATGTATTTGCAGCGCGAAATTAAACAGGTGTGATCATACCAGCACTAATGCACCGGATCCCATCAGAACTCCGCAGTGAAGTGTGCTTGGGCGAGATTAATACTTGGATGGGTGACCTCCTGGGAAGTCCTCGTGTTGCACAAATTTTTTTTCAGACTGGTCGTTCGACGTTACGCTCGTCTGGAACTTGGGTACGCTGGTTTATACGCAAATGTGAGTCAAAAAGCACGGGCATTTTAATCGATATTAGAACGAGAATGAGAGGTGCAGTGTGAACGCACAAGGAAACAATTGACGGGATGGGGAATAAAGGAGAAGGAGTGTATGTATTTGCAGCGCGAAATTAAACAGGTGCGATCATACCAGCACTAATGCTCCGGATCCCATCAGAACTCCGCAGTTAAGTGTGCTTAGGGGAGGGTAGTACTCGGATGGGTGACCACTTGGGAAGCCCTTGTGTTGCACCTATTTTTTTTCGGATGGGTTGTTCGACGTTACGCGCAAATGGAATTATAAACCGCTGGTTCATTTGCAAAGGTGAGTCACGGCGCCGTGGCATTTTACTTGATATTTGAACGAGAACGAGAGGTGCAGTGCGCACGAATAAGGAAAGAAATGACGGGAGGGGGGATGGAAGGAGAAAGAGTGTATGTATTTGCAGTGTGGAATGAAACGTGAGGGATCATACCAGCACTAATGCAACGGATTCTATCAGAACTCCGCAGTTAAGGGTGCTTGGGCGAGAAAAGTACTCGGATGGGTGACCTCCTGCGAAGTCCTTTTATTTCACCCATTTTCTTGGGAGGTCCTCGTGTTGCACCCATCATTTTGCAGATGATTCTTTCGACTTTATGCGCGACTTGATTTATGGTCCGCAGGTTTATTCGCAAATGTGAGTCACGGCGCCGTGGCATTTTACTCGATATTAGAACGAGTACGGGAGGTGCAGTGCGCACGCACAAGGAAACAAATGACGGGAGGAGGAAGAAAAGAGAATGAGTGTATGTATTTGAAGCGCAAAATTAAACAAGTGGCATCATACCAGCACTAATGCACTGGATCCCATCAGAACTCTGCAGTTAAGCGTGCTTGGGCGAGAGTAGTACTCGGATGGGTGACCTCTTGGGAAGTCCTCGTATCGCAACAATTTTTTTTCAGATGGGTCGTTCGACGTTACGCGCGACTGGAACTATGGTCCGCTGATTTATACGCAAATGTGAGTCAAGAATCAGGGGCATTTTAATCGATATTAGAACGAGAAGGAGAGGTGCAGTGTGAACGCACAAGGAAACAAATGATGGAAGGGGGGGAGGGAAGAAGGAGTGTATGTATTTTCAGCACGAAATTAAACAGGTGCGGTCACACCAGCACAAATGCACCGAATCCCATCAGAACTCCGCAGTTAAGTGTGCTTTGGCGAAAGTAGTACAATGATGGGTTACCCCCTGGGAAGTTCTCGTGTTCCACCCATTTTCTTTTTTTCAGATGTGCTGTTCGACGTTACGCGCGACTTTAATTATGGTCCTAAGGTTTTTTCGCAAATGTGAGTCAAGGCGCCGTGGCATTTTACTTGATATTTGAACGAGAACGAGAGGTGCAGTGCGCACGCACAAGAAAACAAATGACGGGAGGGGGAAGAAAGGGGAATGAGTTTATGTATTTGCAGCGCAAAATTAAACAGGTGTGATCATACCAGCATTAATGCACCGGATCCCATCAGAACTCTGCAGTTAAGTGTGCATGGGCGAGATTAGTACTCAGATGGGTGACCTCTTGGGAAGTCCTAGTGTCGCACAAATTTTTTTTCAGACGGGTCGTTCGACGTTACTCGCGTCTGGAACTAGGATCCACTGGTTTATACGCAAATGTGAGTCAAGAAGCAGGGGCATTTTAATCGATATTAGAACGAGATGAGGAAGAAAGGGGAAAGAGTGTATGTATTTGCAGCGCGAAATTAAACAGGTGCGATCATACCAGCACTAATGCTCCGGATCCCATCAGAACTCGGCAGTTAAGTGTGCTTAGGGGAGGGTAGTACTCGGATGGGTGACCACTTGGGAAGCCCTCGTGTTGCACCTATTTTTCTTTGGATGGGTTGTTCGACGTTACGCGCGAATGGAATTATAAACCGCTGGTTCATTTACAAAGGTGAGTCATAGTGCCGGGGTATATTACTTGATATTAGAACGAGAAAGAGAGATGCAGAGTGCACACACAAGGAAACAAATGACAAGAGGGGGGATGAAAGGAGAAAGAGTGTATGTATTTGCAGTGCATAATGAAACATAAGGGATCATACCAGCACTAATGCAACGGATTCTATCAGAACTCCACAGTTAAGGGTGCTTGGGCGAGAAAAGTACTCGGATGGGTGACCTCCTGCGAAGTCCTTATATTTCACCTATTTTCTTAGAAAATTCTCGTGTTGCACCCATTTTTTTGCAGATGATTCTTTCGACGTTACGCGCGACTTGAATTATGGTCCTCGGGTTTATTCGCAAATGTGAGTCACGGCACCGCAGCATTTTACTTGATATTAGAACGAGCACAGGAGGTGCAGTGCGCACGCACAAGGAAACAAATGAAGGGAGGAGGAAGAAAGGAGAAGGAGTTTATGTATTTGCAGCGCGGAATTAAACGGGTGCGATCATACCAGCACTAAAGCTTCAGATCCCATCAGAACGCCGCAGTTAAGTGTGTTTGGGCGAGAGTAGTACTCGGATGGGTCACCACCTGGGAAGCCCTCGTGGTGCACCTATTTTTTTTTCGGATGGGTTGTTCGACGTTACGCGCGAATGGAATTATAAACCGCTGGTTCATTTGCAAAGGTGAGTCACGGTGCCGGGGTATATTACTTGATATTAGAACGAGAAAGAGAGATGCAGAGTACACGCACAAGGAAACAAATGACGGGAGGGGGGATAGAAGGAGAAAGAGTATATGTATTTGCAGTGCAGAATGAAACATGAGGGATCATACCAGCACTAATGCAACGGATTCTATCAGAACTCTGCAGTTAAGGGTGCTTGGGCGAAAAATGTACTCGGATGGGTGACCTCCTGCGAAGTCCTTATATTTCACCCATTTTCTTGGGAGGTCCTCGTGTTGCACCCGTCTTTTTGCAGATGATTCTTTCAACGTTATGCGCGACTTGATTTATGGTCCGCAGGTTTATTCGCAAATGTGAGTCACGGCGCCGTGGCATTTTACTTGATATTAGAACGAGTACGGGAGGTGCAGTGCGCACGCACAAGGAAACAAATGACGGGATGAGGAAGAAAAGAAAAGGAGTGTAGGCATTTGAAGCGCAAAAGTAAACAAGTGGCATCATACCAGCACTAATGCACTGGATCCCATCAGAACTCTGCTGTTTAGTGTGCTTGGGAAAGAATAGTACTCGGATGGGTGACCTCTTGGGAAGTCCTTGTATCGCAACAATTTTTTTTTAGATGGGTCGTTCGACATTACACGCGACTGGAACTATGGTCAGCTGGTTTATACGCAAATGTGAGTCAAGAATCAGGGGCATTTTAATCGATATTAGAACGAGAAGGAGAGGTGCAGTGTGAACGCACAACGAAACAAATGATGGGAGGGGGGGAGGGAAGAAGGAGTGTATGTATTTTCGGCACGAAATTAAACAGGTGCGGTCACACCAGCACAAATGCACCGGATCCCATCAGAACTCCGCAGTTAAGTGTGCTTTGGCAAAAGTAGTACAATGATGGGTTACCTCCTAGGAAGTTCTCGTGTTGCACCCATCTTTTTGCAGATGATTCTTTCGACTTTATGCGCGACTTGATTTATGGTCCGCAGGTTTATTCGCAAATGTGAGTCACGGCGCCGTGGCATTTTACTTGATATTAGAACGAGTACGGGAGGTGCAGTGCGCACGCACAAGGAAACAAATGACGGGAGGAGGAAGGAAAGAGAAGGAGTGTACGTATTTGAAGCGCAAAATTAAACAAGTGGCATCATACCAGCACTAATGCACTGGATCCCATCAGAACTCTGCAGTTAAGCGTGCTTGGGCGAGAGTAGTACTCGGATGGGTGACCTCTTGGGAAGTCCTCGTATCGCAACAATTTTTTTTCAGATGGGTCGTTCGACGTTACGCGCGACTGGAACTATGGTCCGCTGATTTATACGCAAATGTGAGTCAAGAATCAGGGGCATTTTAATCGATATTAGAACGAGAAGGAGAGGTGCAGTGTGAACGCACAAGGAAACAAATGATGGAAGGGGGGGAGGGAAGAAGGAGTGTATGTATTTTCAGAACGAAATTAAACAGGTGCGGTCACACCAGCACAAATGCACCGGATCCCATGAGAACTCCGCAGTTAAGTGTGTTTTGACGAAAGTAGTACAATGATGGGTTACCTCCTGGGAAGTTCTCGAGTTGCACCCATTTTCTTTTTTTCAGATGTGCCGTTTGACGTTACGCGCGACTTTAATTATGGTCCACAGATTTATTCACAAATGTGAGTCACGGCGATGTGGCATTTTACTTGATATTTGAACGAGAACGAGAGGTGCAGTGCGCACGCACAACGAAACAAATGATGGGATGGGGAAGAACGGAGAAGTAGTTTATGTATTTGCAGCGCAAAATTAAGCCGGTGCGATCAAACCAGCACTAATGCACCGTATTCCATCAGAACTCCGCAGTTAAGTGTGCTTGGGCGAGAGTAGTACTCGGATGGGTGACCTCCTGGGAAGTCCTCGCGTCGCACTAATTTTTTTTTTCAGACGGGTCGTTCGACGTTACGCGCGACTGGAACTAGGGGCCACTGGTTTATATGCAAATGTGAGTCAAGAAGCAGGGGCATTTTAATCGATATTAGAACGAGAAGGAGAGATGCAGAGTGCACGCACAATGAAACAAATGATGGGAGGGGGGGTGGAGGGAGAAAAAGTGTAAGTATTTGCAGCGCAGAATGAAACATGAGCAATCATACCAGCACCAATGCAACGGATTCTATCAGAACTCCGCAAGTTAAGGGTGTTTGGGCGAGAGTAGCACTAGGATGGGTGACCTCCTGCGAAGTCTTTATATTTCACCCATTTTCTTAGGAAGTCCTCGTGTTGCACCCATTTTTTTGCAGATGATTCTTTCGACGATACGCGCAACTTGATTTATGGTCCGCAGGTTTATTCGCAAATGTGAGTCACGGCGCCGTGGCATTTTACTTGATATTAGAACGAGTACGGGAGGTGTAGTGCGCACGCACAAGGAAACAAATGACGGGATGAGGAACAAAAGAGAAGGAGTGTATGTATTTGAAGCGCAAAACTAAACAAGTGGCATCATACCAGCACTAATGCACTGGATCCCATCAGAACTCTGCAGTTAAGTGTGCATGGGCGAGAGTAGTACTCGGATGGGTGACCTCTTGGGAAGTCCTCGTATCGCAACAATTTTTTTTCAGATGGGTCGTTCGACTGGAACTAGAGTCCGCTGGTTTATACGCAAATGTGAGTCAAGAAGCAGGGGTATTTTAATCGATATTAGAACGAGAAGGAGAGGTGCAGTGTGAACGCACAAGGAAACAATTGATGGGAGGGGGAGGGAAGAAGAAGGAGTGTATGTATTCTCAGCACGAAATGAAACAGGTGCGATCATACCAGCACTAATGCAACAGATTCTATCAGAACTCCGTAGGAAAGGGTGCTTGGGCGAGAGTAGTACTAGCATGGGTTACCTCCTGCGAAGTCCTTATATTTCACCCATTTTCTTGGGAGGTCCTCGTGTTGCACCCATCTTTTTGCAGATGATTCTTTCGACGTTACGCGCGACTTGATTTATGGTTCGCAGGTTTATTCGCAAATGTGAGTCACGGCGCCGTGGCATTTTACTTGATATTAGAACGAGTACGGGAGGTGTAGTGCGCACGCACAAGGAAACAAATGACGGGATGAGGAACAAAAGAGAAGGAGTGTATGTATTTGAAGCGCAAAACTAAACAAGTGGCATCATACCAGCACTAATGCACTGGATCCCATCAGAACTCTGCAGTTAAGTGTGCTTGGGCGAGAGTAGTACTCGGATGGGTGACTTCTTGGGAAGTCCTCGTATCGCAACAATTTTTTTTCAGATGGGTCGTTCGACTGGAACTAGAGTCCGCTGGTTTATACGCAAATGTGAGTCAAGAAGCAGGGGTATTTTAATCGATATTAGAATGAGAAGGAGAGGTGCAGTGTGAACGCACAAGGAAACAATTGATGGGAGGGGGAGGGAAGAAGAAGGAGTGTATGTATTCTCAGCACGAAATGAAACAGGTGCGATCATACCAGCACTAATGCAACAGATTCTATCAGAACTCCATAGGAAAGGGTGCTTGGGCGAGAGTAGTACTAGCATGGGTTACCTCCTGCGAAGTCCTTATATTTCACCCATTTTCTTGTGAAGTCCTTGTGTTGCACCCATTTTTTTGCAAATGATTATTTCGACGTTACGCGCGACTTGAATTATGGTCCTCATGTTTATTCGCAAATGTGAGTCACGACGCCGTGGCATTTTACTTGATATTAGAATGAGAACGGGAGGTGCAGTGCGCACGCACAAGGAAACAAATGACGGGAGGGGGAAGAAAGGCGAATGAGTTTATGTATTTGCAGCGCGAAATTAAACAGGTGCGATCATACCAGCACTAATGCACCGGATCCCATCAGAACTCCGCAGTTATGTGTGCTTGGGCGAGATTAGTACTCGGATGGCTGACCTCCTGGGAAGTCCTCGTGTCGCACCAATTTTTTTTTCAGACGGGTCGTTCGACTTTACGCGCGTCTGGAACTAGGGTCCGCTGGTTTATACGCAAATATGAGTCAAGAAGCAGGGGCATTTTAATCGCTATTAGAACAAGAATGAGAGGTGAAGTGTGAACGCACAATGAAACAAATGACGGGAGGGGGAAGAAAGGAGGAGTGTTTGTATTTACAGCGAAAAATTAAACAGGTGCGATCATACCAGCACTAAAGCTCCGGATCCCATCAGAACTCCGCAGTTAAGTGTGCTTGGGCGAGGGTAGTACTCGGATGGGTGGCCACCTGGGAAGCCCTCGTGTTGCACCTATTTTTTTTCGGATGGGTTGTTAGACGCTACCCGCGAATGGAATTATAAACCGCTGGTTCATTTGTAAAGGTGAGTCACGGTGCCGGGGCATATTACTTGATATTAGAACGAGAAAGAGAGATGCAGAGTGCACGCACAAGAAAACAAATAACGGGAGGGGGGATGGAATGAGAAAGAATGTATGTATTTGCAGTGCAGAATGAAACATGAGGGATCATACCAGCACTAATGCAACGGATTCTATCAGAACTCCGCAGTTAAGGGTGCTTGGGCGAGAAAAGTACTCGGATGGGTGACCTCCTGCGAAGTCCTTATATTTCACCCATTTTCTTGGGAGATCCTCGTGTTGCACCCATCTTTTTGCAGATGATTCTTTCGACGTTACGGGCGACTTGATTTATGGTCCGCAGGTTTATTCGCAAATGTGAGTCACGGCGCCGTGGCATTTTACTTGATATTAGAAGGAGTGCGGGAGGTGCAGTGCGCACGCACAAGGAAACAAATGACGGGAGGAGGAAGAAAAGAGAGAGAGTGTATGTATTTGAATCGCAAAATTAAACAAGTGGCATCATACCCGCACTAATGCACTGGATCCCATCAGAACTCTGCAGTTAAGTGTGCTTGGGCGAGAGTAATACTCGGATGGGTGACCTCTTGGAAAGTCCTCGTATCGCAACAATTTTTTTTCAGATGGGTCGTTCGACGTTACGCGCGACTGAAACTATGGTCCGCTGGTTTATACGCAAATGTGAGTCAAGAATCAGGGGCATTTTAATCGATATTACAACGAGAAGGAGATGTGCAGTGTGAACGCACAAGGAAACAAATGATGGGAGGGGGGGAGGGAAGAAGGAGTGTATGTATTTTCGGCACGAAATTAAACAGGTACGGTCACACCAGCACAAATGCATCGGATCCCATCAGAACTCTGCAGTTAAGTGTGCTTTAGTGAAAGTAGTACAATGATGGGTTACCTCCTGGGAAGTTCTCGTGTTGCACCCATTTTCTTTTTTTTAGATGTGCCGTTCGATGTTACGCCCAACTTTAATTATGGTCCGCAGATTTATTCGCAAATGTGAGTCACGGCGCCGTGGCATTTTACTTGATATTTGAACGAGAACGAGAGGTGCAGTGCGCACGCACAAGGAAACAAATGACGGGAGGGGGAAGAAAGGAGAAGGAGTGTATGTATTTGCAGCACGAAATGAAACAGGTGCGATCATACCAGCAGTAATGCAACGGATTCTATCAGAACTCCGTATGTAAGGGTGCTTGGGCGAGAGTAGTACTAGCATGGGTTACCTCCTGCGAGGTCCTTATATTTGACCCATTTTCTTGTGAAGTCCTCGTGTTGCACCCATTTTTTTTTCAGATGATTCTTTAGACATTACGCGCGACTTGTATTATGCTCCTCAGGTTTATTCGCAAATGTGAGTCACGGCGCCGTACCATTTTACTTGATATTAGAACGAGAACGGGAGGTGCAGTGCGCACGCACAAGGAAACAAATGACGGGAGGGGAAAGAAAGCGAAATGAGTTTATGTATTTGCAGTACAAAATTAAACAATTGCGATCATACCAGCACTAATGCACCGGATCCAATCAGAACTCCGCAGTTAAGTGTGCTTGGGCGAGATTAGTACTCGGATGGGTGACCTCTTGGGAAGTCCTCGTGTCACACCAATTATTTTTCAGACGGGTCGTTCGACGTTACGCGCGTCTGGAACTAGGGTCCGCTGGTTTATACGCAAATGTGAGTCAAGAAGCAGGGGCATTTTAAACGATATTAGTACGAAAAGGAGAGGTGCAGTGTGAACGCACAAGGAAACAATTGATGGGAGGGGGAGGGAAGGAGAAAAAGTGTATGTATTTGCAGCGCAAAATGAAACAGGTGCGATCATACCAGCACTAATGCAACGGATTCTATCAGAACTCCGTAGGTAAGGGTGCTTGGGCGAGAGTAGTAATAGCATGGGTTACCTCCTGTGAAGTCCTTATATTTCACCCATTTTTTTGCAGATGATTCTTTCGACGATACGCGCAACTTGAATTATGGTCCTCAGGTTTATACGCAAATGTGAGTCACGGCACCATAGTATTTTACTTAAAATTAGAACGAGCACGGGAGGTGCAGTGCGCACGCACAAGGAAACAAATGACGAGAGGGGAAAGAAAGGAGAAGGAGTTTATGTATTTGCAGCGCGGAATTAAACGGGTGCGATCATACCAGCACTAATGCACTGGATCCCATCAGAACTCTGCAGTTAAGTGTGCTTGGGCGTGAGTAGTACTCGGATGGGTGACCTCATGGGAAGTCCTCGTGTCGCACTAATTTTTTTTCAGACGGGTCGTTCGACGTTACGCGCGACTGGAACTATGGTCCACTAGTTTATACGCAAATGTGAGTCCAGAATTAGGGGCATTTTAATCGATATTAAAACGAGAAGGAGAGGCGCAATGTGAACGCACAAGGAAACATATGATGGGAGGGGGGGAGGGAAGAAGGAGTGTATGTATTTTCAGCACGAAATTAAACAGGTGCGGTCACACCAGCACAAATGCACCGGATCCCATCAGAACTCCGCAGTTAAGTGTGCTTTGGCGAAAGTAGTACAATGATGGGTTACCTCCTGGGAAGTTCTCGTGTTGCACCCATTTTCTTTTTTTCAGATGTGTCGTTCGACGTTACGCGCGACTTTAATTATGGTCCGCAGATTTATTCGCAAATGTGAGTCACGGCGCCGTAGCATTTTACTTGATATTTGAACGAGAACGAGAGGTGCAGTGCGCACGCACAAGGAAAGAAATGACGGGAGGGGGAAGAAAGGAGAAGGAGTTTATGTATTTGCAGCGCGAAATTTAACAGGTTCGATCATACCAGCAGTAATCCACCGGATCCCATGAGAACTCTGCAGTTAAGTGTGCTTGGGCGAGAGTTGTACTCGGATGGGTGACCACTTTGGAAGCCCTCGTGTTGCACATATTTTTTTTTCGGATGGGTTTTTCGACGTTACGCACGAATGGAATTATAAACCGCTGGTTAATTTGCAAAGGTTAGTCACGGTGCCGGGGCATATTACTTGATATTAGAACGAGAAAGAGAGATGCAGAGTGCACGCACAAGGAAACAAATGATGGGAGGGGGGAGGGAAGAAGGAGTGTAAGTATTTTCAGCACGAAATTAAACAGGTGCGGTCACACCAGCACAAATGCACCGGATCCCATCAGAACTCCGCAGTTAAGTGTGCTTTGGCGAAAGTAGCACAATGATGGGTTACCTCCTGGGAAGTTCTCGTGTTGCACCCATTTTTTTTTTCAGATGTGCCGTTCGACGTTACGCGTGACTTTAATTATGGTCCGCAGATTTATTCGTAAATGTGAGTCACGACGCCGTGGCATTTTACTTGATATTTGAACGAGAACGAGAGGTGTAGTGCGCACGCACAAGGAAACAAATGACGGGAGGGGGAAGAAAGGAGAAGGAGTATGTTTTTGCAGCGCGAAATGAAACAGGTGCGATCATTCCAGTACTAATGAAACAGATTCTATCAGAACTCCGTAGGTAAGGGTACTTGGGCGAGAGTAGTACTAGCATGGGTTACCTCCTGCGAAGTCCTTATATTTCACCAATTTTCTTGTGAAGTCCTCGTGTTGCACCCATTTTTTTGCAGATGATTCTTTCGACGTTACGCGCGACTTTAATTATGGTCCGCAGATTTATTCGCAAATGTGAGTCACGGCGCCGTGGCATTTTTCTTGATATTTGAACGAGAACGAGAGGTACAGTGCGCACGCACAAGAAAACAAATGACGGGAGGGGGAAGAAAGGAGAAGGAGTTTATGTATTTGCAGCGCAAAAATAAATAGGTGCGATCATACCAGCACTAATGCACCGGATCCCATCAGAACTCCGCAGTTAAGAGTGCTTGCGCGAGAGTAGTACTCGGATGGGTGACCTCCTGGGAAGTCCTCGTGTCGCACTAATTTTTTTTTTCAGACGGGTCGTTCGACGTTACTCGCGACTGGAACTAGGGTCCACTCGTTTATACGCAATTGTGAGTCAAGAAGCAGGGACATTTTAATTGATATTATAACGAGAAAGAGAGATGCATAGTGCACGCACAAGGAAACAAATGACGGGATGGGGGATGGAGGGAGAAAAAGTGTATGTATTTGCAGCGCAGAATGAAACATGAGCAATCATTCCAGCACCAATGCAACGAATTCTATCAGAACTCCGCTAGTTAAGGGTGCTTGGACGAGAGAAGCACTAGGATGGGTGACCTCCTGCGAAGTCCTTATAATTCACCCATTTTCTTAGGAAGTTCTCGTGTTCCACCCATTTTTTTGCAGATGATTCTTTCGACGATACGCGCGACTTGAATTGTGGTCCTCAGGTTTATTCGCAAATGTGAGTCACGGTACCGTAGCATTTTACTTGATAGTAGAACGAGCACGGGAGGTGCAGTGCGCACGCACAAGGAAACAAATGACGGGAGGGGCAAGAAAGGAGAAGGAGTTTATGTATTTGCAGCGCGGAATTAAACGGGTGCGATCGTACCAGCACAAATGCACTGGATCCCATCAGAACTCCTCTGTTAAGTGTGCTTTGGCGAAAGTCGTACAATGATGGGTTACCTCCTGGGAAGTTCTCGTGTTGCACCCATTTTCTTTTTTCAGATGTGCCGTTCGACGTTACGTGCGACTTTAATTATGGTCCGTAGATTTATTCGCAAATGTGAGTCACGATGCCGTGGCATTTTACTTGATATTTGAACGAGAACGAGAGGTGCAGTGCGCACGCACAAGGAAAGAAATGACGGGAGGGGGAAGAAAGGAGAAGGAGTTTATGTATTTACAGCGCGAAATTAAACAGGTTCGATCATACCAGCACTAATGCACCGGATCCCATCAGAACTCTGCAGTTAAGTGTGCTTGGGTGAGAGTAGTACTCAGATGGGTGACCACTTAGGAAGCCCTCGTGTTGCACCTATTTTTTTTCGGATGGGATTTTCGACGTTACGCGCAAATGGAATTATAAACCGCTGGTTCATTTGCAAAGGTGAGTCACGGTGCCGGGGCATATTACTTGATATTAGAACGAGAAAGAGATATGCATAGTGCACGCACAAGGAAACAAATGATGGGAGGTGGGGAGGGAAGAAGGAGTGTATGTATTTTCAGCACGAAATTAAACAGGTGCGGTCACACCAGCACAAATGCACCGGATCCCATCAGAACTACGCAGTTAAGTGTGCTTTGGCGAAAGTAGTATAATGATGGGTTACCTCCTGGGAAGTTCTCGTGTTGCACCCATTTTTTTCCAGATGATTCTTTCGACGTTATACGCGACTTGAATTATGGTCCTCAGGTCTATTCGCAAAAGTGAGTCACGGCACCGTGGCATTTTACCTGATATTTGAACGAGAACGAGAGGTGTAGTGCGCACGCACAAGGAAACAAATGACGGGATGGGGAAGAAAGGAGAAGGAGTTTATGTATTTGCAGCGCGAAATTAAAGAGGTGCGATCATACCAGCATAAATGCACCGGATCCCATCAGAACTCCGCAGTTAAGTGTGCTTTGGCGAAAGTAGTACAATGATGGGTTACTTCCTGGGAAGTTCTCGTGTTACACCCATTTTCTTTTTTTCAGATGTGCCGTTCGACGTTACGCGCGACTTTAATTATGGTCCGCAGATTTATTCGCAAATGTGAGTCACGGCGCCGTGGCATTTTACTTCATATTTGAACGAGAACGAGAGGTGCAGTGCGCACGCACTAAGAAACAAATGACGGGAGGGCGAAGAAAGGAGAATGAGTCTATGTATTTGCAGTGCGAAATGAAACAGGTGCGATCATACCAGCACTAATGCAACGGATTCTATCAGAACTCCGTAGGTAAGGGTGCTTAGGCGAGAGTAGTACTAGCATGGGTTACCTCCTGCGAAATCCTTATATTTCACTTATTTTCTTGTGAAGTCCTCGTGTTGTACCCATTTTTTTGCAGATAATTCTTTCGACGTAACGCGCGACTTGAATTATGGTCCTATGGTTTATTCGTAGATGTGAGTCACGGTGCTGTAGTATTTTACTTGATATTAGAATGAGAACAGGAGGTGCAGTGCGCACGCACAAGGATACAAATGACGGGAGGGGGAAGAAAGGGGAATGAGTTTATGGTTTTGCAGCGCGGAATTAAATAGGTGCGATCATACTAGCACTAATGCACCGGATCCCGTCAGAACTCTGCAGTTAAGTGTGCTTGGGCGAGAGAAGTACTCATATGGGTGACCTCCTGGGAAGTCCTCATGTCGCACCAATTTTTTTTCAGACCGGTCGTTCGACGTTACGCTCGACTGGAACTGGGGTGCACTGGTTTATACGCAATTGTGAGTCAAGAAGCAGGGGCATTTTAATCAATATTAGAACGAGAAGGAGAGGTGCAGTGTGAACGCACAAGGAAACAATTGATGAGAGGGGGAGGGAAGGAGAAGGAGTGTATGTATTTTTAGCACGAAATGAAACAGGTGCGATCATACCAGCACTAATGCAATGGATTCTATCAGAACTCCGTAGGTAAGGGTGCTTGGGCGAGAGTTGTACAAGCATGGGTTACCTCCTGCGAAGTCCTTATATTTCACCCATTTTCTTGTGAAGTCCTCGTGTTGCACCCATTTTTTTACAGATGATTCTTTCGACGTTACGCGCGACTTGAATTATGGTCCTTAGGTTTATTCGCAAATGTGAGTCACGGCGCTGTAGCATTTTACTTGATATTAGAACGAGAACGGGAGGTGTAGTGCGCACGCACAAGGAAACAAATGACGGGAGGGAGAAGAAAGGGGAATGAGTTTATGTATTTGCAGCGCAAAATTAAACAGGTGTGATCATACCAGCACAAATGTACCGGATCTTATCAGAACTCCGCAGTGAAGTGTGCTTGGGCGAGATTAATACTCGGATGGGTGACCTCCTGGGAAGTCCTCGTGTCGCACCAATTTTTTTTCAGACTGGTCGTTCAACGTTACGCGCGTTTGGAACTAGGATCCGCTGGTTTATACGCAAATGTGAGTCAAGAAGCAAGGGTATATTAATCGATATTAGAACGAGAATGAGAGGTGAAGTGTGAACGCACAAGGAAACAAATGACGGGAGGGGGAAGAAAAGAGATAGAACGAGAAGGAGAGATGCAGAGTGCACGCACAAGGAAACAAATGACGGGAGGGGGGACGGAGGGAGAAAGAGTGTATGTATTTGCAGCGCAGAATGAAACATGAGCGATCAAACCAGCACCAATGCAACGAATTCTATCAGAACTCTGCAAGTTAAGGGTGCTTGAGCGAGAGTAGCACTAGGATGGGTGACCTCATGCGAAGTCCTTATATTTCACTTATTTTCTTAGAAAGTCCTCGTGTTGCACCCATTTTTTTGCAGATGATTCTTTCGACGTTACGTGCGACTTGAATTATGGTCATCAGGTTTATTCGCAAATGTGAGTCATGGCACCATAGCATTTTACTTGATATTAGAACGAGCACTGGAGGTGCAGTGCGCACGCACAAGGAAACAAATGACGGGAGGGGGAAGAAAGGAGAATGAGTTTATGTATTTGCAGCGCGGAATTAAACGGGTGCGATCATACCATTACTAATGCACCGGATCCCATCAGAACTCCGGAGTAAAGTGTGCTTGGGTGAGAGTAGTACTCGGATGGGTGACCTCCTGGGAAGTCCTCGTGTCGCACCAATTTTTTTTCAGACGGGTCGTTCGAAGTTACGCGCAACTAGAACTAGGGTCCGCTGGTTTATACGCAAATGTGATTCAAGAAGCAGGGGCAGTTTAATCGATATTAGAACGAGAATGAGAGGTGAAGTGTGAACGTACAAGGAAACAAATGATGGGAGGGGGAGGGAAGGAGAAGGAGTGTATGTATTTTCAGTACGAAATGAAACAGGTGCGATCATACCAGCACTAATGCAACGGATTCTATCAGAACTCCGTAGGTAAGGGTGCTTGGGCAAGAGTAGTTCTAGCATGGGTTACCTCCTGCGAAGTCCTTATATTTCACCCATTTTCTTAGGAAGTCCTCGTGTTGCACCTATTTTTTTGCAGATGATTCTTTCGACGATACGCGCGACTTTAATTATGGTCCTCAAGTTTATTCACAAATGTGAGTCACGGCACCGTAGCATTTTACTTGATATTAGAACGAGCACGGGAGGTGCAGTGCACACGCACAAGGAAACAAATGACGGGAGGGGGATGAAAGGAGAATGAGTTTATGTATTTGCAGCCCAGAATTAAACGGGTGCGATCATACCAGCACTAATGCACCGGATCCTATAAGAACTCCGCAGTTAAGTGTGATTGGGCGAGATTAGTACTCGGATGGGTGACCTCCTGGGAAGTCCTCGTGTCGCGCCAACTTTTTTTCAGACGGGTCGTTCGACGTTACGCGCGTCTGGAACTAGGGTCCGCTGGTTTATACGCAAATGTGAGTCAAGAAGCAGGGGCATTTTAATCGATATTAGAACGAAAATGAGAGGTGAAGTGTGAACGCACAAGGAAACAAATGACGGGAGGGGGAAGAAAGGAGAAGGAGTGTATGTATTTGCAGCGCAAAATTAAACTTATGCAATCATACCAGCACTAAAGCCCCGGATCCCATCAGAACTCCACAGTTAAGTGTGCTTGGGCGAGAGTAATACTCGGATGGGTGACCACTTGGGAAGCCCTCGTGGTGCACCTATTTTTTTTCGGATGGGTTGTTCGACGTTACGCGCGAATGGAATTATGAACCGCTGGTTCATTTGCAAAAGTGAGTCACAGTGCCGGGTCATATTACTTGATATTAGAACCAGCAACAGTGATGCAGAGTGCACGCACAAGGAAACAAATGACGGGAGAGGGGATGGGAGGAGAAAGAGTGTATGTATTTGCAGTGCAGAATGAAACATGATGGATCATACGAGCACTAATGCAACGGATTCTATCAGAACTCCGCAGTTAAGGGTGCTTGGGCGAGAAAAGTACTCGGATGGGTGACCTCCTGCGAAGTCCTTATATTTCACCCATTTTCTTGGGAGGTCCTCGTGTTGCACCCATCTTTTTGCAGATGATTCTTTCGACGTTACGCGCGACTTGATTTATGGTCCGCAGATTTATTCGCAAATGTGAGTCACGGCGCCGTGACATTTTACTTTATATTAGAACGCGTACGGGAGGTGCAGTGCGCACGCACAAGGAAACAAATGACGGGATGAGGAAGAAACGAGAATGAGTGTATGTATTTGAAGCGCAAAATTAAACAAGTGGCATCATACCAGCAGTACTGCACTAGATCCCATCAGAACTCTACAGTCAAGTGTGCTTGGTCGAAAGTAGTACTCGGATGGGTGTCCTCCTGGGAAGTCCTCGTATCGCAACAATTTTTTTTCAGATGGGTCATTCGACGTTAGGCGCGACTGGAACTATGGTCCGCTGGTTTATACGCAAATGTGAGTCAAGAATCAGGGGCATTTTAATCGATATTAGAACAAGAAGGAGAGGTGCAGTGTGAACGCACAAGCAAACAAATGATGGGAGGGGGAGGGAAGAAGGAGTGTATGTATTTTCAGCACAAAATTAAACAAGTGCTGTCACACCAGCACAAATGCACCGGATCCCATCTGAACTCCGCAGTTAAGTGTGCTTTGGCGAAAGTAGTACAATGATGGGTTACCTCTTGGGAAGTTCTCGTGTTGCACCCATTTTCTTTTTTTCAGATGTGCCGTTCGACGTTACGCGCGACTTTAATTATGGTCTTCAGATTTATTCGCAAATGTGAGTCACGGCGCCGTGGCATTTTACTTGATATTTGAAAGAGAACGAGAGGTGCAGTGCGCACGCACAAGGAAACAAATGACGGGAGGGGGAAGAAATGAGAAGGAGTTTATGTATTTGCAGCGCGAAATTAAACGGGTGCGATCATACCAGCACTAATGCATCGGATCCAACCAGAACTCTGCAGTTAAATGTGCTTGGGCGAGAGTAGTACTCGGATGGGTGACCTCCTGAGAAGTCCTCGTGTCGCACTAATTTTTTTTTTCAGACGGGTCGTTCGACGTTACGCGCGACTAGAACTAGGGTCCACTGATTTATATGCAAATGTGAGTCAAGAAGCAGGGGCATTTTAATCGATATTAGAACGAGAAGGAGAGATGCAGAGTGCACGCACAAGGAAACAAATAACGGGAGGGGGGATGGAGGGAGAAAAAGTGTACGTATTTGAAGCGCAGAATGAAACATGAGCAATCATACCAGCACCAATGCAACGGATTCTATCAGAAATCCGCAAGTTAAGGCTGTTTGGGCGAGAGTAGCACTAGGATGGGTGACCTCCTGCGAAGTCCTTATATTTCACCCATTTTCTTAAGAAGTCCTCGTGTTGCACCCATTTTTTTGCAGATGATTCTTTCGACGATACGCGCGACTTGAATTATGATCCTCAGGTTTATTCGCAAATGTGAGTCACGGCACCGTAGTATTTTACTTGATATTAGAACGAGCAGGGGAAGTGCAGTGCGCACGCACAAGGAAACAAATGACGGGAGGGGGAAGAAAGGAGAAGGAGTTTATCTATTTGCAGGCCGAAATTAAACGGGTGCGATCATATAAGCACTATTGCACTGGATCCCATCAGAACTCCGCAGTTAAGTGTGCTTGGGCGAGAGTAGTACTCGGATGGGTGTCCTCCTGGGAAGTCCTTATGTCGCACCAATTTTTTTTCAGACGGGTCATTCGACATTACACGTGACTGGAACTATGGTCCGCTGGTTTATACACAAATGTGGGTCAAGAATCAGGGAAATTTTAATCGATATTAGAACGAGAAGGAGAGGTGCAGTGTGAACGCACAAGGAAACAAATGATGGGAGGGGGGGAGGGAAGAAGGAGTGTATGTATTTTCAGCATGAAATTAAACAGGTGCGGTCATACCAGCACTAATGCACTGGATCCCATCAGAACGCTGCAGTTAAGTGTGCTTGGGAGAGAGTAGTAATCGGATGGGTGACCTCTTGGGAAGTCCTCGTATCGCAATAATTTTTTTTCAGATGGGTCGTTCGACGTTACGCACGACTGAAACTATGGTCCGCTGGTTTATACGGAAATGTGAGTTAAGAATCAGGGGCATTTTAATCGATATTAGAACAAGAAGGAGAGGTACAGTGTGAACGCACAAGCAAACAAATGATGGGAGGGGGTGAGGGAAGAAGGAGTGTATGTATTTTCAGCACGAAATAAAACAGGTGCGGTCACACCAGCACAAATGCACCGGATCCCATCAGAACTCCGCAGTTAACTGTGCTTTGGCGAAAGTAGTACAATGATGGGTTACCTCCTGGGAAATTCTCGTGTTGCACCCATTTTTTTTTTCAGATGTGCCGTTCGACGTTATGCGCGACTTTAATTATGGTCCACAGATTTATTCGCAAATGTGAGTCACGGCACCGTGGCATTTTACTTGATATTTGAACGAGAACGAGAGGTGCAGTGCGCACGCACAAGGAAACAAATGACGGGAGGGGGAAGAAAGGAAAAGGAGTTTATGTATTTGCAGCGCGAAATTAAACAGGTGCGATCATACCAGCACTAATGCACCGGATCCCATCAGAACTCCGCAGTTAAGTGTGTTTTGGCGAGAGTAGTACTCGTATGGGTGACCTCTTGGGAAGTCCTCGTGTCGCACTAATTTTTTTTTCAAACGGGTCGTTCGACGTTACGCGCGACTGGAACTAGGGTCCACTGGTTTATACGCAAATGTGAGTCAGGAAGCAGGGGCATTTTAATCGATATTAGAACGAGAAGGAGAGATGCAGAGTGCACGCACAAGGAAACAAATGACGGGAGGGGGGGATGGAGGGATAAAAAGTGTATGTATTTGCAGCGTAGAATGAAACATTAGCAATCATACCAGCACCAATGCAATGGATTCTATCAGAACTCCGCAAGTTAAGGGTGCTTGGGCGAGAGTACCACTAGGGTGGGTGACCTCCTGCGAAGTCCTTATATTTCACCCATTTTCTTAAGAAGTCCTCGTGTTCCACCCATTTTTTTGCAGATGATTCTTTCGACGATACGCACGACTTGAATTATGGTCCTCAGGTTTATTCGCAAATGTGAGTCACGGCATCGTAGTATTTTAATTGATATTAGAACGAGCACGGGAGGTGCAGTGTGCACGCACAAGGAAACAAATGACGGGAGGGGGAAGAAAGGAGAAGGAGTTTATGTATTTGCAGCGCAGAATTAAACGGGTGCGATCATACCAGCACTAATGCACTGGATCCCATCAGAACTCTGCAGTTAAGTGTGCTTGGGGGAGAGTAGTACTTGGATTGGTGACCACCTGGGAAGTCCTCGTGTCGCACCAATTTTTTTTCAGACGGGTCGTTCGGCGTTACGCGCAACTGGAACTATGGTCCGCTGGTTTATACGCAAATGTGAGTCAAGAATCAGGGGCATTTTAATCGATATTAGAACGAGAAGGAGAGGTGCAGTGTGACGCACAAGGAATCAAATGACGGGAGGGGGAGGAAAGGAGAAGGAGTTTATGCATTTGCAGCGCAGAATTAAACAGGTGTTGTCACACTGGCACAAACGCACCGGATCCCATCAGAACTCCGTAGTTAAGTGTGCTTTGGCGAAAGTAGTACAATGATGGGTTACCTCCTGGGAAGTTCTCGTGTTGTACCCATTTTCTTTTTTTCAGATGTGCCATTCGACGTTACGCGCGACTTGAATTATGGTCCGCAAATTTATTCGCAAATGTGAGTCACGGCCCCGTGGCATTTTACTTGATATTTGAATGAGAATAAGAGGTGCAGTGCGCACGCACAAGGAAACAAATGACGGTAGGGGGAAGAAAGGAGAAGCAGTGTATGTATTTGCAGCGCGAAATGAAACAGGTGCGATCATACCAGCAATAATGCAACGGATTCTATCAGAACTCCGTAGGTAAGGGTGCTTGGGCGAGAGTAGTACTACCATGGGTTACCTCCTGCGAAGTCCTTATATTTCACCCATTTTCTTGTGAAGTCCTCGTGTTGTACCCATTTTTTTGCAGATGATTCTTTCGACGTTACGCGCGTCTTGAATTATGGTCCTATGGTTTATTCGCAGATGTAAGTCACGACGCTGTTGTATTTTACTTGATATTAGAACGAGAACGGGAGGTGCAGTGCGCACGCACAAGGATACAAATGACGGGAGGGAGAAGAAAGGGGAATGAGTTTATGTATTTGTAGCGCAAAATTAAACAGGTGCGATCATACTAGCACTAATGCACCGGATCCCATAAGAACTCCGCAGTGAAGTGTGATTGGGCGAGATTAGTACTCGGATGGGTGACCTCCTGGGAAGTCCTCGTGTCGCACAAAGTTTTTTTTTCAGACGGGTCGTTCGACATTACGCTCGACTGGAATTAGGGTCCACTAGATTATACGCAAATGTGAGCCAAGAAGTAGGGGCATTTTTATCGATATTAGAACGAGAAGGAGAGATGCAGAGTGCACGTACAAGGAAACAAATGACGGGAGGGGGGATGGAGGGAGAAAAAGTGCATGTATTTCTAGTGCAGAATAAAACATGAGCAATCATACCAGTACCAATGCAACATATTCTATCAGAACAACGCAGTTAAGGGTGCTTGGGCGAGAAAAGTACTCGGATGGGTGAACTCCTGCGAAGTCCTTATATTTCACCCATTTTCTTAGGAAGTCCTCGTGTTGCACCCACTTTTTTGCAGATGATTCTTTCGACGATACGCGTGACTTGAATTATGGTCCTCAGGTTTATTCATAAATGTGAGTCTCAGCACCGTAGTATTTTACTTTATATTAGAACGAGCACGGGAGGTGCAGTGCGCACGCACAAGGAAACAAATGACGGGAGGGAGAAGAAAGGGGAAGGAGTTTATGTATTTACAGCGCAAAATTAAACGGGTGCGATCATACCAGCACTAATGCACTAGATCCCATCAGAACTCTAGAGTTAAGTGTGCTTGGGCGAGAGTAGTACTCGGATGGGTGACCTCTTGGGAGGTGACCTCCTGGGAGGTCCTCGTGTCGCACCAATTTTTTTTCAGACGGGTCGTTCCACGTTACGCGCGACTGGAACTAAGGTCCACTGGTTTATACGCAAATGTGAGTCAAGAATCAGGGGCATTTTAATCGATATTAGAACGAGAAGGAGAGGTGCAGTGTGAACGCACAAGGAAACAAATGATGGGAGGGGGGGAGGGAAGAAGGAGTGTATGTATTTTCAGCACGAAATTAAACAGGTACGGTCACACCAGCACAAATGCACCGGATCCCATCAGAACTCCGAAGTTAACTATGCTTTGGCGAAAGTAGTACAATGATGGGTTACCTCCTGGGAAGTTCTCGTGCTGCATCCTTTTTCTTTTTTTCAGATGTGCCGCTCGACGTTACACGCGACTTTAATTATGGTCCGCATATTTATTTGCAAATGTGAGCCACGGCGCCGTGGCATTTTACTTGATATTTGAACGAGAACGAGAGGGGCAGTGCACACGCACAAGGAAACAAATGATGGGAGGGGAAAGAAAGGAGAATGAGTGTATGTATTTGCAACGCAAAATGAAACAGGTGCGATCATACCAGCACTAATGCAACGGATTCTATCAGAACTCCGTAGGTAAGGGTGTTTGGGCGAGAGTAGTACTAGCATTGGTTACCTCCTGCGAAGTCCTTATATTTCACCCATTTTCTTGTGAAGTCCTCGTGTTGCACCCATTTTTTTGCAGATGATTCTTTCGACGTTACAAGCGACTTGAATTATGGTCCTCAGGTTTATTCGCAAATGTGAGTCACGGCGTTGTAGCATTTTACTTGATATTAGAACAAGAACGGGAGGTGCAGTGCGCACGCACAAGGAAACAAATGACGGGAGGGAGAAGAAAGGGGAAGGAGTTTATGTATTTACAGCGCAGAATTAAACGGGTGCGATCATACCAGCACTAATGCACTAGATCCCATCAGAACTCTAGAGTTAAGTGTGCTTGGGCGAGAGTAGTACTCGGATGGGTGACCTCCTGGGAGGTGACCTCCTGGGAGGTCCTCGTGTCGCACCAATTTTTTTTCAGATGGGTCGTTCGACGTTACGCGCGACTGGAACTAAGGTCCACTGGTTTATACGCAAATGTGAGTCAAGAATCAGGGGCATTTTAATCGATATTAGAACGAGAAGGAGAGGTGCAGTGTGAACGCACAAAGAAACAAATGATGGGAGGGGGGGAGGGAAGAAGGAGTGTATGTATTTTCAGCACGAAATTAAACAGGTGCGGTCACACCAGCACAAATGCACCGGATCCCATCAGAACTCCGCAGTTAACTATGCTTTGGCGAAAGTAGTACAATGATGGGTTACCTCCTGGGAAGTTCTCGTGCTGCATCCTTTTTCTTTTTTTCAGATGTGCCGCTCGACGTTACGCGCGACTTTAATTATGGTCCGCAGATTTATTTGCAAATGTGAGCCACGGCGCTGTGGCATTTTACTTGATATTTGAACGAGAACGAGAGGGGCAGTGCACACGCACAAGGAAACAAATGACGGGAGGGGAAAGAAAGGAGAAGGAGTGTATGTATTTGCAGCGCAAAATGAAACAGGTGCGATCATACCAGCACTAATGCAACGGATTCTATCAGAACTCCGTAGGTAAGGGTGTTTGGGCGAGAGTAGTACTAGCATTGGTTACCTCCTGCGAAGTCCTTATAATTCACCCATTTTCTTGTGAAGTCCTCGTGTTGCACCCATTTTTTTGCAGATGATTCTTTCGACGTTACGCGCGACTTGAATTATGGTCCTCAGGTTTATTCGCAAATGTGAGTCACGGCGTTGTAGCATTTTACTTGATATTAGAACAAGAACGGGAGGTGCAGTGCGCACGCACAAGGAAACAAATGACGAGAGGGGGAAGAAAGGGGAATGAGTTTATGTATTTGCAGCGCAAAATTAAAGAGGTGCTATCATACCAGCACTAATGCACCGGATCCTATCAGAACTCCACAGTGAAGTGTGCTTGGGCGAGATTAGTACTCGGATGGGTGACCTCTTGGGAAGTCCTCGTGTCGCAGCAATTTTTTTTCAGACGGGTCGTTCGACGTTACGCGCGTCTGGAACTAGGGTCTGCTGGTTTATACGCAAATGTGAGTCAAGAAGAAGGGGCATTTTAATCGATATTTGAACGAGAACGAGAGGTGCAGTGCGCACGCACAAGGAAACAAATGACGGAAGGGGGAAGAAAGGAGAAGAAGTTTATGTATTTGCAGCACGAAATTAAACAGGTGCGATCATACCAGCTCTAATGCATCGGATCCCATCAGAACTCTGCAGTCAAGTGTGCTTGGGTGAGAGTAGTACTCGGATGGGTGACCTCTTGGGAAGTCCTCGTATCGCAACAATTTTTTTTCAGATGGGTCGTTCGACGTTACGCGCGACTGGAACTCGTGTCCACTGGTTTATACGCAAATGTGAGTCAAGAAGCAGGGGCATTTTAATCGATATTAGAACGAGAAGGAGAGGTGCAGTGTGAACGCACAAAGAAACAATTGATCGGAGAAGGAGGGAAGGAGAAGGAGTGTATGTATTTTCAGCACGAAATGAAACAGGTGCGATCATACCAGCACTAATGCAACGGATTCTATCAGAACTCCGTAAGTAAGGGTGCTTGGGCGAGAGTAGTACTCGCATGGGTTACCTCCTGCGAAGTCCTTATATTTCACCTATTTTCTTGTGAAGTCCTCGTGTTGCACCCATTTTTTTGCAGATGATTCTTTCAACGTTACGCGCGACTTGAATTATGGTCCTCAGGTTTATTCGCAAATGTGAGTCACGGCGCCGTTGCATTTTACTTGATATTAGAACGAGAACGGGAGGTGCAGTGCGCACGCACAAGGAAACAAATGACGGGAGGGGGAACAAAGGGGAATGAGTTTATGTATTTGCAGAGCGAAATTAAACAGGTGCGATCATATCAGCACTAATGCACCGGATCCCATCAGAACTCCGCAGTTATGTGTGCTTGGGCGAGATTAGTAATCGGATGGGTGACCTCCTAGGAAGTACTCGTGTCGCACAAATGTTTTTTCAGACGGGTCGTTCGACGTTACGCACATCTGGAACTAGGGTCCACTGGTTTATACGCAAATGTGAGTCAAGAAGCAGGGGCATTTTAATCGATATTAGAATGAGAAGGAGAGGTGAAGTGTGAACGCACAAGGAAACAAATGACGGGAGGGGGAAGAAAGGAGAAGGAGTGTATGTATTTGCAGCGTGAAATTAAATAGGTGCGATCATACCAGCACTAAAGCTCCGGATCCCATCAGAACTCCGCAGTTAAGTGTGCTTGGGCGGGAGTAGTACTCGGATGGGTGACCACTTGGGAAGCCCTCGTGTTGCACTAATTTTTTTTTTCAGACGGGTCATTCGACGTTACGCGCGACTGGAACTAGGGTCCACTGGTTTATACGCAAATGTGAGTCAAGAAGCAAGGGCATTTTAATCGATATTAGAACGAGAAGGAGAGATGCAGAGTGCACGCACAAGGAAACAAATGACGGGAGGGGGGATGGAGGGAGAAAAAGTATATGTATGTGCAGCGCAGAATGAAACATGAGCCATCATACCAGCACCAATGCAACGGATTCTATCAGAACTCCGCAAGTTAAGGGTGTTTGGGCGAGAGTAGCACTAGGATGGGTGACCTCCTGGGAAGTCCTTATATTTCACTCATTTTCTTAGGAAGTCTTCGTGTTGCACCCATTTTTTGCAGATGATTCTTTCGACGATACGCGCGACTTGAATTATGGTCCTCAGGTTTATTCGCAAATGTGGATCACGGCACCGTAGCATTTTACTTGATATTAGAACGAGCACGGGAGGTGCAGTGCGCACGCACAAGGAAACAAATGACGGGAGGGGGAAGAAAGGAGAAGGAGTTTATGTATTTGCAGCGCTGAATTATACGAGTGCGATCATACCAGCACTAATGCACCGGATCCCATCAGAACTCCGCAGTTAAGTGTGTTTGGGCGAGAGTAGTACTCAGATGAGTGACCTCCTGGGAAGTCCTCGTGTCGCACCAATTTTTTTTCAGACGAGTCATTCGACGTTACGCACGACTGGAACTAGGGTCCGCTGATTTATACGCAAATGTGAGTCAAGAAGCATACGCATTTTAATCGATATTAGAATGAGAAGGAGAGGTGCAGTGTGAACGCATAAGGAAACAATTGATGGGAGGGGGAAGGAAGGAGAAAGAGTGTATGTATTTTCAGCAAGAAATGAAACAGGTGCGATCATACCAGCACTAATGCAATGGATTCTATCAGAACTCTGTAGGTAAGGGTGCTTGGGCGAGAGTAGTACTAGCATGGGTTACCTCCTGCGAAGTCCTTATATTTCACCCATTTTCTTGTGAAGTCCTCGTGTTGCACCCATTTTTTTACTGATGATTCTTTCGCGTTACGCGCGACTTCAATTATGGTCCTCAGGTTTATTTGCAAATGTGAGTCACGGTGCCGTGGCATTTTATTTGATATTAGAACGAGAACGGGAGGTGCAGTGCGCACGCACAAGGAAACAAATGACGGGAGGGGGAAGAAAAGAAAAAGGAATTTATGTATTTGCAGCGCAAAATTAAACGGGTGCGATCATACCAGCATTAATGCACCGGATCCCATCAAAACTCCGCAGTTAAGTGTGCTTAGGCGAGATTAGTACTCGGATGGGTGACCTCCTGGGAAGTCCTCGTGTCGCACCAATTTTTTTTCAGACGGGTCATTCGACGTTACGCGCGACTGGAACTAGGGTCTGCTGGTTTATACGCAAATGTGAGTCAAGAAGCAGGGGCATTTTTATCGATATTAGAACGAGAATGAGAGGTGCATTGTTAATGCACAAGGAAACAATTGACGGGAGGGGGAAGAAAGGAGAATGAGTGTATGTATTTGCAGCGCGAAATTAAACAGGTTCCATCATACCAGTACTAAAGCCCCGAATCCCATCAGAACTCCGCAGTTAAGTGTGCTTGGGCGAGAGTAGTACTCGGATGGGTGACCACTTGGGAAGCCTCGTGTTGCACCTATTTTTTTTCGGATGGGTTGTTCGACGTTACGCGCGAATGGAATTATAAACCGCTGGTTCATTTGCAAAGGTGAGTCACGGTGCCGGGGCATATTACTTGATATTAGAAAGAGAAAGAGAGATGCAGAGTGCACGCACAAGGAAACAAATGACGGGAGGGGGGATGGAAGGAGAAAGAGTGTATGTATTTGCAGTGCAGAATGAAACATGAGGATCATACCAGCACTAATGCAACGGATTCTATCAGAACTCTGCAGTTAAGGGTGCTTGGGCGAGAAAAGTACTCGGATGGGTGACCTCCTGCGAAGTCCTTATATTTCACCTATTTTCTTGGGAGGTCCTCGTGTTGCACCCATCTTTTTGCAGATGATTCTTTCGACGTTACGCGCAACTTGATTTAGGGTCCGCAGGTTTATTCGCAAATGTGAGTCACGGCACCGTGGCATTTTACTTGATAGTAGAACGAGTACGGGAGGTGCAGTGCGCACGCACAAGGAAACAAATGGCAGGAGGAGGAAGAAAAGACAAAGAGTATATGTATTTGAAGCGCAAAATTAAACAAGTGGCATCATACAAGCGCTAATGCACTAGATCCCATTAGAACCCTGCAGTTAAGTGTGCTTGGGCGAGAGTAGTACTCGGATGGGTGACCTCCTGGGAATTCCTCGTGTCGCAACAATTTTTTTTCAGATGGGTCGTTCAACGTTACGCGCGACTGGAACTATGGTCCTCTGGTTTATACGCAAATGTGAGTCAAGAATCAGGGGCATTTTAATCGATATTAGAACGAGAAAGAGATGTGCAGTGTGAACGCACAAGGAAACAAATGACGGGAGGGGGAGGAAAGGAGAAAGAGTTTATGCATTTGCAGCGCGGAATTAAACAGGTGTTGTCACACCAGCACAAACGCACCGGATCCCATCAGAACTCCGTAGTTAAGTGTGCTTTGGCAAAAGTAGTACAATGATGGGTTACCTCCTGGGAAGTTCTCGTGTTGCACCCATTTTCTTTTTTTTCAGATGTGCCGTTCGACGTTACGCGCGACTTCAATTATGGTCCGCAGATTTATTCGCAAATGTGAGTCACGGCGCCATGGCATTTTACTTGATATTTGAACGAGAACGAGAGGTGCAGTGCGCACGCACAAGGAAACAAATGACGGAAGGGGGAAGAAAGGAGAAGAAGTTTAAGTATTTGCAGCATGAAATTAAACAGGTGCGATCATACCAGCTCTAATGCATCGGATCCCATCAGAACTCTGCAGTCAAGTGTGCTTGGGTGAGAGTAGTACTCGGATGGGTGACCTCTTGGGAAGTCCTCGTATCGCAACAATTTTTTTTCAGATGGGTCGTTCGACGTTAAGCGCGACTGGAACTAGGTTCCGCTGGTTTATACACAAATGTGAGTCAAGAAGCAGGGGCATTTTAATCGATATTAGAACGAGAAGGAGAGGTGCAGTGTGAACGCACAAAGAAACAATTGATCGGAGAATGAGGGAAGGAGAAGGAGTGTATGTATTTTCAGCACAAAATAAAATAGGTGCGATCATACCAGCACTAATGCAACGGATTCTATCAGAACTCCGTAAGTAAGGGTGCTTGGGCGAGAGTAGTACTCGCATGGGTTACCTCCTGCGAAGTCCTTATATTTCACCTATTTTCTTGTGAAGTCCTCGTGTTGCACCCATTTTTTTGCAGATGATTCTTTCAACGTTACGCGCGACTTGAATTATGGTCCTCAGGTTTATTCGCAAATGTGAGTCACGGCGCCGTTGCATTTTACTTGACAATAAAACGAGCACGGGAGGTGCAGTGCGCACGCACAAGGAAACAAATGACGGGAGGGAGAAGAAAGGAGAAGGAGTTTATGTATTTGCAGCGCGAAATTAAACGGGTGCGATCATACCAGCACTAATGCACCGGATCCCATCAGAACTCCGCAGTTAAGTGTGCTTGGGCGAGAGTAGTACTCAGATGGGTGACCTCCTGGGAAGTCTATGTGTTGCTCCAATTTTTTTTCAGACGGGTCGTTCGACATTACGCGCGACTGGAACTATGGTCCGCTGGTTTATACGCAAATGTGAGTAAAGAATCAGGGGTATTTTTATCGATATTAGAACGAGAAGGAGAGGTGCAGTGTGAACGCACAAGGAAACAAATGATGGGAGGGGGGAGGGAAGAAGGAGTGTATGTATTTTCAGCACGAAATGAAACAGTGCGATCATACCAGCACTAATACATGGGATTCTATTAGAACTTCGTAGGTAAGGGTGTTTGGGCGAGAGTAGTACTAGCATGGGTTACCTCCTGCGAAGTCCTTATATTTCACCCATTTTCTTGTGAAGTCCTCGTGTTGCACCCATCCTTTTGGAGATGATTCTTTTGACGTTACGCGCGACTTGATTTATGGTTCGCAGGTTTATTCGCAAATGTGAGTCACGGCGCCGTGGCATTTTACTTGATATTAGAACGAGTACGGGAGGTGCAGTGCACACGCACAAGGAAACAAATGACGGGATGAGGAAGAAAAGAGAAGGAGTGTATGTATTTGCAGCGCGAAATTAAACAGGTGCGATAATACCAGCACTAATGCACTGGATCCCATCAGAACTCTGCAGTTAAGCGTGCTTGGGAGAGAATAGTTCTCAGATGGGTGACCTCTTGGGAAGTCCTCGTATCGCAACAATTTTTTTTTAGATGGGTCGTTCGACATTACGCGCGACTGGAACTATGGTCCGCTTGTTTATACGCAAATGTGAGTCAAGAATCAGGGGCATTTTAATCGATATTAGAACGAGAAAGGGAGGTGCAGTGTGAACGCACAAGGAAACAAATGATGGGAGGAGGGGAGGGAAGAAAGAGTGTATGTATTTCCAGCACGAAATTAAACAGGTGCGGTCACACCAGCACAAATGCACCAGATCCCATCAGAACTCCGCAGTTAAGTGTGCTTTGGCGAAAGTAGTACAATGATGGGTTACCTCCTGGGAAGTTCTCGTGTTGCACCCATTTTCTTTTTTTCAGATGTGCCGTTCGACGTTACGCGCGACTTTAATTATGGTCCGCAGATTTATTCGCAAATGTGAGTCACAGTGCCGTGGCATTTTACTTGATATTTGAACGAGAACGAGAGGTGCAGTGCGCATGCACAAGGAAACAAATGACGGGAGGGGGAAGAAAGGAGAATGAGTTTATGTATTTGCAGCGCGAAATTAAACATGTGCGATCATACCAGTACTAATGCACCGGATCCCATCAAAACTCCGCAGTTAAGTATGCTTGGGCGAGAGTAGTACTCGGATGGGTGACATCCTGGGAAGTCCTCGTGTCGCACTAATTTTTTTCCAGACAGGTCGTTCGACGTTACGCGCGACTGGAACTAGGGTCTGCTGGTTTATACGTAAATGTGAGTCAAGAAGCAGGGGCATTTTAATCGATATTAGAACGAGAAGGAGAGATGCAGAGTGCACGCACAAGGAAACAAATGACGGGAGGGGGGATGGAGGGAGAAAAAGTGTATGTATTTGCAGCGTAAAATGAAACATTAGCAATCATATCAGCACCAATGCAACGGATTCTATCAGAACTTCGCAAGTTAAGGGTGCTTGGGCGAGAGTAGCACTAGGATGGGTGACCTCCTGCGAAGTCCTTATATTTCACCCATTTTCTTAGGAAGTTCTCGTGTTGCACCCATTTTTTTGCAGACGATTCTTTCGACGTTACGCGCGACTTGAATTATGGTCCTTAGGTTAATTCGCAAATGTGAGTCACGGCGCTGAAGCATTTTACTTGATATTAGAACGAGAACGGGAGCTGCAGTGCGCACGCACTAGGAAACAAATGACGTGAGGGGGATGAAAGGGGAATGAGTTTATGTATTTGCAGCGCGAAATTAAACAGGTGAAATCATTCCAGCACTAGTGCACCGGATCCCATAAGAACTCCGCAGTTAAGTGTGCTTGGGCGAGAGTAGTACTCGGATGGGTGACCTCTTGGGAAGTCCTCGTGTCGCACCAATTTTTTTTCAGATGGGTCGTTCGACGTTACGAGCGACTGGAACTAGGGTCCGCTGGTTTATGCGCAAATGTGAGTCAAGAAACAGGAGCATTTTAATCGATATTAGAACGAGAATGAGAGGTGAAGTGTGAACGCACAAGGAAACAAATGACCAGAGGGGGAAGAAAGGAGAAGGAGTGTATGTATTCGTAGCGCGAAATTAAACAGGTGCGATCATACCAGCACTAAAGCTCCGGATCCCATCAGAACTCCGCAGTTAAGTGTGCTTGGGCGAGGGTAGTACTCAGATGGGTGACCACTTGTTGCACCTATTTTTTTTTGGATGGGTTGTTCGACGTTACGCGCGAATGGAATTATAAACCGCTGGTTCATTTACAAAGTTGAGTCACGGTGCCGGGGCATATTACTTGATATTAGAACGAGAAAGAGAGGTGTAGAGTGCACGCACAAGGAAACAAATGACGGGAGGGGGGATGGAGGGAGAAAAAGTGTATGTATTTGCAGCGCATAATGAAACATGAGCAATCATACCAGCACCAATGCAACGGATTCTATCAGAACTCCGCAAGTTAGGGGTGCTTGGGCGAGAGTAGCACTAGGATGGGTGACCTCCTGCGAAGTCCTTATATTTCACCCATTTTCTTAGAAAGTCCGCGTGTTGCACCCATTTTTTTGCAGATGATTCTTTCGACGATACGCACGACTTGAATTATGGTCCTCAGGTTTATTCGCAAATGTGAGTCACGGCACCGTAGCATTTTACTTGATATTAGAACCAGCATGGGAGGTACAGTGCGCACGCACAAGGAAACAAATGGCGGGAGGGGGAAGAAAGGAGAATGAGTTTATGTATTTGCAGCGCGGAATTAAACGGGTGCGATCATACCAGCACTAATGCACCGAATCCCGTCAGAACTCCGCAGTTAAGTGTGCTTGGGCGAGATTAGTACTCGAATTGGTGATCTCCTGGGAAGTCTTCGTGTCGCACCAATTTTTTTTTCAGACGGGTCGTTCGACGTTACGCGCGACTGGAACTAGGGTCCGCTGGTTTATACGCAAATGTGAGTCAAGAAGCAGGGGCATTTTAATCGATATTAGAACGAGAAGTAGAGGTGCAGTGTGAACGCACAAGGAAACAATTGATGGGAGCGGGAAGGAAGGAGAAGGAGTGTATGTATTTTCAGCAAGAAATGAAACAGGTGCGATCATACCAGCACTAATGCAACGGATTCTATCAGAACTCTGTAGGTAAGGGTGCTTGGGCGAGAGTAGTACTAGCATGGGTTACCTCCTGCGAAGTTCTTATATTTCACCCATTTTCTTGTGAAGTCCTCGTGTTGCACCAATTTTTTTACTGATGATTCTTTCGACGTTACGCGCGACTTGAATTATGGTCCTCAGGTTTATTCACAAATGTGAGTCACGGCGCCGTGGCATTTTACTTGATATTAGAACGAGAACGGGAGGTGCAGTGAGCACGCACAAGGAAACAAATGACGGGAGGGGGAAGAAAGGGGAATGAGTTTATGTATTTGTAGCGTAAAATTAAACAGGTGCGATCATACCAGCATTGTGGCACCGGATCCCATCAGAACTCTGCAGTTAAGTGTGCTTAGGCGAGATTAGTACTCGGATGGGTGACCTTCTGGGAAGTCCTCGTGTCGCACCAATTTTTTTTCAGACAGGTCATTCGACGTTAGGCGCGTCTGGAACTAGGGTCCGCTGATTTATACGCAAATGTGAGTCAATAAGCAGGGGCATTTTAATCGATATTAGAACGAGAATGAGAGGTGAAGTGTTAACGCACAAGGATACAAATGACGGGAGGGGGAAGAAAGGAGAAGGAGTGTATGTATTTGCATCGCGAAATTAAACAGGTGCGATCATACCAGCACTAAAGCCACGGATCCCATCAGAACTCCGCAGTTAAGTGTGCTTGGGCGAGAGTAGTACTCGGATAGGTGACCACTTGGGAAGCCCTCGTGTTGTACCTATTTTTTTTCGGATTGGTTGTTCGATGTTACGCGCGAATGGAATTATAAACCGCTGGTTCATTTGCAAAGGTGAGTCACGGTGCGGGGGCATATTACTTGATATTAGAACGAGAAAGAGAGATGCAGAGTGCACGCACAAGGAAACAAATGACGGGAGGGGGGATGGGAGGAGAAAGAGTGTATGTATTTGCAGTGCAGAATGAAACATGAGGGATCATACCCGCACTAATGCAACGGATTCTATCAGAACTCCGCAGTTAACGGTGCTTGGGCGAGAAAAGTACTCGGATGGGTGACCTCCTGCGAAGTCCTTATATTTCACCCATTTTCTTGGGAGGTCCTCGTGTTGCACCCATCTTTTTGCATATGATTCTTTCGACGTTACGCGCGACTTGATTTATGATCCGCAGGTTTATTCGCAAATGTGAGTCACGGCGCCGTGGCATTTTACTTGATATTAGAACGAGTACGGGAGGTGCAGTGCGCACGCACAAGGAAACAAATGACGGGAGGTGGAAGAAAAGAGAAGGAGTGTATGTATTTAAAGCGCAAAATTAAACAAGTGGCATCATACCAGCACTAATGCACTGGATCCCATCAGAACTCTACAGTTAAGTGTGTTTGGGCGAGTGTAGTACTCGGATGGGTGACCTCTTGGGAAGTCCTCGTATCGCAATAATTTTTTTTCAGATGGGTTGTTCGACGTTACGCGCGACTAGAACTATGGTCCGCTGGTTTATACGCAAATGTGAGTCAAGAATTAGGGGCATTTTAATCGATATTAGAACGAGAAGGAGAGGTGCAGTGTGAACGCACAAGGAAACAAATGATGGGAGGGGGGGAGGGAAGAAGGAGTGTATGTATTTTCAGCACGAAATTAAACAGGTGCGGTCACACCAGCACAAATGCTCCGGATCCCATCAGAACTCCGCAGTTAAGTGTGCATGGGCGAGAGTAGTACTCGGATGGGTGACCTCTTGGGAAGTCCTCGTGTCGCACTAATTTTTTTTTCAGACGGGTCGTTCGACGTTACGCGCGACTGGAACTAGGGTCTACTGGTTTATACGCAAATGTGAGTCAAGAAGCAGGGGCATTTTAATCGATATTAGAACGAGAAGGAGAGATGCAGAGTGCACGCACAAGGAAACAAATGACGGGAGGGGGGATGGAGGGAGAAAAAGTGTATGTATTTGCAGCGCAGAATGAAACATGAGCAATCATACCAGCACCAATGCAACGGATTCTATCAGAACTTCGCAAGTTAAGGGTGCTTGGGCGAGAGTAGCACTAGGATGGGTGACCTCATGCGAAGTCCTTATATTTCACCCATTTTCTTAGGAAGTCCTCGTGTTCCACCCATTTTTTTTCAGATGATTCTTTCGACGATACGCGCGACTTGAATTATGGTCCTCAGGTTTATTCGCAATTGTGAGTCACGGCACCGTAGCATTTTACTTTATATTAGAAGGAGCACGGAAGGTGCAGTGCACACGCACAAGGAAACAAATGACGGGAGGGGGAAGAAAGGAGAAGGAGTTTATGTATTTGCAGCGCGGAATTAAACGGGTGCGATCATACCAGCACTAATGCACCGAATCCCGTCAGAACTCCGCAGTTAAGTGTGCTTTGGCGAGAGTAGTACTCGAATTGGTGATCTCCTGAGAAGTCCTCGTGTCGCACCAAATTTTTTTTCAGACGGGTCGTTCGACGTTACGCGCGACTGGAACTAGGGTCCGCTGGTTTATACGCAAATGTGAGTCAAGAAGCAGGGGCATTTTAATCGATATTAGAACGAGAAGTAGAGGTGCAGTGTGAACGCACAAGGAAACAATTGATGGGAGCGGGAAGGAAGGAGAAGGAGTGTATGTATTTTCAGCAAGAAATGAAACAGGTGCGATCATACCAGCACTAATGCAACGGATTCTATCAGAACTCTGTAGGTAAGGGTGCTTGGGCGAGAGTAGTACTAGCATGGGTTACCTCCTGCGAAGTCCTTATATTTCACCCATTTTCTTGTGAAGTCCTCGTGTTGCACCCATTTTTTTACTGATGATTCTTTCGACGTTACGCGCGACTTGAATTATGGTCCTCAGGTTTATTCGCAAATGTGAGTCACGGCGCCGTGACATTTTACTTGATATTAGAACGAGAACGGGAGGTGCAGTGCGCACGCACAAGGAAACAAATGACGGGAGGGGGAAGAAAGGGGAATGAGTTTATGTATTTGTAGCGCAAAATTAAATAGGTGCGATCATACCAGCACTGTGGCACTGGATCCCATCAGAACTCTGCAGTTAAGTGTGCTTAGGCGAGATTAGAACTCGGATGGGTGACCTCCTGAGAAGTCCTCGTGTCGCACCAATTTTTTTTCAGACAGGTCATTCGACGTTAGGCGCGTCTGGAACTAGGGTCCGCTGATTTATACGCAAATGTGAGTCAATAAGCAGGGGCATTTTAATCGATATTAGAACGAGAATGAGAGGTGAAGTGTTAACGCACAAGGATACAAATGACGGGAGGGGGAAGAAAGGAGAAGGAGTGTATGTATTTGCATCGCGAAATTAAACAGGTGCGATCATACCAGCACTAAAGCCACGGATCCCATCAGAACTCCGCAGTTAAGTGTGCTTAGGCGAGAGTAGTACTCGGATAGGTGACCACTTGGGAAGCCCTCGTGTTGTACCTATTTTTTTTCGGATTGGTTGTTCGATGTTACGCGCGAATGGAATTATAAACCGCTGGTTCATTTGCAAAGGTGAGTCACGGTGCGGGGGCATATTACTTGATATTAGAACGAGAAAGAGAGATGCAGAGTGCACGCACAAGGAAACAAATGACGGGAGGGGGGATGGGAGGAGAAAGAGTGTATGTATTTGCAGTGCAGAATGAAACATGAGGGATCATACCCGCACTAATGCAACGGATTCTATCAGAACTCTGCAGTTAACGGTGCTTGGGCGAGAAAAGTACTCGGATGGGTGACCTCCTGCGAAGTCCTTATATTTCACCCATTTTCTTGGGAGGTCCTCGTGTTGCACCCATCTTTTTGCATATGATTCTTTCGACGTTACGCGCGACTTGATTTATGATCCGCAGGTTTATTCGCAAATGTGAGTCACGGCGCCGTGGCATTTTACTTGATATTAGAACGAGTACAGGAGGTGCAGTGCGCACGCACAAGGAAACAAATGATGGGAGGTGGAAGAAAAGAGAAGGAGTGTATGTATTTAAAGCGCAAAATTAAACAAGTGGCATCATACCAGCACTAATGCACTGGATCCCATCAGAACTCTACAGTTAAGTGTGCTTGGGCGAGTGTAGTACTTGGATGGGTGACCTCTTGGGAAGTCCTCGTATCGCAATAATTTTTTTTCAGATGGGTTGTTCGACGTTACGCGCGACTAGAACTATGGTCCGCTGGTTTATACGCAAATGTGAGTCAAGAATTAGGGGCATTTTAATCGATATTAGAACGAGAAGGAGAGGTGCAGTGTGAACGCACAAGGAAACAAATGATGGGAGGGGGGGAGGGAAGAGGGAGTGTATGTATTTTCAGCACGAAATTAAACAGGTGCGGTCACACCAGCACAAATGCACCGGATCCCATCAGAACTCCGCAGTTAAGTGTGCATGGGCGAGAGTAGTACTCGGATGGGTGACCTCTTGGGAAGTCCTCGTGTCGCACCCATTTTTTTTTTTCAGATGTGTCGTTCGACCTTACGCGCGACCTTAATTATGGTCCGCAGATTTATACGCAAATGTGAGTCACGGCGCCGTGGCATTTTACTTGATATTTGAGCGAGAACGAGAGGTGCAGTGCGCACGCACAAGGAAACAAATGACGGGAGGGGGAATAAAGGAGAAGGAGTTTATGTATTTGCAGCGCGAAATTAAACAGGTTCGATCATACCAGCACTAATGCACCGGATCCCATCAGAACTCCGTAGTTAAGTATGCTTGGGCGAGAGTAGTACTCGAATGGGTTACCTCTTGGGAAATCCTCGTGTTGCATTAATTTTTTTTTCAGACGGGTCGTTCGACGTTACGCGCGACTGGAACAAGGGTCCACTGGTTTATACGCAAATGTGAGTCAAGAAGCAGGAGCATTTTAATTGATATTAGAACGAGAAAGAGAGATGCAGAGTGCACGCACAAGGAAACAAATGACGGGAGGGGGGATGGAAGTAGAAAAAGTATATGTATTTGCAGCGCAGAATGAAACATGAGCAATCATACCAGCACCAATGCAACGGATTCTATCAGAACTCCGCAAGTTAAAGGTGCTTGGGCGAGAGTAGTACCCGGATGGGTGACCTCCTGGGAAGTACTCGTGTCGCCTTAATTTTTTTTTTTCAGACGGGTCGTTCGACGTTATGTGCGACTGCAACTAGGGTCCCCTGGTTTATATGCAAATGTGAGTCAGGAAGTAGGGGCATTTTAATCGGTATTAGAACGAGAAGGAGAGATGCAGAGTGCACGCACAAGGAAACAAATGACGGGAGGGGGAGGGAAGGAGAAAGAGTGTATGTATTTTCAGCATGAAATGAAACAGGTGCGATCATACCAGTACTAATGCATCGGATTCTATCAGAACTCCGTAGGTAAGGTGCTTGGGCGAGAGTAGTACTAGCATGGGTTACCTCGTGCAAAGTCCTTATATTTCACCCATTTTCTTCTGAAGTCCTCGTGTTGCACCCATTTTTTAACAGATGATTCTTTCGACGTTACGCGCGACTTGAATTATGGTCCTCAGGTTAATTCGCAAATGTGAGTCACGACACCGTAGTATTTTACTTGATATTAGAACGAGCACGGGAGGTGCAGTGCGCACGCACAAGGAAAGAAATGACGGGAGGGGGAAGAAAGGAGAAGGAGTTTATGTATTTGCAGTGCGGAATTAAACGGGTGCGATCATACCAGCACTAATGCACCGGATCCCGTCAGAACTCCGCAGTTAAGTGTGCTTTGGCGAGAGTAGTACTCGAATTGGTGACCTCTTGGGAAGTCCTTGTGTCGCACCAATTTTTTTTCAGACGGGTTGTTCGACATTACGCGCGACTGGAACTATGGTCCACTGGTTTATACGCAAATGTGAGTCAAGAAGCAGGGGCATTTTAATCGATCTTAGAACGAGAAGGAGAGGTGCAGTGTGAACGCACAATGAAACAATTGATGGGAGAGGGAGGGAAAGAGAAGGAGTGTATGTATTTTCAGCACGAAATGAAACAGGTGCGATCATACCAGCACCAATGCTTCGGATTCTATCAGAACTCCGTAGGTAATGGTGCGTGGGCGAGAGTAGTACTAGCATGGGTTACCTCGTGCGAAGTCCTTATATTTCACCCATTTTCTTGTGAAGTCCTTGTGTTGCACTCATTTTTTTACAGATGATTCTTTCGACATTACGCGCGACTTGAATTATGGTCCTCAGGTTTATTCGCAAATGTGAGTCACGGCGCCGTGGCATTTTACTTGATATTTGAATGAGAACATAAGGTGCATTGCGCTCGTACAAGGAAACAAATGACGGGAGGGGGAAGAAAGGAGAAGGAGTTTATGTATTTGCAGCGCGGAATTAAACGGGTGCGATCATACCAGCACTAATGCACTGGATCCCATCAGAACTCTGCAGTTAAGTTTGCTTGGCCGAGAGTAGTACTCGGATGGGTGACCTCTTGGGAAGTCCTTGTGTCGCACCAATTTTTTTTCAGACGGGTCGTTCGACGTTACGCGCGACTGGAACTATGGTCCGCTGGTTTATACGCAAATGTGAGTCAAGAAGCAGGGGCATTTTAATCGATATTAGAACGAGAAGGAGAGGTGCAGTGTGAACGCACAATGAAACAATTGATGGGAGGGGGAGGGAAAGAGAAGGAGTGTATGTATTTTCAGCACGAAATGAAACAGGTGCAATCATACCAGCACCAATGCTTCGGATTCTATCAGAACTCCGTAGGTAATGGTGCTTGGGCGAGAGTAGTACTAGCATGGGTTACCTCCTGCGAAGTCCTTATATTTCACCCATTTTCTTGTGAAGTCCTTGTGTTGCACCCATTTTTTTGCAGATGAATTATGGTCCTCAGGTTTATTCGCAAATGTGAGTCACGGCGCCGTTTTACTTGATATTTGAATGAGAACGTAAGGTGCATTGCGCACGTACAAGGAAACAAATGACGGGAGGGGGAAGAAAGGAGAAGGAGTTTATGTATTTGCAGCGTGAAATTAAATAGGTGCGATCATACCAGCACTAATGCACCGGATTCTATTAAAACTCCGCAGTTAAGTGTGCTTGGGCGAGATTAGTACTCGGATGGGTGACCTCCTGGGAAGTCCTCGTGTCGCACTAATTTTTTTTTTCAGACGGGTCGTTCGACGTTACGCGCGACTGGAACTAGGGTCCACTGGTTTAAACGTAAATATGAGTCAAGAAGCAGGGGCATTTTAATCGATATTAGAACGAGAAGGAGAGATGCAGAGTGCACGCACATGGAAACAAATTACGGGAGGGGGGATGGAGGGAGAAAAAGTGTATGCAGCGCAGAATGAAACATGAGCAATCATACCAGCTCCAATGCAACGGATTCTATCAGAACTCCGCAAGTTAAGGGTGGTTGGGTGAGAGTAGCACTAGGATGGGTGACCTCCTGCGAAGTCCTTATATTTCACCCATTTTCTTAGGAAGTCCTCGTGTTGCACCCATTTTTTTGCAGATCCCATCAGAACTATGCAGTTAAGTGTGCTTTGGCGAAAGTAGTGCAATGATGGGTTACCTCCTGGGAAGTTCTCGTGTTGCACCAATTTTCTTTTTTTCAGATGTGCCGTTCGACGTTACGCGCGACTTTAATGATGGTCCGTAGATTTATTCGCAAATGTGAGTCACGGTGCCGTGGCATTTTACTTGATATTTGAACGAGAACGAGAGGTGCAGTGCGCACGCACAAGGAAACAAATGACGGGAGGGGAAAGAAAGGAGAATGAGTTTATGTATTTGCAGCGCGAAATTAAACATGTGCGATCATACCAGTACTAATGCACCGGATCCCATCAAAACTCCGCAGTTAAGTATGCTTGGGCGAGAGCAGTACTCGGATGGGTGACATCCTGGGAAGTCCTCGTGTCGCACTAATTTTTTTTTCAGACGGGTCGTTCGACGTTACGCGCGACTGGAACTAGGGTCCACTGGTTTATACATAAATGTGAGTCAAGAAGCAGGGGCATTTTAATTGATATTAGAACGAGAAAGAGAGGTGCAGAGTGCACGCACAAGGAAACAAATGACGGGAGGGGGGATGGAGGGAGAAAAAGTGTATGTATTTGCAGCGCAGAATGAAACATGAGCAATCATACCAGCACCAATGCAACGGATTCTATCAGAACTCCGCAAGTTAAGGGTGCTTGGGCGAGAGAAACACTAGGATGGGTGACCTCCTGCGAAGTCCTTATATTTCACCCATTTTCTTAGGAAGTCCTCGTGTTGCACCCATTTTTTTGCAGATGATTCTTTCGACGTTACGCGCACTTGAATTATGGTCCTCAGGTTAATTCGCAAATGTGAGTCACGGCGCTGTAGCATTTTACTTGATATTAGAATGAGAACGGGAGCTGCAGTGCGCACGCACTAGGAAACAAATGACGGGAGGGGGACGAAAGGGGAATGAGTTTATGTATTTGCAGCGCAAAATTAAACAGGTGAAATAATTCCAGCACTAATGCACCGGATCCCATAAGAACTCCGCAGTTAAGTGTGCTTGGGCGAGAGTAGTACTCGGATGGGTGACCTCTTGGGAAGTCCTCGTGTCGCACCAATTTTTTTTCAAACGGGTCGTTCGACGTTACGCGCGACTGGAACTAGGGTCCGCTGGTTTATGCGCAATTGTGAGTCAAGAAGCAGGGGCATTTTAATCGATATTAGAACGAGAATGAGAGGTGCGACTGGAACTAGGGTCCGCTGGTTTATGCGCAATTGTGAGTCAAGAAGCAGGGGCATTTTAATCGATATTAGAACGAGAATGAGAGGTGAAGTGTGAACGCACAAGGAAACAAATTACCAGAGGGGAAAGAAAGGAGAAGGAGTGTATGTATTCGTAGTGCGAAATTAAACAGGTGCGATCATACCAGCACTAAAGCTCTGGATCCCATCAGAACTCCGCAGTTAAGTGTGCTTGGGCGAGGGTAGTACTCGGATGGGTGACCACTTGGGAAGCCCTCGTGTTGCACCTATTTTTTTTCAGATGGGTTGTTCGACGTTACGCGCGAATGGAATTATAAACCACTGGTTCATTTGCAAAGTTGAGTCACGGTGCTGGGGCATATTACTTGATATTAGAACGAGAAAGAGAGATGCAGAGTGCACGCACAAGGAAACAAATGACGGGAGGATGGATGGGAGGAGAAAGAGTGTATGTATTTGCAGTGCAGAATGAAACATGAGAGATCATACCAGCACTAATGCAACGAATTCTATCAGAACTCCGCAGTTAAGGGTGCTTGGGCGAGAAAAGTACTCGGATGGGTGACCTCCTGCGAAGTCCTTATATTTCACCCATTTTCTTGGGAGGTCCTCGTGTTGCACCCATTTTTTACAGATGATTCTTTCGACGTTACGCGCGACTTGATTTATGGTCCATAGGTTTATTCGCAAATTTGAGTCACGGCGCCGTGACATTTTACTTGATATTAGAACGAGTACGGGAGGTGCAGTGCGCACGCACAAGGAAACAAATGACGGGAGGTGGAATAAAAGAGGAGTGTATGTATTTGAAGCGCAAAATTAAACAAGTGGCATCATACCAGCACTAATGCACTGGATCCCATCACAACTCTGCAGTTAAGTGTGCTTGGGTGAGAGTAGCACTTGGATGGGTGACCTCTTGGGAAGTCCTCATATCGCAACAATTTTTTTTCAGATGGGTCGTTCGACGTTACGCACGACTGGAACTTTGGTCCGCTGGTTTATACGCAAATGTGAGTCAAGAATCAGGGGCATTTTAATCGATATTAGAACGAGAAGGAGAGATGCAGAGTGCACGCCCAAGGAAACAAATGACGGGAGGGGGGGTGGAGGGAGAAAAAGTGTATGTATTTGCAGCACAGAATGAAACATGAGCAATCATACCAGCACCAATGCAACGGATTCTATCAGAACTCCGCAAGTTAAGGGTGCTTGGGCGAGAGTAGCACTAGGATGGGTGACCTCCTGCGAAGTCCTTATATTTCACCCATTTTTTTAGGAAGTCCTCGTGTTCCACCCATTTTTTTGCAGATGATTCTTTCGACGATACGCGCGACTTGAATTATAGTCTTCAGGTTTATTCGCAAATGTGAGTTACGGCACCGTAGCATTTTACTTGATATTAGAACGAGCACGGGAGGTGCAGTGCGCACGCACAAGGAAACAAATGACGGGAGGGGCAAGAAAGGAGAATGAGTTTATGTATTTGCAGCGCTGAATTGAACGGGTGCGATCATACCAGCACTAATGCACCGGATCCCATCAAAACTCCGCAGTTAAGTGTGCTTGGGCGTGAGTAGTACTCAGATAGGTGACCTCCTGGGAAGTCCTCATGTCGCACCAATTTTTTTTCAGACAGGTCCTTCGACGTTACGCGCGACTGGAACTAGGGTCCGCTGGTTTATACTCAAATGTGAGTCAAAAAGCAGGAGCATTTTAATCGATATTAGAACGAGAAGGAGATGTTCAGTGTGAACGCACAAGGAAACAATTGATGGGAGGGGGAGGCAAGGAGAAGGAGTGTATGTATTTTCAGCACGAAATGAAACAGGTACGATCATACCAACACTAATGCAACGGATTCTATCAGAACTCCGTAGGTAAGGGTACTTGAGCGAGAGTAGTACTAGCATGTGTTATCTCCTGCGAAGTCCTTATATTTCACCAATTTTCTTGTGAAGTCCTCGTGTCGCACTAATTTTTTTTTTTCAGACGGGTCGTTCGACGTTACGCGCATCTGGAACTAGGGTCCGCTGGTTTATACGCAAATGTGAGTCAAGAAGCAGGGGCATTTTAATCGATATTAGAACGAGAATGAGAGGTGAAGTGTGAAAGCACAAGAAAACAAATGACGGGAGGAGGAAGAAAGGTGAAGGAGTGTATGTATTTGCAGCGCGAAATTAAACAGGTGCGATCATACCAGCACTAAAGCCCCGGATCCCATCAGAACTCCGCAGTTAAGTGTGCTTGGCGAGATTAGTACTCGGATGGTTGACCTCCTGGGAAGTCCTCGTGTCGCACCAATTTTTTTTCAGACGGGTTGTTCGACGTTACACGCGTCTGGAACTATGGTCCGCTGGTTTATACGCAAATGTGAGTCAAGAAGCAGGGGCATTTCAATCGATATTAGAACGAGAATGAGAGGTGAAGTGTGAACGCACAAGGAAACAAATGACGGGAGGGGGAAGAAAAGAGAAGGAGTGTATGTATTTGCAGCGCGAAATTAAATAGGTGCGATCATACCAGCACTAAAGCTCCGGATCCCATCAGAACTCCGCAGTTAAATGTGTTTGGGCGAGAGTAGTACTCGGATTGGTGACCACCTGGGAAGCCCTCGTGTTGCTCCTATTTTTTTTTGGATGGGTTGTTCGACGTTACGCGCGAATGGAATTATAAACCGCTGGTTTATTTGCAAAGGTGAGTCACGGTGCCGGGGCATATTACTTGATATTAGAACGAGAAAGAGAGATGCAGAGTGCACGCATAAGGAAACAAATGACGGGAGGGGGGATGGAAGGAGAAAGAGTTTATGTATTTGCAGTGCAAAATTAAACGGGTGCGATCATACCAGCACTAATGCACCGGATCCCATCAGAACTCCGCAGTTAATTGTGCTTGGACGAGAGTAGTACTCGGATGGGTGACCTCCTGGGAAGTCCTCGTGTCGCACTAATTTTTTTTTCAGACGGGTCGTTCGACGTTAAGCGCGACTGGAACGGGGGTCCACTGGTTTATACGCAAATGTGAGTCAAGAAGCAGGGGCATTTTAATCGATATTAGAGCGAGAAGAAGAGATGCAGAGTGCACGCACAAGGAAACAAATGACAGGAGGGGGGATGGAGGGAGAAAAAGTGTATGTATTTACAGCCCAGAATAAAACATGAGCAATCATGCCAGCACCAATGCAACGGATTCTATCAGAACTCCGCAAGTTAAGGGTGCTTGGGCGAGAGTAGCACTAGAATGGGTGACCTCCTGCGAAGTCCTTATATTTCACCCATTTTCTTAGGAAGTCCTCGCGTTGCACCCATTTTTTTGCAGATGATTCTTTCGACGATACGCGCGACTTGAATTATGGTCCTCAGGTTTATTCGCAAATGTGAGTCACGGCACCGTAGTATTTTACTTGATATTAGAATAAGCACGGGAGGTGCAGTGCGCATGCACAAGGAAACAAATGACGGGAAGGGGAAGAAAGGAGAAGGAGTTTATGTATTTGCAGCGCAGAATTAAACTGGTGCGATCATACCAGCACTAATGCACCGGATCCTATTAGAACTCCGCAGTTAAGTGTGCTCGGGCGAGAGTAGTACTCAGATGTGTGACCTCTTGGGAAGTCCTCGTGTCGCACAAATTTTTTTTCAGACGGCTCGTTCGACGTTACGCGCGATTGGAATTGGGGTCCGCTGGTTTATACGCAATTGTTAGTCAAGAAGCAGGGGCATTTTAATCGATATTAGAACGAGAAGGAGAGGTGCAGTGTGAACGCACAAGGAAACAATTGATGGGAGGGGGAGGGAAGGAGAAGTAGTGTATGAATTTTCAGCACGAAATGAAACAGGTGCGATCATACCAGCACTAATGCTACGGATTCTATCAGAACTCCGTAGGTAAGGGTGCTTGGGCGAGAGTGGTACAAGCATAGGTTACCTCCTGCGAAGTCCTTATATTTCACCCATTTTCTTATGAAGTCCTCGTGTTGCACCCATTTTTTTGCAGATGATTCTTTCGACGTTACGCGCGACTTGAATTATGGTCCTCAGGTTTATTCGCAAATGTGAGTCACGGCGCTGTAGAATTTTACTTGATATTAGAACGAGAACGGGAGGTGCAGTGCGCACGCACAAGGAATCAAATGACGGGAGGGGGAAGAAAGGGGAATGAGTTTATGTATTTGCAGCGCAAAATTAAACAGCTGTGATCATACCAGCACTAATGCACCAGATCCCATCAGAACACTGCATTTAAGTGTGCTTGGGCGAGAGTAGTACTCGGATGGGTTACCTCCTGGGAAGTCCTCGTGTCGCACTAATTTTTTTTTCAGACGGGTCGTTCGACGTTACGCGCGACTGGAACTAGGGTCCACTGGTTTATACATAAATGTGAGTCAAGAAGCAGGGGCATTTTAATTGATATTAGAACGAGAAAGAGAGGTGTAGAGTGCACGCACAAGGAAACAAATGACGGGAGGGGGGATGGAGGGAGAAAAAGTGTATGTATTTGCAGCGCAGAATGAAACATGAGCAATCATACCAGCACCAATGCAACGGATTCTATCAGAACTCCGCAAGTTAAGGGTGCTTGGGCGAGAGAAACACTAGGATGGGTGACCTCCTGCGAAGTCCTTATATTTCACCCATTTTCTTAGGAAGTCCTCGTGTTGCACCCATTTTTTTGCAGATGATTCTTTTGACGATACGCGCGACTTGAATTATGGTCCTCAGGTTTATTCGCAAATGTGAGTCACGGCGCTGTAGCATTTTACTTGATATTAGAACGAGAACGGGAGGTGCAGTGCGCACGCAAAAGGAAACAAATGACGGGAGGGGGAAGAAAGGGGAATGAGTTTATGTATTTGGAGCGCAAAGTTAAACAGGTGCGATCATACCAGCACTAATGCACTGGATCCAATCAGAACTCCGCAGTGAATTGTGCTTGGGCGAGATTAGTACTCGGATGGGTGACCTCCTGGGAAGTCCTCGTGTCGCACTAATTTTTTTTCAGACGGGTCGTTCGACATTACGCGCGTCTGGAACTAGGGTCCGCTGGTTTATACGCAAATGTGAGTCAAGAAGCAGGGGCATTTTAATTGATATTAGAACGAGAATGAGAGGTGAAGTGTGAATGCACAAGGAAACAAATGACGGGATGAGGAAGAAAGGAGAAGGAGTGTATGTATTTGCAGGGCAAAATTAAAAAGGTGCGATCATACCAGCACTAAAGCTCCGGATCCCATCAGAGCTCCGAAGTTAAGTGTGCTTGGGCGAGAGTAGTACTCGGATGGGTGACCACTTGGGAAGCCCTCGTGTTGCACCTATTTTTTTCGGATGGGTTGTTCGACGTTACGCGCGAATGGAATTATAAACCGCTAGTTCATTTGCAAAGGTGAGTCACGGTGCCGGGGCATATTACTTGAAATTAGAACGAGAAAGAGAGATGCAGAGTGCACGCACAAGGAAACAAATGACGGGAGGGGGGATGGAAGGAGAAAGAGTGTATGTATTTGCAGTGCAGAATAAAACATGAGGGATCATACCAGCACTAATGCAACGGATTCTATCAGAACTCCATAGTTAAGGGTGCTTGGGCGAGAAAAGTACTCGGATGGGTGACCTCCTGCGAAGTCCTTATATTTCACACATTTTCTTGGGAGGTCCTCGTGTTGCACCCATCTTTTTGTAGATGATTCTTTCGACGTTACGCGCGACTTGATTTATGGTCCGCAGGTTTATTCGCAAATGTGAGTCACGGCGTCGTGGCATTTTACTTGATATTAGAACGAGTACAGGAGGTGCAGTGCGCACGCACAAAGAAACAAATGACGGGAGGAGGAAGAAAAGATTAGGAGTGTATGTATTTGGAGCGCAAAATTAAACAAGTGGCATCATACCAGCACTAATACACTGGATCCCATCAGAACTCTGCAGTTAAGTGTGCTTGGGCGAGAGTAGTACTCGGATGGGTGACCTCTTGAGAAGTCCTCGTATCGCAACAATATTTTTTCAGATAGGTCGTTCGACATTACGCGCGACTGGAACTATAGTCCACTGGTTTATACGCAAATGTGAGTCAAGAATCCGGGGCATTTTAATCGATATTAGAACGAGAATGAGAGGTGAAGTGTGAACGCACAAGGAAACAAATGACGGGAGGGGGAAGAAAGGAGAAGGAGTGTATGTATTTGCAGCGCGAAATTAAATAGGTGCGATCATACCAGCAGTAAGCTCCGGATCCCATCAGAACTCCGCAGTTAAGTGTGCTTGGGCGAGGGTAGTACTCGGATGGGTGACCACTTGGGAAGCCCTCGTGTTGCACCTATTTTTTTTCGGATGTGTTGTTCGACGTTACGCGCGAATGGAATTATAAACTGCTGGTTCATTTGCAAAGGTGAGTCACAGTGCCGGGGTATATTACTTGATATTAGAACGAGAAAGAGAGATCCAGAGTGCACGCACAAGGAAACAAATGACGGGAGGGGGGAAGGAGAAAAAGTGTATGTATTTGCAGTGCAGAATGAAACATGAGGGATCATACCAGCACTAATGCAACGGATTCTATCAGAACTCCGCAGTTAAGGGTGCTTGGGCGAGAAAAGTACTCGGATGGGTGACCTCCAGTGAAGTCCTTATATTTCACCCATTTTCTTGGAAGGTCCTCGTGTTGCACCCATCTTTTTGCAGATGATTCTTTCGACGTTACGCGCGACTTGATTTATGGTCCGCAGGTTTATTCGCAAATTTGAGTCACGTCCCCGTGGCATTTTACTTGATATTAGAACGAGTACGGGAGGTGCAGTGCGCACGTACAAGGAAACAAATGATGGGAGGAGGAAGAAAAGAGAAGGAGTGTATGTATTTGAAGCGCAAAATTAAACAAGTGGCATCATACCAACACTAATGCACTGGATCCCATCAGAACTCTGCAGTAAATTGTGCTTGGGCGAGAGTAGTACTCGGATGGGTGACCTGTTGGGAAGTCCTCGTATCGCAACAATTTTTTTTCAGATGGGTCGTTCGACGTTACGCGCGATTGGAACTATGGTCCGCTGGTTTATACGCAAATGTGAGTCAAAAATCAGGGGCATTTTTATCGATATTACAACGAGAAGGAGAGGTACAGTGTGAACACAGAAGGAAACAAATGATGGGAGGGGCACGAAATTAAACAGGTGCGGTCACACCAGTACAAATGCACCGAATCCCATCAGAACTCCGAAGTTAAGTGTGCTTTGGCGAAAGTAGTACAATGATGGGTTCCCTCCTAGGAAGTTCTCGTATTGCACCCATTTTCTTTTTTTCAGATATGCCGTTCGATGTTACGCGCGACTTTAATTATGGTCCGCAGATTTATTCGCAAATGTGAGTCACGGTGCCATGGCATTTTACTTGATATTTGAACGAGAACGAGAGGTGCAGTGCGCACGCACAAGGAAACAAATGACGGCAGGGGGAAGAAAGGAGAAGGAGTTTATGTATTTGCAGCGCGAAATTAAACTGGTGCGATCATACCAGCACTAATGCACCAGATCCCATCAGAACTCCGCAGATAATAGTGCTTGGGCGAGAGTAGTACTCGGATGGGTGACCTCCTGGGAAGTCCTCGTGTTGCACTAATTTTTTTTTTCAGACGAGTCGTTCGACGTTACGCGCGACTGGAACTAGGGTCCACTGGTTTATACACAAATGTGAGTCAAGAAGCAGGGGCATTTTAATCGATATTAGAACGAGAAGGAGAGATGCAGAGTGCACGCACAAGGAAACAAATGACGGGAGGGGGGATGGAGGGAGAAAAAGTGTATGTATTTACAGCGCAGAATGAAACATGAGCAATCATACCAGCACCAATGCAACGGATTCTATCAGAACTCCGCAAGTTAGGGGTGTTTGGGCGAGAGTAGCACTAGGATGGGTGACCTCCTGCGAAGTCCTTATATTTCACCCATTTTCTTAGAAAATCCGCGTGTTGCACCCATTTTTTTGCAGATGATTCTTTCGACGATACGCACGACTTGAATTATGGTCCTCAGGTTTATTCGCAAATGTGAGTCACGGCACCGTAGCATTTTACTTGATATTAGAACCAGCACGGGAGGTGCAGTGCGCACGCACAAGGAAACAAATGGCGGGAGGGGGAAGAAAGGAGAATGAGTTTATGTATTTGCAGCGCGAAATTAAACAGGTGCGATCATAACATCACTAATGCACCGGATCCCATCAGAACTCCGCAGTTAAGTGTGCTTGGGCGAGATTAGTACTCGGATGGGTGACCTCCTCGGAAGTCCTCGTGTCGCACCAATTTTTTTTCAGACGGGTCGTTCGACGTTACGCGCGTCTGGAACTAGGGTCCGCTGGTTTAAACGCAAATGTGTGTCAAGAAGCAGGGGCATTTTAATCGATATTAGAACGAGAATGAGAGGTGAAGTGTGAACGCACAAGGAAACAAATGACGGGAGGGGGAAGAAAGGAGAAGGAGTGTATGTATTTGCAGCGCGAAATTAAACAGGTGCGATCATACTAGCACTAAAGCTCCGGATCCCATAAGAACTCCGCAGTTAAGTGTGCTTGGGCGAGGGTATTACTCGGATGGGTGACCACTTGGGAAGCCCTCGTGTTGCACCTATTTTTTTTCGGATGGGTTGTTCGACGTTATGCGCGAATAGAATTATAATCCGCTGGTTCATTTGCAAAGGTGAGTCACGGTGCCGGGGCATATTGCTTGATATTAGAACGAGAAAGAGAGATGCAGAGTGCACGCACAAGGAAACAAATGACGGGAGGGGGGATGGAAGGAGAAAGAGTGTATGTATTTACAGTGCAGAATGAAACATGAGGGATCATACCAGGACTAATGCAACGGATTCTATCAGAACTCCGCAGTTAAGGGTGCTTGGGCGAGAAAAGTACTCGGATGGGTGACCTCCAGTGAAGTCCTTATATTTCACCCATTTTCTTGGAAGGTTCTCGTGTTGCACCCATCTTTTTGTAGATGATTCTTTCGACGTTAAGCGCGACTTGATTTATGGTCCGCAGGTTTATTCGCAAATTTGAGTCACGTCCCCATGGCATTTTACTTGATATTAGAACGAGTACGGGAGGTGCAGTGCGCACGCACAAGGAAACAAATGACGGGAGGAGGAAGAAAAGAGAAGGAGTGTCTGTATTTGAAGCCCAAAATTAAACAAGTGGCATCATACCAACACTAATGCACTGGATCCCAGCAGAACTCTGCAGTTAATTGTGCTTGGGCGAGAGTAGTACTCGGATGGGTGACCTCTTGGGAAGTCCTCGTATCACAACAATTTTTTTTCAGATGGGTCGTTCGACGTTACGCTCGATTGGAACTATGGTCCGCTGGTTTATACGCAAATGTGAGTCAAAAATCAGGGGCATTTTTATCGATATTACAACGAGAAGGAGAGGTGCAGTGTGAACGCACAAGGAAACAAATGATGGGGGGGGGAGGGAAGAAGGTGTGTATGTATTTTCAGCACGAAATTAAACAGGTGCGGTCACACCAGTACAAATGCACCGGATCCCATCAGAACTCCGAAGTTAAGTGTGCTTTGGCAAAAGTAGTACAATGATGGGTTCCCTCCTAGGAAGTTCTCGTATTGCACCCATTTTCTTTTTTTCAGATGTGCCGTTAGACGTTACGCGCGACTTTAATTATGGTCCGCAGATTTATTCGCAAATGTGAGTCACGGTGCCATGGCATTTTACTTGATATTTGAACGAGAACGAGAGGTGCAGTGCGCACGCACAAGGAAACAAATGACGGGAGGGGGAAGAAAGGAGAAGGAGTTTATGTATTTGCAGCGCGAAATTAAACTGGTGCGATCATACCAGCACTAATGCACCAGATCCCATCAGAACTCCGCAGATAATAGTGCTTGGGCGAGAGTAGTACTCGGATGGGTGACCTCCTGGGAAGTCCTCGTGTCGCACTAATTTTTTTTTTCAGACGAGTCGTTCGACGTTACGCGCGACTGGAACTAGGGTCCACTGGTTTATACACAAATGTGAGTCAAGAAGCAGGGGCATTTTAATCGATATTAGAACGAGAAGGAGAGATGCAAAGTGCACGCACAAGGAAACAAATGACGGGAGGGGGGATGGAGGGAGAAAAAGTGTATGTATTTACAGCGCAGAATGAAACATGAGCAATCATACCAGCACCAATGCAACGGATTCTATCAGAACTCCGCAAGTTAGGGGTGTTTGGGCGAGAGTAGCACTAGGATGGGTGACCTCCTGCGAAGTCCTTATATTTCACCTATTTTCTCAGGAAGTCCTCGTGTTGCACCCATTTTTTTGCAGATGATTCTTTCGACGATACGCGCGACTTGAATTATGGTCCTCAAGTTTATTCGCAAATGTGAGTCACGGTACCGTAGCATTTTACTTGATATTAGAACGAGCACGGGAGGTGCAGTGCGCACGCACAAGGAAATAAATGATGGGAGGGGGAAGGAAGGAGAAGGAATTTATGTATTTGCAGCGCGAAATTAAACGGGTGCGATCATACCAGCACTAATGCATCGGATTCCATCAGAACTCCGCAGTTAAGTGTGCTTGAGCGAGAATAGTCCTCGGATGGGTGACCTCCTGGGAAGCCCTCGTGTTGCACCTTTTTTTTCTCGGATGAGTTGTTCGACGTTACGCGCGAATGGAATTATAAACCGCTGGTTCATTTGCAAAGGTGAGTCACGGTGCCGGGGCATATTACTTGATATTAGAACGAGAAAGAGAGATGCAGAGTGCACGCACAAGTAAACAAATGACGGGAGGGGGGATGGGAGGTGAAATAGTGTATGTATTTGCAATGCAGAATGAAACATGAGGGATCATACCAGCACTAATGCAACTGATTCTATCATACCTCCGCAGTTAAGGGTGCTTGGGCGAGAAAAGTACTCGGATGGGTGACCTTCTGCGAAGTCCTTATATTTCACCCATTTTCTTGGGAGGTCCTCGTGTTGCACCCATCTTTTTGCAGATGATTCTTTCGACGTTACGCGCGACTTGATTTATGGTGACCTCCTGGGAAGTCCTCGTGTCACACTAATTTTTTTTTCAGACGGGTCGTTCGACGTTACACGCGACTGGAATTAGGGTCCGCTGGTTTATACGCAAATGTGAGTCAAGAAGCAGGGGCATTTTAATCGATATTGGAACGAGAAGCAGAGGTGCAGTGTGAACGCACAAGGAAACAGTTGATGGGAGGGGGAGGGAAGGAGAATGAGTGTATGTATTTTCAGCACGAAATGAAACAGGTGCGATCATACCAGCACTAATGCAACGGATTCTATCAGAACTCCGTAGGTAAGGGTGCTTGGGGGAGAGTAGTACTAGCGTGGGTTACCTCCTACGAAGTCCTTATATTTCACCCATTTTCTTGTGAAGTCCTCGTGTTGCACCTATTTTTTTGCAGATGATTCTTTTGACGTTACGCGTGACTTGAATTATGGTCCTCAGGTTTATTCGCAAATGTGAGTCACGACGCTGTAGCATTTTACTTGATATTAGAACGAGAACGGGAGGTGCAGCGCGCAAGCACAAGGAAACAAATGACGGGAAGGGGAAGAAAGGGGAAAGAGTTTATGTATTTGCAGCGCGAAATTAAACAGGTGCGATCATACCAGCAATAATGCACCGGATCCCATCAGAACTCCGAAGTGAAGTGTGCTTTGGCGAGATTAGTACTCGGATGGGTGACCTCCTGGGAAGTCCTCGTGTTGCACCAATTTTTTTTCAGATGGGTCGTTCGACGTTACGCGTATCTGGAACTAAGGTCCGCTGGTTTATACGCAAATGTGAGTCAAGAAGCAGGGGCATTTTAATCGATATTAGAACGAGAATGAGAGGTGAAGTGTGAACGCACAAGGAAACAAATGACGGGAGGGGGAAGAAAGGAGAAGGAGTGTATGTATTTGTAGCGCGAAACTAAATAGGTGCGATCATACCAGCACTAAAGCCCCGGATCCCATCAGAACTCTGTAGTTAAGTGTGCTTGGGTGAGATTAGTACTCGGATGGATGACCTCCTGGGAAGTCCTCGTCTCGCACTAATTTTTTTTTCAGACGGGTCGTTCGACGTTACGCGCATCTGGAACTAGGGTCCGCTGGTTTATACACAAATTTGAGTCAAGAATCAGGGGCATTTTAATCGATATTAGAACGAGAATGAGAGGTAAAGTGTGAACGCACAAGGAAACAAATGACCGGAGGGGGAAGAAAGGAGAAGGAGTGTATGTATTTGCAGTGCGAAATTAAATAGGTGCGATCATACCAGCACCAAAACTCCGGATCCCATCAGAACTCCGCAGTTAAGTGTGCTTGGGCGAGGGTAGTACTCGGATGGGTGACCACTTGGGAAGCCCTCGTGTTGCACCTATTTTTTTTCGGATGGGTTGTTCGACGTTACGCGCGAATGAAATTATAAACCACTGGTTCATTTGCAAAGGTGAGTCACGGTGCCGGGTCATATTACTTGATATTAGAACGAGAAAGAGAGATGCAGAGTGCATGCACAAGGAAACAAATGACGGGAGGGGGGATGGGAGGAGAAAGAGTGTATGTATTTACAGTGCAGAATGAAACATGAGGGATCATACCAGCACTAATGCAACGGATTCTATCAGAACTCCGCAGTTAAGGGTGCTTGGGAGAGAAAAGTACTCGGATGGGTGACCTCCTGCGAAGTCCTTATATTTCACCCATTTTCTTGGGAGGTCCTCGTGTTGCACCCATCTTTTTGTAGATGATTATTTCGACGTTACGCACGACTTGATTTATGGTCCGCAGGTTTATTCGCAAATGTGAGTCATGGCACCGTGGCATTTTACTTGATATTAGAACGAGTACGGGAGGTGCAGTGCGCACGCACAAGGAAACAAATGACGGGATGAGGAAGAAAAGAGAAGGAGTGTATGTATTTGAAGCGCAAAATTAAACAAATGGCATCATACCAGCACTAATGCACTGGATCCCATCAGAACTCTACAATTAAGTGTGCTTTGGCGAGAGTAGTACTCGGATGGGTGACCTCCTGGGAAGTCCTCGCGTCGCACTAATTTTTTTTCAGATGGGTCGTTCGACGTTACGCGTGACTGGAACGAGGGTCCGCTGGTTTATACGCAAATGTGAGTCAAGAAGCAGGGGCATTTTAATCGATATTGGAACGAGAAGCAGAGGTGCAGTGTGAACGCACAAGGAAACAGTTGATGGGAGGGGGAGGGAAGGAGAATGAGTGTATGTATTTTCAGCACGAAATGAAATAGGTGCGATCATACCAGCACTAATGCAACGGATTCTATCAGAACTCCGTAGGTAAGGGTGCTTGGGCGAGAGTAGTTCAAGCATGGGTTACCTTCTGCGAAGTTCTTATATTTCACCCATTTTCTTAGGAAGTCCTCGTGTTGCACCCATTTTTTTGCAGATGATTCGTTCGACGTTACGCGCGACTTGAATTATGGTCCTCAGGTTTATTCGCAAATGTGAGTCACGGCGCCGTGGTATTTTACTTGATAGTAGAACGAGAACGGTAGGTGCAGTGCGCACGCACAAGGAAACAAATGACGGGAGGGGGAAGAAAGGGGAATGAGTTTATGTATTTGCAGCGCGAAATTAAACAGGTGCGATCATACCAGCACTAATGCACCGGATCCCATCAGAACTCCGCAGTGAAGTGTGCTTGGGCGAGATTAGTACTCGGATGAGTGACCTCTTGGGAAGTCCTCGTGTTGCACCAATTTTTTTTCAGACGGGTCATTCGACGTTACGCGCGTCTAGAACTAGGGTCCGCTGGTTTATACGCAAATGTGAGTCAAGAAGCAGGGGCATTTTAATCGATATTAGAATGAGAAGGAGAGGTCCAGTGTGAACGCACAAGGAAACAAATGATGGGAGGCGAGGAGGGAAGAAGGAGTGTATGTATTTTCAGCACGAAATTAAACAGGTGCGGTCACACCAGCACAAATGCACCGGATCCCATCAGAACTCCGGAGTTAAGTGTGCTTTGGCGAAAGTAGTACAATGATGGGTTACCTCCTGGGAAGTTCTCGTGCTGCACCCATTTTCTTTTTTTCAGATGTGTCGTTCGACGTTACGCTCGACTTTAATTATGGTCTGCAGATTTATTCGCAAATATGAGTCACCGCGCGTTTATACGCAAATATGAGTCAAGAATCAGGGGCATTTTAATCGATATTAGAATGAGAAGGAGAGGTGCAGTGTGAACGCACAAGGAAACAAATGATGGGAGGGGGGGAGGGAAGAAGGAGTGTATGTATTTTCAGCACGAAATTAAACAGGTGTGGTCACACCAGCACAAATCCATCGGATCCCATCAGAACTCCGCAGTTAAGTGTGCTTTGGCGAAAGTAGTTCAATGATGGGTTACCTCCTGGGAAGTTCTCGTGTTGCACCCATTTTCTTTTTTTTAGATGTGCCGTTCGACGTTACGCGCGACTTTAATTATGGTCCGCAGATTTATTCGCAAATGTGAGTCACGGCACCGTGGCATTTTACTTGATATTTGAACGAGAACGAGAGGTGCAGTGCGCACGCACAAGAAAACAAATGACGGGAGGGGGAAGAAAGGAGAAGGAGTTTATGTATTTGCAGCGTTGAATTAAACGGGTGCGATCATACCAGCACTAATGCACCGGATCCCATCAGAACTCCGCAGTTAAGTGTGCTTGGGCGAAAGTAGTACTCGGATGGATGACCTCCTGGGAAGTCCTCGTGTCGCACCAATTTTTTTTCAGACGGGTCGTTCGACGTTACGCGCGACTGGAACTAGGGTCCGCTGGTTTATACGCAAATGTGAGTCAAGAAGCAGGGGCATTTTAATCGATATTAGAACGAGAATGAGAGATGCAGAGTGCACGCACAAGGAAACAAATGACGGGAGGGGGGATGGAGGGAGAAAAAGTCTATGTATTTGCAGCGCATAATGAAACATGAGCAATCATACCAGCACCAATGCAACGGATTCTATCAGAACTCCACAAGTTAAGGGTGCTTGGGCGAGAGTAGCACTAGGATGGGTGACCTCCTGCGAAGTCCTTATATTTCACCAATTTTCTTAGGAAGTCCTCGTGTTGCACCCATTTTTTCGTAGATGATTGTTTCGACGATACGTGCGACTTGAATTATGGTCCTCAGGTTTATTCGCAAATGTGAGTCACGGCACTGTAGCATTTTACTTGATATTAGAACGAGGACGGAAGGTGCAGTGCGCACGCACAAGGAAACAAATGACGGGAGGGGGAAGAAAGGAGAAGGAGTTTATGTATTTGTAGCACGGAATTAAACAGGTGCGATCATACCAGCATTAATGCACCGGATCCCATCAGAACTTCGCAGTTAAGTGTGCTTGGGCGAGAGTAGTACTCGGATGGGTGACCTCCTAGGAAGTCCTCGTGTCGCACCAATTTTTTTTAAGACGGGTCGTTCGACGTTACGCGCAACTGGAACTGGGGTCCGCTGGTTTATACGCAATTGTGAGTCAAGAAGAAGGGGCATTTTAATCGATATTAGAACGAGAAGGAGAGGTGCAGTGTGAACGCACAAGGAAACAATTGATGGGAGGGGGAGGGAAGGAGAAGGAGTGTATGTCTTTTCAGCACGAAATGAAACAGGTACGATCATACCAGCACTAATGCGACGGATTCTATCAGAACTCCGTAGGTAAGGGTGCTTGGGCGAGAGTAGTACTAGCATGGGTTACCTCCTGCGAAGTCCTTATATTTCACCCATTTTCTTGTGAAGTCCTCGTGTTGCACCCATTTTTTTCCAGATGATTCTTTCGACGTTATACGTTACTTGAATTATGGTCCTCAGGTCTATTCGCAAAAGTGAGTCACGGCACCGTAGTATTTTACTTGATATTAGAACGAGCACGGGAGGTGCAGTGCGCACGCATAAGGAAACAAATGACGGGAAGGGGAAGAAAGGAGAAGGAGTTTATGTATTTGCAGCGCAAAATTAAACGGGTGCAATCATACCAGCACTAATGCACTGGATCCCATCAGAACTCTGCAGTTAAGTGTGCTTGGGCGAGAGTAGTACTCGGATGGGCGACCTCCTGGGAAGTCCTTGTGTTGCACCAATTTTTTTTCAGACGGGTCGTTCGACGTTACGCGCGACTGGAACTATGGTCCGCTGGTTTACATGCAAATATGAGTCAAGAATTAGGGATATTTTAATCGATATTAGAACGAGAAGGAGAGGTGCAGTGTGAACGCACAAGGAAACAAATGATGGGAGGGGAGGAGGGAAGAAGGAGTGTATGTATTTTCAGCACGAAATTAAACAGGTGCGGTCACACCAGCACAAATGCACCGGATCCCATCAAAACTCCGCAGTTAAGTGTGCTTTGGCGAAAGTAGTACAATGATGGGTTACCTCCTGGGAAGTTCTCGTGTTGCACCCATTTTCTTTTTTTCAGATGTACCGTTCGACGTTACGCGCGACTTTAATTATGGTTCGCAGGTTTATTCGCAAATGTGAGTCACGGCGCCGTGGCATTTTACTTGATATTTGAACGAGAACGAGAGGTACAGTGCGCACGCACAAGGAAACAAATGACGGGAGGGGGAAGAAAGGAGAAGGAGTTTATCTATTTACAGCGCGAAATTAAACAAGTGCGATCATACCAGCACTAATGCACCGGATCCCATTAGAACTCTGCTGTTAAGTGTGCTTGGGCGAGAGTAGTACTTGGATGGGTGACCTCCTGGGAAGTCCTCGTGTCGCACCAATTTTTTTTCAGACGGGTCCTTCGACGTTACGCGCGACTAGAACTAGGGTCCGCTGGTTTATACGCAAATGTGAGTCAAGAAGCAGGGGCATTTTTATCGATATTAGAACGAGAAGGAGAGGTGCAGTGTGAACGCACAAGGAAACAATTGATGGGAGGGGGAGGGAAGGAGAAAAAGTGTATGTATTTGCAGCGCAGAATGAAACAGGTGCGATCATACCAGCACTAATGCAACGGATTCTATCAGAACTCCGTAGGTAAAGGTGCTTGTGCGAGAGTAGTAATAGCCTGGGTTACCTCCTGCGAAGTCCTTATATTTCACCCATTTTCTTGTGAAGTCCTCGTGTTGCACCCATTTTATTGTAGATGATTCTTTCGACGTTACGCGCGACTTGAATTATGGTCCTCAGGTTTATTCGCAAATGTGAGTCACGGCGTTGTAGCATTTTACTTGATATTAGAACGAGAACGGGAGGTGCAGCGCGCACGCACAAGGAAACAAAAGTCGGGAGGGGGAAGAAAAGAGAAGGAGTGTATGTATTTGCAGCGCGAAACTAAACAGGAGCGATCATACCAGCACTAAAGCCCCGGATCCCATCAGAACTCCGCAGTTAAGTGTGTTTGGGCGAGATTAGTACTCGGATGGTTGACCTCCTGGGAAGTGCTCGTGTCGCACAAATTTTTTTTCAGACTGGTCGTTCGACGTTACGCGCGTCTGGAACTAGGGTCCGCTGGTTTATACGCAAATGTGAGTCAAGAAGCAGGGGCATTTTAATCGATAATAGAACGAGAATGAGAGGTGAAGTGTGAACGCACAAGGAAACAAATGACGGGAGGGGGAAGAAAGGAGGAGTGTATGTATTTGCAGCGCGAAATTAAAGAGGTGTGATCATAGCAGCACTAAAGCCCCGGATCCCATCAGAACTCCGCAGTTAAGTGTGCTTGGGCGAGAGTAGTACTCGGATGGGTGACCACCTGGGAAGCCCTCATGTTGGACCTATTTTTTTTTGGATGGGTTGTTCGACGTTACGCGCGAATGGAATTATAAACCGTTGGTTCATTTGCAAAAGTGAGTCACGGTGCCAGAGCATATTACTTGATATTAGAACGAGAAAGAGAGATGCAGAGTGCACGCACAAGGAAACAAATGACGGGAGGGTGGATGGGAGGAGAAAGAGTGTATGTATTTGCAGTTCAGAATGAAACATGAAGGATCATACCAGCACTAATGCAACGGATTCTATCAGAACTCCGCAGTTAAGGGTGCTTGGGCGAGAAAAGTACTCGGACGGGTGACATCCTGTGAAGTCCTTATATTTCACCCATTTTCTTGGGAGGTCCTCGTGTTGCACCCATCTTTTTGCAGATGATTCTTTCGACGTTACGCGCGACTTGATTTATGGTCCGCAGGTTTATTCGCAAATGTGAGTCACGGCGCCGTGGCATTTTACTTGATATTAAAACGAGTACGGGAGGTGAGTGCGCACGCACAAGGAAACAAATGACGGGAGGAGGAAGAAAAGAGAAGGAGTGTATGTATTTGAAGCGCAAAATTAAACAAGTGGCATCATACCAGCACTAATGCACTGGATCCCATCAGAACTCTGCAGTTAAGCGTGCTTGGGCGAGAGTAGTACTCGGATGGATGACCGCTTGGGAAGTCCTCGTATCGCAACAATTTTTTTTCAGATGGGTCGTTCGACGTTACGCGCGACTGGAACTATGGTCCGCTGGTTTATACGCAAATGTGAGTCAAGAATCAGGGGCATTTTAATCGATATTAGAACGAGAATGAGAGTTGCTGTGTGAACGCACAAGGAAACAAATGACGGGAGGGGGAAGAAAGGAGGAGTATATGTATTTGCAGCGCGAAATTAGAGAGGTGCGATCACAGCAGCACTAAAGCCCCGGATCCCATCAGAACTCCGCAATTAAGTGTGCTTTGGCGAGAGTAGTACTCGGATGGGTGACCACCTGGGAAGCCCTCGTGTTGCACCTATTTTTTTTCGGATGGGTTGTTCGAGGTTACGCGCGAATGGAATTATAAACCGCTGGTTCATTTGCAAAGGTGAGTCACGGTGCCGGGGCATATTACTGGATATTAGAACGATAAAGAGAGATACAGAGTGCACGCACATGGAAACAATTGACGGGAGGGGGAAGAAAGGAGAAGGAGTTTATGTATTTGCAGCGCAAAATTAAACAGGTGTGATCATACCAGCACTAATGCACCGGATCCCATCAGAACTCCGCAGTTAAGTGTGCTTGGGCGAGAGTAGTACTCGGACGGGTGACCTCCTTGGAAGTCCTCGTGTCGCATTAATTTTTTTCTTCGGACGGGTCGTTCGACGTTACACGCGACTAGAACTAGGGTCCACTGGTTTATACGCAAATGTGAGTCAAGAAGCAGGGACATTTTAATCGATATTAGAACGAGAAGGAGAGATGCAGAGTGCAGGCACAAGGAAACAAATGACGGGAGGGGGGATAGAGGGAGAAAAAGTGTATGTATTTGCAGCGCAGAATGAAACATGAGCAATCATACCAGCACGAATGCAACGGATTCTATCAGAACTCCGCAAGTTAGGGGTGCTTGGGCGAGAGTAGAACTAGGATGGGTGACCTCCTGCGAAGTCCTTAAATTTCACCCATTTTCTTAGGAAGTCCTCGTGTTGCACCCATTTTTTTGCAGATAATTCTTTCGACGATACGCGCGACTTGAATTATGGTCCTCAGGTTTATTCGCAAATGTGAGTCATGACACCTTAGCATTTTACTTGATATTAGAACGGGCACGGGAGGTGCAATGCGCACACACAAGGAAACAAATGACGGGAGGGGAAAGAAAGGAGAAGGAGTTTATGTATTTGCAGTACGGAATTAAAGGGGTGCGATCAGACCAGCACTAATGCGTCGGATCCCATCAGAACTCCGCAGTTAAGTGTGCTTGGGCGAGAGTAGTACTCGGATTGGTGACCTCCTAGGAAGTCCTCGTGTCGCACCAATTTTTTTTCAGACGGGTCGTTCGACGTTACGCGCGACTAGAACTATGGCCCGCTAGTTTATACGCAAATGTGAGTCAAGAATCAGGGGCATTTTAATCGATATAAGAACGAGAATGAGAGGTGCAGTGTGAACACACAAGGAAACAAATGATGGGAGGAGGGGAGGGAAGAAGGATTGTATGTATTTTCAGCACTAAATTAAACAGGTGCGGTCACACCAGCACAAATGCACCGGATCCCATCAGAACTCCGCAGTTAAGTGTGATTTGGCGAAAGTAGTACAATGATGGGTTACCTCCTGGGAAGTTCTCATGTTGCACCCATTTTCTTTTTTTCAGATGTGCCGTTCGACGTTACGGGCGACTTTATTTATGGTCCGCAGATTTATTCGCAAATGTGAGTCACGGCGCTGTGACATTTTACTTGATATTTGAACGAGAACGAGAGGTGCAGAGCGCACGCACAAGGAAACAAATGACAGGAGGGGGAAGAAAGGAGAAGGAGTTTATGTATTTGCAGCGCGAAATTAAACAAGTGCGATCATACCAGCACTAATGCACCGGATCCCATCAGAACTCCGCAGTTAAGTGTGTTTGGGCGAGAGTAGTACTCGAATGGGTGACCTCCTGGGAAGTCCTCGTGTCGCACTAATTTTTTTTTTCAGACGAGTCGTTCGATGTTACGCGCGACTGGAACGAGGGTCCACTGGTTTATACGCAAATGTGAGTCAAGAAGCAGGGGCATTTTAATTGATATTAGAACGAGAAAGAGAGATGCAGAGTGCACGCACAAGGAAACAAATGACGGGAGAGGGAATGGAGGGAGAAAAAGTGTATGTATTTACAGCGCATAATGAAACATGAGCAATCATACCAGCACCAATGCAACGGATTCTATCAGAACTCCGCAAGTTAAGGGTGCTTGGGCGAGAGAAGCACTAGGATGGGTGACCTCCTGCGAAGTTTTTATATTTCACCCATTTTCTTAGGATGTCCTCGTGTTGCACCCATTTTTTTGCAGATGATTCTTTCGACGATACGCGCGACTTGAATTATGGTCCACAGGTTTATTCGCAAATGTGAGTCACGGCACCATAGCATTTTACTTGATATTAGAACGAGTACGGGAGATGCAGTGCGCACGCACAAGGAAACAAATGACGGGAGGGGGAGGAAAAGAGAAGGAGTTTATGTAATTGCAGCGCTGAATTAAACGGGTGCGATCATACCAGCACAAATGCACCGGATCCCATCAGAACTCCGCAGTTAAGTGTGCTTTGGCGAAAGTAGTACAGTGATGGGTTACCTCCTCGGAAGTTCTCGTGTTACACCCATTTTTTTTTTTTCAGATGTGCCGTTCGACGTTACACGCGACTTTAATTATGGTCCGCAGATTTATTCGCAAATGTGAGTCACAGCGCCGTGGCATTTTACTTGATATTTGAACGAGAACGAGAGGTGCAGTGCGCATGCACAAGGAAATAAATGATGGGTGGGGGAAGAAAGGAGAAGGAGTTTATGTATTTGCTGCGCGAAATCAAACAGTTGCGATCATACCAGCACTAATGCACCGGATCCCATCAGAACTCCGCAGTTAAGTGTGCTTGGGCGAGAGTAGTAATCAGATAGGTGACCTCCGGGGAAATCCTCTTGTTGCACTAATTTTTTTTTTCAGACGGGTCGTTCGACGTTATGCACGACTGGAACTAGGGTCCACTGGTTTATACGCAAATGTGAGTCAAGAATGGGTGCTTGGGCGAGAGTAGCACTAGGATGGGTGACCTCCTGCGAAGTCCTTATATTTTACCCATTTTCTTAGGAAGTCCTCGTGTTGCACCCATTTTTTTGCAGATGATTCTTTCGACGATACACGCGACTTGAATTTTGGTCCTCAGGTTTATTCGCAAATGTGAATCACGGCACCGTAGCATTTTACTTGATATTAGAACGAGCACGGGAGGTGCAGTGCGCACGCACAAGGAAACAAATGGCGGGAGGGGGAAGAAAGGGGAAGGAGTTTATGTATTTGCAGCGCGAAATTGAACGGGTGCGATCATACCACAACTAATGCACCGGATCCCATAAGAACTCCAGAGTTAAGTGTGCTTGGGCATGAGTAGTACTCGGATGGGTGACCTCCTGGGAAGTTCTCGTGTCGCAACAATTTTTTTTTCAGACGGGTCGTTCGACGTTACGCGCGACTGGAATTAGGGTCCGCTGGTTTATACGCAAATGTGAGTCAAGAAGCAGGGGCATTTTAATCGATATTAGAACGAGAATGAGAGGTGCAGTGTGAATGCACAAGGAAACAATTGACGGGAGGGGGAAGAAAGGAGAAGGAGTGTATTTATTTGCTGCGCGAAATTAAACAGGTGCGATCATACCAGCATTAAAGCCCCGGATCCCATCAGAACTCCGCAGTTAAGTGTGCTTGGGCGAGAGTTGTACTCGGATGGGTGACCACTTGGGAAGCCCTCGTGTTGCACCTATTTTTTTTCGGATGGGTTGTTCGACGTTACGCGCGATTGGAATTATAAACCGCTGGTTCATTTGCAAAGGTGAGTCATGGTGCCGGGGCATATTACTTGATATTAGAACGAGTACGGGAGGTGCAGTGCGCACGAACAAGGAAACAAATGACGGGAGGAGGAAGAAAAGAGATGGAGTGTATGTATTTGAAGCGCAAAATTAAACAAGTGGCATCATACCAGCACTAATGCACTGGATCCCATCAGAACTCTGCAGTTAAGTGTGCTTGGGCTAGAGTAGTACTCGGATGGGTGACCTTTCTGGAAGTCCTCGTATCGCAACAATTTTTTTTCAGATGGGTCGTTCGACGTTATGCGCGACTGGAACTATGGTCCACTGGTTTATACGCAAATGTGAGTCAAGAATTAGGGGCATTTTAATCGATATTAGAACGAGAAGGAGAGGTGCAGTGTGAACGCACAAGGAAACAAATGATGGGAGGGGGGGAGGGAAGAAGGAGTGCATGTATTTTCAGCATAAAATTAAACAGGTGCGGTCACACCAGCACAAATGCACCGGATCCCATCAGAACTCCGCAGTTAAGTGTGCTTTGGCGAAACTAGTACAATGATGGGTTACCTCCTGGGAAGTTCTCGTGTTGCACCCATTTTCTTTTTTTCAGATGTGTCGTTCGACGTTACGCGCGACTTTAATTATGGTCCGCAGATTTATTCGAAAATGTGGGTCACGACGCCGTGGCATTTTACTTAATATTTGAACGAGAACGAGAGGTGCAGTGCGCACGCCCAAGGAAACAAATGACGGGAGGGAGAAAAAAGGAGAAGTAGTTTATGTATTTGCAGCGCAAAATTAAACAGGTGTGATCATACCAGCACTAATGCACCGGATCCCATCAGAACTCTGCAGTTAAGTGTACTTGGGCGAGAGTAGTACTCGGATGGGTGACCTCCTGGGAATTCCTAGTGTTGCACTAATTTTTTTTTCAGACGGGTCGTTCGACGTTACGCGCGACTGGAATTAGGGTCCACTGGTTTATACGCAAATGTTAGTCAAGAAGCAGGGGCATTTTAATCGATATTAGAACGAGAATGAGAGATGCAGAGTGCACGCACAAGGAAACAAATGACGAGAGGGGGGATGGAGGGAGAAAAAGTGTATGTATTTGCAGCGCAGAATGAAACATGAGCAATCATACCAGCACCAATGCAACGGATTCTATCAGAACTCTGCAAGTTAGGGGTGCTTGGGCGAGAGTAGCACTAGGATGGGTGACCTCCTGCGAAGTCCTTATATTTCACCCATTTTCTTAGGAAGTCTTCATGTTGCACCCAGTTTTTTGCAGATGATTCTTTCGACGATACGCGCGACTTGAATTATGGTCCTCAGGTTTATTTTCAAATGTGAGTCACGGCAACGTAGCATTTTACTTGATATTAGAACGAGCACGGGAGGTGCAGTGCGCACGCACAAGGAAACAAATGGCGGGAGGGGGAAGAAAGGAGGAGTGTATGTATTTGCAGCGCGAAATTAAAGAGGTGTGATCATAGCAGCACTAAAGCCCCGGATCCCATCAGAACTCCGCAGTTAAGTGTGCTTGGGCGAGAGTAGTACTCGGATGGGTGACCACCTGGGAAGCCCTCATGTTGGACCTATTTTTTTTTGGATGGGTTGTTCGACGTTACGCGCGAATGGAATTATAAACCGTTGGTTCATTTGCAAAAGTGAGTCACGGTGCCAGAGCATATTACTTGATATTAGAACGAGAAAGAGAGATGCAGAGTGCACGCACAAGGAAACAAATAACGGGAGGGGGGATGGGAGGAGAAAGAGTGTATGTATTTGCAGTGCAGAATGAAAAATGAGGGATCATACCAGCACTAATGCAACGGATTCTATCAGAACTCCGTAGGTAAGGGTGCTTGGGCGAGAGTAGTACTAGCATGGGTTACCTCCTGCGAAGTCCTTATATTTCACCCATTTTCTTATGAAGTCCTTATGTTGTACCCATTTTTTTGCAAATGATTCTTTCGACGTTACGCGCGACTTGAATTATGGTCCTCAGGTTTATTCGCAAATGTGAGTCACAGCGCCGTGGCATTTTACTTGATATTAGAACGAGAACGGGAGGTGCAGTGCGCACGCACAAGGAAACAAATGACGGGAGGGGGAGGAAAGGAGGAGTGTATGTATTTGCAGCGCGAAATTAAACAGGTGCGATCATACCAGCACTAATGCAACGGATTCTATCAGAACTCCGTAGGTAAGGGTGCTTGGGCGAGAGTAGTACTAGCATGGGTTACCTCCTGCGAAGTCCTTATATTTCACCCATTTTCTTGTGAAGTCCTCGTGTTGCACCCATTTTTTTGCAGATGATTCTTTCGACGTTACGCGCGACTTGAATTATGGTCCTCAGGTTTATTTGCAAATGTGATTCACGGCGCTGTAGCATTTTACTTGATATTAGAACGAGAACGGGAGGTGCAGTGCACATGCACAAGGAAACAAATGACGGGTGGGGGAAGAAAGGGGAATGAGTTTATGTATTTGCAGCGCGTAATTAAACAGGTGCGATCATACCAGCACTAATGAACCGGATCCCATCAGAACTCCGTAGTGAAGTGTGCTTGGGCGAGATTAGTACTCGGATGGGTGACCTCCTGGGAAGTCCTCGTGTCGCACCAATTTTTTTTCAGACGGGTCTTTCGACGTTACGCGCGTCTGGAACTAGGGTCCGCTGGTTTATACGAAAATGTGAGTCAAGAAGCAGGGGCATTTTAATCGATATTAGAACTAGAATGAGAGGTGAAGTGTTAACGCACAAGGAAACAAATGACGGGAGGGGGAAGAAAGGAGAATGAGTGTATGTATTTGCAGCATGAAATTAAACAGGTGCGAGCATACCAGCACTAAAGCTACGGATCCCATCAGAACTCCGCAGTTAAGTGTGCTTGGCCGACCGTAGTACTCGGATGGGTGACCACTTGGGAAGCCCTCGTGTTGCACCTATTTTTTTTCGGATGGGTTGTTCGACGTTACGCGCGAATGGAATTATAAACCGCTGGTTCATTTGCAAAGGTGAGTCACGGTGTCGGGGCATATTACTTGATATTAGAACGAGAAAGAGAGATGCAGAGTGCACGCACAAGGAAACAAATGACGGGAGGGGGGATGGGAGGAGAAAGAGTGTATGTATTTGTAGTGCAGAATGAAACATGAGGGATCATACCAGCACTAATGCAACGGATTATATCAGAACTCCGCAGTTAAGGGTGCTTGGGCGAGAAAAGTACTCGGATGGGTGACCTCCTGCGAAGTCCTTATATTTCACCCCTTTTCATGGGAGGTCCTCGTGTTGCACCCATCTTTTTGCAGATGATTCTTTCGACGTTACGCGCGACTTGATTTATGGTCCGCAGGTTTATTCGCAAATGTGAGTCACGGCGTCGTAGCATTTTACTTGATATTAAAACGAGCACGGGAGGTGCAGTGCGCACGCACAAGGAAACAAATGATGGGAGGGGGAAGAAAGGAGAAGGAGTTTATGTATTTGCAGCGCGATATTAAACGGATGCGATATTAGCAGCACTAATGCACCGGATCCCATTAGAACTCCGCAGTTAAGTGTGCTTGGGCGACAGTATTACTCGGATGGGTGACCTCCTGGGAAGTTCTAGTGTCGCACAAATTTTTTTTCAGACGAGTCGTTCGACGTTACACGCAACTGGAACTATGATCCACTTGTTTATACGCAAATGTGAGTCAAGAAGCAGGGGCATATTAATCAATATTAGAACGAGAAAAAGAGGTGCAGTGTGAACGCACAAGGAAACAAATAATGGGAGGGGGGAGGGAAGGAGAAGGAGTGTATGTATTTTCAGCACGAAATTAAACAGGTGCTATCACACCAGCACAAATAGACCGGATCCCATCAGAACTCCGCAGTTAAGTGTGCTTTGGCGAAAGTAGTACAAGGATGGGTTACCTTCTGGGAAGTTCTCGTGTTGCACCCATTTTTTTTTCAGATGTGCCATTCGACGTTACGCGCGACTTTAATTATAGTCCGCAGATTTATTCGAAAATGTGAGCCACTGCGCCGTGGCATTTTACTTGATATTTATACGAGAATGAGAGGTGCAGTGCACACGCACAAGGAAACAAATGACGGGAAGGGGAAGAAAGGAGAAGGAGTGTACGTATTTGCAGCGCGAAATTAAATAGGTGCCATCATACCAGCACTAATGCACCGTATCCCATCAGAACTCAGCAGTTAAGTGTGCTTGGGCGGGAGTAGTACTCGGATTGGTGACCTCCTGGGAAGTCCTCATGTTGCACCTATTTTTTTTCGGATGGGTCGTTCGACGTTACGTGCGAATGCAATTATAAACCGCTTGTTCATTCGCAAAGGTGAGTCACGATGCTAGGGCATTTTACTTGATATTAGAACGAGAAGGAGAGATGCAGAGTGCACGCACAAAGAAACAAATAACGGGAGAGGGGATGGAGGGAGAAAGAGTGTATGTATTTGCAGCGCAGAATGAAACATGAGCGATCATACCAGCACTAATGCAACGGATTCTATCAGAACTCCGCAAGTTAAGGGTGCTTGGGCGAGAGTAGCACTAGGATGGGTGACCTCATGCGAAGTCCTTATATTTCACCTATTTTCTTAGGAAGTCCTCGTGTTGCACCCATTTTTTTGCAGATGATTCTTTCGACGTTACGCGCAACTTGAATTATGGTCCTCAGGTTTATTCGCAAATGTGAGTCACGGCGCCGTGGCATTTTACTTGATATTAGAACGAGTACGGGAGGTGCAGTGCGCACGCACAAGGAAACAAATGACGGGAGGGGGAAGAAAAGAGAAGGAGTGTATGTATTTGCAGCGCGAAATTAAACAGGTGTGATCATATCAGCACCAATGCACCGGATCCCATCAGAACTCCACAGTTAAGTGTGCTTGGGCGAGAGTAGTACTCGGATGGATGACCTCCTGGGAAGTCCTCGTGTCGCACTAATATTTTTCCAGACGGGTCGTTCGAAGTTACGCGCGACTGGAACTAGGGTCCGCTGGTTTATACGCAAATGTGAGTCAAGAAGCAGGGGCATTTTAATCGATATTAGAACGAGAATGAGAGGTGAAGTGTGAACGCACAAGGAAACAAATGACGGGAGGGGGAAGAAAGGAGAAGGAGTGTAAGTATTTGCATTGCGAAACTAAATAGGTGCGATCATACCAGCACTAAAGCCCCGGATCCCATCAGAACTCGGCAGTTAAGTGTGCTTGGGCGAGATTAGTACTCGGATGGATGACCTCATGGGAAGTCCTCGTGTCGCACCAATTTTTTTTTCAGACGGGTCGTTCGACGTTACGCGCGTCTAGAACTAGGGTCCGCTGGTTTATACGCAAATGTGAGTCAAGAATCAGGGGCATTTTAATCGATATTAGAACGAGAATGAGAGATAAAGTGTAAATGCACAAGGAAACAAATGACCGGAGGGGGAAGAAAGGAGAAGGAGTGTATGTATTTGCAGCGCGAAATTAAACAGGTTCTATCATACTAGCACCAAAGCTCCGGATCCCATCAGAAGTCCGCAGTTAAGTGTGCTTGGGCGAGGGTAGTACTCGGATGGGTGACCACTTGGGAAGCCCTCGTGTTGCACCTATTTTTTTCGGATGGGTTGTTCGACGTTACGCGCGAATTGAATTATAAACCGCTGGTTCATTTGCAAAGGTGAGTCACGGTGCCGGGTCTTATTACTTGATATTAGAACGAGAAAGAGAGATGCTGAGTGCACGCAAAAGGAAACAAATGACGGGAGGGGGGATGGGAGGAGAAAGAGTGTATGTATTTGTAGTGCAGAATGAAACATGAGGGATCATACTAGCACTAATGCAACGGATTCTATCAGAACTCCGCAGTTAAGGGTGCTTGGGCGAGAAAAGTACTCGGATGGGTGACCTCCTGCGAAGTCCTTATATTTCACCCATTTTCTTGGGAGGTCCTCGTGTTGCACCCATCTTTTTGCAGATGATTCTTTCGACGTTACGCACGACTTGATTTATGGTCCGCAGGTTTATTCGCAAATGTGAATCACGGCGCCGTGGCATTTTACTTGATATTAGAACGAGTACGGGAGGTGTAGTGCGCACGCACAAGGAAACAAATGACGGGAGGAGGAAGAAAAGAGAAGGAGCGTATGTATTTGAAGCGCAAAATTAAACAAGTGGCATCATACCAGCAATAATGCACTAGATCCCATCAGAACTCTGCAGTTAAGTGTGCTTGGGCGAGAGTAGTACTCGGATGGGTGACCTCTTGGGAAGTCCTCATATCGCAACAATTTTTTTTCAGATGGGTCGTTCGACGTTACGCGCGACTGGAACTATGGTCCGCTTGTTTATACGCAAATGTGAGTCAAGAATCTGGGGTATTTTAATCGATATTAGAACGAGAAGGAGAGGTGCGTGTGAACGCAGAAGGAAACAAATGATGGGAAGGGGGGGAAGAAGGAGTGTATGTATTTTCAGCACGAAATTAAACAGGTGAGGTCACTCCAGCACAAATGCACCGGATCCCATCAGAACTCCGCAGTTAAGTGTGCTTTGGCGAAAGTAGTACAATGATGGGTTACCTCAAGGGAAGTTCTCGTGTTGCACCCATTTTCTTTTTTTCAGATGTGCCGTTCGACGTTACGCGCGACTTTAATTATGGTCTGCAGATTTATTCGCAAATGTGAGTCACGGCGCCGTGGCATTTTACTTGATATTAGAACGAGTACGGGAGGTGCAGTGCACACGCACAAGGAAATAAATGACGGGAGGGGGAAGAAAGGAGAAGGAGTTTATGTATTTGCAGCGCGAAATTAAACGGGTGCGATCATACCAGCACTAATGCACTGGATCCCATCAGAACTCCGCAGTTAAGTGTGCTTGGGCGAGAGTAGTACTCGGATGGGTGACCTCCTGGGGAAGTCCTCGTGTCGCACCAATTTTTTTTCAGACAGGTCGTTCGACGTTACGCGTGACTGGAACTATGGTCCGCTGGTTTATACGCAAATGTGAGTCAAGAAGCAGGGGCATTTTAATCGATATTAGAACGAGAAGGAGAGGTGCAGTGTGAATGCACAAGGAAACAATTGATGGGAGGTGGAGGGAAGGAGAAGGAGTGTATGTATTTTCAGCACGAAATGAAACAAGTGCGATCGTACCAGCACTAATTCAACGGATTCTATCAGAACTCCGTAGGTAAGGGTGCTTGGGCGAGAGTAGTACTAGCATGGGTTACCTCCTGCGAAGTCCTTATATTTCTTCCATTTTCTTGTGAAGTCCTCGTGTTGCACCCATTTTTTTGCAGATGATTCTTTCGACGTTACGCGCGACTTGAATTATGGTCCTCAGGTCTATTCGCAAATGTGAGTCACGGCATCGTAGTATTTTACTTGATATTAGAACGAGTACGGGAGGTACAGTGCGCACGCACAAGGAAACAAATGACAGGAGGGGGAAGGAAGGAGAAAGAGTTTATGTATTTGCAGCGCGGAATTAAAAGGGTGCGATCATACCAGCACTAATGCACCGGATCCCGTCAGAACTCCGCAGTTAAGTGTGCTTGGGCGAGAGTAGTACTCGGATGGGTGACCTCTTGGGAAGTGCTCGTGTCGCACTAATTTCTTTTTCAGACGGGTCGTTCGACGTTAAGTGCGACTGGAACTAGGGTCCACTGGTTTATACGCAAATGTGATTCAAGAAGCAGGGGCATTTTAATCGATATTAGAACGAGAACGAGAGGTGCAGTGTGAACGCACAAGGAAACAAATGATGGGAGGGGGAAGAAATGAGAAGGAGTGTATGTATTTCCAGCACGAAATTAAACAGGTGCGATCATACCAGCACTAAAGCTCCGGATCCCATCAGAACTCCGCAGTTAAGTGTGGTTGGGCGAGATTAGTACTCGGATGGGTCACCACCTGAGAAGCCCTCGTGTTGCACCTATTTTTTTTTCGGATGGGTTGTTCGAAGTTACGCGCGAATGGAATTATAAACCACTGGTTCATTTGCAAAGGTGAGTCACGGTGCCGGGGCATATTACTTTATATTAGAATGAGAAAGAGAGATGCAGAGTGCACGCACAAGGAAACAAATGAAGGGAGGGGGGATGGAGGGAGAAAAAGTGTATGTATTTGCAGCGCGGAACGAAACATGAGCTATCATACCAGCACCAATGCAACGGGTTCTATCAGAACTCCGCAAGTTAAGGGTTCTTGGGCGAGAGTAGCACTAGGATGGGTGACCTCCTGCGAAGTCCTTATATTTCACCCATTTTCTTAGGAAGTTCTCGTGTTGCACCAATTTTTTTGCAGATGCTTCTTTCGACGATACGCGCGACTTGAATTATGGTCCTCAGGTTTATTCGCAAATGTGAGTCACGGCACCGTAGTATTTTACTTGATATTAGAACGAGCACGGGAGGTGCAGTGCGCACGCACAAGGAAACAAATGACGGGATGGGGAAGAAAGGAGAAGGAGTTTATGTATTTGCAGCGCGAAATTAAACGGGTGCGATCATACCAGTACTAATGCACTAGATCCCATCAGAACTCAACAGTTAAGTGCGCTTAATTAAACAGGTGCGATCATACCAGCACTAAAGCTCCGGATCCAATCAGAACTCCGCAGTTAAGTGTGCTTGGGCGAGCGTAGAACTCGGATGGGTGACCACTTGGTAAGCCCTCGTGTTGCACCTAATTTTTTTCGAATGGGTTGTTCGAGGTTACGCGCGAATGGAATTATAAACCGCTGGTTCATTTGCAAAGGTGAGTCACGGTGCCGGGGCATATTACTTTATATTAGAACGAGAAAGAGAGATGCAGAGTGCACGCACAAGGAAACAAATGACGGGAGGGGGGATGGGAGGAGAAAGAGTGTATGTATTTGCAGTGCAGAATGAAACATGAGGGATCATACCAGCACTAATGCAACGGATTCTATCAAACCTCCGCAATTAAGGGTGCTTGGGCGAGAAAAGTACTCGGATGGGTGACCTCCTACGAAGTCCTTATATTTCACCCATTTTCTTGGGAGGTCCTCGTGTTGCACTCATCTTTTTGCAGATGATTCTTTCGATGTTACGTGCGACTTGAATTATGGTCCTCAGGTTTATTCGCAAATGTGAGTCACGGCGCCGTGGCATTTTACTTGATATTAGAACGAGTACGAGAGGTGCAGTGCGCACGCATAAGGAAACAAATGACGGGAGGAGGAAGAAAAGAGAAGGAGTGTATGTATTTGAAGCGCAAAATTAAACAAGTTGGATCATACCAGCAATAATGCACTGGATCCCATCAGAACTCTGCAGTTAAGTGTGCTTGGGCGAGAGTAGTACTCGGATGGGTGACCTCTTGGGAAGTCCTCGTATCGCAACAATTTTTTTTCAGATGGGTCGTTCGACGTTACGCGCGACTGGAACTATATGGTCCGCTGGTTTATACGCAAATGTGAGTCAAGAATCAGGGGCATTTTAATCGATATTAGAACGAGAAGGAGAAGTGCAGTGTGAACGCACAAGGAAACAAATGATGGGATGGGGGAAGGGAAGAAGGAGTGTATGTATTTTCAGCACGAAATTAAACAGGTGCGGTCACACCAGCACAAATGCACCGGATCCCATCAGAACTCCGCAGTTAAGTGTGCTTTGGCGAAAGTAGTACAATGATGAGTTACCTCATGGGAAGTCCTCGTGTTGCACCCATTTTCTTTTTTTCAGATGTGCCGTTCGACGTTACGCGCGACTTTAATTTTGGTCCGCAGATTTATTCGCAAATGTGAGTCACGGCGTTGTGGCATTTTACTTGATATTTGAATGAGAACGCGAGGTGCAGTGTGCACGCACAAGGAAACAAATGACGGGAGGGGGAAGAAAGGAGAAGGAGTTTATGTATTTGCAGCGCAAAATTAAATAGGTTTGATCATACCAGCACTAATTCACCAGATCCCATCAGAACTCCGCAGTTAAGTGTGCTTGGGCGAGAGTATTACTCGGATGGGTGACCTCTTAGGAAGTCCTCGTGCCGCACTAATTTTTTTTTTCAGACGGGTCGTTCGACGTTACGCGCGACTGGAACTAGGGTCCACTGGTTTATACGCAAATTTGAGTCAAGAACCAGGGGCATTTTAATCGATATTAGAACGAGAAAGAGAGATGCAGAGTGCACGCACAAGGAAACAAATGACGGGAGGGGGGATGGAGGGAGAAAAAGTGTATGTATTTTCAGCGCAGAATGAAACAGGAGCAATCATACCAGCACCAATGCAACGGATTCTATCAGAACTCCGCAAGTTAAGGGTGCTTGGGCGAGAGTAGCACTAGGATGGGTGACTTCCTGCGAAGTCCTTATATTTCACCCATTTTCTTAGGAAGTCCTCGTGTTGTACCTATTTTTTTGCAGATGATTCTTTCGACGATACGCGCGACTTGAATTATGGTCCACAGGTTTATTCACAAATGTGAGTCACGGCACCGTAGCATTTTACTTGACATTAGAACGAGCACGGGAGGTGCAGTGCGCACGCACAAGGAAACAAATGATGGGAGGGGGAAGAAAGGGGAATGAGTTTATGTATTTGCAGCGCAAAATTAAACAGGTGCGATCATACCAGCACTAATGCACCGAATCCCATCAGAACTCCGCTGTTAAGCGTGCTTGGGCGAGATTAGTACTCGGATGGGTGACCTCCTGGGAAGTCCTCGTGTCGCACAAGGACTCGGATGATGCCACTTGTTTAATTTTGCGCTTCAAATACAAACACTCCTTCTCTTTTCTTCCTCCTCCCGTCATTTGTTTCCTTGTGTGTGCGCACTGCACCTCCCGTACTCATTCTAATATCAAGTAAAATGCCACGGCGCCGTGACTCACATTTGCGAATAAACTTGAGGACCATAATTCAAGTCGCGCGTATCGTCGAAAGAATCATCTGCAAAAAAAATGGGTGCAACGCGAAAACTTCCTAACAAAATGGGTGAAATATAAGGACTTCGCAGGAGGTCACCCATCCTAGTGCTACTCTCGCCCAAGCACCCTTAACTTGCGAATTTCTGATAGAATCCGTTGCATTCGTGCTGGTATGATTACTCATGTTTCATTCTGCGCTGCAAATACATACACTTTTTCTCCCTCCATCCCCCCTCCCGTCATTTGTTTCCTTGTGCGTGCATTCTGCAACTCTCCCTCTCGTTCTAATATCGATTAAAATGCCCCTGCTTCTTGACTCACATTTGCGTATAAACCAGTGGACCCTAGTTCTAGTCGCGCGTAACGTCGAACGACCCGTCTGAAAAAAAAATTATTGCGGCACGAGGACTTCCCAGGAGGTCACCCATCCGAGTACTACTCTCGCCCAAGCACACTTAACTGCGGAATTCTGATGGGATCTGGTGCATTAGTGCTGGTATGATCGAACCTGTTTAATTTTGCGCTGCAAATACATAAACTCCTTCTCCTTTCTTCCCCCTCCCGTCATTTGTTTCCTTGTGCGTGCGCACTGCACCTCTCGTTCTCGTTCAAATATCAAGTAAAATGCCACGGCGCTGTGACTCACATTTGCGAATAAATCTGCAGACCATAATTAAAGTCGCGCGTAACGTCGAACGGCAGATCTGAAAAAAAGAAAATGGGTGCAACACGAGAACTTCCCAGGAGGTAACCCATCATTGTACTACTTTCGCCAAAGCACACTTAACTGCGGAGTTATAATGGGATCCGTTGCATTTGTGCTGGTATGATTGCACCCGTTTAATTCTGCGCTGCAAATACATAAACTCCTTCTCATTTCTTCCCCCTCCCGTCTTTTATTTCCTTGTGCGTGCGCACTGCACCTCCCGTGCTCGTTCTAATATCAAGTAAAATGCTACGGTGCCGTGACTCACATTTGCGAATATCAAGTTGCGCGTATCGTCGAAAGAATCATCTGCAAAAAAATGGGTGCAACACGAGGACTTCCTAAGAAAATGGGTGAAATATAAGGACTTCGCAGGAGGTCACCCATCCTAGTGCTTCTCTCGCCCAATCACCCATAACTTGCGGAGTTCTGATAGAATCCGTTGCATTGGTGCTGGTATGATTGCTCATGTTTCATTCTGCGCTGCAAATACATACACTTTTTCTCCCTCCATCCCCCCTCCCGTCATTTGTTTCCTTGTGCGTGCACTCTGCATCTCTCTTTCTCGTTCTAATATCAATTAAAATGCCCCTGCTTCTTGACTCACATTTGCGTATAAACCAGTGGACCCTAGTTCCAGTCGCGCGTAACGTCGAACGACCCGTCTGAAAAAAAAAATTAGTGCGACACGAGGACTTCCTAGGAGGTCACCCATCCGAGTACTACTCTCGCCTAAGCACACTTAAATGCGGAGTTCTGATGGGATCCGATGCATTAGTGCTGGTATGATCGCAGCTGTTTAATTTTGCGCTGCAAATACATAAACTCATTCCTCTTTCTTCCCCCTCTCGTCATTTGTTTCCTTGTGCGTGCGCACTGCACCTCTCGTTCTCGTTCTAATATCAAGTAAAATGCTACTGCGCCGTGACTCACATTTGCGAATAAACCTGAGGACCATAATTCAAGTCGCGCGTAACGTCGAAAGAATCAACTGCAAAAAAATGGGTGAAATATAAGGACTTCGCAGGAGGTCACCCATCCTAGTGCTACTCTCGCCCAAGCACCTTTAACTTGCGGATTTCTGATAGAATCTGTTGCATTGGTGCTGGTATGATTGCTCATGTTTCATTCTGCGCTGCAAATACATACACTTTTTCTCCCTCCATCCCCCCTCCCGTCATTTGTTTCCTTGTGCGTGCACTCTGCATCTCTCCTTCTCGTTCTAATATCGATTAAAATGCCCCTGCTTCTTGACTCACATTTGCGTATAAACCATTGGACCCTAGTTCTAGTCGCGCGTAACGTCGAACGACCCGTCTAAAAAAACAAATTAATACAACACGAGGACTTCCCAGGAGGTCACCCATCCGAGTACTACTCTCGCCCAAGCACACTTAACTGCAGAGTTCTTATGGGATCCAGTGCACTAGTGCTGGTATGATAGCAACTGTTAAATTTTGCGCTGCAAATACATAAATTCCTTCACTTTTATTCCCCCTCCCGTCATTTGTTTCCTTGTGCGTGCGCACTGCACCTCTCGTTGTCGTTCAAATATCAAGTAAAATGCCACGGCGCCGTGACTCACATTTGCGAATAAATCTGCGGACCATAATTAAAGTCGCGCGTAACGTCGAACGACACATCTGAAAAAAAGAAAATGGGTGCAACACGAGAACTTCCCAGGAGGTAACCCATCATTGTACTACTTTCGCCAAAGCACACTTAACTACGGAGTTCTGATGGGATCCGGTGCATTTGTGCTGGTGTGACCGCACCTGTTTAATTTCGTGCTGAAAGTACATACACTCCTTCTTCCCTCCCCCCCTCCCATCATTTGTTTCCTTGTGCGTTCACACTACACCTCTCATTCTCGTTCTAATATCGATTAAAATGCCCCTGATTCTTGACTCACATTTGCGTATAAACCAACGGACCATAGTTCCAGTCGCGCGTAACGTCGAACGACCCATCTGAAAAAAAATTGTTGCGATACGAGGACTTCCCAAGAGCTCACCCATCCGAGTACTACTCTCGCCCAAGCACGCTTAACTGCAGAGTTCTGATGGGATCCAGTGCATTAGTGCTGGTATGATGCCACTTGTTTAATTTTGCGCTTCAAATACATACACTCCTTCTTTTTTCTTCATTCTCCCGTCATTTGTTTCCTTGTGCGTGCGCACTGCTCCTCCCGTACTCGTTCTAATATCAAGTAAAATGCCACGGCGCCGTGACTCACATTTGCGAATAAACCTGCGGACCATAAATCAAGTCGCGCGTAACGTCGAAAGAATCATCTGCAAAAAGATGGGTGCAACACGAGGACCTCCCAAGAAAATGGGTGAAATATAAGGACTTCCCAAGAGGTCACCCATCCGAGTACTACTCTCGCCCAAGCACACTTAACTGCAGAGTTCTGATGGGATCCAGTGCAGTAGTGTTGGTATGATGCCACTTGTTTAATTTCGCGCTTCAAATACATACACTCATTCTTTTTTCTTCCTCATTCCGTCATTTGTTTCCTTGTGCGTGCGCACTGCACCTCCCGTACTCGTTCTAATATCAAGTAAAATGCGACGGCGCCGTGACTCACATTTGCGAATAAATCTGCGGACCATAAATCAAGTCGCGCGTAACATCGAAAGAATCATCTGCAAAAAGATGGGTGCAACACGACGACCTCCCAAGAAAATGGGTGAAATATAAGGACTTCGCAGGAGGTCACCCATCCTACTGCTACTGTCGCCCAAGCACCCTTAACTTGCGGAGTTGTGATAGAATTCGTTGCATTGGTGCTGGTACGATTCCTCATGTTTCATTCTGCGCTGCAAATACGTACACTTTTTCTCCCTCCACCCCCCCTCCCGTCATTTGTTTCCTTGTGCGTGCACTCTGCATCTCTCTTTCTCGTTCTAATATCGATTAAAATGCCCCTGCTTCTTTACTCACATTTGCGTATAAACCAGTGGACCCTAGTTCCAGTCGCGCGTAACGTCGAACGACCCGTTTGAAAAAAAAATTAGTGCGACACGAGGACTTCCCAGGAGGTCTCCAATCCGAGTACTACTCTCGCCCAAGCACACTTAACTGCTTAGTTCGGATGGGATCCGGTGCATTAGTGCTGGTATGATCGCACTTGTTTAATTTCGCGCTGCAAATACATAAACTCCTTATCCTTTCTTCCCCTTCCCGTCATTTGTTTCCTTGTGCGTGCGCACTGCACCTCTCGTTCTCGTTCAAATATTACGTAAAATACCACGGCGCCGTGACTCACATTTGCGAATAAATCTGCGGACCATAATTAAAGTCGCGCGTAACGTCGAACGGCACATCTGAAAAAAAATGGGTGCAACACGAGAACTTCTCATGAGGTAACCCATCATTGTACTACTTTCGCCAAAGCACACTTAACTGCGGAGTTCTGATGGGATGCGGTGCATTTGTGCTGGTGTGACTGTACCTGTTTAATTTCGTGCTGAAAATACATACACTCCTTCTTCCCTCCCCCCTTCCATCATTTGTTTCCTTGTGCGTTCACTCTGCACCTCTCCTTCTCGTTCTAATATCGATTAAAATTCTCCTGCTTCTTGACTCACATTTGCGTATAAACCAGCGGAACATAGTTCCAGTCGCGCGTAACGTCGAACGACCCGTCTGAAAAAAAAAATTAGTGCAATAAGAGGACTTCCCAGGAGGTCTCCAATCCGAGTACTACTCTCGCCCAAGCACACTTAACTGCTTAGTTCTGATGGGATCCGGTGCATTAGTGCTGGTATGATCGCACTTGTTTAATTTCGCGCTGCAAATACATAAACTCCTTATCCTTTCTTCCCCTTCCCGTCATTTGTTTCCTTGTGCGTGCGCACTGCACCTCTCGTTCTCGTTCAAATATTACATAAAATACCACGGCGCCGTGACTCACATTTGCGAATAAATCTGCGGACCATAATTAAAGTCGCGCATAACGTCGAACGACACATCTGAAAAAAAGAAAATGGGTGCAACACGAGAACTTCCCACGAGGTAACCCATCATTATACTACTTTCACCAAAGTACACTTAACTGCGGAGTTCTGATGGGATATGGTGCATTTATGCTGGTATGATCGCACCTGTTTAATTTCGCGCTGCAGATACATAAACTCCTTCTCCTTTCTTCCCCCTCCCGTCATTTGTTTCCTTGTGCGTGCGTACTGCACCTCTCATTCTCGTTCAAATATCAGGTAAAATGCCACGGCGCCGTGACTCACATTTGCGAATAAATCTGCGGACCATAATTAAAGTCGCGCGTAACGTCGAACGGCACATCTGAAAAAAAGAAAATGGGTGCAACACGAGAACCTCCCAGGAGGTAACCCATCATTGTACTACTTTCACCAAAGCACACTTAACTGCGGAGTTCTGATGGGATCCGGTGCATTTGTGCTGGTGTGACCGCACCTGTTTAATTTCGTGCTGAAAATACATACACTCCTTCTTCCCTCCCCCCCTCCCATCATTTGTTTCCTTCTGCGTTCACACTGCACCTCTCTTTCTCGTTCTAATATCGATTAAAATGCCCCTGATTCTTGACTCACATTTGCGTATAAACCAGCGGACCATAGTTCCAGTCGCGCGTAACGTCGAACGACCCATCTAAAAAAAATTGTTGCGATACGAGGACTTCCCAAGAGGTCACCCATCCGAGTACTACTATCGCCAAAGCATACTTAACTGCAGAGTTCTGATAGGATCCAGTGCATTAGTGCTGGTACGATGCCACTTGTTTAATTTTGCGCTTCAAATACATACACTCATTCTCTTTTCTTTCTCATCCGTCATTTGTTTCCTTGTGCGTGCGCACTGCACCTCCCGTACTTGTTCTAATATCAAGTAAAATGCCACGGCGCCGTGACTCACATTTGCAAATAAACCTGAGGACCATAATTCAAGTCGCGCGTATCGTCGAAAGAATCATCTGCAAAAAAATGGGTGCAACACGAGGACTTCCTAAGAAAATGGGTGAAATATAAGGACTTCGCAGGAGGTCACCCATCCTAGTGCTATTTTCGCCCAAGCACCCTTAACTTGCGGAGTTCTGATAGAATATGTTGCATTGGTGCTGGTATGATTGCTCATGTTTTATTTTGCGCTGCAAATACATACACTTTTTCTCCCTCCATCCCCCCTCCCGTCATTTGTTTCCTTGTGCGTGCACTCTGCATCTCTCATTCTCTTTCTAATATCGATTAAAATGCCCCTACTTCTTGACTCACATTTGCTTATAAACCAGTGGACCCTAGTTCCAGTCGCGCGTAACATCGAACCACCCGTCTGAAAAAAAAAATTAGTGCGACACGAGGACTTCCCAGGAGGTCAACCATCCGAGTACTACTCTCGCCCAAGCACACTTAATTGCAGAGTTCTGATGGGATTCGGTGCATTAGTGCTGGTATGATCGCACCTGTTTAATTTCGCGCTGCAAATACATAAACTCCTTCTCCTTTCTTCCCCCTCCCGTCATTTGTTTCCTTGTGCGTGCGTACTGCACCTCTCATTCTCGTTCAAATATCAGGTAAAATGCCACGGCGCCGTGACTCACATTTGCGAATAAATCTGCGGACCATAATTAAAGTCGCGCGTAACGTCGAACGGCACATCTGAAAAAAAGAAAATGGGTGCAACACGAGAACCTCCCAGGAGGTAACCCATCATTGTACTACTTTCACCAAAGCACACTTAACTGCGGAGTTCTGATGGGATCCGGTGCATTTGTACTTGTGTGACCGCACCTGTTTAATTTCGTTCTGAAAATACATACTCCTTCTTCCCTCCCCCCCTCCCATCATTTGTTTCCTTGTGCGTTCACACTCCACATCTCATTCTCGTTCTAATATCGATTAAAATGCCCCTGATTCTTGACTCACATTTACGTATAAACCAGCAGACCATAGTTCCAGTCGCGCGTAACGTCGAACGACCCATCTAAAAAAAATTGTTGCGATACGAGGACTTCCCAAGAGGTCACCCATCCGAGTACTACTATCGCCAAAGCATACTTAACTGCAGAGTTCTGATAGGATCCAGTGCATTAGTGCTGGTACGATGCCACTTGTTTAATTTTGCGCTTCAAATACATACACTCATTCTCTTTTCTTCCTCCTCCCGTCATTTGTTTCCTTGTTCGTGCGCACTGCACCTCCCGTACTCGTTCTAATATCAAGTAAAATGCCACGGCGTCGTGACTCACATTTGCGAATAAACCTGCGGACTATAAATCAAGTCGCGCGTAACGCCGAACGACCCGTCTGAAAAAAAAAATTAGTGCAACACGAGGACTTCCCAGGAGGTCAACCATCCGAGTACTACTCTCGCCCAAACACACTTAATTGCGGAGTTCTGATGGGATCCGGTGCATTAGTGCTGGTATGATCGCACCTGTTTAATTTCGCGCTGCAAATACACACACTCCTTCTCCATTCTTCCCCCTCCCGTCATTTGTTTCCTTGTGCGTGCGCACTGCACCTTTCGTTCTCGTTCAAATATCAAGTAAAATGCCACGGCGCCGTGACTCACATTTGCAAATAAATCTGCGGACCATAATTAAAGTCGCGCGTAACGTCGAACGGCACATCTGAAAAAAAGAAAATGGGTGCAACACGAGAACTTCCCAGGAGGTAACCCATCATTGTACTACTTTCGCCAAAGCACACTTAACTACGGAGTTCTGATGGGATCCGGTGCATTTGTGCTGGTGTGACCGCACCTGTTTAATTTCGTTCTGAAAATACATACACTCCTTCTTCCCTCCCCCCCCTCCCATGATTTGTTTCCTTGTGCGTTCACACTGCACCTCTCCTTCTCGTTCTAATTTTGATTAAAATGCCCCTGCTTCTTGACTCACATTTGCGTATAAGCCAGCGGACCATAGTTCCAGTTGCGCGTAACGTCGAACGACCCATCTGAAAAAAAATTGTTGCGATAGGAGGACTTCCCATGAGGTCACCCATCCGAGTATTAATCTCGCCCAAGCACACTTAACTGCAGAGTTCTGATGGGATCTAGTGCATTAGTGCTAGTATGATGCCACTTGTTTAATTTTGCGCTTCAAATATATACACTCCTTCTCTTTTCTTCCTCCTCCCGTCATTTGTTTCCTTGTGCGTGCACACTGTGAACGAGAAGGAGAGGTGCAGTGTGAACGCACAAGGAAACAAATGATGGAAGGGAGGGAGGGAAGAAGGAGTGTATGTATTTTCAGAACGAAATTAAACAGGTGCGGTCACACCAGCACAAATGCATCGGATCCCATCAAAACTCCGCAGTGAAGTGTGCTTTGGCGAAAGTAGTACAATGATGGGTTACCTCGTGGGAAGTTCTCGTGTTGCACCCATTTTCTTTTTTTCAGATGTGCCGTTCGACGTTACGCGCGACTTTAATTATGGTTCGCAGATTTATTCGCAAATGTGAGTCACGGCGCCGTTGCATTTTACTTGATATTTGAACGAGAACGAAAGGTGCAATGCGCACGCACAAGGAAACAAATGACGGGAGGGGGAAGAAAGGAGAAGGAGTGTATGTATTTGCAGCGCGAAATGAAACAGGTGCGATCATACCAGCACTAATGCAACGGATTCTATCAGAAATCCATAGGTAAGGGTTCTTAGGCGAGGGTAGTACTAGCATGGGTTACCTCCTGCGAAGTCCTTATATTTGACCTATTTTCTTGTGAAGTCCTCGTGTTGCACCCATTTTTTTGCAGATGATTCTTTCGACGTTACGCGCGACTTGATTTATGGTCCGCAAGTTTATTCGCAAATGTGAGTCACAACGCCGTGGCATTTTACTTGATATTAGAACGAGTACAGGAGGTGCAGTGCGCACGCACAAGGAAACAAATGACGGGAGGAGGAAGAAAAGAGAAGGAGTGTATGTATTTGAAGCGCAAAATTAAACAAGTGGCCTCATACCAGCACTTATGCACTGGATCCCATCAGAACTCTGCAGTTAAGCGTGCTTGGGCGAGAGTAGTACTCGGATGGGTGACCTCTTGATTTATGGTCCGCAGATTTATTCGCAAATGTGAGTCACGGCGCCGTGGCATTTTACCTGATATTTGAACGAGAACGAGAGGTGCAGTGCGCACGCACAAGGAAACAAATGACGGGAGGGGGAAGAAAAGAGAAGGAGTTTATGTATTTGCAGCGCGGAATTAAATGGTTGCGATCATACCAGCACTAAGTGTGCTTGGGCGAGAGTAGTACTCGGATGGGTGACCTCATGGGAAGTCCTCGTGTCGCACCAATTTTTTTTCAGACGGGTCGTTCAACGTTACGCGCGACTGGAACTGGGGTCCGCTGGTTTATACGCAAATATGAGTCAAGAAGCAGGGGCATTTTAATCGATATTAGAACGAGAAGGAGAGGTGCAGTGTGAACGCATAAGGAAACAATTGATGGGAGGGGGAGGGAAGGAGAAGGAGTGTATGTATTTTCAGCACGAAATGAAACAGGTGCGATCATACCAAGACTAACGCAATGGATTCTATCAAAACTCCGCAAGTTAAGGGTGCTTGGGCGAGAGTAGCACTAGGATGGGTGACTTCCTGGGAAGTCCTTATATTTCACCCATTTTCTTGGGAGGTCCTCGTGTTGCACCCATCTTTTTGCAGATGATTCTTTCGACGTTACGCGCGAGTTGATTTATGGTCCGCAGGTTTATTCGCAAATGTGAGTCACGGCGCCGTGTCATTTTACTTGATATTAGAACGAGTACGGGAGGTGCAGTGCGCACGCACAAGGAAACAAATGACGGGAGGGGGAAGAAAGGAGAAGGAGTTTATGTATTTGCAGCGCGGAATTAAACCGGTGCGATCATACCAGCACTAATGCACCGGACCCCATCAGAACTCCGCAGTTAAGTGTGCTTGAGCGAGAGTAGTACTCGGATGGGTGACCTCTTGGGAAGTCCTCGTGTCGCACCAATTTTTTTTCAGACGGGTCGTTCGACGTTACGCGCGACTGGAACTAGAGTCCGCTGGTTTATACGCAAATGTGAGTCAAGAAGTAGTGGTATTTTAATCGATATTAGAACGAGAATGAGAGGTGAAGTGTGAACGCACAAGGAAACAAATGACGGGAGGGGGAAGAAATGAGAAGGAGTGTATGTATTTGCAGCACAAAATTAAACTGGTGCGATCATACCAGCACTAAAGGTCCGGATCCCATCAGAACTCCGCAGTTAAGTGTGCTTGGGCGAGAGTAGTACTTGGATGGGTCACCACCTGAGAAGCCCTCGTGTTGCACCTATTTTTTTTTCGGATGGGTTGTTCGACGTTACGCGCGAATGAAATTATAAACCGCTGGTTCATTTGCAAAGGTGAGTCACGGTGCCGGGGCATATTACTTGATAATAGAACGAGAAAGAGAGATGCAGAGTACACGCACAAGGAAAAAATGACGGGAGGGGGGATTGGAGGAGAAAGAGTGTATGTATTTGCAATGCAGAATGAAACATGAGGGATCATACCAGCACTAATGCAACGGATTCTATCAGAACTCCGCAAGTTAAGGGTGCTTGGGCGAGAGTAGCACTAGGATGGGTGACTTCCTGCGAAGTCCTTATCTTTCACCCATTTTCTTAGGAAGTCCTCGTGTTGTACCTATTTTTTTGCAGATGATTCTTTCGACGATACGCGCGACTTGATTTATGGTCCGCAGGTTTATTCGCAAATGTGAGTCACGGCACCGTGGCATCTTACTTGATATTAGAACGAGTGCGGGAGGTGCAGTGCGCACGCACAAGGAAACAAATGACGGGAGGAGGAAGAAAAGATTAGGAGTGTATGTATTTGAAGCGCAAAATTAAACAAGTGGCATCATACCAGCACTAATGCACTGGATCCCATCAGAACTCTGCAGTTAAGTGTGCTTGGGCGAGAGTAGTACTCGGATGGGTGACCTCTTGAGAAGTCTTCGTATCGCAACAATTTTTTTTCAGATTGGTTGTTCGACATTACGCGCGACTAGAACTATGGTCCGCTGGTTTATACGCAAATGTGAGTCAAGAATCAGGGGCATTTTAATCGATATTAGAACGAGAAGGAGAGGTGCAATGTGAACGCAAAAGGAAACAAATGATGGGAGGGCGGGAGGGAAGAAGGAGTGTATGTATTTTCAGCACGAAATTAAACAGGTGCGGTCACACCAGCACAAATGCACCGGATCCCATCAGAACTCCGCAGTTAAGTGTGCTTTGGCGAAAGTAGTACAATGATGGGTTACCTCCTGGGAAGTTCTCGTGTTGCACCCATTTTTTTTTCAGATGTGCCGTTCGACGTTACGCGCGACTTTAATTATGGTCCGCAGATTTATTCGCAAATGTGAGTCACGGCGCCGTGGCATTTTTCTTGATATTTGAACGAGAACGAGAGGTGCAGTGCGCACGCACAAGGAAAAAAATCACGGGAGGGGGAAGAAAGGAAAAAGAGTTTATGTATTTGCAGCGTGAAATGAAACAGGTGCGATCATACCAGCACTAATGCAACAGATTCTATCAGAACTCCGTAGGTAAGGGTGCTTGGGCGAGAGTAGTACTAGCATGGGTTACCTCCTGGGAAGTCCTTATATTTCACCCATTTTCTTGGGAGGTCCTCGTGTTGCACCCATTTTTTTGCAGATAATTCTTTCGACGTTACGCGCGACTTGAATTATGGTCCTCAGGTTTATTCGCAAATGTGAGTCACGGCACTGTAGCATTTTACTTGATATTAGAACGAGAACGGGAGGTGCAGTGCGCACGCACAAGGAAACAAATGACGGGAGGGGGAAGAAAGGGGAATGAGTTTATGTATTTGCAGCGCGAAATTAAACAGGTGCGATCATACCAGCACTAATGCACCAGATCCCATCAGAACTCCGCAGTGAAGTGTGCTTGGGCGAGATTAATACTCGGATGGGTGACCTCCTAGAAGTCCTCGTGTCGCACAAATTTTTTTTCAGACGGGTCGTTCGACGTTACGTGCGACTTTAATTATGGTCCGCAGGTTTATTCGCAAATGTGAGTCACGGCGCCGTGACATTTTACTTGATATTAGAACGAGTACGGGAGGTGCAGTGCGCACGCACAAGGAAACAAATGACGGGATGAGGAAGAAAAGAAAAGGAGTGTAGGTATTTGAAGCGCAAAATTAAACAAGTGGCATCATACCAGCACTAATGCACTGGATCCCATCAGAACTCTGCAGTTAAGTGTGCTTGGGAGAGAATGGTACTCGGATGGGTGACCTGTTGGGAAGTCCTCGTATCGCAACAATTTTTTTTTTAGATGGGTCGTTCGACGTTACACGCGACTGGAACTATGGTCAGCTGGTTTATACGCAAATGTGAGTCAAGAATCAGGGGCATTTTAATCGATATTAGAACGAGAAGGAGAGGTGCAGTGTGAACGCACAAGGAAACAAATGATGGGAGGGGGAGAGGGAAGAAGGAGTGTATGTATTTTCAGCACGAAATTAAACAGGTGCGGTCACACCAGCACAAATGCACCGGATCCCATCAGAACTCCAGAGTTAAGTGTGCTTTGGCGAAAGTAGTACAATGATGGGTTACCTCCTGGGAAGTTCTCGTGTTGTACCCATTTTCTTTTTTTCAGATGTGCCGTTTGACGTTACGCGCGACTTTAATTATGGTTCGCAGATTTATTCGCAAATGTGAGTCACGACGCCGTGGCATTTTACATGGTATTTGAACGACAACGAGAGGTGCAGTGCGCACGCACAAGGAAACAAATGACTGGAGGGGGAAGAAAGGAAAAGGAGTTTATGTATTTGCAGCGCGAAATTAAACAGGTGCGATCATACCAGCACTAATGCACTAGATCTCATCAGAAGTCCGAAGTTAAGTGTGTTTGGGCGAGAGTAGTACTCGGATGGGTAACCTCCTGGGAAGTCCTCGTGTCGCAGTAATTTTTTTTTTTCAGACGGGTCGTTCGACGTTACGCGCGACTAGAACTAGGGTCCACTGGTTTATACGCAAATGTGAGTCAAGAAGCAGGGGCATTTTAATCGATATTAGAACGAGAATGAGAGATGCAGAGTGCACGCACAAGGAAACAAATGACGGGAGGGGGGATGGAGGGAGAAAAAGTTTATGTATTTGCAGCGCAGAATGAAACATGAGCAATCATACCAGCACCAATGCAACGGATTCTATCAGAACTCCGCAAGTTAAGGGTGCTTGGGCGAGAGTAGCACTAGGATGGGTGACCTCCTGCGAAGTCCTTATATTTCACCCATTTTCTTAGAAAGTCCTCGTGTTGCACCCATTTTTTTGCAGATGATTCTTTTGATGTTATGCGCGACTTGAATTATGGTCCTCAGGTTTATTCGCAAATGTGAGTCACGGCGCTGTAGCATTTTACTTGATATTAGAACGAGAACGGGAGCTGCAGTGCACACGCACAAGGAAAAAAATGACGAGAGGGGGACGAAAGGGGAATGAGTTTATGTATTTGCAGCGGGAAATTAAACAGGTGGAATCATTCCAGTAGTAATGCACCGGATCCCATCAGAACTCCGCAATTAAGTGTGCTTGGGCGAGAGTAGTACTCGGATGGGTGACCTCTTGGGAAATCCTCGTGTCGCACCAATTTTTTTTCAGACGGGTCGTTTGACGTTACGCGCGACTGGAACTAGGGTCCGTTGGTTTATACACAAATGTGAGTCAAGAAGCAGGGGCATTTGAATCGATATTAGAACGAGAATGAGAGGTGAAGTATGAACGCACAAGGAAACAAATGACCGGAGGGGGAAGAAAGGAGAAGGAGTGTATGTATTTGCAGCGCGAAATTAAACAGGTGCGATCATACTAGCACTAAAGTCCTGGATCCCATAAGAACTCCGCACTTAAGTGTGCTTGGGCGAGAGTAGTACTCGGATGGGTGACAACTTGGGAAGCCCTCGTGTTGCACCTATTTTTTTCAGATGGGTTGTTCGATGTTACGCGCGAATGGAATTATAAACTGCAGGTTCATTTGCAAAGTTGAGTCACGGTGCCGGGGCATATTACTTGATATTAAAACGAGAAAGAGACATGCAGAGTGCACGCACAAGGAAACAAATGAAAGGGTGGGGGATGGGAGGAGAAAGAGTGTATGTATTTGCAGTGCAGAATGAAACATGAGGGATCATACCAGCACTAATGCAACGGATTCTATCAGAACTCCGCAGTTAAGGGTGCTTGGGCGAGAAAAGTACTAGGATGGGTGACCTCCTGCGAAGTCCTTATATTTCACCCATTTTCTTGGGAGGTCCTCGTGTTGCACCCATCGTTTTGCAGATGATTCTTTCGACGTTACGCGCGACTTGATTTATGGTCCGCAGGTTTATTCGCAAATGTGAATCACGGCGCCGTGGCATTTTACTTGATATTAGAACGAGTACGGAAGGTGCAGTGCGCACGCACAAGGAAACAAATGACGGGAGGAGGAAGAAAATAGAAGGAGTGTATGTATTTAAAGCGCAAAATTAAACAAGATGCATCATACCAGCACTAATGCACTGGATCTCATCAGAACTCTGCAGTTAAGTGTGCTTGGACGAGAGTAGTACTCGGATGGGTGACCTCTTGGGAAGTCCTCGTATTGCAACCATTTTTTTTCAGATGAGTCGATCGACGTTACGCGCGACTGAAAGTATGGTCCGCTGGTTTATACGCAAATGTGAGTCAAGAATCAGGGGCATTTTAATCGATATTAGAAGGAGAATGAGAGGTGCAGTGTGAACGCACAAGGAAACAAATGATGAGATGGGGGAGGGAAGAAGGAGTGAATGTATTTTCAGCACGAAATTAAACAGGTGCGGTCACACCAGCACAAATGCACAGGATCCCATCAGAACTTCGCAGTTAAGTGTGCTTTGGCGTAAGTAGTAAAATGATGGGTTACCTCCTGGGAAGTTCTCGTGTTGCACCCATTTTCTTTTTTTCAGATGTGCCGTTCGACGTTACACGCGACTTTAATTATGGTCTGCAGATTTATTCGCAAATGTGAGTCACGGCGCCGTGGCATTTTACTTGATATTTGAACGAGAATGAGAGGTACAGTGCGCACGCACAAGGAAACAAATGACGGGAGGGGGAAGAAAGGAGAAGGAGTTTATGTATTTACAGCGTGAAATTAAACAAGTGGCATCATGCCAGCACTAATGCACTCGATCCCATCAGAACTCTGCAGTTAAGCGTGCTTGGGCGAGAGTAGTACTCGGATGGATGACCTCTTGGGAAGTCCTCATATCGCAACAATTTTTTTTCAGATGGGTCGTTCGACGTTACGCGCGACTGGAAGTATGGTCCGCTGGTTTATACGCAAATGTGAGTCAAGAATCAGGGGCATTTTAATCGATATTAGAACGAGAAGGAGAGGTGCAGTGTGAACGCACAAGGAAACAAATGATGGGAGGGGGAGAGGGAAGAAGGAGTGTATGTATTTTCAGCACGAAATTAAACAGGTGCTGTCACACCAGCACAAATGCACCGGATCCCATCAGAACTCCGCAGTTAAGTGTGCTTTGGAGAAAGTAGTACAATGATGGGTTACCTCCTGGGAAGTTCTCGTGTTGCACCCTTTTTTTTTTTTCAGATGTGCCGTTCGACATTACGCGCGACTTTAATTATGGTCCGCAGATTTATTCGCAAATGTGAGTCACGACGCCGTGGCATTTTACCTGATATTTGAACGACAACGAGAGGTGCAGTGCGCACACACAAGGAAACAAATGACTGGAGGGGGAAGAAAGGAGAAGGAGTTTATGTATTTGCAGCGCAAAATTAAACAGGTGCGATCATACCAGCACTAATGCACTAGATCTCATCAGAACTCCGAAGTTAAGTGTGCTTGGGCAAGAGTAGTACTCGGATGGGTGACCTCCTGGGAAGTTCTCGTGCCGCAGTAATTTTTTTTTCAGACGGGTCGTTCGACGTTACGCGCGACTAGAACTAGGGTCCACTGGTTTATACGCAAATGTGAGTCAAGAAGCAGGGGCATTTTAATCGATATTAGAACGAGAAGGAGAGTTGCAGAGTGCACGCACAAGGAAACAAATGACGGAAGGGGGGATGGAGGGAGAAAAAGTGTATGTATTTGCAGCGCAGAATGAAACATGAGTAATCATACCAGCACGAATGCAATGGATTCTATCAAAAATCCGTAAGTTAAGGGTGCTTGGGCGAGAGTAGCACTAGGATGGGTGACCTCCTGCGAAGTCCTTATATTTCACCTATTTTCTTAGGAAGTTCTCGTGTTGCACCTATTTTTTTTGCAGATGATTCTTTCGACGATACGCACGACTTGAATTATGGTCCTCAGGTTTATTCGCAAATGTGAGTCACGGCACCGTAGCATTTTACTTGATATTAGAACGATCACGGGAGGTGCAGTGCGCACGCACAAGGAAACAAATGACGGGAGGGGGAAGAAAGGAGAAGGAGTTTATGTATTTGCAGCGCGGAATTAAATGGGTGCGATCATACCATCACTAATGCACCGGATCCCATCAGAACTCCGCAGTTAAGTGTGCTTAGGCGAGAGTAGTACTCGGATGGGTGACCTCTTAGGAAGTCCTCGTGTCGCACTAATTTTTTTTCAGACGGGTCGTTCGACGTTACGCGCGACTGGAACTAGGGTCTGCTGGTTTATACGCAAATGTGAGTCAAGAAGCAGGGACATCTTAATCGATATTAGAACGAGAAGGAGAGGTGCAGTGTGAACGCACAAGGAAACAATTGATGGGAGGGGGAGGGAAGGAGAAAAAGTGTATGTATTTGCAGTGCAGAATGAAACAGGTGCGATCATACCAGCACTAATGCAACGGATTCTATCAGAACTCCGTAGGTAAGGGTGCTTGGGCGAGAGTAGTAATAGCATGGATTACCTCCTGCGAAGTCCTTATATTTCACCCATTTTCTTGTGAAGTCCTCGTGTTGCACCCATTTTTTTGCAGATGATTCTTTCGACGTTACGCGCGACTTGAATTATGGTCCTCAGGTTTATTCGCAAATGTGAGTCACGGCGCTGTAGCATTTTACTTGATATTAGAACGAGAACGGGAGGTGCAGCGCGCACGCACAAGGAAACAAATGACGGGAGGGGGAAGAAAAGAGAAGGAATGTATGTATTTGCAGCGCGAAACTAAACAGGTGCGATCATACCAGCGCTAAAGCCCAGGATCCCATCAGAACTCTGCAGTTAAGTGTGCTTGGGTGAGATTAGTACTCGGATGGTTGACCTCTTGGGAAGTCCTCGTGTCGCATAAATCTTTTTTCAGACTGGTCGTTCGACGTTACGCGCATCTGGAACTAGAGTCCGCTGGTTTATACGCAAATGTGAGTCAAGAAGCAAGGGCATTTTAATCGATATTAGAATGAGAATGAGAGGTGAAGTGTGAACGCACAAGGAAACAAATGACGGGAGGGGAAAGAAAGGAGGAGTGTATGTATTTGCAGCGCGGAATTAAAGAGGTGCGATCATAGCAGCACTAAAGCCCCGGATCCCATCAGAACTCCGCAGTTAAGTGTGCTTGGGCGAGAGTAGTACTCGGATGGGTGACCACCTGGGAAGCCCTCGTGTTGCACCTATTTTGTTTTGGATGGGTTGTTCGACGTTACGCGCGAATGGAATTATAAACCGCTGATTCATTTGCAAAGGTGAGTCACGGTGCCGGAGCATATTACTTGATATTAGAACGAGAAAGAGAGATGTAGAGTGCACGCACAAGGAAACAAATGACGGGAGGGGGGATGGGAGGAGAAAGAGTGTATGTATTTACAGTGCAGAAAGAAATATGAGGGATCATACCAGCACTAATGCAACGGATTCTATCAGAACTCCGCAGTTAAGTGTGCTTGGGCGAGAAAAGTACTCGGATGGGTGACATCCTGTGAAGTCCTTATATTTCACCCATTTTCTTGGGAGGTCCTCGTGTTGCACCCATCTTTTTGCAGATGATTCTTTCGACGCTACGCGCGACTTGATTATTGGTCCGCAAGTTTATTCGTAAATGTAAGTCACAGCGCCGTGGCATTTTACTTGATATTAGAACGAGTACGGGAGGTGCAGTGCGCATGCAAAAGGAAACAAATGACAGGAGGAGGAAAAAAAGAGAAGGAGTGTATGTATTTGAAGCGCAAAATTAAACAAGTGACATCATACCAGCACTAATGCACTGGATCCCATCAGAACTCTACAGTTAAGTGTGCTTGGGCGAGAGTAGTACTCGGATGGATGACCTCTTGGGAAGTCCTCGTATCGCAACAATTTTTTTTCAGATGGGTCGTTCGACGTTACGCGCGATTGGAACTATGGTCAGCTGGTTTATACGCAAATGTGAGTCAAGAATCAGGGGCATTTTAATCGATATTGGAACGAGAATGAGAGGTGCAGTGTGAACGCACAAGGAAACAAATTACGGGAGGGGGAAGAAAGGAGAAGTGTATGTATTTGCAGCGCGAAATTAAAGATGTGCGATCATAGCAGCACTAAAGCCCCGGATACCATCAGAACTCCGCAGTTAAGGGTGCTTGGGCGAGAAAAGTACTCGGATGGGTGACCTCCTGCGAAGTCCTTATATTTCACCCATTTTCTTGGGAGGTCCTCGTGTTGCACCCATCTTTTTGCAGATGATTCTTTCGATGTTACGCACGACTTGATTTATGGTCCGCAGGTTTATTCGCAAATGTGAGTCACGGCGCCATGACATTTTACTCTATATTAGAACGAGTACGGGAGGTGCAGTGCGCACGCACAAGGAAACAAATTACGGGAGGAGGAAAAAAAGAGAAGGAGTGTATGTATTTGAAGCGCAAAATTAAACAAGTGGCATCATACCAGCACTAATACACTAGATCCCATCAGAACTCTGCAGTTAAGTGTGCTTAGGCAAGAGTAGTACTAGGATGGGTGACCTCCTGCGAAGTCCTTATATTTCACCCATTTTCTTAGGAAGTCCTCGTGTTGCACCCATTTTTTTGCAGATGATTCTTTCGACGATACGCGCGACTTGAATTATGGTCCTCAGGTTTATTCGCAAATGTGAGTCACGGCACCGTAGCATTTTACTTGATATTAGAACGAGCACGGGAGGTGCAGTGCGCACGCACAAGGAAACAAATGACGGGAGGGGGAAGAATAGAGAAGGAGTTTATGTATTTGCAGCGCGGAATTAAAGGGGTGCGATCATACCAGCACTAATGCGTCGGATCCCATCCGAACTCCGAAGTTAAGTGTGCTTGGGCGAGAGTAGTACTCGGATTGGTGACCTCCTGGGAAGTCCTCGTGTCGCACCAATTTTTTTTCAGACAGGTCGTTCGACGTTACGCGCGATTGGAACAAGGGTCCGCTGGTTTATACGCAAATGTGAGTCAAGAAGCAGGGACATTTTAATCGATATTAGAACGAGAAGGAGAGGTGCAGTGTGAACGCACAAGGAAACAATTGATGGGAGGGGGAGGGAAGGAGAAGGAGTGTATGTATTTTCAGCACGAAATGAAACAGGTGCGATCATACCAGCACTAATGCAACGGATTCTATCAGAACTCCGTAGGTAAGGGTGCTTGGGCGAGAGTAGTACTAGCATGGGTTACCTCCTGCGAAGTCCTTATTTTTCGCCCATTTTCTTGTGAAGTCCTCGTGTTGCGCCCATTTTTTTGCAGAAGATTCTTTCGACGTTACGCGCGACTTGAATTATGATCCTCAGGTTTATTCGCAAATGTGAGTCACGGCACCGTAGCATTTTACTTGATATTAGAACGAGAACGGGAGATGCAGTGCGCACGCACAAGGAAACAAATGACGGGAGGAGGAAAAAAGGGGGAATGTGTTTATTAATTTGCAGCGCGAAATTAAATAGGTGCGATCATACCACCACTAATGCACAGGATCCTATCAGAATTCTGCAGTTAAGTGTTCTTGGGCGAGATTAGTACTCGGATGGGCGAGATTAGTACTCGTGTCGCACCAATTTTTTTTTCAGACTGTCATTCGACGTTACGCGCGTCTGGAACTAGGGTCCGCTGTTTATACGCAAATGTGAGTCAAGAAGCAGGGGCATTTTAATCGATATTAGAACGAGAATGAGAGGTGAAGTGTGAACGCACAAGGAAACAAATGACGGGAGGGGGAAGAAAGGAGAAGGAGTGTATGTATTTGCAGCGCAAAATTAAACAGGTGCGATCATACCAGCACTAAAGATCCGGATCCCATCAGAACTTCGCAGTTAAGTGTGCTTGGGCAAGAGTAGTACTCGGATGGGTGTCCACCTGGGAAGCCCTCGTGTTGCACCTACTTTTTTTTCGGATGGGTTTTTCGACGTTACGCGCGAGTGGAATTATAAACCACTGGTTCATTTACAAAGGTGAGTCACGGTGCCGGGGCATATTACTTGATATTAGAACGAGAAAGAGAGATGCAGAGTGCACGCACAAGGAAACAAATGACGGGAGAGGGGATGGAAGGAGAAAGAGTGTATGTATTTGCAGTGCAGAATGAAACATGAGGGATCATACAGCACTAATGCACCGGATCCCATCAGAATTCCGCAGTTAAGTATGCTTGGGAGAGAGTAGTACTCGGATGGGTGACCTCCTGGGAAGTCCTCTTGTTGCACTAATTTTTTTTTTCAGACAGGTCGTTCGACGTTACGCGCGACTGGAACTAGAGTCCACTGGTTTATACGCAAATGTGAGTCAAGAAGCAGGGGCATTTAAATCGATATTAGAACGAGAAGGAGAGATGCAGAGTGCACGAACAAGGAAACAAATGACGGGAGGGGGGATGGAGGGAGAAAAAGTGTATGTATTTGCAGCGTAGAGTGAAACATGAGCAATCATACCAGCACCAATGCAACGGATTCTGTCAGAACTCCGCGAGTTAAGGGTGCTTGGGCGAGAGTAGCACTAGGATGGATGACCTCCTGCGAAGTCCTTATATTTCACCAAATTTCTTAGGAAGTCCTCGTGTTGCACCCATTTTTTTACAGACGATTCTTTCGACGATACGCGCGACTTGAATTATGGTCCTCAGGTTTATTCACAAATGTGAGTCACGGCACCGTAGCATTTTACTTGATATTAGAACGAGCACGGGAGGTGCAGTGCGCAGGCACAAGGAAACAAATGACGGGAGGGGAAAGAAAGGAGAAGGAGTTTATGTATTTGCAGCGCAAAATTAAACGGGTGCGATCATACCAGCATTAATGCACCGGATCCCATCAGAACTCCGTAGTTAAGTGTGCTTGGGCGAGAGTAGTACTCGGATGGGTGACCTCCTGGGAAGTCCTCGTGTCGCACCAATTTATTTTCAGACGGGTCGTTCGACGTTACGCGCGACTGGAACTAGGGTCTGCTGGTTTATACGCAAATATGAGTCAAGAAGCAGGGGCATTTTAATCGATATTAGAACGAGAATGAGAGGTGAAGTATGAACGCACAAGGAAACAAATGACAGGAGGGGGAAGGAAGGAGAAGGAGTGTATGTATTTGCAGCGCGAAATTAAACAGGTGCGATCTTACCAGCACTAAAGCCTCGGATCCCATCAGAACTCCGCAGTTAGGTGTGCTTGGGCGAGAGTAGTACTCAGATGGGTGACCACTTGGGAAGCCCTCGTGTTGCACCTATTTTTTTTCGGATGGGTTGTTCGACGTTAGGTGCGAATAGAATTATAAACCGCTGGTTCATTTGCAAAGGTGAGTCACGGTGCAGGGGCATATTACTTGATATTAGAACGAGAAAGAGAGATGCAGAGTGCACACACAATGAAACAAATGACGAGAGGGGGAAGAAAGGAGAAAGAGTTTATGTATTTGCAGCGCGAAATTAATCAGGTTCGATCATACCAACACTAATGCAACAGATCCCATCATAACTCCGCAGTTAAGTTTGCTTGGGCGAGAGTAGTACTCGGATGGGTGACCACTTGGGAAGTCCTCGTGTTGCACCCATTTTTTGCAGATGATTCTTTTAACGTTACGTGCGACTTGAATTATGGTCCTCAGGTTTATTCGCAAATGTGAGTCACAGCGGTGTAGCATTTTACTTGATATTAGAACGAGAACGGGAGGTGTAGTGCGCACGCACAAGGAAACAAATGACAGGAGGGGGAAGAAAGGGGAATGAGTTTATGTATTTGCAGCGTAAAATTAAACAGGTGCGATCATACCAGCACTAATGCACCGGATCCCATCAGAACTCCGCAGTGAAGTGTGCTTGAGCGAGAGTAGTACTCGGATGGGTGACCTCCTGGGAAGTCCTCGTGTCGCACCAATTTATTTTCAGACGGGTCGTTCGACGTTACGCGCGACTGGAATTAGGGTCCGCTGGTTTATACGCAAATATGAGTCAAGAAGCAGGGGCATTTTAATCGATATTAGAACGAGAATGAGAGGTGAAGTGTGAACGCACAAGGAAACAAATGACAGGAGGGGGAAGAAAGGAGAAGGAGTGTATGTATTTGCAGCGCGAAATTAAACAGGTGCGATCTTACCAGCACTAAAGCCTCGGATCCCATCAGAACTCCGCAGTTAGGTGTGCTTGGGCGAGAGTAGTACTCAGATGGGTGACCACTTGGGAAGCCCTCGTGTTGCACCTATTTTTTTTTGGATGGGTTGTTCGATGTTAGGTGCGAATAGAATTATAAACCGCTGGTTCATTTGCAAAGGTGAGTCACGGTGCAGGGGCATATTACTTGATATTAGAACGAGAAAGAGAGATGCAGAGTGCACACACAATGAAACAAATGACGGGAGGGGGAAGAAAGGAGAAGGAGTTTATGTATTTGCAGCGCAAAATTAATCAGGTTCGATCATACCAACACTAATGCAACAGATCCCATCATAACTCCGTAGTTAAGTGTGCTTGGGCGAGAGTAGTACTCGGATGGGTGACCTCTTGGGAAGTCCTCGTGCCGCACTAATTTTTTTTTCAGACGGGTCGTTCGACGTGACGCGCGACTAGAACTAGGGTCCACTGGTTTATACGCAAATGTGAGTCAAGAAGCAGGGGCATTTTAATCGGTATTAGAACGAGAAAGAGAGATGCAGAGTGCACGCACAAGGAAACAAATGACGGGAGGGGGGATGGAGGGAGAAAAAGTGTATGTATTTGCAGCGCAGAATGAAACAGGAGCAATCATACCAGCACCAATGCAACGGATTCTATCAGAACTCTGCAAGTTAAGGGTGCTTGGGCGAGAGTAGCACTAGGATGGGTGACTTCCTGCGAAGTCATAATATTTCACCTATTTTCTTAGGAAGTCCTCGTGTTGTACCTATTTTTTTGCAGATGATTCTTTCGACGATACGCGCGACTTGAATTATAGTCCACAGGTTTATTCGCAAATGTGAGTCACGGCACCGTAGCATTTTACTTGACATTAGAACGAGCACGGGAGGTGCAGTGCGCACGCACAAGGAAACAAATGACGGGAGGGGGAAGAAAGGAGAAGGAGTTTATGTATTTGCAGCGCGAAATTAAACGGGTGCGATCATACCAGCACTAATGCACCGGATCCCATCAGAACTCCGCATTTGTGCTGGCGTGAGCGCACCTGTTTAATTTCGCGCTGCAAATACATACACTCCTCTCCTTTCTTCCCCCTCCCGTCAATTGTTTCCTTGTGCATTCACACTGCACCTCTCATTCTCGTTCTAATATCGATTAAAATGCCCCTGCTTCTTGACTCACATTTGCGTATAAACCAGCGGACCCTAGTTCCAGTCGCGCGTAACGTCGAACAACCCGTCTGAAAAAAAATTGTTGCGACACGAGGACTTCCCAGGAGGTCACCCATCCGAGTACTACTCTCGCCCAAACACACTTAACTGCGGAGTTCTGATGGGATCCGGTGCATTAGTGCTGGTATGATCGCACCCGTTTAATTCCGCGCTGCAAATACATAAACTCCTTCTCCTTTCCTCCCCCTCCCGTCATTTGTTTCCTTATGCGTGCGCACTGCACCTCCCGTTCTCGTTCTAATATCAAGAAAATGCTACAGCACCGTGACTCACATTTGCGAATAAACCTGAGAACCATAATTCAAGTCGCGCGTAACGTCGAAAGAATAATCTGCAAAAAAATGGGTGCAACACGAAGACTTCACAAGAAAATGGGTGAAATATAAGGACTTCGCAGGAGGTAAGCCATGCTAGTACTACTCTCGCCCAAGCACCCTTACCTACGGAGTTCTGATAGAATCCGTTGCATTAGTGCTGGTATGATCGCACCTGTTTCATTTCACGCTGCAAATACATACACTCCTTCTCCTTTCTTCCCCCTCCCGTCATTTGTTTCCTTGTGGGTGCGCACTGCACCTCTCGTTCTCGTTCAAATATCAAGTAAAATGCCACGGCGCTGTGACTCACATTTGCGAATAAACCTGAGGACCATAATTCAAGTCGCGGGTAACGTCGAAAGAATCATTTGCAAAAAAATGGGTGCAACACGAGGACTTTACAAGAAAATGGATGAAATATAAGGACTTCGCAGGAGGTAACCCATGCTAGTACTACTCTCGCCCAAGCACCCTTACCTACGGAGTTCTGATAGAATCCGCTGCATTAGTGCTGGTATGATCGCACCTGTTTAATTCTGCACTGCAAATACATACACTCTTTCTCCTCCCATCCCCCCTCCCGTCATTTGTTTCCTTGTGCGTGCACTCTGCATCTCTCTTTCTCGTTCTAATATCAAGTAATATGCCCCGGCACCGTGACTCACCTGTTTAATTTTGCGCTGCAAATACATAAACTCATTCCCCTTTCTTCCCCCTCCCGTCATTTGTTTCCTTGTGCGTGCGCACTGCACCTCTCGTTTTCGTTCAAATATCAAGAAAATGCTACAGCACCGTGACTCTCATTTGCGAATAAACCTGAGGACCATAATTCAAGTCGCGCGTAACATCGAAAGAATCATCTGCAAAAAAATGGGTGCAACACGAGGACTTCACAAGAAAATGGGTGAAATATAAGGACTTCGCAGGAGGTAACCCATGCTAGTACTACTCTCGCCCAAGCACCCTTACCTACGGAGTTCTGATAGAATCCGAAGCATTAGTGCTGGTATGATCGCACCTGTTTCATTTCGTGCTGAAAATAGATACACTTCTTCTTCCCTCCCCCCCTCCCATCATTTGTTTCCTTGTGCGTTCACATTGCACCTCTCCTTCTCGTTCTAATATCGATTAAAATACCCCTGATTCTTGACCCTCATTTGCGTATAAACCAGCAGACCATAGTTCCAGTCGCGCGTAATGTCGAACGACCCGTCTGAAAAAAAATTGGTGCAACACAAGGACTTCCCAGGAGGTCACCCATCCGAGTACTACTCTCGCCCAAACACACTTAACTGCGGAGTTCTGATGGGATCCAGGGCAATAGTGCTGGTATGATCGCACCCGTTTAATTTCGCGCTGCAAATAGATAAACTCCTTCTCCTTTCTTCCCCCTCCCGTCATTTGTTTCCTTGTGCGTGCGCACTGCACCTCCCGTGCTCGTCCTAATATCAAGTAAAATACTACGGTGTCGTGACTCACATTTGCGAATAAACCTTAGGACCATAATTCAAGTCGCGCGTAATGTCGAAAGAATCATCTGCAAAAAAATGGCTGCAACACGAGGACTTCACAAGAAAATGAGTGAAATATAAGGACTTCGCAGGAGGTAACCCATGCTAGTACTACTCTCGTCGAAGCACCCTTACATACGGAGTTCTGATAGAATCCGCTGCATTTGTGCTCGTATGATCGCACTTGTTTCATTTCGTGCTGAAAATACATACACTCCTTCTCCTTCCCTCCCCCTCCCATCAATTGTTTCCTTGTGCGTTCACACTGCACCTCTCTTTCTCGTTCTAATATCGATTAAAATGCCCCTGCTTCTTGACTCACATTTGTGTATAATCCATCGGACCCCAGTTCCAGTCGCGCGTAACGTCGAACGACCCGTCTGAAAAAAAATTGGTGCGACACGAGGACTTCCCAGGAGGTCACCCATCCGAGTACTACTCTCGCCCAAGCGCACTTAACTGCGAAGTTCTAATGGGATCCGATGCATTAGTGCTGGTATGATCGCACCCTTTTAATTCTGCGCTGCAAAAACATAATCTCCTTTGCGAATAAACCTGAGGACAATAATTCAAGACGCGCGTATTGTCGAAAGAATCATCTGCAAAAAAATGGGTGCAACACGAGGACTTCCTAAGAAAATGGGTGAAATATAAGGACTTTGCAGGAGGTCACCCATCCTAGAGCTACTCTCGCCCAAGAACCCTTAACTTGCGGAGTTCTGATAGAATCCGTTGCATTGGTGCTGGTATGATTGCTCATATTTCATTCTGCGCTGCAAATACATACACTTTTTTTCCCTCCATCCCCCCTCCCGTCATTTGTATCCTTTTCCGTGCACTCTGCATCTCTCCTTCTCGTTCTAATATCGATTAAAATGCCCCTGCTTCTTGACTCATATTTGCGTATAAACCAGTGGACCCTAGTTCCAGTCGTGCGTAACGTCGAACGACCCGTCTGAAAAAAAAATTAGTGCGACACAAGGACTTCCCAAGATGTCACCCATCCGAGTACTACCCTCGCCCAAGCGCACTTAACTGCGAAGTTCTGATGGGATCCGGTGCATTAGTGCTGGTATGATGGCACCCTTTTAATTCTGCGCTGCAAAAACATAAACTCCTCCTTTCTTCATCCTCCCGTCATTTGTTTCCTTGTGCGTGCGCACTGCACCTCCCGTGCTCGTTCTAATATCAAGTAAAATGTTACGGTGTCGTGACTCACATTTGCGAATAAACCTGAGGACCATAATTCAAGTCGCGCGTATCGTCGAAAGAATCATCTGCAAAAAAATGGGTGCAACACGAGAACCTCCTAAGAAAATGGGTGAAATATAAGGACTTCGCAGGAGGTCACCCATCCTAGTGCTACACCCGCCCAAGCACCCTTAACTTGCGGAGTTCTGATAGAATCCGTTGCATTGGTGCTGGTATGATTGCTCATGTTTCATTCTGCGCTGCAAATGCATACACTTTTTCTCCCTCCATCCCCCCTCCCGTCATTTGTTTCCTTGTGCGTGCACTCTGCATCTCTCCTTCTCGTTCTAATATCAATTAAAATGCCCCTGCTTCTTGACTCACATTTGCGTATAAACCAGGGGACCCTAGTTCCAGTCGCGCGTAACGTCGAACGAGCCGTCTGAAAAAAAAAATTAGTGCGACACAAGGACTTCCAGGAGGTCACCCATCCGAGTACTACTCTCGCCCAAACACACTTAACTGCGGAGTTCTGATGGGATCCGGTGCATTAGTGCTGGTATGACCGCACCTGTTTAATTCCGCGCTGCAAATACATAAACTCCTTCTCCTTTCTTCCCCCTCCCGTCATTTGTTTCCTTGTGCGTGCGCACTGCACCTCTCGTTCTCGTTCAAATATTAAGTAAAATACCAGGGCGCCGTGACTCACATTTGCGAATAATCTGCGGACCATAATTAAAGTCGCGCGTAACGTCGAACGACACATCTGAAAAAAAGAAAATGGGTGCAACACGAGAACTTCCCAGGAGGTAACCCATCATTGTACTACTTTCGCCAAAGCACACTTAACTGCGGAGTTCTGATGGGATCCGGTGCATTTGTGCTGGTGTGACCGCACCTGTTTAATTTCGTGCTGAAAATACATACACTCCTTCTTCCCTCCCCCCTTCCCATCATTTGTTTCCTTATGCGTTCACACTGCACCTCTCCTTCTCGTTCTAATTTCGATTAAAATGCCCCTGATTCTTGACTCACATTTGCGTATAAACCAGCGGACAATAGTTCCAGTCGCGCCTAACGTCAAACGACCCATCTGAAAAAAAATTGTTGCGTTACGAGGACTTCCCAAGAGGTAACCCATCCGAGTACTACTCTCGTCCAAGCACACTTAACTGCAGAGTTCTGATGGGATCCAGTACAGTAGTGCTGGTATGATGCTACTTGTTTAATTTTGGGCTTCAAATACATACACTCATTCTCGTTTCTTCCTCATCCCGTCATTTGTTTCCTTGTGCGTGCGCACTGCACCTCCCGTACTCGTTCTAATATCAAGTAAAAGGTCACGGTGCCGTGACTCACATTTGCGAATAAATCTGCGGACCATAAATCAAGTCATGCGTAACATCGAAAGAATCATCTGCAAAAAGATGGGTGCAACACGAGGACCTCCCAAGAAAATGGGTGAAATATAAGGACTTCGCAGGAGGTCACCCATCCGAGTACTTTTCTCGCCCAAGCACCCTTAACTGCGGAGTTCTGATAGAATCCGTTGCATTAGTGCTGGTATGATCCCTCATGTTTCATTCTGCACTGCAAATACATACACTCTTTCTCCTCCCATCCCCCTCCCGTCATTTGTTTCCTTGTGCGTGCGAACTGAACCTCTCGTTCTCGTTCAAATATCAAGTAAAAAGCCACGGCGCCGTCACTCACATTTGTTAATAAATCTGCGGACCATAATTAAAGTCGCGCGTAACGTCGAATGGCACATCTGAAAAAAAGAAAATTGGTGCAACACGAGAACTTCCCAGGAGGTAACCCATCATTGTACTACTTTCGCCAAAGCACACTTAACTGCGGAGTTCTGATGGGATCCGGTGCATTTGTGCTGGTGTGACCGCACCTGTTTATTTTCGTGCTGAATATACATACACTCCTTCTTCCCTCCCCCCCTCCCATCATTTGTTTCCTTGTGCGTTCACACTGCACCTCTCCTTCTCGTTCTAATATCGATTAAAATGCCCCTGATTCTTGACTCACATTTGCGTATAAACCAGCGGACCATAGTTCCAGTCGCGCGTAACGTCGAACGACCCATCTGAAAAAAAATTGTTGTGATACGAGGACTTCTCAAGAGGTCATCCATCCGAGTACTACTCTCGACCAAGCACACTTAACTGCAGAGTTCTGATGGGATCCAGTGCATTAGTGCTGGTATGATGCCACTTGTTTAATTTTGCGCTTCAAATACATACACTCCTTCTCTTTTCTTCCTCCTCCCGTCATTTGTTTCCTTGTGCGTGCGCACTGCACCTCCCGTACTCGTTCTAATATCAAATAAAATGCCACGGCGCCGTGACTCACATTTGCGAATAAACCTGCAGACCATAAATCATGTCGCGCGTAACGTCGAAAGAATCATCTGCAAAAAGATGGGTGCAACACGAGGACCTCCCGAGAAAATGGCTGAAATATAAGGACTTCGCAGGAGGTAACCCATCCGAGTACTACTATCGCCCAAGCGCATTTAACTGCAGAGTTCTGATGGGATCCGGGGCTTTAGTGCTGGTATGATCGCACCTGTTTAATTTCGCGCTGCAAATACATACACTCCGTCTCCTTTCTTCCCCCACTCGTCAATGGTTTCCTTGTGCCTTCACACTTCACCTCTCATTCTCGTTCTAATATCGAGTAAAATGCCCCTCCTTCTTGACTCACATTTGCGTATAAACCAGCGGACCCTAGTTCCAGTCGCGCGTAACGTCGAACGACCCGTCTGAAAAAAAATTGGTGCGACACGAGGACTTCCAAAGAGGTCACCCATCCGAGTACTACTCTCGCCCAAGCACACTTAACTGCGGAGTTCTGATGGGATCCGGTGCATTAGTGCTGGAATGATTGCACCTGTTTAATTTCGCGCTGCAAATACATAAACTCATTCCCCTTTCGTCCCCCTCCCGTCATTTGTTTCATTGTGCGTGCGCACTGTAGCTCCCGTTCTCGTTCTAATATCAAGTAAAATGCTACGGTACCGTGACTCACATTTGCGAATAAACCTGAGGACCATAATTCAAGTCGCGCGTAACGTCGAAAGAATCATCTCCAATAAAATGGGTACAACACGAGGACTTCCTAAGAAAATGGGTGAAATATAAGGACTTCGCAGGAGGTAACCCATGCTAGTACTACTCTCGCCCAAGCACCCTTAACTTGCGGAGTTCTGATAGAATCCGTTGCATTGGTGCTGGTATGATTGCTCATGTTTCATTCTGCGCGGCAAATACATACACTTTTTCTCCCTCCATCCCCCCTCCCGTCTTTTGTTTCCTTGTGCGTTCACACTGCACCTCTCGTTCTCGTTCTAATATCGATTAAAATGCCCCTGCTTCTTGACTCACATTTGCCTATAAACCAGCGGACCCTAGTTCCAGACGCGCATAACCTCGAACGACCCATTTGGAAAAAAAATTGGTGCGACACGAGGACTTCCCAGGTGGTCACACATCCGAGTACTAATACGGAGTTCTGATAGAATCCGTTGAATTAGTGCTGGTATGATCGCACTTGTTTCATTTCGTGCTGAAAATATATACACTCCTTCTCCTTCCCTCCCCCTCCCATCAATTGTTTCTTTGTGCATTCACACTGCACCTCTCCTTCTCGTTCTAATATCGATTAAAATGCCCCTGCTTCTTGACTCACATTTGCGTATAAACAAGCGGACCATAGTTCCAGTCGCGCGTAACGTCGAACGACCCATCCGAAAAAAAATGGGTGCAACACGAGGACTTCCCAGGAGGTCACCAATCCGAGTACTACTCCCACCCAAGCACACTTAACTGTTGAGTTCTGATGGGATACGGTGCATTAGTGCTAGTATGATCGCACCCTTTTAATTTTGCGCTGCAAATACATAAACTCTTTCTCCTTTCTTCCCCCTCCCGTCATTTGTTTAATTGTGCGTGCGCACTGCAGCTCCCGTGCTCGTTCTAATATCAAGTAAAATGCTACGGTGCCGTGACTCATATTTGCGAATAAAACTGAGGACCATAATTCAAGTCGCGCGTATCGTCGAAAGAATCATCTGCAAAAAAATAGGTGGAACACGAGGACTTCCTAAGAAAATGGGTGAAATATAAGGACTTCGCAGGAGGTCACCCATCCTAGTGCTACTCTCGCCCAAGCACCCTTAACTTGCGGAGTTCTGATAGAATCCGTTGCATTGGTGCTGGTATGATTGCTCATGTTTCATTCTGCGCTGCAAATACATACACTTTTTCTCCCTCCATCCCCCCTCCCATCATTTGTTTCCTTGTGCGTGCACTCTGCATCTCTCCTTCTCATTCTAATATCGATTAAAATGCCCCTGCTTCTTGACTCACATTTGCGTATAAACCAGTGGACCCTAGTTCCAGTCGCGCGTAACGTCGAACGACCCGTCTGAAAAAAAAATTAGTGCGACACGAGGACTACCCAGGAGGTCTCCAATCCGAGTACTACTCTCGCCCAAGCACACTTAACTGCGGAGTTCTGATGGGATCCGGTGCATTAGTGCTGGTATGATCGCACCTGTTTAATTTCGCGCTGCAAATACATAAACTCCTTCTCCTTTCTTCCCCCTCCCGTTATTTGTTTCCTTGTGCGTGCGCACTGCACCTCTCGTTCTCGTTCAAATATCAAGTAAAATGCCACGGCGCCGTGACTCACATTTGCGAATAAATCTGCGGACCATAATTAAAGTCGCGCGTAACGTCGAGCGGCACATCTGAAAAAAAAAAATGGGTGCAACACGAGAACTTCCCTTGAGGTAACCCATCATTGTACTACTTTCGCCAAAGCACACTTAACTGCGGAGTTCTGATGGGATCCGGTGCATTTGTGCTGGTATGACCGCACCTGTTTAATTTCGTGCTGAAAATACATACACTCCTTCTCCCCTCCCCCCCCCATCATTTGTTTCCTTGTGCGTTCACACTGCACCTCTCCTTCTCGTTCTAAAATCGATTAAAATGCCCCAGATTCTTCACTCAGATTTGCGTATAAACAAGCGGACCATAGTTCCAGTCGCGCGTAACGTCGAACGACCAATCTGAAAAAAAATTGTTGCGATACGAGGACTTCCCAAGAGGTCACCCATCCGAGTACTACCATCGCCCAAGCACACTTAACTGCGGAGTTCTGATGGGATCCGGAGCTTTAGTGCTGGTATGATCGCACCTGTTTAATTTTGCGCTGCAAATACATACACTACTTCTCCTTTCTTCCCCCTCCCGTCATTTGTTTCCTTATGCGTTCACACTTCACCACTCATTCTCGTTCTAATATCGATTAAAATGCCCATGCTTCTTGACTCACATTTGCGTATAAACCAGCGGACCCTAGTTCCAGTCGCGCGTAACTTCGAACGACCCGTCTGAAAAAAAATTGGTGCGACACGAGGACTTCCCAGGAGGTCACCCATCCGAGTACTAGTCTCGCCCAAGCACACTTAACTACGGCGTTCTGATGGAATCCCGTGCATTAATGCTGGTATGATCACACTCGTTTAATTCCGCGCTGCAAATACATAAACTCCTTCTCCTTTCTTCCCCCTCCCGTCATTTCTTTCCTTGTGCGTGCGCACTGCACCTCCTGTGCTCCTTCTAATATAAAGTAAAATGCCACGGCGCCGTGACTCACATTTGTGAATAAACATGAGGACCATAATTCAAGTCGCGCGTAACGTCGAAAGAATCATCTGCAAAAAAATGGGTGCAACACGAGGACTTCACAAGAAAATGGGTGAAATATAAGGACTTCGCAGGAGGTAGCCCATGCTAGTACTACTCTCGCCCAAGCACCCTTACCTACGGAGTTCTGATAGAATCCGTTGCATTAGTGCTGGTATGATCGCACCTGTTTCATTTCGCGCTGCAAATACATAAACTCCTTCTCCTTTCTTCCCCCGCCCGTTATTTGTTTCCTTGTGCGTGCGCACTGAACCTCCCGTTCTCATTTTAATATCAAGTAAAATGGTACAGCGCCGTGACTCACATTTGCGAATAAACCTAAGGACCAAAATTCAAGTCGCACGTAACGTCGAAAGAATCATCTGCAAAAAAATGGGTGCAACACGAGGACTTCACAAGAAAATGGATGAAATATAAGGACTTCCCAGGAGGTAACCCATGCTAGTACTACTCTCGCCCAAGCACCCTTACCTACGGAGTTCTGATAGAATCCGTTGCATCAGTGCTGGTATGATCGCACCTTTTTCATTTCACGCTGCAAATACATAAACTCCTTATCCTTTCTTCCCCCTCCTGTGATTTTTTTCCTTGTGCGTGCGCATTGCACCTCTCGTTCTAGTTCAAATATCAAGAAAAATGCCACGGCACCGTGACTCACATTTGCGAATAAATCTGCGGACCATAATTAAAGTCGCGCGTAACATCGAACGGCACATTTGAAAAAAAAATTGGGTGCAACACGAGAACTTCCCAGGAGGTAACCCATCATTGTACTACTTTCGCCAAAGCACACTTCACTTCGGAGTTCTGATGGGATCCGGTGCATTTGTGCTGGTGTGACCGCACCTGTTTAATTTCGTGCTGAAAATACATACACTCCTTCTTCCCTCCAACCCTCCCATCATTTGTTTCCTTTTGCGTTCACATTGCACCTCTCCTTCTCGTACTAATATCGATTAAAATGCCCCTGATTCTTGACTCACATTTGCGTATAAACCAGCGGACCATAGTTCCAGTCGCGCGTAATGTCGAACGACCTATCTGAAAAAAAATTGTTGCGATACGAGGACTTCTCAAGAGGTCACCCATCCGAGTACTACTCTCGCCCAAGCACACTTAACTGCAGAGTTCTGATGGGATCCAATGCATTAGTGCTGGTATGATGCCACTTGTTTAATTTTGCGCTTCAAATACATACACTCCTAATCTTTTCTTCCTCCTCCCGTCATTTGTTTCCTTGTGCGTGCGCACTGCACCTCCCGTACTCGTTCTAATATCAAGTAAAATGCCACGGCGCCGTGACTCACATTTGCGAATAAACCTGCGGACCATAAATCAAGTCGCGCGTAACGTCGAAAGAATCATCTACAGAAAGATGGGTGCAACACGAGGACCTCCCAAGAAAATGGGTGAAATATAAGGACTTCGCAGGAGGTCACCCATCCGAGTACTTTTCTCGCCCAAACACCCTTAACTGCGGAGTTCTGATAGAATCCGTTGCATTAGTGCTGGTATGATCCCTCATGTTTCATTCTGCACTGCAAATACATACACTCTTTCTCCTCCCATCCCCCCTCCCGTCATTTGTTTCCTTGTGCGTGCACTCTGCATATCTCTTTCTCGTTCTAATATCAAGTAATATGCCCAGGCACCGTGACTCACCTTTGCAAATGAACCAGTGGTTTATAATTCCATTCGCGCGTAACGTCGAACAACCCATCCGAAAAAAAATAGGTGCAACACGAGGGCTTCCCAAGTTTTCACCCATCCGAGTACTACTCTCGCCCAAGCACACTTAACTGCGGAGTTCTGATGGGATCTGGAGCTTTAGTGCTGGTATGATCGCACCTGTTTAATTTCGCGCTGCAAATACATACACTCCTTCTCCTTTCTTCCCCTTCCCGTCATTTGTTTCCTTCTGCGTTCACACTTCACCTCTCATTCTCGTTCTAATATCGATTAAAATGCCCCTGCTTCTTGACTCACATTTGCGTATAAACCAGCGGACCCTAGTTCCAGATGCGTGTAACGTCGAACGACTCGTCTGAAAAAAAATTGGTGCGACACGAGGACTTCCCAGGAGGTCACCCATCCGAGTACTAATCTCGCCCAAGCACACTTCACTGCGGAGTTCTGATGGGATCCGGTGCATTAGTGCTGGTATGATCGCAACTGTTTAATTTTGTTCTACAAATACATAAACTCATTCCCCTTTCTTTCCCCTCCCGTCATTTGTTTTTTTGTGCGTGCACACTGCACCTCTCGTTCTCGTTCAAATATCAAGTAAAATGCCACGACGCCGTGACTCACATTTCCGAATAAATCTGCGGACAATAATTAAAGTCGCGCGTAACGTCGAACGACACATCTGAAAAAAAGAAAATGGGTGCAACACGAGGACTTCGCAAGAAAATTTGTGAAATATAAGGACTTCGCAGGAGGTAACCCATGCTAGTACTACTCTCGCCCAAGCACCCTTACTTACGGAGTTCTGATAGAATCCGTTGCATTAGTGCTGGTATGATCGCACCTGTTTCATTTCCTGCTGAAAATACATACACTCCTTCTCCTTCCCTCCCCCTCCCATCAATTGTTTCCTTGTGCGTTCACACTGCACCTCTCCTTCTCGTTCTAATATCGATTAAAATGCCCCTGCTTCTTGATTCACATTTGCGTATAAACCAGTGGACCCTAGTTCCAGTCGTGCGTAACGTCGAACGACCTGTCTGAAAAAAAAATTAATGCGACACGAGGACTTCCCAGGAGGTCACCCATCCGAGTACTACTCTCGCCCAAGCACACTTAATTGCGTAGTTCTGATGCGATCCGGTGCATTAGTGCTGGTATGATCGCACCTGTTTAATTTTGCACTGCAAATACATAAACTCCTTCTCATTTCTTCCCCCTCCCGTCATTTGTTTCCTTGTGCATGCGCACTGAACCTCTCGTTCTCGTTCTAATAGCGATTAAAATGCCCCTGTTTCTTGACTCACATTTGCGTATAAACCAGTGGACCCTAGTTCCAGACGCGCGTAACGTCGAACTACCCGTCTAAAAAAAAATTGCTGCGACACGAGGACTTCCTAAGAAAATGGGTGAAATATAAGGATTTCGTAGGAGGTAACCCATGCTAGTACTACTCTCGCCCAAGTACCCTTATCTATGGAGTTTTGATAGAATCCGTTGTATTAGTGCTTGTATGATCTCACCTGTTTTATTTCGTGCTGAAAATACATACACTCCTTCTCCATCCCTCCCCCTCCCATCAATTGTTTCCTTGTGCGTTCACACTGCACCTCTCCTTCTCGTTTTAATATCGATTAAAATGCCCCTGCTTCTTGACTCACATTTGCGTATAAACCAGCGGACCCCAGTTCTAGTCGCGCGTAACGTCGAATGACCTGTTTGAAAAAAAATTTATTCGACAAGAGGAATTCCCAGGAGGTCACCCATTCGAGTTCTACTCTCGCCCAAGCACACTTAACTGCGGAGTTCTGATAGGATCCGGTGCATTAGTGCTGGTATGATCGCACTCGTTTAATTTTGCGCTGCAAATACATAAACTCCTTCTCCTTTCTTCCCCCTCCCATCATTTGTTTCATTGTGCGTGCGCACTGCACCTCCCGGGCTCGTTCTAATATCAAGTAAAATCCTACGGTGCCGTGACTCATATTTGCGAATAAACCTGAGGACCATAATTCAAGTCACGCGTATCGTCGAAAGAATCATCTGTAAAAAAATGGGTACAACACGAGGACTTCCTAACAAAATGGGTGAAATATAAGGACTTCGCAGGAGGTCACCCATCCTAGTGCTACTCTCGCCCAAGCACCCTTAACTTGAGGAGTTCTGATAGAATCCGTTGCATTGGTGCTGGTATGATTTCTCATGGTTCATTCTGCGTTGCAAATACACACACTTTTTCTCCCTCCATCCCCCCTCCCGTCATTTGTTTCCTTGTGCGTGCACTTTGCATCTCTCCTTCTCATTTTAATATCGATTAAAATGCCCCTGGTTCTTGACTCACATTTGCGTATAAACCAGCGGACCCTAGTTCCAGTCGCGTGTAACGTCGAACGACCCGTCTGGAAAAAAATTTGTGCGACACGAGGACTTCCCAGGAAGTCACCCATCTGAGTACTACTCTCGCCCAAGCACACTTGACTGCGGAGTTCTGATGGGATCTGGTGCATTGGTGCTGGTATGATCGCACTTGTTTAATTCCGCACTGCAAATACATAAACTCCTTCTCCTTTCTTCCCCCTCCCGTCATTTGTTTCCTTGTTCGTGCACACTGCACCTCTCGTTCTCGTTCAAATATTAAGTAAAATGCCACGGCGCCGTGACTCACATTTGCAAATAAATTTACGGACCATAATTAAAGTCACGCGTAACGTCGAACGGCACATCTGAAAAAAAGAAAATGGGTGCAACACAAGAACTTCCCAGAAGGTAACCCATCATTGTACTACTCTCGCCAAAGCACACTTAACTGCAGAGTTCTGATGGGATCCAGTGCATTAGTGCTGGTATGATGTCACTTGTTTAATTTTGCGCTTCAAATACATACACTCCTTCTCTTTTATTCCTCCTCCCGTCATTTCTTTCCTTGTGCGTGCGCACTGCACCTCCCGTACTCGTTCTAATATCAAGTAAAATGCCACGGTGTCGTGCCTCACATTTGCGAATAAACCTGCGCACCATAAATCAAGTCGCGCGTAACATCGAAATAATCATCTGCAAAAAGATGGGTGCAACACGAGGACCTCCCAAGAAAATGGGTGAAATATAAGGACTTCGCAGGAGGTCACCCATCCGAGTACTTTTCTCGCCCAAGCACCCTTAACTGCGGAGTTATGATAGAATCTGTTGCATTAGTGCTGGTATGATCCCTCATGTTTCATTCTGCACTGCAAATACATACACTCTTTCTCCTCCCATCCCCCCTCCCGTCATTTGTTTCCTTGTGCGTGCACTCTGCATTTCTCTTTCTCGTTCTAATATCAAGTAATATGCCCCAGCACCGTGACTCATCTTTGCAAATGAACCAGCGGTTTATAATTCTATTCGCGCGTAACGTCGAACAACCCATCCGAAAAAAAATAGATGCAACACGAGGGCTTCCCAAGTGGTCACCCATCCGAGTACTATGCTCGCCCAAGCACACTTAACTGCGGAGTTCTGATGGGATCCGGAGCTTTAGTGCTGGTATGATCGCACCTGTTTACTTTCGCGCTGCAAATACATACACTCCTTCTCCTTTCATCCCCCTTCTGTCATTTGTTTCCTTGTGCGTTCACACTTCACCTCTCATTCTCGTTCTAATATCGATTAAAATGTCCGTGCTTCTTGACTCACATTTGCGTATAAACCAGCGGACCCTAGTTCCAATCGCGCGTAACGTCGAACGACCCGTCTGAAAAAAATTTTGTGCGACACGAGGACTTCCCAGGAGGTCACCCATCCGAGTATTAGTCTCGCCCAAGCACACTTCACTGCGGAGTTCTGATGGGATCCGGTGCATTAGTGCTGGTATGATCGCACCTGTTTAATTTTGCGCTGCAAATACATAAACTCATTCCCCTTTCTTCCCCCTCCCGTCATTTGTTTCCTTGTGCGTGCGCACTGCACCTCCCATTCTCGTTCTAATATCAAGTAAAATGCTACAGCACCGTGACTCACATTTGCGAATAAACCTGAGGACCATAATACAAGTCGCGCGTAACGTCGAAAGAATCATCTGCAAAAAAATGGGTGCAACACGAGGACTTCACAAGAAAATAGGTCAAATATAAGGACTTCGCAGGAGGTAACCCATGCTAGTACTACTTTCGCCTAAGCACCCTTACCTACGGATTTCTGATAGAATCCGTTGCATTAGTGCTGGTATGATCGCACCTGTTTCATTTCGCGCTGCAAATACATACACTCCTTCTCTTTTCTTCCCCCTCCCGTCATTTGTTTCCTTGTGCGTGCGCATTGCACCTCTCGTTCTCGTTCAAATATCAAGTAAAATGCCACAGCGCCGTGACTCACATTTGCGAATAAATCTGCAGACCATAATTAAAGTCGCGCGTAACGTCGAACGGCACATCTGAAAAAAAGAAAATGGATGCAACACGAGAACTTCCCAGGAGGTGACCCATCATTGTACTACTTTCGCCAAAGCACACTTCACTGCGGAGTTCTGATGGGATCTGGTGCATTTGTGCTGGTGTGACCGCACCTGTTTAATTTCGTTCTGAAAATACATACACTCCTTCTTCCCTCCCCCCCTTCCATCATTTGTTTCCTTGTGCGTTCACACTGCACCTCTCCTTCTCGTTCTAATATCGATTAAAATGCCCCTGATTCTTGACTCACTTTTGCGTATAAGCCAGCGGACCATAGTTCCAGTTGCGCGTAACGTCGAACGACCCATCTGAAAAAAAATTGTTGCGATAGGAGGACTTCCCAAGAGGTCACCCATCCGAGTATTAATCTCGCCCAAGCACACTTAACTGCAGAGTTCTGATGGGATCTAGTGCATTAGTGCTGGTATGATGCCACTTATTTAATTTTGTGCTTCAAATACATACACTCCTTGTGCGTGCGCACTGCACCTCCCGTACTTGTTTTAATATCAAGTAAAATGCCACGACACCGTGACTCATATTTGTGAATAAACCTGCAGACCATAAATCAAGTCACGCGTAACGTCGAAAGAATCATCTGCAAAAAGATGGGTGCAACACGAGGACCTCCCAAGAAAATGGGTGAAATATAAGGACTTCGCAGGAGATCACCCATCCGAGTACTTTTCTCGCCCAAGCACCCTTAACTGCGGAGTTCTGATAGAATCCGTTGCATTGGTACTGGTATGATCCCTCATGTTTTATTCTGCACTGCAAATACATACACTCTTTCTCCTCCCATCCCCCCTCCCGTCATTTGTTTCCTTGTGCGTGCACTCTGCATCTCTCTTTCTCGTTCTAATATCAAGCAATATGCCCCGGCACTGTGACTCACCTTTGAAAATGAACCAGTTGTTTATAATTCCATTCACGCGTAACGTCGAACAACCCATCCGAAAAAAAATAGGTGCAACACGAGGGCTTCCCAGGTGGTCACCGATCCGAGTACTACTCTCACCCAAGCACACTTAACTGTGGAGTTTTGATGGGATCCGGGGCTGTAGTGCTGGTATGATCGCACATGTTTAATTTCGCGCTGCAAATACATACACTCCTTCTCCTTTCTTCCCCCTCCCGTCATATGTTTCCTTGTGCGTGCGCACTGCACCTCTCGTTCTCGTTCAAATATCAAGTAAAATGTCACGGCGCCGTGACTCACATTTGCGAATAAATCTGCGGACCATAATTAAAGTCGTGCGTAACGTCGAACGGCACATCTGAAAAAAAAGAAAATAGGTGCAACACGAGAACTTCCCAGGAGGTAACCAATCATTGTACTACTTTCGCCAAAACACACATAACTGCGGAGTTCTGATGGGATCCGGTGCATTAGTGCTGGTGTGACCGCACCTGTTTAATTTCGTGCTGAAAATACATACACTCCTTCTTCCCTCCCCCCCTCTCATCATTTGTTTCCTTGTGCGTTCACACTGCACCTCTCCTTCTCGTTCGAATATGGATTAAATTGCCCCTGATTCTTGACTCACATTTGCGTATAAACCAGCGGACCATAGTTCCAGTCGAGCGTAACGTCGAACGACCCATCTGAACAAAAATTATTGCGATACGAGGACTTCCCAATAGGTCACCCATCCGAGTACTACTCTCGCCCAAGCACATTTAACTGCAGAGTTCTGATGGGATCCGGTGCATTAGTGCTGGTATGATGCCACTTGTTGAATTTTGCGCTTCAAATACATACACTCCTTCTCTTTTCTTCCTCCTCCCGTCATTTGTTTCCTTGTGCGTGCGAACTGCACCTCCTGTACTCGTTCTAATATCAAGTAAAATGCCACGGCGCCGTGAATCACATTTGCGAATAAACCTGCGGACCATAAATCAAGTCGCGCGTAACGTCGAAAGAATCATCTGCAAAAATATGGGTGCAACACGAGGACCTCCCAAGAAAATGGGTGAAATATAAGGACTTCGCAGGAGGTCACCCATTCGAGTACTTTTCTCGGCCAAGCACCCTTAACTGCGGAGTTCTGATAGAATCCGTTGCATTAGTGCTGGTATGATCCCTCATGTTTCATTCTGCACTGCAAATACATACACTCTTTCTCCTCCCATCCCCCCTCCCGTCATTTGTTTCCTTGTGCGTGCACTCTGCATCTCTCTTTCTCGTTCTAATATCAAGTAATATGCCCCGGCACCGTGACTCACCTTTGCAAATGAACCAGCGGTTTATAATTCCATTCGCGCGTAACGTCGAACAACCCATCCGAGAAAAAAAAGGTGCAACACGAGGGCTTCCCAAGTGGTCACCCATTCGAGTACTACTCTCGCCCAAGCACACCTAACTGCGGAGTTCTGATGGGATCCGGGGCTTTAGTGCTGATATGATCGCACCTGTTCAATTCCGCGCTGCAAATACATACACTCCTTCTCCTTTCTTCCCCCTCCGTCATTTGTTTCCTTGTGCGTTCACACTTCACCTCTCATTCTCGTTCTAATATCTATTAAAATGCCCCTGCTTCTTGACTCACATTTGCGTATAAACCAGCGGACCCTAGTTCCAGACGCGCGTAACGTCGAACGACCCGTCTGAAAAAAAATTGGTGCGACACGAGGACTTCCCAGGAGGTCACCCATCCGAGTACTAATCTCTCCCAAGCACACTTCACTGCGGAGTTCTGATGGGATCCGGTGCATTAGTGCTGGTATGATAGCACCTGTTTAATTTCGCGCTGCAAATACATAAACTCATTCCCCTTTCTTCCCCCTCCCGTCATTTGTTTCCTCACACCTCCCGTTCTCGTTCTAATATCAAGTAAAATGCTACAGCACCGTGACTCACATTTGCGAATAAACCTGATGACCATAATACAAGTCGCGCGTAACGTCGAAAGAATCATCTGCAAAAAAATGGGTGCAACACGAGGACTTCACAAGAAAATAGGCCAAATATAAGGACTTCGCAGGAGGTAACCCATGCTAGTACTACTTTCGCCTAAGCACCCTTACCTACGGATTTCTGATAGAATCCGTTGCATTAGTGCTGGTATGATCGCACCTGTTTCATTTCGCGCTGCAAATACATACACTCCTTCTCCTTTCTTCCCCCTCCCGTCATTTGTTTCCTTGTGCGTGCGCATTGCACCTCTCGTTCTCGTTCAAATATCAAGTAAAATGCCACAGCGCCTTGACTCACATTTGCGAATAAATCTGCGGACCATAATTAAAGTCGCGCGTAACGTCGAACGGCACATCTGAAAAAAAGAAAATAGGTGCAACACGAGAACTTCCCAGTAGGTGACCCATCATTGTACTACTTTCGCCAAAGCACACTTCACTGCGGAGTTCTGATGGGATCTGGTGCATTTGTGCTGGTGTGACCGCACCTGTTTAATTTCGTTCTGAAAATACATACACTCCTTCTTCCCTCCCCCCCTTCCATCATTTGTTTCCTTGTGCGTTCACACTGCACCTCTCCTTCTCGTTCTAATATCGATTAAAATGCCCCTGATTCTTGACTCACATTTGCGTATAAGCCAGCGGACCATAGTTCCAGTTGCGCGTAACGTCGAACGACCCATCTGAAAAAAAATTGTTGCGATAGGAGGACTTCCCAAGAGGTCACCCATCCGAGTATTAATCTCGCCCAAGCACACTTAACTGCAGAGTTCTGATGGGATCTAGTGCATTAGTGCTGGTATGATGCCACTTATTTAATTTTGTGCTTCAAATACATACACTCCTTGTGCGTGCGCACTGCACCTCCCGTACTTGTTTTAATATCAAGTAAAATGTCACGGCACCGTGACTCATATTTGCGAATAAACCTGCAGACCATAAATCAAGTCACGGGTAACGTCGAAAGAATCATCTGCAAAAAGATGGGTGCAACACGAGGACCTCCCAAGAAAATGGGTGAAATATAAGGACTTCGCAGGAGGTCACCCATCCGAGTACTTTTCTCGCCCAAGCACCCTTAACTGCGGAGTTCTGATAGAATCCGTTGCATTGGTACTGGTATGATCCCTCATGTTTTATTCTGCACTGCAAATACATACACTCTTTCTCCTCCCATCCCCCCTCCCGTCATTTGTTTCCTTGTGCGTGCACTCTGCATCTCTCTTTCTCGTTCTAATATCAAGCAATATGCCCCGGCACTGTGACTCACCTTTGAAAATGAACCAATTGTTTATAATTCCATTCGCGCGTAACGTCGAATAACCCATCCAAAAAAAAATAGGTGCAACACGAGGGCTTCCCAAGTGGTCACCGATCCGAGTACTACTCTCACCCAAGCACACTTAACTGTGGAGTTTTGATGGGATCCGGGGCTGTAGTGCTGGTATGATCGCACATGTTTAATTTCGCGCTGCAAATACATACACTCCTTCTCCTTTCTTCCCCCTCCCGTCATTTCTTTCCTTGTGCGTGCGCACTGCACCTCTCGTTCTCGTTCAAATATCAAGTAAAATGCCACGGCGCCGTGACTCACATTTGCGAATAAATCTGCGGACCATAATTAAAGTCGTGCGTAACGTCGAACGGCACATCTGAAAAAAAAGAAAATGGGTGCAACACGAGAACTTCCCAGGAGGTAACCCATCATTGTACTACTTTCGCCAAAGCACACATAACTGCGGAGTTCTGATGGGATCCGGTGCATTAGTGCTGGTGTGACCGCACCTGTTTAATTTCGTGCTGAAAATACATACACTCCTTCTTCCCTCCCCCCCTCCCATCATTTGTTTCCTTGTGCGTTCACACTGCACCTCTCCTTCTCGTTCTAATATCGATTAAAATGCCCCTGATTCTTGACTCACATTTGCGTATAAACCAGCGAACCATAGTTCCAGTCGCGCGTAACGTCGAACGACCCATCTGAAAAAAAATTGTTGCGATACGAGGACTTCCCAAGAGGTCACCCATCCGAGTACTACTCTCGCCCAAGAACACTTAACTGCAGAGTTCTGATGGGATGCAGTGCATTAGTGCTGGTATGATGCCACTTGTTTAATTTTGTGCTTCAAATACATACACTCCTTCTCTTTTATTCCACCGCCCGTCATTTGTTTCCTTGTGCGTTCACACTTCACCTCTCATTCTCGTTCTAATATCGATTAAAATGTCCCTGCTTCTTGACTCACATTTGCGTATAAACCAGCGGACCCTAGTTCCAGACGCGCGTAACGTCGAACAACCCGTCTGAAAAATAATTGGTGCGACACGAGGACTTCCCAGGAGGTCATCCATCCGAGTACAAATCTCGCTCGAGCACACATAAATGCGGAGTTCTGATGGGATCCGGTGCATTAGTGTTGGTATGATCGCACCTATTTAATTTCGCGCTGCAAATACATAAACTCATTCCCCTTTCTTCCCCCACCCGTTATTTGTTTCCTTGTGCGTGCGCACTGCACCTCCCGTTCTCGTTCTAATATCAAGTAAAATGCTACAGCGCCATGACTCACATTTACGAATAAACCTGAGGACCATAATTCAAGTCGCGCGTAACGTCGAAAGAATCATCTGCAAAAAAATGGGTGCAACACGAGAACTTCACAAGAAAATGGGTGAAATATAAGGACTTCGCAGGAGGTAACCCATGCTAGTACTACTCTCGTCCAAGCACCCTTACCTACGGAGTTCTGATAGAATCCGATGCATTAGTGCTGGTATGATCGCACCTGTTTTATTTCGTGCTGAAAATACATACACTCCTTCTCCTTCCCTCCCCCTCCCATCAATTGTTTCCTTGTGCGTTCACACTGCACCTCTCCTTCTCGTTCTAATATTGATTAAAATGCCCCTACTTCTTGACTCACATTTGCGTATAAACCAGCGGACCATAGTTCCAGTCGCGCGTAACGTCGAACGACCCGTCTGAAAAAAATTGGTGCGACACAAAGACTTTCCAGGAGGTCACCCGTCTGAGTACTACTCTTGCCCAAACACACTTAACTGCAGAGTTCTGATGGGATCTAGAGCATTAGTGCTGGTATGATCGCACCCGTTTAATTTCGCGCTGCAAATACATAAACTCCTTCTACTTTCTTCCCCCTCCCGTCATTTCTTTCCTTGTGTGTGCGCACTGCACCTCCCGTGCTCGTTCTAATATCAAGTAAAATACTACGGTGTCGTGGCTCACATTTGCGAATAAACCTGAGGACCATAATTCAAGTCGCGCGTAACGTCGAAAGAATCATCTGCAAGAAAATGGGTGCAACACGAGGACTTCACAAGAAAATGGGTGAAATATAAGGACTTCGCAGGAGGTAACCCATGCTAGTACTACTCTCGCCCAAGCACCCTTACCTACGGAGTTCTGATAGAATCCGTTATATTAGTGCTGGTATAATCGCACCTGTTTCATTTCGTGCTGAAAATACATACACTCTTTCTCCTTCCCTCCCCCTCCCATCAATTGTTTCCTTGTGCGTTCACACTGCACCTCTCCATCTCGTTCTAATATCGATTAAAATGCCCCTGCTTCTTGACTCACATTTGCGTATAAACCAGCAGACCCTAGTTCCAGTCGCGCGTAACGTCGAACGACCCGTCTGAAAATAAATTGGTGCGACACGAGGACTTCCCAGGAGGTCACCCATCCGAGTACTACTCTCGCCCAAGCACACTTAACTACGGAGTTCTGATGGGATCCGGTGCATTCGTGCTGGTATGATCGCACCCGTTTAATTCAGCGCTGCAAATACATAAACTCCTTCTCCTTTCTTCCCCCGTCCCGTCATTTGTTTCCTTGTGCGTGCGCACTGCACCTCCCGTGCTCATTCTAATATCAAGTAAAATGCTACGGTGCCGTGACTCACATTTACGAATAAACCTGAGGACCATAATTCAAGTCGCGCGTATCGTCGAAAGAATCATCTGCAAAAAAATGGGTGCAACACGAGGACTTCCTAAGAAAATGGGTGAAATATAAGGACTTCGCAGGAGGTCACCCATCCTAGAGCTACTCTCGCCCAAGCACCCTTAACTTGCGGAGTTCTGATAGAATCCGTTGCATTGGTGCTGGTATGATTGCTTATGTTTCATTTTGCGCTGCAAATACATACACTTTTTCTCCCTCCATCCCCCCTCCCGTCATTTGTTTCCTTTTGCGTGCACTCTACATCTCTCATTCTCGTTCTAATATAGATTAAAATGCCCCTGCTTCTTGACTCACATTTGCGTATAAACCAGTGGACCCTAGTTCCAGTCGCGCGTAACGTCGAACGACCCGTCTGAAAAAAAATTGGTGCGACACGAGGACTTCCCAAGAGGTCACCCATCCGAGTACTACTCTCGCCCAAGCACACTTAACTACAGAGTTCTGATGGAATCCATTGCATTAGTGCTGGTATGATCACACCTATTATTTTGCGCTGCAAATACATAAACTCCTTCTCCTTTCTTCCCCCTCCTGTCATTTGTTTCCTTGTACGTGCGCACTGCACCTCTCGTTCTCATTTAAATATCAAGTAAAATGCCACGGCGCCGTGACTCACATTTGCGAATAAATCTGCGGACCATAATTAAAGTCGCGCGTAACGTCGAACGGCACATCTGAAAAAAAGAAAATGGGTGCAACACGAGGACTTCCCAAGTGGTCACCCATCCGAGAACTACTCTCGCCCAAGCACACTTAACTGCAGAGTTCTGATGGGAACCGGAGCTTTAGTGCTGATATGATCGCACATGTTTAATTTCGCGCTGCAAATACATACACTCCTTCTCCTTTCTTCCCCCTCCCGTCATTTGTTTCCTTGTGCATTCACACTTCACCTCTCATTCTCGTTCTAATATCAAGTAAAATGCCCCTGCTTCTTGACTCACATTTGCGTATAAACCAGTGGACCCTAGTTCCAGTCGCGCGTAACGTCGAATGACCCGTCTGAGAAAAAAAATTAGTGCGACACGAGGACTTCCCAGGAGGTCAACCATCCGAGTACTACTCTCGCCAAAGCACACTTAACTACGGAGTTCTGATGGGATCCGGTGCATTAGTGCTGGTATGATCGAACCTGTTTAATTTTGCGCTGTAAATACATAAACTCATTCCCCTTTCTTCCCCCTCCCGTCATTTGTTTCCTTGTGCGTGCGCACTGCACCTCCCGTTCTCGCTCTAATATCAAGTAAAATGCAACAGCGCCGTGACTCACATTTGCGAATAAACCTGAGGACCATAATTCAAGTCGCGCGTAACATCGAAAGAATCATCTGCAAAAAAATGGGTGCAACACGAGGACTTCACAAGAAAATGGGTGAAATATAAGGATTTCGCAGGAGGTAACCCATGCTAGTACTACTCATGCCCAAGCACCCTTACCTACGGAGTTTTGATAGAATTCGTTGCATTAGTGCTGGTATGATCGCACCTGTTTCATTTCGTGCTGCAAATACATAAACTCCTTCTCCTTTCTTCCCCCTCCCGTAATTTGTTTCCTTGTGCGTGCGCACTGCACCTCCCGTTCTCGTTCTAATATCAAGTAAAATGGTACAGCGCCGTGACTCACATTTGCGAATAAACCTGAGGACCATAATTCAAGTCGCGCGTAACGTCGAAAGAATCATCTGCAAAACATTGGGTGCAACAGATTCTATCAGAACTCCATAGGTAAGGGTGCTTGGGCGAGAGTAGTACTAGCATGGGTTACCTCCTGCGAAGTCCTTATATTTCACCCATTTTCTTGTGAAGTCCTCGTGCTGCACCCATTTTTTTGCAAATGATTATTTCGACGGGAGGTGCAGTGCGCACGCACAAGGAAACAAATGACGGGATGGGGAAGAAAGGAGAAGGAGTTTATGTATTTACAGCGCGGAATTAAACGGGCGCGATCATACCAGCACTAATGCACCGGATCCCATCAGAACTCCACAGTGAAGTGTGCTTGGGCGAGAGTAGTACTCGGATGGGTGACCTCTTGGGAAGTCCTCGTGTCGTACCAATTTTTTTTCAGACGGGTCGTTCGACGTTACGCGCGACTGGAACTAGGGTCCGCTGGTTTATACGCAAATGTGAGTCAAGAAGCAGGGGCATTTTAATCGATATTAGAACGAGAAGAAGAGGTGCAGTGTGAACGCACAAGGAAACAATTGATGGGAGGGGGAGGGAAAGAGAAGGAGTGTATGTATTTTCAGCACGAAATGAAACAGGTGCGATCATACCAGCACATATGCAACGGATTCTATCAGAACTCCGTAGGTAAGGGTGCTTTGGCGAGAGTAGTACTAGCATGGGTTACCTCCTGCGAAGTCCTTATATTTCACCCATTTTCTTGTGAAGTCCTCGTGTTGCACCCATTTTTTTGCAAATGATTCTTTCGACGTTACGCGCGACTTAAATTATGGTCCTCAGGTTTATTCGCAAATGTGAGTCACGGCGCTGTAGCATTTTACTTGATATTAGAACGAGAACGGGAGGTGCAGTGCGCACGCACAAGGAAACAAATGACGGGAGGGGGAAGAAAGGGGAATGAGTTTATGTATTTGCAGCGCAAAATTAAAGAGGTGCGATCATACTAGCACTAATGCACCGGATCCCATCAGAACTCCACAGTGAAGTGTGCTTGGGCGAGATTAGTACTCGGATGGGCGACCTCTTGGGAAGTCCTCGTGTCGCACCAATTTTTTTTCAGACGGGTCGTTTGACGTTACGCTCGTCTGAAACTAGGGTATGCTTGTTTATACGCAAATGTGAGTCAAGAAGCAGGGGCATTTTAATCGATATTAGAACTAGAATGAGACGTGAAGTGTGAACGCACAAGGCAACAAATGACGGGAGGGGGAAGAAAGGAGAAGGAGTGTATGTATTTGCAGTGCGAAATTAAACAGGTGCGATCATACCAGCACTAAAGCTCCGGATCCCATCAGAACTCCACAGTTAAGTGTGCTTGGGCGAGGGTAGTACTCGGATGGGTGACCACTTGGGAAGCCCTCGTGTTGTACCTATTTTTTTTCGGATGGGTTGTTCGACGTTACGCACGAATGGAATTATAAACTGCTGGTTCATTTGCAAAGGTGAGTCACGGTGCCGGGACATATTACTTGATATTAGAACGAGAAAGAGAGATGCAGAGTGCACGCACAAGGAAACAAATGACGGAAGGGGGGATGGGAGGAGAAAGAGTGTATGTATTTGCAGTGCAGAATGAAACATGAGGGATCATACCAGCACTAATGCAACGGATTCTATCAGAACTCCGCAGTTAAGGGTGCTTGGGCTAGAAAAGTACTCGGATGGGTGACCTCCTGCGAAGTCCTTATATTTCACCCATTTTCTTTGGAGGTCCTCGTGTTGCACCCATCTTTTTGCAGATGATTCTTACGACGTTACGCGCGACTTGATTTATGGTCCGCAGGTTTATTCGCAAATGTGAGTCACGGCGCCGTGACATTTTACTTGATATTAGAATGAGTTCGGGAGGCACAAGGAAACAAATGACGGGAGGAGGAAGAAAAGAGAAGGAGTGTATGTATTTGAAGCGCAAAATTAATCAAGTGGCATCATACCAACACTAATGCACTGGATCCCATCAGAACTCTGCAGTTAAGTGTGCTTGGGTGAGAGTAGTACTCGGATGGGTGACCTCTTGGGAAGTCCTCGTATCACAACAATTTTTTTTCAGATGAGTCGTTCGACGTTACGCGCGACTGGAACTATGGTCCGCTGGTTTATACGCAAATGTGAGTCAAGAATCAGAGGCATTTTAATCGATATTAGAACGAGAAGGAGAGGTGCAGTGTGAACGCACAAGGAAACAAATGATGGGAGGGGGGGAGGGAAGAAGGAGTGTATGTATTTTCAGCATAAAATTAAACAGGTGCAGTCACACCAGCACAAATGCACCGGATCCGATCAGAACTCCGCAGTTAAGTGTGCTTTGGCGAAAGTAGTACAATGATGGGTTTCCTCCTGGGAAGTTCTCGTGTTGCACCCATTTTCTTTTTGCAGATGTGTCGTTCGACCTTACGCGCGACTTTACTTAGGGTCCGCAGATTTATTCGCAAATGTGAGTCACGGCGCCGTGGCATTTTACTTGATATCTGAGCGAGAACGAGAGGTGCAGTGCGCACGCACAAGGAAACAAATGACGGGAGGGGGAAGAAAGGAGAAGGAGTTTATGTATTTGCAGCGCAAAATTAAACAGGTGCGATCATACCAGCACTAATGCACCGGATCCCATCAGAACTCCGCAGTTAAGTGTGCTTGGGTGAGAGTAGTACTCGAATGGGTTACCTCTTGGGAAGTCCTCGTGTCGCACTAATTTTTTTTTCAAACGGGTCGTTCGAGGTTACGCGCGACTGGAACAAGGGTCCACTAGTTTATACGCAAATGTGAGTCAAGAAGCAGGGGCATTTTATTCGATATTAGAACGAGAAAGAGAGATGCAGAGTGCACGCACAAGGAAACAAATGACGGGAGGGGGGATGGAGGGAGAAAAAGTATATGTATTTACAGCGCAGAATAAAACATGAACAATCATACCAGCACCAATGCAACGGATTCTATCAGAACTCCGCAAGTTAAAGGTGTATTGGCGAGAGTAGCACTAGGATGGGTGACTTCCTGCGAAGTCCTTATATTTCACCCATTTTCTTAGGAAGTCCTCGTGTTGCACCCATTTTTTTGCAGATGATTCTTTCGACGATACGCGCGACTTGAATTATGGTCCTCAGGTTTATTCGCAAATTTGAGTCATGGCACCGTAGCATTTTACTTTATATTAGAACGAGCACACGAGGTGCAGTGCGCACGCAAAAGGAAACAAATGACGGGAGGGGGAAGAAAGGAGAAGGAGTTTATGTATTTACAGCATGGAATTAGATGGGTGCGATCATACCAGCATTAATGCACCGGATCCCATCAGAACTCCGCAGTTAAGTGTGCTTGGGCGAGAGTAGTACTCGGATGGATGACCTCCTGGGAAGTCCTCGTGTCACACCAATTTTTTTTCAGACTGGTCGTTCGACGTTACGCGCGACTGGAACTAGGGTCCGCTGGTTTATACGCAAATGTGAGTCAAGAAACATGGGCATTTTAATCGATATTAGAACGAGAAGGAGAGGTGCAGTGTGAACACATAAGGAAACAATTGATGGGAGGGGGAGGGAAGGAGAAGGAGTGTATGTATTTTCAGCACAAAATGAAACAGGTGCGATCATACCAGCACTAATGCACCGGATCCCATCAGAACTCCGCAGTTAATTGTGCTTGGGCGAGAGTAGTACTCGGATGGGTGACCTCCTGGGAAGTCCTCGTGTCGCACCAATTTTTTTTTAGACGGGTCGTTCGACGTTACGTAGGACTGGAACTAGGGTCCGCTGGTTTATACGCAAATGTGAGTCAAGAAGCAGGGGCATTTTAATCGATATTAGAACGAGAAAGAGAGGTGCAGTGTGAACGCACAAGAAAACAATTGATGGGAGGGGGAGGGAAGGAGAAGGAGTGTATGTATTTTCCGCACGAAATGAAACAGGTGCGATCATACCAGCACTAATGCAACGGATTCTATCAGAACTCCGTAGGTAAGGGTACTTGGGCGAGAGTAGTACTAGCATGGGTTACCTCCTGTGAAGTCCTTATATTTCATCAATTTTCTTGTGAAATCCTCGTGTCGCACCAATTTTTTTTCAGACAGGTCGTTCGACGTTACGCGCGTCTGGAACTAGGGTCCGCTGGTTTATACGCAAATGTGAGTCAAGAAGTATGGGCATTTTAATCGATATTAGAACGAGAATGAGAGGTGAAGTGTGAACGCACAAGGAAACAAATGACGGAAGGGGGAAGAAAGGAGAAGGAGTGTATGTATTTGCAGCGCGAAACTAAACAGGCGCGATCATACCAACACTAAAGCCCCGGATCCCATCAGAACTCTGCAGTTAAGTGTGCTTGGGCGAGATTAGTACTCGGATGGGTGACCACTTGGGAAGTCCTCGTGTTGCACCTATTTTTTTTTTCGGATGGGTTGTTCGACATTACGTGCGAATGGAATTATAAACAGCTGGTTCATTTGTAAAGGTGAGTCACGGTGCCGGGGCATATTGCTTGATATTAGAATGAGAAAGAGAGATGCAGAGTGCACGCACAAGGAAACAAATGACGGGAGGGGGGATGGAAGGAGAAAGAGTGTATGTATTTGCAGTGCAGAATGAAACTTGAGGGATCATACCAGCACTAATGCAACGGATTCTATCAAAACTCCACAGTTAAGGGTGTTTGGGCGAGAAAAGTACTCGGATGGGTGACCTCCTGCGAAGTCCTTATATTTTACCCATTTTCTTGGGAGGTCCTCGTGTTGCACCTATTTTTTTGTAGATGATTCTTTCGACGTTACGCGCGACTTGATTTATGGTCCGCAGGTTTATTCGCAAATGTGAGTCCCGGCGCCGTGGCATTTTACTTGATATTAGAATGAGTACGGGAGGTGCAGTTCGCACGCACAAGGAAACAAATGACGGGAGGAGGAAGAAAAGAGAAGGAGTGTATGTATTTAAAGTGCAAAATTAAACAAGTGGCATCATACCAGCACTAATGCACTGGATCCCATCAGAACTCTGCAGTTAAGTGTGCTTAGGCGAGAGTAGTAGTCGGATGGGTGACCTCTTGAGAAGTCCTCGTATCGCAACAATTTTTTTTCAGATTGGTCGTTCGACGTTACGCGCGACTGGAACTATGGTCTGCTGGTTTATACGCAAATGTGAGTCAAGAATCAGGGGCATTTTAATCGATATTAGAACGAGAAGGAGAGGTGCAGAGTGAACGCACAAGGAAACAAATGATGGGAGGGGGGGAGGGAAGAAAGAGTGTATGTATTTTCAGCACGAAATTAAACAGGTGCGGTCACACCAGCATAAATGCACCGGATCCCATCAGAACTCCGCAGTTAAGTGTGCTTTGGCGAAAGTAGTGCGATGATGGGTTACCTCCTGGGAAGTTCTCGTGTTGCACCCATTTTTTTTTTTCAGATGTACCGTTCGACGTTACGCGCGACTTTAATTATGGTCCGCAGATTTATTCGCAAATGTGAGTCACGGCGCCGTGGCATTATACTTGATATTTGAACGAGAACGAGAGGTGCGGTGCGCACGCACAAGGAAACAAATGACGGGAGGGGGAAGAAAGGAGAAGGAGTTTATGTATTTGCAGCGCGAAATTAAACGGGTGCGATCACACGAGCACTAATGCACCGGATCCCATCAGAACTCCGCAGTTAAGTGTGCTTGGGCGAGAGTAGTACTCGGATGGGTGACCTCTTGGGAAGTCCTCGTGTCGTACTAATTTCTTTTCAGACGGATCGTTCGACGTTATGCGTGACTGCAACTAGGGTCCACTTGTTTATACACAAATGTGCGTCAAGAAGCAGGGGCATTTTAATCGATATTAGAACGAGAAAGAGGGATGCAGAGTGCACGCACAAGGAAACAAATGACGGGAGGAGGGATGGAGGGAGAAAAAGTGTACGTATTTGCAGCGCAGAATGAAACATGAGCAATCATACCAGAACCAATGCAACGGATTCGATCCGAACTCCGCAAGTTAAGGGTGCTTGGGCGAGAGTAGCACTAGGATGGGTGACCTCCTGCGAAGTCCTTATATTTCACCCATTTTCTTAGGAAGTCCTCATGTTGCACTCATTTTTTTGCAGATGATTTTTTCGACGATACGCGCGACTTGAATTATGGTCCTCAGGTTTATTCGCAAATGTGAGTCACGGCACTGTAGCATTTTACTTGATATTAGAACGAGCACGGGAGGTGCAGTGCGCACGCACAAGGAAACAAATGACGGGAGGGGGAAGAAAGGAGAAGGAGTTTATGTATTTACAGCGCGGAATTAAACGGGTGCGATCATACCAGCACTAATGCACTGGATCCCATCAGAACTCCGCAGTTAAGTGTGCTTTGGCGAGAGTAGTACTCGGATTGGTGACCTCCTGGGAAGTCTTTGTGTCGCACTAATTTTTTTTCAGACGGCTCGTTCGACGTTACGCGCGAGTGGAATTGGGGTCCGCTAGTTTATACGCAAATGTGAGTCAAGAAGCAGGGGCATTTTAATCGATATTAGAACGAGAAGGAGAGGTGCAGTGTGAACGCACAAGGAAAGAATTGATGGGAGGGGGAGGGAAGGAGAAGGAGTGTATGTATTTTCAGCACGAAATGAAACAAGTACGATCATACCAGCACTAATGCAACGGATTCTATCAGAACTCCGTAGGTAAGGGTGCTTGGGGGAGAGTAGTACTAGCATGGGTTACCTCCTGCGAAGTCCTTATATTTCACCAATTTTCTTGTGAAGTCCTCGTGTTGCACCCATTTTTTTGCAGATGATTCTTTCGACGTTATGCGCGACTTGAATTATGGTCCTCAGATTTATTCGCAAATGTGAGTCACGGCGCTGTAGAATTTTACTTGATATTAGAACGAGAACGGGAGGTACAGTGCGCACGCACAAGGAAACAAATGACGGGAGGGGGAAGAAAGGAGAAGGAGTTTATGTATTTACAGCGCGGAATTAAACGGGTTCGATCATACCAGCACTAATGCACTGGATCCCATCAGAACTCTGCAGTTAAGTGTGCTTTGGCGAGAGTAGTACTCGGATTGGTGACCTCCTAAGAAGTCTTTGTGACGCACTAATTTTTTTTCAGACGGGTCGTTCGACGTTACGCGCGACTGGAATTGGGGTCCGCTAGTTTATACGCAAATGTGAGTCAAGAAGCAGGAGCATTTTAATCGATATTAGAACGAGAAGGAGAGGTGCAGTGTGAACGCACAAGGAAACAATTGATGGGAGGGGGAGGGAAGGAGAAGGAGTGTATGTATTTTCAGCACGAAATGAAACAGGTGCGATCATTCCAGCACTAATGCAACGGAATCTATCAGAACTCCGTAGGTAAGGGTGCTTGGGCGAGAGTAGTACAAGCATGGGTTACCTCCTGCGAAGTCCTTATATTTCACTCATTTTCTTGTGAAGTACTCGTGTTGCACCCATTTTTTTGCAGATGATTCTTTCGACGTTACGCGCGACTTGATTTATGGTCTGCAGGTTTATTCGCAAATGTGAGTCACAACGCCGTGGCATTTTACTTGATATTAGAACGAGTACGGGAGGCACAAGGAAACAAATGACGGGAGGAGGAAGAAAAGAGAAGGAGTGTATGTATTTGAAGCGCAAAATTAAACAAGTGGCATCATACCAGCACTAATGCACTGGATCCCATTAGAACTCTACAGTTGAGCGTGCTTCGGCGAGAGTAGTACTCGGATGGATGACCTCTTGGGAAGTCCTCGTATCGCAACAATTTTTATTCAGATGGGTCGTTCGACGTTACATGTGACTGGAACTATGGTCCGCTGATTTATACGCAAATGTGAGTCAAGAATCAGGGGCATTTTAATCGATATTAGAACGAGAATGAGAGGTGCAGTGTGAACGCACAAGGAAACAAATGACGGGAGGGGGAAGAAAGGAGGAGTGTATGTATTTGCAACGCGAAATGAAAGAGGTGCGGTCACACCAGCACAATTGCACCGGATCCCATCAGAACTCCGAAGTTAAGTGTGCTTTGGCGAAAGTAGTACAATGATGGGTTACCTCCAGGGATGTTCTCGTGTTGCACCCATTTTCTTTTTTTCAGATGTGCCGTTCGACATTACGCGCGACTTTAATTATGGTCTGTAGATTTATTAGCAAATGTGGGTCACGGAGCCGTGGTATTTTACTTGATATTTGAACGAGAACGAGAGGTGCAGTGCGCACGCACAAGGAAACAAATGATGGGAGGGGGAAGAAAGGAGAAGGAGTCTATGTATTTTCAGCGCAAAATTAAACAGGTGTGATCATGCCAGCACTAATGCACCAGATCCCATCAGAATTCCGTAGTTAAGTGTGCTTGGGCGAGAGTAGTACATGGATGGGTGACCTCCTGGGAAGTCCTCGTGCCGCAGTAATTTTTTTTTCAGACGGGTCGTTTGACGTTACGTGCGACTAGAACTAGGGTCCACTGGTTTATACGCAAATGTGAGTCAAGAAGCAGGGGCATTTTAATCGATATTAGAACGAGAAGGAGAGATGCAGAGTGCACACACATGGAAATAAATGACGGGAGGGGGGATGGAGGGAGAAAAGTGTGTATATTTGCAGCGCAGAATGAAACATGAGCAATCATACCAGCACAAATGCAACGGATTCTATCAGAAATCCGCAAGTTAAGGGGGCTTGGGCGAGAGTAGCACTAGGATGGGTGACCTCCTGCGAAGTCCTTATATTTCACCCATTTTCTTAGGAAGTCCTCGTGTTGCACCCATTTTTTTTGCAGATGATTCTTTCGACGATACGCACGACTTGAATTATGGTCCTCAGGTTTATTCGCAAATGTGAGTCACGGCACCGTAGCATTTTACTTGATATTAGAACGAGAACGGGAGGTGCAGTGCGCACGCACAAGGAAACAAATGACGGGAGGGGGAAGAAGGGAGAAGGAGTTTATGTATTTGCAGTGCAGAATTAAACGGGTGCGATCATACCAGCACTAATGCACCGGATCCCATCAGAACTCCGCAGTTAAGTGTGCTTGGGCGAGAGTAGTACTCGGATGGGTGACCTCTTAGGAAGTCCTCGTTTCGCACCAATTTTTTTTCAGACGGGTCGTTCGACGTTACGCGCGACTGGAACTAGGGTATGCTGGTTTATACGCAAATGTGAGTCAAGAAGCAGGGGCATTTTAGTCGATATTAGAACGAGAAGGAAAGGTGCAGTGTGAACGCACAAGGAAACAATTAATGAGAGGGGGAGGGAAGGAGAAAAAGTGTATGTATTTGCAGCGCAGAATGAGACAGGTGCGATCATACCAGCACTAATGCAACGGATTCTATCAGAACTCCGTAGGCAAGGGTGCTTGGGCGAGAGTAGTAATAGCATGGATTACCTCCTGCGAAGTCCTTATATTTCACCCATTTTCTTGTGAAGTCCTCGTGTTGCACCCATTTTTTTGCAAATGATTCTTTCGACGTTACGCGCGACTTGAATTATGGTCCTCAGGTTTATTCGCAAATGTGAGTCACGGCATTGTAGCATTTTACTTGATATTAGAACGAGAATAGGAGGTGCAGCGCGCACGCACAAGGAAACAAATGACGGGAGGGGGAATAAAAGAGAAGGAATGCATGTATTTGCAGCGCGAAACTAAACAGGTGCGATCATACCAGCACTAAAGCCCCGGATCCCATCAGAACTCCGCAGTTAAGTGTGCTTGGGCGAGATTAGTACTCGAATGGTTGACCTCCTAGGAAGTCCTCGTGTCGCACAAATTTTTTTTCAGACTAGTCGTTCGACGTTACGCGCGTCTGGAACTAGGGTCCGCTAGTTTATACGCAAATGTGAGTCAAGAAGCAGGGGTATTTTAATCGATATTAGAACGAGAAGGAGAGATGGAGTGTGAACGCACAAGGAAACAAATGACGGAGGGGGAAGAAAGGAGAAGGAGTGTATGTATTTGCAGCGCGGAATTAAACAGGTGCGATCATACCAGCACTAAAGCTCCGGATCCCATCAGAACTCCGCAGTTAGGTGTGCTTGGGCGAGAGTAGTAATCGGATGGGTGACCACTTGGGAAGCCCTCGTGTTGCACCTTTTTTTTCTCGGATGGGTTGTTCGACGTTACGCGCGAATGGAATTATAAACCGCTGGTTCATTTACAAAGGTGAGTCATGGTGCCGGGGCATATTACTTGATATTAGAACGAGAAAGAGAGATGCAGAGTGCACGCACAAGGAAACAAATGACGGGAGGGGGGATGGGAGGAGAAAGAGTGTATGTATTTGCAGTGCAGAATGAAACATGAGGGATCATACCAGCACTAATGCAACGGATTCTATCAGAACTCCGCAGTTAAGGGTGCTTGGGCGAGAAAAGTACTCGGATGGGTGACCTCCTGCGAAGTCCTTATATTTCACCCATTTTCTTGGGAGGTCCTCGTGTTGCACCTATCTTTTTGCAGATGATTCTTTCGACGTTACGCGCGACTTGATTTATGGTCCGCAGATTTATTCGCAAATGTGAGTCACAGCGCCGTGGCATTTTACTTGATATTTGAACGAGAACGAGAGGTGCAGTGCGCACGCACAAGAAAACAAATGACGGGAGGGGGAAGAAAGGAGAAGGAGTTTATCTATTTGCAGCACGAAATTAAACGGGTGCGATCATACAAGCGCTAATGAACTGGATCCCATCAGAACCCTGCAGGTAAGTGTGCTTGGGCGAGACTAGTACTCGGATGGGTGACCTCCTGGGAAGTCCTCGTGTCGCAACAATTTTTTTTCAGACGGGTCGTTCGACGTTACGCGCGACTGGAACTCGTGTCCGCTGGTTTATACGCAAATGTGAGTCTAGAAGCAGGGGCATTTTAATCGATATTAGAACATGAATGAGAGGTGCAGTGTGAATGCACAAGGAAACAATTGATGGGAGGGGGAGGGAAGGAGAAGGAGTGTATGTATTTTCAGCACGAAATGAAAGAGGTGCGATCAAACCAGCACAAATGCAACAGATTCTATCAGAACTCCGTAGGTAAGGGTACTTGGGCGAGAGTAGTACTACCATGGGTTACCTCCTGCGAAGTCCTTATATTTCACCCATTTTCTTGTGAAGTCCTCGTGTTGCACCCATTTTTTTGCAGATGATTCTTTCGACGTTACGCACGACTTGAATTACGGTCCTCAGGTTTATTCGTAAATGTGAGTCACGGCGCTGTAGCATTTTACTTAATATTAGAACGAGAACGGGAGGTGCAGTGCGCACGCACAAGGAAACAAATGACGGGAGGGCGAAGAAAGGGGAATGAGTTTATGTATTTGCAGCGCAAAACTAAACAGGTGCGATCATACCAGCACTAAAGCCCTGGATCCCATCCGAACTCCGCAGTTGAGTGTGCTTGGGCGAGATTAGTACTCGGATGGTTGATCTCCTTGGAAGTCCTCGTGTCGCACCAATTTTTTTTCAGACGGGTCGTTCGAAGTTACGCGCGTCTGGAACTAGGGTCCGCTGGTTTATACGCAAATGTGAGTCAAGAAGTAGGGGCATTTTAATCGATATTATAACGAGAATGGGAGGTGAAGTGTGAACGCACAAGGAAACAAATGGCGGGAGGGGGAAGAAAGGAGGAGTGTATGTATTTGTAGCGCGAAATTAAACAGGTGCGATCATACCAGCAATACAGCCCCGGATCCCATCAGAACTCCGCAGTTAAGAGTGCTTGGGCGAGAGTAGTACTCGGATCGGTGACCACCTGGGAAGCCCTCGTGTTGCACCTATTTTTTTTCAGATGGGTTGTTCGACGTTACGCGTGACTTGTATTATGGTCCTCAGGTTTATTCGCAAATGTGAGTCACGGCGCTGTAGCATTTTACTTGATATTAGAACGAGAACGGGAGGTGCAGTGCGCACGCACAAGGAAACAAATGACGGGAGGGGGAAGAAAGGAGAAGGAGTTTATGTATTTGCCGCGCGAAATTAAACTGGTGCGATCATACCAGCACTAATGCACCGGATCCCATCAGAACTCCGCAGATAAGTGTGCTTGGGCGAGAGTAGTACTCGGATGGGTGACCTCTTGGGAAGTTCTGGTGTTGCACCCATTTTCTTTTTTTCAGATGTGCCGTTCGACGTTACGCGCGACTTTAATTATGGTCCGCAGATTTATTCGCAAATGTGAGTCACGGCGCCGTGACATTTTACTTGATATTTGAACGAGAACGAGAGGTGCAGTGCGCACGCACAAGGAAACAAATGACGGGAGGGGGAAAAAAGGAGAAGGAGTTTATGTATTTGCAGTGCGAAATTAAACTGGTGCGATCATACCAGCACTAATGCACCGGATCCCATCAGAACTCCGCAGATAAGTGTGCTTGGGTGAGAGTAGTACTCGGATGGGTGACCTCCTGGGAAGTCCTCGTGTCGCACTAATTTTTTTTTTCAGACGGGTCGTTCGACGTTACGTGCGACTGGAACTAGGGTCCACTGGTTTATACGCAAATGTGAGTCAAGAAGTAGGGGCATTTTAATCGATATTAGAACGAGAAGGAGAGATGCAGAGTGCACGCACAAGGAAACAAATGACGGGAGGAGGGATGGAGGGAAAAAAAGTGTATGTATTTACAGCGCAGAATGAAACATGAGCAATCATACTAGCACCAATGCAATAGATTCTATCAGAACACCGCAAGTTAAGGGTACTTGGGCGAGAGTAGTTCTAGCATGGGTTACCTCTTGTGAAGTTCTTATATTTCACCCATTTTCTTGTGAAGTCCTCGTGTTGCACCCATTTTTTTGCAGATGATTCTTTCGACGTTACGCGCGACTTGTATTATGGTCCTCAGGTTTATTCGCAAATGTGAGTCACGGCGCTGTAGCATTTTACTTGATATTAGAACGAGAACGGGAGGTGCAGTGCGCACGCACAAGGAAACAAATGACGGGAGGGGGAAGAAAGGAGAATGAGTTTATGTATTTGCAGCGCAAAATTAAATGGGTGCGATCATACTAGCACTAATGCACCGGATCCTATCAGAACTCCGCAGTTAAGTGTGCTTATGCGAGATTAGTACTCGGATGGGTGACCTCCTGGGAAGTCCTCGTGTCGCACTAATTTTTTTTCAGACGGGTCGTTCGACATTACGCGCGACTGGAACTAAGGTCCGCTGGTTTATACGCAAATGTGAGTCAAGAAGCAGGGGCATTTTAATCGATATTAGAACGAGAAAGAGAGATGCAGAGTGCACGCACAAGGAAACAAATGACGGGAGGGGGAAGAAAGGAGAAGGAGTGTATGTATTTGCAGCGCAAATATAAACTTATGCGATCATACCAGCACTAAAGCCCCGGATCCCATCAGAACTCCGCAGTTAAGTGTGCTTGGGCGAGAGTAGTACTCGGATGGGTGACCACTTGGGAAGCCCTCGTGTTGCACCTATTTTTTTCGGATGGGTTGTTCGACGTTACGCGCGAATGGAATTATGAACCGCTGGTTCATTTGCAAAGGTTAGTCACAGTGCCGGGTCATATTCCTTGATATTAGAACGAGAAAGAGAGATGCAGAGTGCACGCACAAGGAAACAAATGACGGGAGGGGGGATGGGAGGAGAAAGAGTGTATGTATTTGCAGTGCAGAATGAAACATGATGGATCATACCAGCACCTATGGAACGGATTCTATCAGAACTCCGCAGTTAAGGGTGCTTGGGCGAGAAAAGTACTCGGATGGGTGACCTCCTGCGAAGTCCTTATATTTCACCCATCTTTTTGTAGATGATTCTTTCGACGTTACGCGCGACTTGATTTACGGTCACAGGTTTATTCGCAAATGTGAGTCACGGCGTCGTGGCATTTTACTTGATATTAGAAAGAGTACGGGAGGTGTAGTGCGCAAGCACAAGGAAACAAATGACGGGAGGAGGAAGAAAAGAGAAGGAGTGTATGTATTTGAAGCGCAAAATTAAACAAGTGGCATCATACCAGCATTAATGCACTGGATCCCATCAGAACTCTGCAGTTAAGTGTGCTTGGGCGAGAGTATTACTCGGATGGGTGACTTCTTGGGAAGTCCTCGTATCGCAACAATTTTTTTTCAGATTGGTCGTTCGACGTTACGCGGGACTGGAACTATGGTCCACTGGTTTATACGAAAATGTGAGTCAAGAATCTGGGGCATTTTAATCGATATTAGAATGAGAAGGAGAGGTGCAGTGTAAACGCACAAGGAAACAAATGATGGGAGGGGGGGAGGGAAGAAGGAGTGTATGTATTTTCAGCACGAAATTAAACAAGTTCGGTCACAGCAGCACAAATCCACCGGATCCCATCAGAACTCCGCAGTTAAGTGTGCTTTGGCGAAAGTAGTACAATGATGGGTTACCTCTTGGGAAGTTCTCGTGTTGCACCCATTTTCTTTTTTTTAGATGTGCAGTTCGACGTTATGCGCGACTTTAATTATGGTCCGCAGATTGATTCGCAAATGTGAGTCACGGCGCCGTGGCATTTTACTTGATATTTGAACGAGAACGAGAGGTGCAGTGCGCACGCACAAGGAAACAAATGACGGGAGGGGGAAGAAAGGAGAAGGAGTTTATGTATTTGCAGCGCGAAATTAAACAGGTGCGATCATACCAACACTAATGCACCGAATCACATAAGAACTCCGCAGTTAAGTGTGCTTGGGCGAAAGTAGTACTCGGATGGGTTACCTCCTGGGAAGTCCTCGTGTCGCACTAATTTTTTTTTCAGACGGGTCGTTCGACGTTACGCGCGACTGGAACTAAGGTCCACTGGTTTATACGCAAATGTGAGTCAAGAGGCAGGGGCATTTTAATCGATATTAGAACGAGAAGGAGAGATGCAGAGTGCACGAACAAGGAAACAAATGACGGGAGGGGGGATGGAGGGAGAAAAAGTGTATGTATTTGCAGCGCAGAATGAAACATGAGCAATCATACCAGCACCAATGCAACGGATTCAATCAGAACTCCGCAAGTTAAGGGTGCTTGGGCGAGAGTAGCACTAGGATGGGTGACCTCCTGCGAAGTCCTTATATTTTACCAATTTTCTTAGGAAGTCCTCGTGTTGCACCCATTTTTTTGCAGATGATTCTTTCGACGATACGCGCGACTTGAATTATAGTCCTCAGGTTTATTCGCAAATGTGAGTCACGGCACCGTAGCATTTTATTTGATATTTGAACGAGCACGGGAGGTGCAGTGCGCACGCACAAGGAAACAAATGACGGGAGGGGGAAGAAAGGAGAAGGAGTTTATGTATTTGTAGCGCAGAATTAAACGGGTGCGATCATACCAGCACTAATGCACCGGATCCCGTCAGAACTTCGCAGTTACGTGTGCTTGGGCGAGAGTAGCACTCGGATGGGTGACCTCCTGGGAAGTCCTCGTGTCGCACCATTTTTTTTTCAGACGGGTCGTTCGACGTTACGCGGGACTGGAACTAGGGTCTGCTGGTTTATACGCAAATGTGAGTCAAGAAGCAGGGGTATTTTAATCGATATTAGAACGAGAAGGAGAGGTGCAGTGTGAACGCACAAGGAAACAATTGATGAGAGGGGGAGGGAAGGAGAAGGAGTGTATGTATTTTCAGCACGAAATAGAACAGGTGCGATCATACCAGCCCTAATGCAACGAATTCTATCAGAACTCCGTAGGTAAGGGTGCTTGGGCGAGAGTAGTACTAGCATGGGTTACCTCCTGCGAAGTCCTTATATTTCACCCATTTTCTTGTCAAGTTCTCGTGTCGCACCAATTTTTTTCCAGACGGGTCGTTCGACGTTACGCGCGACTGGAACAAGGGTCCACTGGTTTATACGCAAATGTGAGTCAAGAAGCAGTGGCATTTTAATCGATATTAGAACGAGAAAGAGAGATGCAGAGTGCACGCACAAGGAAACAAATGACGGGAGGGGGGATGGAGGGAGAAAAAGTATATGTATTTGCAGCTCAGAATGAAACATGAGCAATCATACCAGCACCAATGCAACGGATTCTATCAGAACTCCGCAAGTTAAAGGTGCTTGGGCGAGAGTAACACTAGGATGGGTGACTTCCTGCGAAGTCCTTATATTTCACCCATTTTCTTATGAAGTCCTCGTGTTGTACCCATTTTTTTGCAGATGATTCTTTCGACGATACGCGCGACTTGAATTATGGTCCTCAGGTTTATTCGCAAATATGAGTCATGGCACCGTAGCATTTTACTTGATATTAGAACGGGCACGGGAGGTGCATTGCGCACACACAAGGAAACAAATGACAGGAGGGGGAAGAAAGGAGAAGGAGTTTATGTATTTGCAGCGTGGAATTAGACGGGTGCGATCATACCTGCATTAATGCACCGAATCCTATCAGAACTCCGCAGTTAAGTGTGCTTGGGCGAGAGTAGTACTCGGATGGGTGATTTCCTGGGAAGTCCTCGTGTTGCACCAATTTTTTTTCAGTCAGGTTGTTCGACGTTACACGCGACTGGAACTAGGGTCCGCTGGTTTATACGCAAATGTGAGTCAAGAAGCAGGGGCATTTTAATCAATATTAGAACGAGAAGGAGAGGTGCAGTGTGAACGCATAAGGAAACAATTGATGGGAGGGGGAGGGAAGGAGAAGGAGTGTGTGTATTTTCAGCACAAAATGAAATAGGTGCGATCATACCAGCACTAATGCACCGGATCCCATCAGAACTCCGTAGTTAAGTGTGCTTGGGCGAGAGTAGTACTCAGATGGGTGACCTCCTGGGAAGTCCTCGTGTCGCAACATTTTTTTTTCAGACGGGTTGTTCGACGTTACGCAGGATTTGAACTAGGGTCCGCTGGTTTATACGCAAATGTGGGTCAAGAAGCAGAGGCATGTTAATCGATATTAGAACGAAAAAGAGAGGTGCAGTGTGAACGCACAAGGAAACAATTGATGGGAGCGGGAGGGAAGGAGAAGGAGTGTATGTATTTTCAGCACGAAATGAAACAGGCGCGATCATACCAGTACTAATGCAACGGATTCTATCAGAACTCCGTAGGTAAGGGTGCTTGGGCGAGAGTAGTACTAGCATGGGTTACCTCCTGCGAAGTCCTTATATTTCACTCATTTTCTTGTGATGTCCTCGTGTTGCACCCATTTTAATCGATATTAGAACGAGAAAGAGAGGTGCAGTGTGAACGCACAAGGAAACAATTGATGGGAGGGGGAGGGAAGGAGAAGGAGTGTATGTATTTTCAGCACAAAATGAAACAGGTGCGATCATACCAGCACTAATGCAACAGATTCTATCAGAACTCCGTAGGTAAGGGTGCTTGGGGGAGAGTAGTACTAGCAAGGGTTACCTCCTGCGAAGTCCTTATATTTCACCCATTTTCTTGTAAAATTCATCGTGTTGCACCCATTTTTTTGCAGATGATTCTTTCGACGTTACGCGCGATTTGAATTATGGTCCTCAGGTTTACTCGCAAATGTGAGTCACGGCACCGTGGCATTTTACTTGATATTAGAACGAGAACGGGAGGTAAAGTGCGCACGCACAAGGAAACAAATGACGGGAGGGGGAAGAAAGGAGAAGGAGTGTATGTATTTGCAGCGCGAAATGAAACAGGTGCGATCATACCAGCACTAATGCAACGGATTCTATCAGAAATCCGTAGGTAAGGGTGCTTAGGCGAGAGTAGTACTAGCAAGGGTTACCTCCTGCGAAGTCCTTATATTTCACCCATTTTCTTGTAAAATTCATCGTGTTGCACCCATTTTTTTGCAGATGATTCTTTCGACGTCACGCGCGATTTGAATTATGGTCCTTAGGTTTATTCGCAAATGTGAGTCACGGCACCGTGGCATTTTACTTGATATTAGAACGAGAACGGGAGGTAAAGTGCGCACGCACAAGGAAACAAATGACGGGAGGGGGAAGAAAGGGGAATGAGTGTATGTATTTGCAGCGCGAAATTAAACAGGTGCGATAATACCAGCACAAATGCACCGGATACCATCAGAACTCCGCAGTTAAGTGTGCTTTGGCGAAAGTAGTACAATGATGGGTTACCTCGTGGGAAGTTCTCGTGTTGCACCCTTTTTTTTTCAGATGTGCCGTTCGACGTTACGAGCGACTTTAAATATGGTCTGCAGATTTATTCGCAAATGTGAGTCACGGCGCCGTGGCATTTTACCTGATATTTGAACGAGAACGAGAGGTGCAGTGCGCACGCACAAGGAAACAAATGACGGGAGGGGGAAGAAAGGAGAAGGAGTGTATGTATTTGCAGCGCGAAATGAAACAGGTGCGATCATACTAGCACTAATGCAACGGATTCTATCAGAACTCCGTAGGTAAGGGTGTTTGGGCGAGAGTAGTACTAGCATGGGTTACCTCTTGTGAAGTTCTTATATTTCACCCATTTTCTTGTGAAGTCCTCGTGTTGCACCCATTTTTTTGCAGATGATTCTTTCGACGTTACGCGCGACTTGTATTATGGTCCTTAGGTTTATTCGCAAATGTGAGTCACGGCGCTGTAGCATTTTACTTGATATTAGAACGAGAACGGGAGGTGCAGTGCGCACGCACAAGGAAACAAATGACGGGAGGGGGAAGAAAGGGGAATGAGTTTATGTATTTGCAGCGCAAAATTAAATGGGTGCGATCATACCATCACTAATGCACCGGATCCTATCAGAACTCCGCAATTAAGTGTGCTTATGCGAGATTAGTACTCGGATGGGTGACCTCCTGGGAAGTCCTCGTGTCGCACTAATTTTTTTTCAGACGGGTCGTTCGACATTACGCGCGACTGGAACTAGGGTCCGCTGGTTTATACGCAAATGTGAGTCAAGAAGCAGGGGCATTTTAATCGATATTAGAACGAGAAAGAGAGATGCAGAGTGCACGCACAAGGAAACAAATGACGGGAGGGGGAAGAAAGGAGAAGGAGTGTATGTATTTGCAGCGCAAATATAAACTTATGCGATCATACCAGCACTAAAGCCCCGGATCCCATCAGAACTCCGCAGTTAAGTGTGCTTGGGCGAGAGTAGTACTCGGATGGGTGACCACCTGGGAAGCCCTCGTGTTGCACCTATTTTTTTCGGATGGGTTGTTCGACGTTACGCGCGAATGGAATTATGAACCGCTGGTTCATTTGCAAAGGTTAGTCACAGTGCCGGGTCATATTCCTTGATATTAGAACAAGAAAGAGAGATGCAGAGTGCACGCACAAGGAAACAAATGACGGGAGGGGGGATGGGAGGAGAAAGAGTGTATGTATTTGCAGTGCAGAATGAAACATGATGGATCATACCAGCACCTATGGAACGGATTCTATCAGAACTCTGCAGTTAAGGGTGCTTGGGCGAGAAAAGTACTCGGATGGGTGACCTCCTGCGAAGTCCTTATATTTCACCCATTTTCTTGGCAGGTCCTCGTGTTGCACCCATCTTTTTGGAGATGATTCTTTCGATGTTACGCGCGAATGGAATTATAAACCGCTGGTTCATTTGCAAAGGTGAGTCACGGCGCCGTGGCATTTTACTTTATATTAGAACGAGTACGGGAGGTGCAGTGCGCACGCACAAGGAAACAAATGACGGGAGGAGGAAGAAAAGAGAAGGCGTGTGTGTATTTGAAGTGTAAAATTAAACAAGTGGCATCATACCAGCACTAATGCACTTGATCCCATCAGAACTCTGCAGTTAAGTGTGCTTGGGCGAGAGTAGTACTCGGATGGGTAACCTCTTGAGAAGTCCTTGTATTGCAACAATTTTTGTTCAGATGGGTCGTTCGACGTTACGCGTGACTGGAACTATGGTCCGCTGGTTTATACGCAAATGTGAGTCAAGAATCAGGGGCATTTTAATCCATATTCGAACGAGAAGGAGAGGTGCAGTGTGAACGCACAAGGAAACAAATGATGAGAGGGGGGGAGGGAAGAAGGAGTGTATGTATTTTCAGCACGAAATTAAACAGGTGCGGTCACACCAGCACTAATGCACCGGATCCCATCAGAACTCCGCAGTTAAGTGTGCTTTGGCGAAAGTAGTACAATGATGGGTTACCTCCTGGGAAGTTCTCGTCAGTTTCTTTTTTTCGGATGTGCCGTTCGATGTTACGCGCGACTTTAATTATGGTCCGCAGATTTATTCGCAAATGTGAGTCACGGCGCCGTGGCATTTTACTTGATATTTGAACGAGAACGAGAGGTGCAGTGCGCACGCACAAGGGAATAAATGACGGGAGGGGGAAGAAATGAGAAGGAGTGTATGTATTTGCAGCACGAAGTTAAACAGGTGCAATCATACCAGCACTACAGCCCCCGATCCCATCAGAACTCCGCAGTTAAGTGTGCTTGGGTGAGAGTAGTACTCGGATCGGTGACCACCTGGGAAGCCCTCGTGTTGCACCTATTTTTTTTCGGATGTGTTGTTCGACGTTACGCGCGATTTGAATTATAAACCGCTGGTTCATTTTCAAAGGTGAGTCACGGTGCCGGGGCATATTACTTGATATTAGAACGAGAAAGAGAGATGCAGAGTGCACGCACAAGGAAACAAATGACGGGAGGGGGGATGGGAGGAGAAAGAGTGTATGTATTTGTAGTGCAGAATGAGACATGAGGGATCATGCCAGCACTAATGCAACGGATTCTATTAGAACTCCGCAGTTAAGGGTGCTTGGGCGAGAAAAGTACTCGGATGGGTGACCTCCTGCGAAGTCCTTATATTTCACCCATTTTCTTGGGAGGTCCTCGTGTTGCACCCATCTTTTTGCAGATGATTCTTTCGACGTTACGCGCGACTTGATTTATGGTCCGCAGGTTTATTCGCAAATGTGATTCACGGCGCCGTGGCATTTTACTTGATATTAGAACGAGTACGGGAGGTGTAGTTCGCACGCACAAGGAAACAATTGACGGGATGAGGAAGAAAAGAGAAGGAGTGTATGTATTTGAAGCGCAAAATTAAACAAGTGGCATCATACCAGCACTAATGCACTAGATCCCATCAGAACTCTGCAGTTAAGTGTGCTTGGGCGAGATTAATACTCGGATGGGTGACCTCTTGGGAAGTCCTCCTACCGCAAAAATTTTCTTTCAGATGGGTCATTCGACGCTACGCGCAACTGGAACTATGGTCCGCTGGCTTATACGCAAATGTGAGTCAAGAATCAGGGGCATTTTAATCGATATTAGAACGAGAAGGAGAGGTGCAGTGTGAACGCACAAGGAAATAAATGATGGAAGGGGGGGAGGGAAGAAGGAGTTTATGTATTTTCAGAACGAAATTAAATAGGTGCGGTCACACCAGCACAAATGCACCGGATCCCATCAGAACTCCGCAGTGAAGTGTGCTTTGGCGAAAGTAGTACAATGATGGGTTACCTCCTGGGAAGTTCTCGTGTTGCACCCATCTTCTTTTTTTCAGATGTGCCGTTCGACGTTACGCGCGACTTTAATTATGGTCCGCAGATTTATTCGCAAATGTGAGTCACGGCGCCGTGGCATTTTACTTGATATTTGAACGAGAACGAGAGGTGCATTACGCACGCACAAGGAAACAAATGACGGGAGGGGGAGGAAAGGAGAAGGAGTGTATGTATTTGCAGCGCGAAATGAAACAGGTGCGATCATACCAGCACTAATGCAACGGATTCTATCAGAAATCCGTAGGTAAGGGTGCTTAGGCGAGAGTAGTACTAGCATGGGTTACCTCCTGCGAAGTCCTTATATTTGACATATTTTCTTGTGAAGTCCTCGTGTTGCACCCATTTTTTTACAGATGATTCTTTCGACGTTACACGCGACTTGTATTATGGTCCTCAGGTTTATTCGCAAATGTGAGTCACGGCGCTGTAGCATTTTACTTGATATTAGAACGAGAACGGGAGGTACAGTGCGCACGCACAAGGAAACAAATGACGGGAGGGGGAAGAAAGGGGAATGAGTTTATGTATTTGCAGCGCAAAATTAAACAGGTGCGATCATACCAGCACTAATGCACCGGATCCCATCAGAACTCCGCAGTGAAGTTTGCTTGGGCGAGATTAGTACTCGGATGGGTGACCTCCTGGGAAGTCCTCGTGTCGCACCAATTTTTTTTCAGACGGGTCGTTCGACGTTACGCGCGTCTGGAACTAGGGTCCGCTGGTTTATACGCAAATGTGAGTCAAGAAGCAGGGGCATTTTAATCGATATTAGAACGAGAATGAGAGGTGAAGTGTGAACGCACAAGGAAACAAATGACGGGAGGGGGAAGAATGGAGAAGGAGTGTATGTATTTGCAGCGCGAAATTAAACAGGTGCGATCATACCAGCACTAAAGCTCCGGATCCCATTAGAACCCCGTAGTTAAGTGTGCCTGGGCGAGGGTAGTACTCGGATGGGTGACCACTTGGGAAGCCCTCGTGTTGCACCTATTTTTTTTCAGATGGGTTGTTCGACGTTACGCGGGAATGGAATTATAAATCGCTGGTTCATTTGCAAAGGTGAGTCACGATGCCGGGGCATATTACTTGATATTAGAACGAGAAATAGAGATGAAGAGTGCACGCACAAAGAAACAAATGACGGGAAGAGGGATGGAAGGAGAAAGAGTGTATGTATTTGCAGTGCAGAATGAAACATGAGGGATCATACCAGCACTAATGCAACGGATTCTATCAGAACTCCACAGTTAAGGGTGCTTGGGGGAGAGTAGTACTTCGGATGGGTGACCACTTGGGAAGTTCTCGTGTTGCACCCATTTTTTTGGGAGGTCCTCGTGTTGCACTCATCTTTTTGCAGATGATTCTTTCGACGTTACGCGCGACTTGATTTATGGTTCGCAGGTTTATTCGCAAATTTGAGTCACGGAGCCGTGGCATTTTACTTGATATTATAACGACTACGGGAGGTGCAGTGCGCACGCACAATGAAACAAATGACGGGAGAAGGAAGAAAAGAGAAGGAGTGTATGTATTTGAAGCACAAAATTAAACAAGTGGCATCATACCAGCACTAATGCACTGGATCCCATCAGAACTCTGCAGTTAAGCGTGCTTGGGCGAGAGTAGTACTCGGATGGATGACCTCTTGGGAAGTCCTCGTATCGCAATAATTTTTTTTCAGATGGGTCGTTCGACGTTACGCGCGACTGGAACTATGGTCCGCTGGTTTATACGCAAATGTGAGTCAAGAATCAGGGGCATTTTTATCGATATTAGAACGAGAAGGAGAGGTGCAGTGTGAACGCACAAGGAAACAAATGATGGGAGGGGGGGGAGGGAAGAAGGAGTGTATGTATTTTCAGCACGAAATTAAACAGGTGCGGTCACACCAGCACTAATGCACCGGATCCCATCAGAACTTCGCAGTTAAGTGTGCTTTGGCGAAAGTAGTACAATGATGGGTTACCTCCTGGGAAGTTCTCGTGTTGCACCCAGTTTCTTTTTTTCAGATGTGTCGTTCGACGTTACGCGCGACTTTAATTATGGTCCGCAGATTTATTCGCAAATGTGAGTCAATAAGCAGGGGCATTTTAATCGATATTAGAACGAGAATGAGAGGTGAAGTGTTAACGCACAAGGATACAAATGACAGGAGGGGGAAGAAAGGAGAAGGAGTGTATGTATTTGCAGCGCGAAGTTAAACAGGTGCAATCATACCAGCACTACAGCCCCCGATCCCATCAGAACTCCGCAGTTAAGTGTGCTTGGGTGAGAGTAGTACTCGGATCGGTGACCACCTGGGAAGCCCTCGTGTTGCACCTATTTTTTTTCGGATGTGTTGTTCGACGTTACGCGCGATTGGAATTATAAACCGCTGGTTCATTTGCAAAGGTGAGTCACGGTGCCGGAGCATATTACTTGATATTAGAACGAGAAAGAGAGATGCAGAGTGCACGCACAAGGAAACAAATGACGGGAGGGTGGATGGGAGGAGAAAGAGTGTATGTATTTGCAGTGCAGAATGAAACATGATGGATCATACCAGCACTAATGCAACGGATTCTATTAGAACTCCGCAGTTAAGGGTGCTTGGGCGAGAAAAGTACTCGGATTGGTGACCTCCTATGAAGTCCTTATATTTCACCCATTTTCTTGGGAGGTCCTCGTGTTGCACCCATCTTTTTGCAGATGATTCTTTTGACATTACGCGCGACTTGATTTATGGTCCGCAGGTTTATTCGCAAAAGTGAGTCAAGGCGCCGTGGCATTTTACTTGATATTAGAACGAGTACGGGAGGTGCAGTGCGCACGCACAAGGAAACAAATGACAGGAGGAGGAAGAAAAGAGAAGGAGTGTATGTATTTGAAGCGCAAAATTAAACAAGTGGCATCATACCAGCACTAATGCACTGGATCCCATCAGAACTATGCAGTTAAGCGTGCTTGGGCGAGAGTAGTACTCGGATGGATGACCTCTTGGGAAGTCCTCGTATCGCAATAATTTTTTTTCAGATGGGTCGTTCGACGTTACGCGCGACTGGAACTATGGTCCGCTGGTTTATACGCAAATGTGAGTCAAGAATCAGGGGCATTTTTATCGATATTAGAACGAGAAGGAGAGGTGCAGTGTGAACGCACAAGGAAACAAATGATGGGAGGGGGGGAGGGAAGAAGGAGTGTATGTATTTTCAGCACGAAATTAAACAGGTGCGGTCACACCAGCACAAATGCACCGGATCCCATCAGAACTCCGCAGTTAAGTGTGCTTTGGCGAAAGTAGTACAATGATGGGTTACCTCCTGGGAAGTTCTCGTGTTGCACCCATTTTCTTTTTTTCAGATGTGCCGTTCGACGTTACGCGCGACTTTAATTATGGTCCGCAGGTTTATTCGCAAATGTGAGTCACGGCGCCGTGGCATTTTACTTGATATTTGAACGAGAACGAGAGGTGCTGTGTGAACGCACAAGGAAACAAATGATGGGAGGGGGGAGGGAAGAAGGAGTGTATGTATTTTCAGCACGAAATTAAACAGGTGCGGTCACACCAGCACAAATGCACCGGATTTCATCAGAACTCCGCAGTTAAGTGTGCTTTGGCGAAAGTAGTACATTGATGGGTTACCTCCTGGGAAGTTCTCGTGTTGCACCCATTTTTTTGCAGATGATTCTTTCGACGATTCGCGCGACTTGAATTATGGTCCTGAGGTTTATTCACAAATGTGAGTCACGGCACCGTAGCATTTTACTTGATATTAGAACGAGCACGGGAGGTGCAGTGTGCACGCACAAGGAAAAAAATGACGGGAGGGGGAAGAAAAGAGAAGGAGTTTATGTATTTGCAGCGCGAAATTAAACTGGTGCGATCATACCAGCACTAATGCACCGGATCCCATCAGAACTCCGCAGATAAGTGTGCTTGGGCGAGAGTAGTACTCGGATGGGTGACCTCCTGGGAAGTCCTCGTGTCGCACTAATTTTTTTTTAGGACGGGTCGTTCGACGTTACGCAAGACTTGAACTAGGGTCCACTGGTTTATACGCAAATGTGAGTCAAGAAGCAGGGGCATTTTAATCGATATTAGAACGAGAAGGAGAGATGCAGAGTGCACGCAAAAGGAAACAAATGACGGGAGGGGGGATGGAGGGAGAAAAAGTGTATGTATTTGCAGCGCAGAATGAAACATGAGCAATCATACCAGCACTAATGCAACGGATTCTATCAGAACTCCGCAAGTTAAGGGTGCTTGGGCGAGAGTAGCTCTAGGATGGGTGACCTCCTGCGAAGTCCTTATATTTTACCCATTTTCTTAGCAAGTCCTCGTGTTGCACCCATTTTTTTGCAGATGATTCTTTCGACGATACGCGCGACTTGAATTATAGTCCTCAGGTTTAACTGCAGATGTGAGTCACGGCACCGTAGCATTTTAATTGATATTAGAACGAGCACGGGAGGTGCAGTGTGCACGCACAAGGAAATAAATGACGGGAGCGGGAAGAAAGGAGAAGGAGTTTATGTTTTTGCAGCGCAGAATTAAAAGGGTGCGATCATACCAGCACTAATGCACCGGATCCCATCAGAACTTCGCAGTTAATTGTGCTTGGGCGAGAGTAGTACTCGGATGGGTGACCTCCTGGGAAGTCCTTGTGTCGCAAAAATTTAATTTCAGACGGGTCGTTCGACGTTACGCGCGACTGAAACTATGGTCCGCTGGTTTATACCCAAATGTGAGTCAAGAAGTTGGGGCATTTTAATCCGTATTAGAACGAGAAAGAGAGGTGCAGTGTGAACGCACAAGGAAACAATTGATGGGAGGGGGAGGGAAGGAGAAGGAGTATATGTATTTTCAGCACGAAATGAAATAGGTGCGATCATACCAGCACTAATGGAACGAATTCTATCAGAACTTCGTAGGTAAGGGTGCTTGGGCGAGAGTAGTACTAGCATGGGTTACCTCCTGCGAAGTCCTTATATTTCACCCATTTTCTGGTGAAGTTCTTGTGTTGCACCCATTTTTTTTTCTTCATATGTGTCGTTCGCCGTTACGCGTGACTTTAATTATGGTCCGCTGATTTATTCGCAAATGTGAGTCACGGCGCCGTGGCATTTTACTTGATATTTGAACGAGAACGAGAGGTGCAGTGCGCACCCACAAGGAAACAAATGACCGGAGGGGGAAGAAAGGAGAAGGAGTTTATGTATTTGGAGCGTGAAAAATAAGGTGCGATCATACCATCACTAATGCACCGGATCCCATCAGAACTTCTCAGTTAAGTGTGCTTGGGCGGGAGTAGTACTCGAATGGGTGACCTCCTGGGAAGTCCTTGTGTCGCACTAATTTTTTTTTCTGACGGGTTGTTCGACGTTACGCGCGACTGGAACTAGGGTCCACTGATTTATACGCAAATGTGAATCAAGAAGCACGGGAATTTTAATCGATATTAGAACGAGAAGGAGAGATGCAGAGTGCACGCACAAGGAAACAAATAACGGGAGGGGGGATGGAGAGAGAAAAAGTGTATGTATTTAAAGCACAGAATGAAACATGAGCAATCATACCAGCACCAATGCAACAGATTCTATCAGAACTCCGCAAATTAAGGATGCTTGGGCGAGAGTAGCACTAGGATGGGTGACCTCCTACGAAGTCCTTATATTTCACCAATTTTCTTAGGAAGTTCTCGTGTTACACCCATTTTTTTGCAGATGAATTTTTCGACGATACGCGCGACTTGAATTATGGTCCTCAGGTTTATTCGCAAATGTGAGTCACGGCACCGTTGCATTTTACTTGATATTAGAACGAGCACGGGAGGTGCAGTACGCACGCACAAGGAAACAAATGACAGGAGGGGCAAGAAAGGAGAAGGAGTTTATGTATTTGCAGTGCAGAATTAAACGGGTGCGATCATACCAGCACAAATGCAACGGATCCCATCAGAACTCCGTAGTTAAGTGTGCTTTGGCGAAAGTAGTACAATGATGGGTTACCTCCTGGGAAGTTCTCGTGTTGCACCCATTTTCTTTTTTTCAGGTGTGCCGTTCGACGTTACGCGCGACTTTAATTATGGTCCGCAGATTTATTCGCAAATGTGAGTCACGGCGACGTGGAATTTTAATTGATATTTGAATAAGAACGAGAGGCGCAGTGCTGACGCACAAGGAAACAAATGACGGGAGTTTATGTATTTGCAGCGCGAAATTAAACGGGTGCGATCATACCAGCACTATTGCACCGGATCTCATCAGAACTCCGCAGTTAAGTGTGTTTGGGCGAGTGTAGTACTCGGATGGGTGACCTCTTGGGAAGTTCTCGTGTCGCACTACTTTTTTTTTCAGAGGGGTCATTCGACGTTACGAGCGACTGGAACTAGGGTCCACTGGTTTATACGCAAATGTGAGTCAAGAAGCAGGGGCATTTTAATCGATATTAGAACGAGAAGGAGAGATCCAGAGTGCACGCACAAGGAAACAAATGACGGGAGGGGGGATGAAGGGAGAAAAAGTGTATGTATTTGCAGCACAGAATGAAACATGAGCAATCATACAAGCACCAATGCAACGGATTCTATCAGAACTCCGCAAGTTAAGGGTGCTTGGGCGAGAGTAGCTCTAGGATTGGTGACCTCCTGCGAAGTCCTTATATTTCACCCATTTTCTTAGGAAGTCCTCGTGTTGCACCCATTTTTTTGCAGATGATTCTTTCGACGATACGCGCGACTTGAATTATGGTCATCAGGTTTATTGGCAAATCTGAGTCACGGCACCGTAGCATTTTACTTGATATTAGAACGAGCACGAGAGGTGCAGTGCGCACGCACAAGGAAACAAATAACGGGAGGGGGAAGAAAGGAGAAGGAGTTTATGTATTTGAAGCGCGGAATTAAACGGGTGCGATCATACCAGCACAAATGCAACGGAGCCCATCAGAACTCCGCAGTTAAGTGTACTTCGGCGAAAGTAGTACAATGATGGGTTACCTCCTGGGAAGTTCTCGTGTTGCACCCATTTTCTTTTTTTCAGATGTGCCGTTCGACGTTACGCGTGACTTTAATTATGGTCCGCAGATTTATTCGCAAATGTGAGTCACGGCGCCGTGGCATTTTACTTGATATTTGAACGAGAACGAGAGGTGCAGTGCACACGCACAAGGAAACAAATGACGGGAGGGGGAGGAAAGGAGAAGGAGTTTATGTATTTGCAGCGCGGAATTAAAGGGGTGCGATCATACCAGTACTAATGCACCGGATCCCATCAGAACTCCCCAGTTAAGTGCGCTTGGGCGAGAGTAGTACTCGGATGGGTGACCTCCTGGTAAGTCCTCGTGTCGCACCAATTTTTTTTCAGACGGGTCGTTCGACGTTACGCGCGACTGGAACTATGGTCTGTTGGTTTATACGCAAATGTGAGTCAAGAAGCAGGGGCATTTTAATCGATATTAGAACGAGAGGGAGAGGTGCAGTGTGAACGCACAAGGAAACAATTGATGGGAGGGGGAGGGAAAGAGAAGGAGTGTATGTATTTTAAGCACGAAATGAAACAGGTGCGATCATAGCAGCACTAATGCAACGGATTCTATCAGAACTCCGTAGGTAAGGGTGCTTGGGCGAGAGTAGTACTAGCATGGGTTACCTCCTACGAAGTCCTTATATTTCACCCATTTTCTTGTGAAGTCCTCGTGTTGCACCCATTTTTTTGCAGATGATTCTTTCGACGTTACGCGTGACTTGAATTATGGTCCTCAGGTTTATTCGCATATGTGAGTCACGGCGCTGTAGCATTTTACTTGATATTAGAACGAGAACGGGAGGTGCAGTGCGCACGCACAAGGAAACAAATGACGGGTGGACGAAGAAAGGGGAATGAGTTTATGTATTTGCAGCGTAAAATCAAACAGTTGCGATCATACCAGCACTAATGCACCGGATCTCATCAAAACTCCGCATTTAAGTGTGCTTAGGCGAGAGTAGTACTCGGATGGGTGACCTCCTGGGAAGTCAAGAAGCAGGGGCATTTTAATTGATATTAGAATGAGAAATAGAGATGCAGAGTGCACGCACAAGGAAACAAATGACGGGAGGGGGGATGGAGGGAGAAAAAGTTTATGTATTTGCAGCGCAGAATGAAACATGAGCAATCATCCAGCACCAATGCAACGGATTCTATCAGAACTCCGCAAGTTAAGGGTGCTTGGGCGAGAGTAGCTCTAGGATTGGTGACCTCCTGCGAAGTCCTTATATTTCACCCATTTTCTTAGGAAGTCCTCGTGTTGCACCCATTTTTTTGCAGATGATTCTTTCGACGATACGCGCGACTTGAATTATGGTCCTCAAGTTTATCGCAAATGTGAGTCACGGCACTGTAGCATTTTACTTGATATTAGAACGAGCACGGGAGGTGCAGTACGCACGCACAAGGAAACAAATGACAGGAGGGGCAAGAAAGGAGAAGGAGTTTATATATTTGCAGCGCAGAATTAAACGGGTGCGATCATACCAGCACAAATGCAACGGATCCCATCAGAACTCCGCAGTTAAGTGTGCTTTGGCGAAAGTAGTACAATGATGGGTTACCTCCTGGGAAGTTCTCGTGTGGCACCCATTTTCTTTTTTTCAAGTGTCTCGTTCGACGTTACGCGCGACTTTAATTATGGTCCGCAGATTTATTCGCAAATGTGAGTCACGGCGCCGTGGTATTTTACTTGATATTTGAACGAGAACGAGAGGTGCAGTGCGCACGCACAAGAAAACAAATGACGGGAGGGGGAAGAAAGGAGAAGGAGTTTATGTATTTGCAGCGCGAAATTAAACAGGTTCGATCATACCAGCACTAATGCACCGGATCCCATCAGAATTCCGCAGTTAAGTGTGTTTGGGCGAGAGTAGTACTCGGATGGGTGACCTCCTGAGAAGTCCTCTTGTCGCACTAATTTTTTTTTTCAGACAAGTCGTTCGACGTTACGCGCGACTGGAACTAGAGTCCACTAGTTCATACGCAAATGTTAATCAAGAAGCAGGGGCATTTTAATCGATATTAAAACGAGAAAGAGAGATGCAGAGTGCACGCACAAGGAAACTAATGACGGGAGGGGGGATGGAGGAAGAAAAAGTGTATGTATTTACAGCGCAGAATGAAACATGAGCAATCATACCAGTACCAATGCAACGGATTCTATCAGAACTCCGCAAGTTAAGGGTGCTTGGGCGATAGTAGCACTAGGATGGGTGACCTCCTGCGAAGTCCTTATATTTCACCCATTTTCTTAGGAAGTCCTCGTGTTGCACCCATTTTTTTACAGATGATTCTTTCGACGATACGCGCGACTTGAATTATGGTCCTCAGGTTTATTCGCAAATGTGAGTCACGACACCATAGCATTTTACTTGATATTAGAACGAGCACGGGAGGTGCAGTGCGCACGCACAAGGAAACAAATGATGAGAGGGGGAAGAAAGGGGAAGGAATTTATGTATTTGCAGCGCGAAATTAAACCTGTGCGATCATACCAGCACTTATGCCCCGGATCCCATCAGAACTCCGCAATTAAGCGTGCTTGGGCGAGAGTAGTACTCGGATGGGTGACCTCTTGGGAAGTCCTCGTGTCGCAACAATTTTTTTTCAGACGGGTCGTTCGACGTTACGCGCGACTGGAACTAGGGTCCGTTGGTTTATACGCAAATGTGAGTCAAGAAACAGGGGCATTTTAATCGATATTAGAATGAGAATGAGAGGTGCAGTGTGAATGCACAAGGAAACAATTGACGGGAGGGGGAAGAAAGGAGAAGGAGTGTATGTATTTGCAGCGCAAAATTAAACAGGTGCGATCATACCAGCACTAAAGCCCCGGATCCCATCAGAACTCCGCAGTTAAGTGTGCTTGGGCGAGAGTAGTACTCGAATGGGTGACCACTTGGGAATCCCTCGTGTTGCACCTATTTTTTTTTAGATGGGTTGTTCAACTTTACGCGTGAATGGAATTATAAACCGCTGGTTTATTTGAAAAGGTGAGTTACGGTGCCGGGGCATATTACTTGATATTAGAACGAGAAAGAGAAAGTGTATGTATTTGTAGCGCAGAATGAAACATGAGCAATCATATCAGCACCAATGTAACGGATTCTATTAGAACTCCGCAAGTTAAGAGTGCTTGGGCGAGAGTAGCACTAGGATGGGTGACCTCCTGCGAAGTCCTTATATTTCACCCATTTTCTTAAGAAGTCCTCGTGTTGTACCCATTCTTTTGCAGATGATTCTTTCGACGATACGCGCGACTTGAATTATGGTCCTCAGGTTTATTCGCAAATGTGAGTCACCGCACCGTAGCATTTTACTTGATATTAGAACGAGCACGGGAGGTGCAGTGCGCACGCACAAGGAAAGAAATGACGGGAGGGGGAAGAAAGGAGAAGGAGTTTATGTATTTGCAGCGCGGAATTAAACAGGTGCGATCATACCAGCACTAATGCACCGGATCCCATCAGAACTCCGCAGTTAAGTGTGCTTGGGCGAGAGTAGTACTCGGATGGGTGACCTCCTAGGAAGTCCTCGTGTCGCACTAATTTTTTTTCAGACGGGTCGTTCGACGTTAAGCGCGACTGGAACTAGGGTCCGCTGGTTTATACGCAAATGTGAGTCAAAAAGTAGGGGCATTTTAATCGATATTAGAACGAGAAGGAGAGATGCAGAGTGCACGCACAACGAAATAAATGACAGGAGGGGGGATGGAGGGAGAAAAAGTGTATATATTTGCAGCGCAGAATGAAACATGAGCAATCATACCAATACCAATGCAACGGATTCTTTCAGAACTCCGCAAGTTAAGGGTGCTTGGGCGAGAGTAGCACTAGGATGGGTGACTTGCGAAGTCCTTATATTTCACCCATTTTCTTAGGAAGTCGTCGTGTTGCAGCTATTTTTTTGCAGATGATTCTTACGACGATACGCGCGACTTGAATTATGGTCCTCAGGTTTATTTACAAATGTGCGTCACGACACCGTAGCATTTTACTTGACATTAGAACGAGCACGGGAGGTGCAGTGCGCACGCACAAGGAAACAAATGACGGGAGGGGGAAGAAAGGAGAAGGAGTTAATGTATTTGCAGCGCAGAATTAAACAAGTGCGATCATACCAGCACTAATGCACCGGATCCCGTCAGAACTCCGTAGTTAAGTGTGCTTGGGTGAGAGTAGTACTCGAATGGGTGACCTCCTGGGAAGTCCTCATGTCGCACCAATTTTTTTTTCAGACGTTAACGTTCAACGTTACGCGCGACTGGAACTAGGGTCCGCTGGTTTATACGCAAATGTGAGTCAAGAAGCAGGGGCATTTTAATCGATGTTAGAACGAGAAGGAGAGGTGCAGTGTGAACGCACAAGGAAACAATTGATGGGAGGGGGAGGGAAGGAGAAGGAGTGTATGTATTTTCAACGCAAAATGAAACAGGTGCGATCATACCAGCACTAATGCAATGGATTCTATCAGAACTCCGTAGGTAAGGGTGCTTGGGCGAGAGTAGTACTAGCATGGGTTACCTCCTGCGAAGTCTTTATATTTCACCCATTTTCTTGTGAAGTCCTCGTGTTGCACCCATTTTTTTGCAGATGATTCTTTCGACGTTACGCGCTACTTAAATTATGGTCCTCAGGTTTATTCGCAAATGTGAGTCACGGCGCTGTAGCATTTTACTTGATATTAGAACGAGAACGGGAGGTGCAGTGCGCACGCACAAGGAAACAAATGACGGTAGGGGGAAGAAAGGGGAATGAGTTTATGTATTTGCAGCGCGAAATTAAACAGGTGCGATCATACCAGCACTAATGCACTGGATTCCATCAGAACTCCGCAGTAAAGTGTGCTTGGGTGAGATTAGTACTCGGATGGGTGACCTCCTGGAAAGTCCTCGTGTCGCACCAATTTTTTTTCAGACGGGTCGTTCGATGTTACGCGAGTTTGGAACTAGGGTCCGCTGGTTTATACGCAAATGTGAGTCAAGAAGCAGGGGCATTTTAATCGATATTAGAACGAGAAGGAGAGATGAAGTGTGAACGCACAAGGAAACAAATGACGGAGGGGGAAGAAAGGAGAAGGAGTGTATGTATTTGCAGTGCAGAATTAAACAGATGCGATCATACCAGCACTAAAGCCCCGGATCCCATCAGAACTCCGCAGTTAGGTGTGCTTGGGCGAGAGTAGTACTCGGATGGGTGACCACTTGGGAAGCCCTCGTGTTGCACCTTTTTTTTTCTCGGATGGGTTGTTCGACGTTACGCGCGAATGGAATTATAAACCGCTGGTTCATTTGCAAAGGTGAGTCACGGTGCCGGGACATATTACTTGATATTAGAACGAGAAAGAGAGGTGCAGAGTGCACGCACAAGGAAACAAATGACAGGTGGGGGGATGGGAGGAGAAAGAGTGTATGTATTTGCAGTGCAGAATGAAGCATGAGGGATCATACCAGCACTAATGCAACGGATTCTATCAGAACTCCGCAGTTAAGGGTGCTTGGGCGAGAAAAGTACTCGGATGGTTGACCTCCTGCGAAGTCCTTATATTTCACCCATTTTCTTGTGAGGTCCTCGTGTTGCACCCATCTTTTTGCAGATGATTCTTTCGACGTTACGCGGGACTAGCTTTATGGTCCGCAGGTTTATTCGCAAATGTGAGTCACGGTGCCGTGGCATTTTACTTGATATTAGAACGAGTATGGGAGGTGCAGTGCGCACGCACAAGGAAATAAATGACAGGAGGAGGAAGAAAAGAGAAGGAGTGTTTGTATTTGAAGCGCAAAATTAAACAAGTGGCATCATACCAGCACTCATGCACTTGATCCCATCAGAACTCTGTAGTTAAGCGTGTTTGGGCGAGAGTAGTACTCGGATGGGTGACCTCTTGGGAAGTCCTCGTTTCGTAATAATTTTTTTTCCGATGGGTCGTTCGACGTTACGCGTGACTGAAACTATGGTCCGCTGGTTTATACGCAAATGTGAGTCAAGAATCAGGGGCATTTTAATCAATATTTGAACGAGAAGGAGAGGTGCAGTGTGAACGCACAAGGAAACAAATGATGGGAGGGGGGGAGGGAAGAAGGAGTGTATGTATTTTCAGCACGAAATTAAATAGGTGCGGTCACACCAACACTAATGCACCGGATCCCATCAGAACTCCGCAGGTAAGTGTGCTTTGGCGAATGTAGTACAATGATGGGTTACCTCCTGGGAAGTTCTCGTGTTGCACCCATTTTTTTTTTCAGATGTGCCGTTCGACGTTACGCGCGACTTTAATTATGGTCCGCAGATTTATTCGCAAATGTGAGTCACGGGGCCGTGGCATTTTACTTGATATTTGAACGAGGATGAGAGGTGCAGTGCGCACGCGCAAGGAAACAAATGACGGGAGGGGGAAGAAAGGAGATGGAGTTTATGAATTTGCAGCGCGAAATTAAACAGGTGCGATCATACCAGCACTAATGCAACGGATTCTATCAGAACTACGTATGTAAGGGTGCTTGGGCGAGAGTAGTACTAGCTTGGGTTACCTCATGCGAAGTCCTTATATTTCACCCATTTTCTTGTGAAGTCCTCGTGTTGCACCCTTTTTTTTGTAGATGATTCTTTCGACGTTACGCGCGACTTGAATTATGGTCCTCAGGTTTATTCGCAAATGTGAGTCACGACGCTGTAGCTATTTACTTGATATTAGAACGAGAACGGGAGGTGCAGTGCGCATGCACAAGGAAAGAAATGACGGGAGGGGGAAGAAAGGGGAAGGAGTTTATGTATTTGCAGCGCGGAATTAAACGGGTGCGATCATACCAGCACTAATGCACCGGATCCCATCAGAACTCCGCAGTGAAGTGTGCTTGGGCAAGATTAGTACTCGGATGGGTGACCTCCTGGGAGGTCCTCGTGTCGCACTAATTTTTTTTCAGACAGGTCGTTCGACGTTACGCGCGTCTGGAACTAGGGTCCGCTGGTTTTTACGCAAATCTGAGTCAAGAAACAGGGGCATTTTAATCGATATTAGAACGAGAATGAGAGGTGAAATGTGAACGCACAAGGAAACAAATGACAGGAGGGGGAAGAAATGAGAAGGAGTGTATGTATTTGCAGCACGAAATTAAACAGGTGCGATCATACCAGCACTAAAGCTCCGGAGCCCATCAGAACTCCGCAGTTAAGTGTGCTTGGGCGAGAGTAGTACTCGGATGGGTCACCACCTGGGAAGCCCTCGTGTTGTACCTATTTTTTTTTTCGGATGGGTTGTTCGACGTTACGCGCGAATGGAATTATAAATCGCTGGTTCATTTGCAAAGGTGAGTCACGGTGCCGGGGCATATTACTTGATATTAGAACGAGAAAGAGAGATGCAGAGTGCACGCACAGGGAAACAAATGACGGGAGGGGGGTTGGAAGGAGAAAGAGTGTATGTATTTGTAGTGCAGAATGAAACATGAGGGCTCATACCAGCACTAATGCAACGGATTCTATCAGAACTCCGCAGTTAAGTGTGCTTGGGCGAGAAAAAGTACTCGGATGGGTGACCTCCTGCGAAGTCCTCGTGTCGCACTAATTTCTTTTTCAGACGGGTCGTTCGACGTTACGCGCGACTGGAACTAGGGTCTGCTGGTTTATACGCAAATGTGAGTCAAGAAGCAGGGGCATTTTAATCGATATTAGAACGAGAATGAGAGATGCAGAGTGCAGGCACAAGGAAACAATTGATGGGTGCGGGAGGGAAGGAGAAGGAGTGCATGTATTTTCAGCACGAAATGAAACAGGTGCGATCATACCAGCACTAATGCAACGGATTCTATCATAACTCCGTAGGTAAGGGTGCTTAGGCGAGAGTAGTACTAGCATGGGTTACCTTCTGCAAAGTCTTTCTATTTTACCCATTTTCTTGTGAAGTCATCGTGTTGCACCCATTTTCTTGCAGATGATTCTTTCGACGTTACGCGCGACTTGAATTATGGTCCTAAGGTTTATTCGCAAATGTGAGTGACGGCGCTGTAGCATTTTACTTAATATTAGAACGAGAACGGGAGGTGCAGTGCGCACGCATAAGGAAACAAATAACAGGTGGGGGAAGAAAGGGGAATGAGTTTATGTATTTGCAACGCGAAATTAAACAGGTGCGATCATACCAACACTAATGCACCGGATCCCATCAGAACTCCGCAGTTATGTGTGCTCGAGCGAGATTTGTACTCGGATGGGTGACCTCCTGGGAAGTCCTCGTGTCGCACCAATTATTTTTCAGACGGGTTGTTCGACGTTACGTGCGTCTGGAAATAGGGTCCGCTGGTTTATACGCAAATGTGAGTCAAGAAGCAGGGGAATTTTAATCGATATTAGAACGAGAATGAGAGGTGAAGTGTGAACGCACAAGGAAACAAATGATGGGCGGGGGAAGAAAGGAGAAGGAGTGTATGTATTTGCATCGCGAAATTAAACAGGTGCGATCATACCAGCACTAAAGCTCCGGATCCCATCAGAACTCCGCAGTTAAATGTGCTTGGGTGAGAGTAGTACTCGGATGGGTGACCACTTGCGAAGCCCTCGTGTTGCACCTATTTTTTTTCGGATGGGTTGTTCGACGTTACGCGCGAATAGAATTATAAACCGCTGGTTCATTTGCAAAGGTGAGTCACGGTGCCGGGGCATATTACTTGATATTAGAACGAGAAAGAGAGATGCAGAGTGCACGCACAAGGAAACAAATGACGGGAGGGTGGATGGGAGGAGAAAGAGTGTATGTATTTGCAGTGCAGAATGAAACATGAGGGATCATACCAGCACTAATGCAACGGATTCTATCAGAACTCCGCAGTTAAGGGTGCTTGGGCGAGAAAAGTACTCGGATGGGTGACCTCATGCGAAGTCCTTATATTTCACCCATTTTCTTGGGAGGTCCTCGTGTTGCACCCATCTTTTTGCAGATGATTCTCTCGACGTTACGCGCGACTTGTTTTATGGTCTGCAGGTTTATTCGCAAATGTGAGTCAAGGTGCCGTGGCATTTTACTTGATAATAGAACGAGTACGGGAGGTGCAGTGCGCACGCACAAGGAAACAAATGACGGGAGGTGGAATAAAAGAGAATGAGTGTATGTATTTGAAGCGCAAAATTAAACAAGTGGCATCATACCAGCACTAATGCACTGCATCCCATCAGAACTCTGCAGTTAAGTGTTCTTGGACGGGAGTAGTACTCGGATGGGTGACCTCTTGGGAAGTCCTCGTATCGCAACAATTTTTTTTCAGATGTGTTGTTCGACGTTACGCGCGACTGGAACTATGGTCTGCTGGTTTATACGCAAATGTGAGTCCAGAATCAGGGGCATTTTAATCGATATTAGAACGAGAAGGAGAGGTGCAGTGTGAACGCACAAGGAAACAAATGATGGGAGGTGGGGAGGGAAGATGGAGTTTATGTATTTTCAGCACGAAATTAAACAGGTGCGGTCACACCAGCACAAATGCACCGGATTCCATCAGAACTCCGCAGTTAAGTGTGCTTTGGCGAAAGTAGTACAATGATGGTTTACCTCCTGGGAAGTTCTCGTGTTGCACCCATTTTCTTTTTTTCAGATGCATCGTTCGACGTTACGCGCGACTTTAATTATAGTCCGCAGATTTATTCGCAAATGTGACTCACGACGCTGTGGCATTTTACTTGATATTTGAACGAGAACGAGAGGTGAAGTGCGCACGCACAAGGAAAAAAAAGACGGGGGGGGGGGGGGGGAGGAATGGAGGAGTTTATGTATTTGCAGCTCAAAATTATACAGGTGTGATCATACCAGCACTAATGCGCTGGATCCCATCAGAACTCCGCAGTTAAGCGTGCTTGGGCGAGAGTAGTACTCGGATGGGTGACCTCCTGGGAATTCCTCGTGTCGCACTAATTTTTTTTTCAGACGGGTCGTTCGACGTTACGCGCGACTGGAACTAGGGTCCACTGGTTTATACGCAAATGTGAGTCAAGAAGCAGAGGCATTTTAATCGATATTAGAACGAGAAGGAGAGATGCAGAGTGCACGCACAAGGAAACAAATGACGGGAGGGGGGATTGAGGGAGAAAAAGTGTATGTATTTGCAGCGCAAAATGAAACATGAGCAATCATACCAGCACCAATGCAACGGATTCTATCAGAACTTCGCAAGTTAAGGGTGTTTGGGCGAGAGTAGCACTAGGATGGGTGACCTCCTGCGAAGTCCTTATATTTCACCCATTATCTTAGGAAGTCCTCGTGTTGCACCCATTTTTTTGCAGATGATTCTTTCGACGATACGCACAACTTGAATTATGGTCCTCAGGTTTATTCGCAAATGTGAGTCACGACACCGTAGCATTTTACTTGATATTAGAACGAGAACGGGAGGTGCAGTGCGCACGCACAAGGAAACAAATGAAGGGAGGGGGAAGAAAGGGGAATGAGTTTATGTATTTGCAGCGCGAAATTAAACAGGTGCGATCATACCAGCACTAATGCACCGGATCCCATCAGAACTCCGCAGTGAAGTGTGCTTGGGCGAGATTAGTACTCGGATGGGTGACCTCCTGGGAAGTCCTCGTGTCGCACTAATTTTTTTTCAGACGGGTCGTTCGACGTTACGCGCGTCTGGAACTAGGGTCCGCTGGTTTATACGCAAATGTGAGTCAAGAAGCAGGGGCATTTTAATCGATATTAGAACGAGAATGAGAGGTGAAGTGTGAACGCACAACGAAACAAATGACGGGAGGGGAAAGAAAGGAGAAGGAGTGTATGTATTTGCCGCACGAATTTAAACAGGTGCGATCATTCCAGCACTAAAGCCCCGGATCCCATCAGAACTCTGCAGTTAAGTGTGCCTGGGCGAGAGTAGTACTCGGATGGGTGACCACTTGGGAAGCCCTCGTGTTGCACCTATTTTTTTTCGGATGGGTTGTTCGACATTACGCGCAAAAGGAATTATAAACCGCTGGTTCATTTGCATAGGAGAGTCACGGCGCCGTGGCATTTTACTTGATATTTGAACGAGAACGAGAGGTGCAGTGCGGATGTACAAGGAAACAAATGACGGGAGGGGGGATGGAAGGAGAAAGAGTGTATGTATTTGCAGTGCAGAATGAAACATGAGGGATTATACCAGCACTAATGCAACGAATTCTATTAGAACTCCGCAGTTAAGGGTGCTTGGGCGAGAAAAGTACTCGAATGGGTGATCTCCTGCGAAGTCCTTATATTTCACCCATTTTCTTGGGAGGTCCTCGCGTTGCACCCATCTTTTTGCAGATGATTCTTTCGACTTTACGCGCGACTTTATTTATGGTCCGCAGGTTTATTTGCAAATGTGAGTCACGGCGCCGTGGCATTTTACTTGATATTAGAACGAGTACGGGAGGTACAGTGCGCACGCACAAGGAAACAAATGACGGGAGGAGGAAGAAAAGAGAAGGAGTGTATGTATTTAAAGTGTAAAATTAAACAAATGGCATCATACCAGCACTAATGCACTGGATCCCATCAGAACTCTGCAGTTAAGTGTGCTTGGGCGAGAGTATTACTCGGATGGGTGACCTCTTGGGAAGTCCTCGTATCGCAATAATTTTTTTTCAGATGGGTCGTTCGACGTTACGCGCGACTGGAACTATGGTCCGCTGATTTATACGCAAATGTGGGTCAAGAATCAGGGGCATTTTTATCGATATTAGAACGAGAAGGAGAGGTGCAGTGTGAATGCACAAGGAAACAAATGATGGGGGGGGGGGAAGAAGGAGTGTATGTATTTTCAGCACGAAATTAAACAGGTGCGGTCACACCAGCACAAATGCACCGGATCCCATCAGAACTCCGCAGTTAAGTGTGCTTTGGCGAAAGTAGTACAATGATGGGAGGGGGAAGAAAGGAGAAGGAGTTATGTATTTACAGCGTGAAATTAAACAGGTGCGATCATACCAGCACTAATGCAACCGATCCCATCATAACTCCGCAGTTAAGTGTGCTTGGGCGAGAGTAGTACTCGGATGGGTGACCACTTGGGAAGTTCTCGTGTTGCACCCATTTTTTTGCAGATGATTCTTTCGATGTTACGCGCGACTTGAATTTTGGTCCTCAGGTTTATTCGCAAATGTAAGTCACGGCGTCGTAGCATTTTACTTGATATTAAAACGAGCACGGGAGGTGCAGTGCGCACGCACAAGGAAACAAATGACGGGAGGGGGAAGAAAGGAGAAGGAGTTTATGTATTCGCAGCGCGAAATTAAACGGATGTGATCATACCAGCACTAATGCAACGGATCCCATCATAACTCTGCAGTTAAGTGTGCTTGGGCGAGAGTAGTACTCGGATGGGTGACCTCCTGGGAAGTTCTCGTGTCGCACAATTTTTTTTTCAGACGGGTCGTTCGACGTTACGCGCAACTGGAACTATGGTCCACTTGTTTATACGCAAATTTGAGTCAAGAAGCAGGGGCAAATTAATCGATATTAGAACGAGAAAAAGAGGTGCAGTGTGAACGCACAAGGAATCAAATGATGGGAGGGGGGAGGGAAGGAGAAGGAGTGTATGTATTTTCAGCACGAAATGAAACAGGTGCGATCATACCAGCACTAATGCAACAGATTCTATCAGAACTCCGTAGGTAAGGGTGCTTGGGCGAGAGTAGTACTAGCATGGGTTACCTCCTGCGAAGTCCTTATATTTCACCCATTTTCTTGTGAAGTCCTCGTGTCGCACCAATTTTTTTTCAGACGGGTCGTTCGACGTTACGCTCGTCTGGAACTAGGGTCCGCTGGTTTATACGCAAATATGAGTCAAGAAGCAGGGGCATTTTAATCGATATTAGAACGAGAATGAGAGGTGAAGTGTGAACGCACAAGGAAACAAATGACGGGAGGGGGAAGAAAGGAGAAGGAGTGTATGTATTTGCAGCGCGAAACTAAACAGGTGCGATCATACCAGCACTAAAGCCCCGGATGCCATCAGAACTCCGCAGTTAAGTGTGCTTGGCGAGATTAGTACTCGGATGGTTGACCTCCTGGGAAGTCCTCGTGTCGCACCAATTTTTTTTCAAACGGGTCGTTCGACGTTACGCGCGTCTGGAACTAGGGTCCACTGGTTTATACGCAAATGTGAGTCAAGAAGCAGGGGCATTTTAATCGATATTAGAACGAGAATGAGAGGTGAAGTTTGAACGCACAAGGAAACAAATGACGGGAGGGGGAAGAAAGGAGAAGGAGTGCATGTATTTGCAGCGCGAAATTAAACAGGTGCGATCATACCAGCACTAAAGCTACGGATCCCATCAGAACTCCGCAGTTAAGTGTGCTTGGGCGAGAGTAGTACTCGGATGGGTGTCCACCTGGAAAGCCCTCGTGTTGCACTTATTTTTTTTTCGGATGGGTTGTTTGACGTTACGCGCGAATGGAATTATAAACCGCTGGTTCATTTGCAAAGGTGAGTCACGGTGCCGGGGCATATTACTTGATATTAGAACGAGAAAGAGAGATATAGAGTGCACGCACAAGGAAACAAATGACGGGAGGGGGGATGGGAGGAGAAAGAGTGTATGTATTTGCAGTGCAGAATGAAACATGAGGGATCATACCAGCACTAATGTAACGGATTCTATCAGAACTCCGCAGTTAAGGGTGCTTGGGCGAGGAAAGTACTCAGATGGGTGACCTCCTGCGAAGTCCTTATATTTCACCCATTTTCTTGGGAGGTCCTCGTGTTGCACCCATCTTTTTGCAGATGATTCTTTCGACGTTATGCGCGACTTGATTTATGGTCCACAGGTTTATTCGAAAATGTGAGTCACGGCGCCGTGGCATTTTACTTGATATTAGAACGAGTACGGGAGGGAGGTGCAGTGCGCACGCACAAGGAAACAAATGACAGGAGGAGGAAGAAAAGAGAAGGAGTGTATGTATTTAAAGCGCAAAATTAAACAAGTGGCATCATACCAGCACTAATGCACTGGATCCCATCAGAACTCTGCAGTTAAGTTTGCTTGGGCGAGAGTAGTACTCGGATGGGTGACCTCCTGGGAAGTCCTCGTGTCGCACAAATTTTTTTTCAGATGGGTCGTTCGACGTTACGCGCGACTGGAACTAGGGTCCGTTGGTTTATACGCAAATTTAAGTCAAGAAGCAGTGGCATTTTAATCGATATTAGAACGAGAAGGAGAGGTGCAGTGTGAACGCACAAGGAAACAATTGATGGGAAGGGGAGGGAAGGAGAAAGAGTGTATGTATTTTCAGCACGAAATGAAACAGGTGCGATCATACCAGCACTAATGCAACGGATTCTATCAGAACGCCGTAGGTAAGGGTGCTTGGGCGAGAGTAGTACTAGCATGGGTTACCTCCTGCGAAGTCCTTATATTTCACCCATTTTCTTGTGAAGTCCTCGTGTTGCACCCATTTTTTTGCAGATAATTCTTTCGACATTACGCGCGACTTGAATTATGGTCCTCAGATTTATTCGCAAATGTGAGTCACGGCGCTGTAGAATTTTACTTGATATAAGAACAAGTACGGGAGGTGCAGTGCGCACGCACAAGGAAATAAATGATGGGAGGAGGAAGAAAAGAGAAGGAGTGTATGTATTTGAAGCGCAAAATTAAACAAGTGGCAACATACCAGCACTAATGCACTGGATCCCATCAGAACTCTTCAGTTAAGTGTGCTTGGGCGAGAGTAGTACTCGGATGGGTGACCTCTTGGGAAGTCCTCGTATCGAAACAATTTTTTTTCAGATGGGTCGTTCGACGTTACGCGCGACTGGAACTATGGTCCGCTGGTTTATACACAAATGTGAGTCAAGAATCAGGGGCATTTTAATCGATATTAGAACGAGAAGGAGAGGTGCAGTGTGAACACACAAGGAAACAAATGATGGGAGGGGGGAGGGAAGGAGGAGTGTATGTATTTTCAGCACGAAATTAAACAGGTGCGGTCACACCAGCACAAATGCACCGGATCCCATCAGAACTCCGCAGTTAACTGTGTGTTGGCGAAAGTAGTATAATGATGGGTTACCTCCTGGGAAGTTCTCGTGTTGCACCCATTTTCTTTTTTTCAGATGTGCCGTTCGACGTTACGCGCGACTTTAATTATGGTCCGCAGATTTTTTCGCAAATGTGAGTCACGGCGACGTGGCATTTTACTTGATATTTGAACGAGAACGAGAGGTGCAGTGCGCACGCACAAGGAAACAAATGACGGGAGGGGGAAGAAAGGAGAAGGAGTTTATGTAATTGCAGCGCGAAATTAAACAGGTGCGATCATACCAGCACTAATGCACCGGATCCGATCAGTACTCAGCAGTTAAGTGTTCTTGGGCGAGAGTAGTACTCGGATGGGTGACCTCCTGGGAAGTTCTCGTGTCGCACTAATCTTTTTTTTCAGACGGGTCGTTCGATGTTACGCGCGACTCGAACTAGGGTCCACTGGTTTATACCCAAATGTGAGTCAAGAAGCAGGGGCATTTTAATCGATATTAGAACGAGAAGGAGAGATGCAGAGTGCACGCACAAGGAAGCAAATGACGGGAGGGGGGATGGAGGGAGAAAAAGTGTATGTATTTGCAGCGCAGAATGAAACATGAGCAGTCATACCAGTATAAATGCAACGGATTCTATCAGAACTCTGCAAGTTAAGGGTGCTTGGGCGAGAGTAGCACTAGGATGGGTGACCTCCTGCGAAGTCATTATATTTCGCCCATTTTCTTAGGAAGTCCTCGTGTTGCACCTATTTTTTTCCAGATGATTCTTTCGACGATACGTGCGACTTGAATTATGGTCCTCAAGTTTATTCGCAAATGTGAGTCACGGCACCGTAGCATTTTACTTGATATTAGAACGAGCACAGGAGGTGCAGTGCACACGCACAAGGAAACAAATGACGGGAGGGGGAAGAAAAGAGACAAAGTTTATGTCTTTGCAGCGCAGAATTAAATGGGTGCGATCATACCAGCACTAATGAACCGGATCCCATCAGAACTCCGCAGTTAAGTATGCTTGAGCGAGAGTAGTACTCGGATGGGTGACCTCCTGGGAAGTCCTTGTGTCGCACCAATTTTTTTTCAGACGGGTCGTTCGACGTTACGCGCGACTGGAACTAGGGTCCGCTGGTTTATACGCAAATGTGAGTTAAGAAGCAGTGGAATTTTAATCGATATTAGAACGAGAAGGAGAGGTGCAATGTGAACGCACAAGGAAACAATTGATGGGAGGGGGAGGGAAGGAGAATGAGTGTATGTATTTTCAGCACGAAATGAAACATGAGGGATCATACCAGCACTAATGCAACGGATTATATCAGAACTCCGTAGGTAAGGGTGTTTGGGCGAGAGTAGTACTAGCATGGGTAACCTCCTGTGAAGTCCTTATATTTCACCCATTTTCTTGTTAAGTCCTCGTGTTGCACCCATTTTTTTGTAGATGATTCTTTCGACGTTACGCGCGACTTGAATTATGGTCCTCAGGTTTATTCGCAAATGTGAGTCACGGCGCCGTGGCATTTTACTTGATATTAGAACGAGAACAGGAGGTGCAGTGCGCATGCACAAGGAAACAAATGACGGGAGGGGGAAGAAAGGGGAATGAGTTTATGTATTTGTAGCGCGAAATTAAACAGGTGCGATCACACCAGCACCAATGCACCGGATCCCATCAGAACTCCGCAGTTATGTGTGCTTGGGCGAGATTAGTACTCGGATGGGTGACCTCCTTGGAAGTCCTCGTGTCGCACTAATTTTTTTCAGACGGGTCGTTCGACGTTACACGCGTCTGGAACTAGGGTCCGCTGGTTTATATGCAAATGTGAGTCAAGAAGCAGGGGCATTTTAATCGATATTAGAACGAGAATGAGAGGTGAAGTGTGAACGCACAAGGAAATAAATGATGGGAGGGGGAAGAAAGGAGAAGGAGTGCATGTATTTACAGTGCAAAATTAAACAGGTGCGATCATACCAGCACTAAAGCTCCGGATCCCATCAGAACTCCGCAGTTAAGTGTGCTTGGGCGAGAGTAGTATTCGGATGGTTGACCACTTGGGAAGCCCTCGTGTTGCACCTATTTTTTTTGGATGGGTTGTTCGACGTTACGCGCGAATGGAATTATAAACCACTGGTTTATTTGTAAAGGTGAGTCACGGTGCCGAGGCATATTACTTGATATTAGAACGAGAAAGAGAGATGCAGAGTGCACACACAAGGAAACAAATGACGGAAGGGGGAAGAAAGGAGAATGAGTTTATGTATTTGCAGCGCGAAATTAAACAGGTGCGATCATACCAGCACTAATGCAACCGATCCCATCATAACTCCGTAGTTAAGTGTGCTTGGGCGAGAGTAGTACTCGGATGGGTGACCACTTGGGAAGTCCTCGTGTTGCACCCATTTTTTTGCAGATGATTCTTTCGACGTTACGCGCGACTTGAATTTTGGTCCTCAGGTTTATTCGCAAATGTGAGTCACGGCTTCGTAGCATTTTACTTGATATTAAAACGAGCACGGGAGGTGCAGTGCGCACGCACAAGGAAACAAATGACGAGAGGGGGAAGAAAGGAGAAAGAGTTTATGTATTTGCAGTGCGAAATTAAACGGGTGCAATCATACCAGCACTAATGCAACGGATCCCATCATAACTCTGCAGTTAAGTGTGCTTGGGCGAGAGTAGTACTCGGATGGGTGACCTCCTGGGAAGTTCTCGTGTCGCACAAATTTTTTTTCAGACATGTCGTTCGACGTTACGCGCAACTGGAACTATGGTCCACTTGTTTATACGCAAATGTGAGTCAAGAAGCAAGGGCATATTAATCGATATTAGAACGAGAAAAAGAGGTGCAGTGTGAACGCACAAGGAAACAAATGATGGGAGGGGGGAGGGAAGGAGAAGGAGTGTATGTATTTTCAGCACGAAATGAAACAGGTGCGATCATACCAGCACTAATGTAACAGATTCTATCAGAACTCCGTAGGTAAGGGTGCTTGGGCGAGAGCAGTACTAGCATGGGTTACCTCCTGCGAAGTCCTTATATTTCACCCATTTTCTTGTGAAGTCCTCGTGTCGCACCAATTTTTTTTCAGACGGGTCGTTCGACGTTACGCGCGTCTGGAATTAGGGTCCGCTGGTTTATACGCAAATGTGAGTCAAGAAGTAGGGGCATTTTAATCGATATTAGAACGAGAATGAAAGGTGAAGTGTGAACGCACAAGGAAACAAATGACGGGAGGGGGAAGAAAGGAGGAGTGTATGTATTTGCAGTGCGAAATTAAACAGGTGCGATCATACCAGCACTAAAGCTCCGGATCCCATCAAAACTCCGCAGTTAAGTGTGCTTGGGTCTGGGTAGTACTCGGATGGTTGACCACCTGGGAAGCCGTCGTGTTGCACCCATTTTCTTTTTTTCAGATGTGCCGTTCGACGTTACGCGCGACTTTAATTATGGTCCGCAGATTTATTCGCAAATGTGAGTCACGGAGCCGTGGCATTTTACTTGATATTTGAACGAGAACGAGAGGTGCAGTACGCACGCACAAGGAAATAAATGACGAGAGGGGGAAGAAAGGAGAAGGAGTTTATGTATTTGCAGCGCAAGATTAAACAGTTGCGATCATACCAGCACTAATGCACCGGATCCCATCAGAACTCCGCAGTTAAGTGTGCTTGGGCGAGAGTTGTATTCGGATGGGTGACCACTTGGGAAGTCCTCGTGTCGCACCAATTTTTTTTCAGACGGGTCGTTCGACGTTACGCGCGTCTGGAACTAGGGTCCGCATGTTTATACGCAAATGTGAGTCAAGAAGTATGGGCATTTTAATCCATATTAGAACGAGAATGAGAGGTGAAGTGTGAACGCACAAGGAAACAAATGACGGGAGGGGGAAGAAAGGAGGAGTGTATGTATTTGCAGTGCGAAATTAAACAGGTGCGATCATACTAGCACTAAAGCTCCGGATCCCATCAAAACTCCGCAGTTAAGTGTGCTTGGGCGAGGGTAGTACTCGGATGGTTGACCACCTGGGAAGCCGTCGTGTTGCACCCATTTTCTTTTTTTCAGATGTGCCGTTCGACGTTACGCGCGACTTTAATTATGGTCCGCAGATTTATTCGCAAATGTGAGTCACGGCGCCGTGGCATTTTACTTGATATTTGAACGAGAACGAGAGGTGCAGTACGCACGCACAAGGAAATAAATGACGAGAGGGGGAAGAAAGGAGAAGGAGTTTATGTATTTGCAGCGCAAAATTAAACAGTTGCGATCATACCAGCACTAATGCACCGGATCCCATCAGAACTCCGCAGTTAAGTGTGCTTGGGCGAGAGTTGTATTCGGATGGGTGACCACTTGGGAAGTCCTCGTGTCGCACAAATTTTTTTTTCAGACGGGTCGTTCGACGTTACGCGCGACTCGAACTAGGGTCCACAGGTTTATACGCAAATATGAGTCAAGAAGCAGGGGCATTTTAATCGATATTAGAACGAGAAGGAGAGATGCAGAGTGCACGCACAAGGAAACAAATGACGGGAGGGGGGATGGAGGGAGAAAAAGTGTATGTATTTACAGAGCAGAATGAAACATGAGCCATCATACCAGCACCAATGCAACGGATTCTATCAGAACTCCGCAAGTTAAAGGTGCTTGGGCGAGATGATTCTTAGGAAGTCCTCGTGTTTCACCCATTTTCTTAGGAAGTCCTCGTGTTGCACCCATTTTTTTGCAGATGATTCTTTCGACGATACGGGCGACTTGAATTATGGTCCTCAGGTTTATTCGCAAATGTGAGTCACGGCACCGTAGCATTTTACTTGATATTAGAACGAGCACGGGAGGTGCAATGCGCACGCACAAGGAAACAAATGAGGGGAGGGTGAAGAAAGGAGAAGGAGTTTATGTATTTGCAGCGCTGAATTATACGGGTGCGATCATACCAGCACTAATGCACCGGATCCCATCAGAACTTCGCAATTAAGTGTGCTTGGGCGAGAGTAGTACTCGGATGGGTGACCTCTTTGGAAGTCCTCGGGTCGCACCAATTTTTTTTCAGACTGGTCGTTCGACATTACGCGCGACTGGAACTAGGGTACATTGGTTTATACGCAAATGTGAGTCAAGAAGCAGGGGCATTTTAATCGATATTAGAACGAGAAGGAGAGGTGCAGTGTGAACGCACAAGGAAACAATTGATGGGAGGGGGAGGGAAGGAGAATGAGTGTATGTATTTTCAGCACGAAATGAAACAGGTGCGATCATACCAGCACTAATGCAACGGATTCTATCAGAACTCCGTAGGTAAGGGTGCTTGGGCGAGAGTAGTACTAGCATGGGTTACCTCCTGCGAAGTCCTTATATTTCACCCATTTCCTTGTGAAGTCCTCGTGTTGCACCCATTTTTTTGCAGATGATTCTTTCGACGTTACGCGCGACTTGAATTATGGTCCTCAGGTTTATTCGCAAATGTGAGTCACGGCGCTGTAGAATTTTACTTGATATTAGAACGAGAACGGGAGGTGCAGTGCGCACGCACAAGGAAACAAATGACGAGAGGGGGAAGAAAGGGGAAGGAGTGTATGTATTTGCAGCGCAAAACTAAACAGGTGCGATCATACCAGCACTAAAGCCCCGGATCCCATCCGAACTCCGCAGTTAAGTGTGCTTGGGCGAGATTAGTACTTGGATGGTTGATCTCCTGGGAAGTCCTCGTGTCGCACCAATTTTTTTTCAGACAGGTCGTTCGACGTTATGCGCTTCTGGAACTAGGGTCCGCTGGTTTATACGCAAATGTGAGTCAAGAAGCAGGGGCATTTTAATCGATATTAGAACAGGAATGAGAGGTGAAGTGTGAACGCACAAGGAAACAAATGACGAGAGGGGAAAGAAATGAGAAGGAGTGTATGTATTTGCAGCACGAAATTAAACAGGTGCGATCATACCAGCACTAAAGCTCCGGATCCCATCAGAACTCCGCAGTTAAGTGTGCTTGGGCGAGAGTAGTACTCGGATGGGTCACCACCTGGGAAGCCCTCATGTTGCACCTATTTTTTTTTTCGGATGGGTTGTTCGACGTTACGCGCGAATGGAATTATAAACCGTTGGTTCATTTACAAAGGTGAGTCACGGTGCCGGGGCATATTACTTAATATTATAACGAGAAAGAGAGATGCAGAGTGCACGCACAAGGAAACAAATGACGGGAGGGGGGTTGGAAGGAGAAAGAGTGTATGTATTTGCAGTGCAGAATGAAACATGAGGGATCATACCAGCACTAATGCAACGGATTCTATCAGAACTCCGAAGTTAAGGGTGCTTGGGCGAGAAAAGTACTCGGATGGGTGACCTCCTGCGAAGTCCTTATATTTCACCCATTTTCTTTGGTGGTCCTTGTGTTGCACCCATCTTTTTGCAGATGATTCTTTCGATGTTTCGCGCGACTTGATTTATAGTCCGCAGGTTTATTCGCAAATGTGAGTCACAGTGCCGTTGCATTTTACTTGATATTAGAACGAGTACGGGAGGTGCAGTGCGCACGCACAAGGAAACAAATAACGGGATGAGGAAGAAAAGAGAGGGAGTGTATGTATTTGAAGCGCAAAATTAAACAAGTGGCATCATACCAGCACTAATGCACTAGATCCCATCAGAACTCTGCAGTTAAGTGTGCTTTGGCGAGAGTAGTACTCGGATGGGTGACCTCTTGGGAAGTCCTCGTATCGCAACAATTTTTTTTCAGATGGGTCGTTCGACGTTAAACGCGACTGGAACTATGGTCCGCTGGTTTATACGCAAATGTGAGTAAAGAATCAGGGGCATTTTAATCGATATTAGAACGAGAAGGAGAGGTGCAGTGTGAACGCACAAGGAAACAAATGATGGGAGGGGGGAGGGAAGAAGGAGTGTAGGTATTTTCAGCACGAAATTAAACTGGTGCGGTCACACTAGCACAAATGCACTAGATCCCATCAGAACTCCGCAGTTAAGTGTGCTTTGGCGAAAGTAGTACAATGATGGGTTACCTTCTGGGAAGTTCTCGTGTTGTACCCATTTTCTTTTTTTAAGATGTGCCGTTCGACATTACGCGCGACTTTAATTATGGTCCGCAGATTTTTTCGCAAATGTGAGTCACGGCGCCGTGGCATTTTACTTGATATTTGAACGAGAACGAAAGGTGCAGTGCGCACGCACAAGGAAACAAATGACGGGAGGGGGGATGGAGGGAGAAAAAGTGTATGTATTTGCAGCGCAGAATGAAACATGAGCAATCATACCAGCACCAATGCAACGGATTCTATCAGAACTCCGCAAGTTAAGGGTGCTTGGGCGAGAGTAGCACTAGGATGGGTGACCTTCTGCGAAGTCCTTCTATTTCACAAATTTTCTTAGGAAGTCCTCGTGTTGCACCCATTTTTTTGCAGATGATTCTTTCGACGATACGCGCGACTTGAATTATGGTCCTCAGGATTATTCGCAAATGTGAGTCACGGCACCGTAGCATTTTACTTTATATTAAAAGGAGCACGGGAGGTGCAGTGCGCACGCACAAGGAAACAAATGACGGGAGGGGGAAGAAAGGGGAATGAGTTTATGTATTTGCAGCGCAAAATTAAACAGGTGCGATCATACCAGCCCAAATGCACCGGATCCCATCAGAACTCCGCAGTTAAGTGTGCTTTGGTGAAAGTAGTACAATGATGGGTTACTTCGTGGGAAGTTCTCGTGTTGCACCCATTTTCTTTTTTTCAGATGTGTCGTTCGACGTTACGCGCGACTTTAATTATGGTCCGCAGATTTATTCACAAATGTGAGTCACGGCGCCGTGGCATTTTACTTGATATTTGAACGAGAACGAAAGGTGCAGTGCGCACGCACTTGGAAACAAATGACGGGAGGGGAAAGAAAGGAGAAGGAATTTATGTATTTGCAGCGCGAAATTAAACAGATTCGATCGTACTAGCACTAATGCACCGGATCCCATCAGAACTCCGTAGTTAATTGTGCTTGGGCGAGAGTAGTACTCGGATGGGTGACCTCCTGGGAAGTCCTCGTGTCGCACTAATTTTTTTTTCAGACGGATCGTTCGACGTTACGCGTGACTGGAACTAGGGTCCACTGGTTTATACGCAAATGTGAGTCAAGAAGCAGGGGCATTTTAATCGATATTAGAACGAGAAGGAGAGATGCAGAGTGCACGCACAAGGAAACAAATGACGGGAGGGGGGATGGAGGGAGAAAAAGTGTATGTATTTGCAGCACAGAATGAAACATGAGCAATCATACCAGCACTAATGCAACAGATTCTATCAGAACTCCGCAAGTTAAGGGTGTTTGGGCGAGAGTAGCACTAGGATGGGTGACCTCCTGCGAAGTTCTTATATTTCACCCATTTTTTTGCAGATAATTCTTTCGACGATACGCGCGACTTGAATTATGGTCCTCAGGTTTATTCGAAAATGTGAGTCACGGCACCGTAGCATTTTATTTGATATTAGAACGAGCACAGTAGGTGCAGTGCGCACGCACAAGGAAAGAAATGACGGGAAGGGGAAGAAAGGAGAAGGAGTTTATGTATTTGCAGCGCGGAATTAAACAGGTGCGATCATACCAACACTAATGCACCGGATCCCATCAGAACTCCGCAGTTAAGTGTGCTTGGGCGAGAGTAGTACTCGGATGGGTGACCTCCTGCGAAGTCCTCGTGTCGCACCAATTTTTTTTCAGACGAGTCGTTCGACGTTACGCGCGACTGGAACTAGGTTCCGCTGGTTTATACGCAAATGTGAGTCAAGAAGCAGGGGCATTTTAATCGATATTAGAACGAGAAGGAGATGTGCATTGTGAACGCACAAGGAAACAATTGATGGGAGGGGGAGGGAAGGAGAAGGAGTGTATATATTTTCAGCACGAAATGAAACAGGTGCGATGATACCAGCACTAATGCAACGGATTCTATCAGAACTCCGTAGGTAAGGGTGCTTGGGCGAGAGTAGTACTAGCATGGGTTACCTCCTGCGAAGTCCTTATATTTCACCCATTTTCTTGTGAAGTCCTCGTGTTGCACACATTTTTTTGCAGATGATTCTTTCGACGTTACGCGCAACTTGAATTATGGTCCTCAGGTTTATTCGCAAATGGGAGTCACGTCGCTGTGGCATTTTACTTGATATTAGAACGAACACGGGAGGTGCAGTGCGCACGCACAAGGAAAGAAATGACAGGAGGAGGAAGAAAAGAGAAGGAGTTTATGTATTTGAAGCGCAAAATTAAACAAGTGGCATCATACCAGCACTAATGCACTGGATCCCATCAGAACTCTACAGTTAAGTGTGCTTGGGCGAGAGTAGGACTCGGATGGGTGACCTCTTGGGAAGTCCTCGTATCGCAACAATTTTTTTTCAGATGGGTCGTTCAACGTTACGCGCGACTGGAACTATGCTCCGCAGGTTTATACGCAAATGTGAGTCAAGAATCAGGGGCATTTTAATCGATAATAGAACAAGAAGGAGAGGTGCAGTGTGAACGCACAAGAAAATAAATGATGGGAGGGGGGGAGGGAAGAAGGAGTGTATGTATTTTCAGCACGAAATTAAACAGGTGCAGTCACACCAGCACAAATGCACCGGATCCCATCAGAACTCCACAATTAAGTGTGCTTTGGCGAAAGTAGTACAATGATGGGTTACCTCCTGGGAAGTTCTCGTGTTGCACCCATTTTCTTTTTTCCAGATGTGCCGTTCGACGTTACGCGCAACTTTAATTATGGTCCGCAGATTAATTTACAAATGTGAGTCACGGCGCCGTGGCATTTTACTTGATATTTGAACGAGAACGAGAGGTGCAGTGCGCACGCACAAGGAAACAAATGACGGGAGGGGGGATGGAGGGAGAAAAGGTGTGTGTATTTGTAGCGCAGAATGAAACATGAGCAATCATACCAGCACCAATGCAACAGATTCTATTAGAACTCCGTAAGTTAAGGGTGCTTGGGCGAGAGTAGCACTAGGATGGGTGACGTCCTGCGAAGTCCTTATATTTCACCCATTTTTTTGCAGATAATTCTTTCGACGATACGCGCGACTTGAATTATGGTCCTCAGGTTTATTCGTAAATGTGAGTCACGGCACCGTAGCATTTTACTTGATATTAGAACGAGCACGGTAGGTGCAGTGCGCACGAACAAGCAAACAAATGACGGGAGGGGGAAGAAAGGAGAAGGAGTTTATGTATTTGCAGCGCAAAATTAAACAGGTGCGATCATACCAGCACTAATGCACCAGATCCCATTAGAACTCCGCAGTTAAGTTTGCTTGGGCGAGAGTAGTACTCAAATGGGTGACCTCCTGGGAAGTCCTCGTGACGCACTATTTTTTTTTTCAGACGGGTCGTTCGACGTTACGCGCGACTGGAATTAGGGTCCCCTGGTTTATACGGAAATCTGAGTCAAGAAGCAGGGGCATTTTAATCGATATTAGAACGAGAATGAGAGATGCAGAGTTCACGCACAAGGAAACAAATGACGGGAGGGGGGATGGAGGGAGAAAAAGTGTATGTATTTGCAGCGCAGAATGAAACATGAGCAATCATACCAGCACCAATGCAACGGATTCTATCAGAACTCCGCAAGTTAAGGGTGCTTGGGCGAGAGTAGCACTAGGATGGGTGACCTCCTGCGAACTCCTTATATTTCACCCATTTTTTTGCAGATAATTCTTTCGACGATATGCGCGACTTGAATTATGGTCCTCAGGTTTATTCGCAAATGTGAGTCACGGCACCGTAGCATTTTACTTGATATTAGAATGAGCACGGTAGGTGCAGTGTGCACGCACAAGCAAACAAATGACGGGAGGGGGAAGAAAGGAGAAGGAGTTTATGTATTTGCAGCACGGAATTAAACGGGTTCGATCATACCAACACTAATGCACCGGATTCCATCAGAACTCCGCAATTAAGTGTGCTTGGGCGAGAGTAGTACTCGGATGGGTGACCTCCTGCGAAGTCCTCGTGTCGCACCAATTTTTTTTCAGACGAGTCGTTCGACGTTACGCGCGACTGGAACTAGGTTCCGCTGGTTTATACGCAAATGTGAGTCAAGAAGCAGGGGTATTTTAATCGATATTAGAACGAGAAGGAGAGGTGCAGTGTGAACGCAGAAGGAAACAATTGATGGGAGGGGGAGGGAAGGAGAATGAGTGTATGTATTTTCAGCACGAAATGAAACAGGTGCGATCATACCAGCACTAATGCAACGGATTCTATCAGAACTCCGTAGGTAAGGGTGCTCTGGCGAGAGTAGTACTAGCATGGGTTACCTCCTGCGAAGTCCTTATATTTCACCCATTTTCTTCTGAAGTCCTCATGTTGCACCCATTTTTTTGCAGATGATTCTTTCGACGTTACGCGCGACTTGAATTATGGTCTTCAGGTTTATTCGCAAATGTGAGTCACGTCGCCGTGGCATTTTACTTGATATTAGAACGAGAACGGGAGGTGCAGTGCGCACGCACAAGGAAACAAATGACGGGAGGGGGAAGAAAGGGGAATGAGTTTATGTATTTGCAGCGCGAAGTTAAACAGGTGCGATCATACCAGCACTAATGCACCGGATCCCATCAGAACTCCGCAGTGAAGTGTGCTTGGGCGAGATTAGTACTCGGATGGGTGACCTCCTGGGAAGTCTTCGTGTCGCACCAATTTTTTTTCAGACGGGTTGTTCGACGTTACGCGCGTCTGGAACTAGGGTCCGTTGGTTTATACGCAAATGTGAGTCAAGAAGCAGGGGCATTTTAATCGATATTAGGACGAGAATGAGAGGTGAAGTGTGAACGCACAAGGAAACAAATGACGGGAGGGGGAAGAAAGGAGAAGGAGTGTATGTATTTGCAGCGCGAATTTAAACAGGTGCGATCATACCAGCACTAAAGCCCCGGATCCCATCAGAACTCCGCAGTTAAGTGTGCTTGGGCGAGAGTAGTACTCGGATGGGTGACTACTTGGGAAGCCCTCGTGTTGCACCTATTTTTTTTCGGATGGGTTGTTCGACGTTACGCGCGAATGGAATTATAAACCACTGGTTCATTTGCAAAGGTGAATCACGGCGCCGTGGCATTTTACTTGATATTTGAACGAGAACGAGAGGTGCAGTGCGCACGCACAAGGAAACAAATGACGGGACGGGGGATGGAAGAAGAAAGAGTGTATGTATTTACAGTGCAGAATGAAACATGAGGGATCATACCAGCACTAATGCAACGGATTCTATCAGAACTCCGCAGTTAAGGGTGCTTGGGCGAGAAAAGTACTCGGATGGGTGACCTCCTGCGAAGTCCTTATATTTCACCCATTTTCTTGGGAGGTCCTCGTGTTGCACCCATCTTTTTGGAGATGATTCTTTCGACGTTACGCGCGAATGGAATTATAAACCGCTGGTTCATTTCCAAAGGTGAGTCACGGCGCCGTGGCATTTTACTTGATATTAGAACGAGTACGGGAGGTGCAGTGCGCACGCACAAGGAAACAAATGACGGGAGGAGGAAGAAAAGAGAAGGCGTGTGTGTATTTGAAGCGCAAAATTAAACAAGTGGCATCATACCAGCACTAATGCACTTGATCCCATCAGAACTCTGCAGTTAAGTGTGCTTGGGAGAGAGTAGTACTCGGATGGGTGACCTCTTGGGAAGTTCTCGTATCGCAACAATTTTTTTTCAGATGGGTCGTTCGACGTTACGCGCGACTGGAACTATGGTCCGCTGGTTTATACGCAAATGTGAGTCAAGAATCAGGGGCATTTTCATCGATATTAGAATGAGAAGGAGAGGTGCAGTGTGAACGCACAAGGAAACAAATGATGGGAGGGGGGAGGGAAGAAGGAGTGTATGTATTTTCCGCACGAAATTAAACAGGTGCGGTCACACCAGCACAAATGCACCGGATCCCATCAGAACTCCACAGTTAAGTGTGCTTTGGCGAAAGTAGTACAATGATGGGTTACCTCCTGGGAAGTTCTCGTGTTGCACCCTTTTTTTTTTCAGATGTGCCGTTCGACGTTACGCGCGACTTTAATTATGGTCCGCAGATTTATTGGCAAATGTGAGTCACGGCGCCGTAGCATTTTACTTGATATTTGAATGAGAATGAGAGGTGCAGTGCGCATGCACAAGGAACCGAATTACGGGAGGGGGAAGAAAGGAGAAGGAGTTTATGTATTTGCAGCGCGAAATTAAACAGGTGCGATCATACCAGCACTAATGCACCGGATCCCATCAGAACTCTACAATTAAGTGTGCTTGGGCGAGAGTAGTACTCGGATAGTTGACCTTTTGGGAAGTCCTCGTGTCGCACTAATTTTTTTTTTCAGACGGGTCGTTCGACGTTACGCGCGACTGAAACTAGGGTCCATTGGTTTATAGGCAAATGTGAGTCAAGAAGCAGGGGCATTTTAATCGATATTAGAAAGAGAAGGAGAGATGCAGAGTGCACGCACAAGGAAACAAATGACGGGAGGGGGGATGGAGGGCGAAGAAGTGTATGTATTTGCAGCGCAGAATGAAACATGAGCAATCATACCAGCACCAATGCAACGGATTCTATCAGAACTCCGCAAGTTAAGGGTGTTTGGGCGAAAGTAGCACTAGAATGGGTGACCTCCTGCGAAGTCCTTATATTTCACCCATTTTCTTAGGAAGTTCTCGTGTTGCACAAATTTTTTTGCAGATGATTCTTTCGACGATACGTGCAACTTGAATTATGGTCCTCAGGTTTATTCGCAAATGTGAGTCATGGCACCGTAGCATTTTACTTGATATTAGAACGAGCACGGGAGGTGCAGTGCGCACGCACAAGGAAACAAATGACGGGAGGGGGAAGAAAGGGGATGGAGTTTATGTATTTGCAGCGCGGAATTAAATGGGTGCGATCATACCAGCACAAATGCACCGGATCCCATCAAAACTCCGCAGTTAATTGTGCTTGGGCGAGAGTAGTACTCGGATGGGTGACCTCCTGGGAAGTCCTCGTGTCGCACCAATTTTTTTTCAGACGGGTCGTTCGACGTTAAGCGCGACTGAAACTAGGGTCCGCTGGTTTATACACAAATGTGAGTCAAGAAGCAGGGGCATTTTAATCGATATTAGAACGAGAAGGAGAGGAGCAGTGTGAATGCACAAGGAAACAATTGATGGGAGGGGGAGGGAAGGAGAAGGAGTGTATGTATTTTTAGCACGAAATGAAACAGGTGCAATCATACCATCACTAATGCAACGGATTCTATCAGAACTCCGTAGGTAAGGGTGCTTGGGCGAGAGTAGTACTAGCACGGGTTACCTCCTGCGAAGTCCTTATATTTCACCCATTTTCTTGGGAGGTCCTCGTGTTGCACCCTTCTTTTTGCAGATGATTCTTTCAACGTTACGCGCGACTTGATTTATGGTCCGCAGGTTTATTTGCAAATGTGAGTCACGGCGCCGTGGCATTTTACTTGATGTTAGAACGAGTACGGGAGGTGCAGTGTGCGCGCACAAGGAAACAAATGACGGATGAGGAAGAAAAGAGAATGAGTGTATGTATTTGAAGCGCAAAATTAAACAAGTGGCATCATACCAGCACTAATGCACTGGATCCTATCAGAACTCTGCAGTTAAGTATGCTTTGGCGAGAGTAGTACTCGGATGAGTGACCTCTTGGGAAGTCTTCGTATCGCAACAATTTTTTTTAGATGGGTCGTTCGACGTTATGCGCGACTGGAACTATGGTCCGCTGGTTTATACGCAAATGTGAGTAAAGAATCAGGGGCATTTTAATCGATATTAGAACGAGAAGGAGAGGTGCTGTGTGAACGCACAAGGAAACAAATGATGGGAGGGGGGAGGGAAGAAGGAGTGTATGTATTTTCAGCACGAAATTAAATAGGTGCGGTCACACCGGCACAAATGCACCGGATCCCATCAGAACTTCGCAGTTAAGTGTGCGTTGGCAAAAGTAGTACAAAGATGGGTTACCTCCTGGGAGGTTCTCGTGTTGCACCCATTTTCTTTTTTTCAGATGTGCCATTCGACGTTACGCGCGACTTTAATTATGGTCCGCAGATTTATTCGCAAATGTGAGTCACGGCGCCGTTCCATTTTACCTGATATTTGAACGAGAACGAGAGGTGCAGTGCGCACGCACAAGGAAACAAATGACGGGAGGGGGAAGAAAGGAGAAGGAGTTTATGTATTTGCAGCGCGAAATTAAACAGGTGCGATCATACCAGCATAAATGCACCGGATCCCATCAGAACTCCGCAGTTAAGTGTGCTTTGGTGAAAGTAGTGCAATGATGGGTTACCTCGTGGGAAGTTCTTGTGTTGCACCCATTTTTTTTTTTCAGATGTGTCGTTCGACGTTACGCGCGACTTTAATTATGGTCCGCAGATTTATTCGCAAATGTGAGTCACGGCGCTGTTGCATTTTACTTGATATTTGAACGAGAACGAGAGGTGCAGTGCGCACGCACAAGGAAACAAATGACGGGAGGGGGAAGAAAGGGGAAGGAATTTATCTATTTGCAGTGCAAAATTAATCAGGTGCGATCATACTAGCACTAATGCATCGGATCCCATCAAAACTCCGCAGTTAAGTGTGCTTGGGCGAGAGTAGTACTCGGAATGGTGACCTCCTGGGAAGACCTCGTATCACAACAATTTTTTTCAGATGGGTCGTTCGACGTTACGCGCGACTGGAACTAGGGTCCCCTGGTTTATACGCAAATGTGAGTCAAGAATCAGGGGCATTTTACTTGATATTTGAACGAGAAGGAGAGGTGCAATGTGAACGCACAAGGAAACAATTGATGGGAGGGGGAGGGAAGGAGAAGGAGTGTATGTATTTTCAGCACGAAATGAAACATGTGCGATCATACCAGCACTAATGCAACGGATTCTATCAGAACTCCGTAGGTAAGGGTGCTTGGGCGAGAGTAGTACTCGCATGGTTTACCTCCTGCGAAGTCCTTATATTTGACCCATTTTCTTGTGAAGTCCTCGTGATGCACCCATTTTCTTTTTTTCAGATGTGCCGTTCGACGTTACGCGCGACTTTAATTATGGTCCACAAATTTATTCGCAAATGTGAGTCACGGCGCCGTGGCATTTTACTTGATATTTGAACGAGAACGAGAGGTGCAGTGCGCACGCACAAGGAAACAAATGACGGGAGGGGGACAAAAGGAGAAGGAGTTTATGTATTTGCAGCGCAAAATTAAACCGGTGCGATCATACCAGCACTAATGCACCGGATCCCATCAGAACTCCGCAGTTAAGTGTGCTTGGGCGAGATTAGTACTCGGATGGGTGACCTCACGGGAAGTCCCCGTGTCGCACTAATTTTTTTTTCAGAAGGGTCGTTCGACGTTACGCGCGTCTTGAACTAGGGTCCGCTGATTTATACGCAAATGTGAGTCAAGAAGCAGGGGCATTTTAATCGCTATTAGAACGAGAATGAGAGGTGAAGTGTGAACGCACAAGGAAACAAATGACGAGAGGGGGAAGAAAGGAGAAGGAGTGTATGTATTTACAGCAGAAAATTAAACAGGTGCGATCATACCAGCACTAAAGCTCCGGATCCCATCAGAACTCCGCAGTTAAGTGTGCTTGGGCGTGGGTAGTACTCGGATGGGTGACCACCTGGGAAGCCCTCGTGTTGCACCTATTTTTTTCGGATGGGTTGTTCGACGTTACGCGCGAATGGAATTATAAACCGCTGGTTCATTTGCAAAGGTGAGTCACGGTGCCGGGGCATATTACTTGATATTAGAACGAGAAAGAGAGATGCAGAGTGCACACACAAGAAAACAAATGACGCGAGGGGGGATGGAATGAGAAAGAATGTATGTATTTGCAGTGCGGAATGAAACATGAGGGATCATACCAGCACTAATGCAACGGATTCTATCAGAACTCTGTAGTTAAGGGTGCTTGGGCGAGAAAAGTACTCGGATGGGTGACCTCCTGCGAAGTCCTTATATTTCACCCATTTTCTTGGGAGATCCTCGTGTTGCACCCGTCTTTTTGCAGATGATTCTTTCGACGTTACGGGCGACTTGATTTATGGTCCGCAGGTTTATTCGCAAATGTGAGTCACGGCATCGTGGCATTTTACTTGATATTAGAAGGAGTACGGGAGGTGCAGTGCGCACGCACAAGGAAACAAATGACGGGAGGAGGAAGAAAGGAGAAAGAGTGTATGTATTTGAAGCGCAAAATTAAACAAGTAGCCTCATACCCGCACTAATGCACTGGATCCCATCAGAACTCTGCAGTTAAGTGTGCTTGGGCGAGAGTAGTACTCGGATGGGTGACCTCTTGGAATGTCCTCGTATCGCAACAATTTTTTTTCAGATGGGTCGTTCGACGTTACGCGCGACTGGAACTATGGTCCGCTGGTTTATACGTAAATGTGAGTCAAGGATCAGAGGCATTTTAATCGATATTAGAACGAGAAGGAGAGGTGCAGTGTGAACGCACAAGGAAACAAATGATGGGAGGGGGAGAGGGAAGAAGGAGTGTATGTATTTTCGGCACGAAATTAAACAGGTGCGGTCACACCAGCATAAATGTACCGGATTCCATCAGAACTCTGCAATTAAGTGTGATTTGGCGAAAGTAGTATAATGATGGGTTACCTCCTGGGAAGTTCTGGTGTTGCACCCATTTTCTTTTTTTCAGATGTGCCATTCGACGTTACGCGCGACTTTAATTAAAGTCCGTAGATTTATTCGCAAATGTAAGTCACGGCGCCGTGGCATTTTATTTGATATTTGAACGAGAACGAGAGGTGCAGTGCGCACGCATAAGGAAACAAATGACGGGAGAGGGAAGAAAGGAGAAGGAGTGTATGTATTTGCAGCGCGAAATGAAACAGGTGCGATCATACCAGCACTAATGCAACGGATTCTATCAGAACTCCGTAGGTAAGAGTGCTTGGGCGAGAGTAGTACTAGCATGGGTTACCTCCTGCGAAGTCCTTATATTTGACCCATTTTCTTGTGAAGTCTTCGTGTTGCACCCATTTTTTTGCAGATGATTCTTTCGACGTTAGGCGCGACTTGTATTATGGTCCTCAGGTTTATTCGCAAATGTGAGTCACGGCGCAGTAGCATTTTACTTGATATTAGAACGAGAACGGGAGGTGCAGTGCGCACGCACAAGGAAACAAATGACGGGAGGAGGAAGAAAGGGGAATGAGTTTATGTATTTACAGCACAAAATTAAACAATTGCGATCATACCAGCACTAATTCACCGGATCCAATCAGAACTCCGCAGTTGAGTGTGCTTGAGTGAGATTAGTACTCGGATGGGTGACCTTTTGGGAAGTCCTCGTGTCGCACCAATTTTTTTCAGACGGGTCGTTCGACGTTACGTGCGTCTGAAACTAGAGTCCACTGGTTTATACGCAAATGTGAGTCAAGAAGCAGGGGCATTTTAATCGATATTAGAACGAGAATGAGAGGTGAAGTGTGAACGCACAAGGAAACAAATGACGAGAGGGGGAAGAAAGGGGAAGGAGTGTATGTGATTGCACCGCGAAATTAAACAGGTGCGATCATACCAGCACTAAAGCTCTGGATCCCATCAGAACTCCGCAATTAAGTGTGCTTGGGTGAGATTAGTACTCGGATGGGTGACCTCCTGGGAAGTCCTCGTGTTGCACCAATTTTTTTTCAGACGGGTCGTTAGACGTTACAAGCGTCTGGAACTAGGGTCCGCTGGTTTATACACAAATGTGAGTCAAGAAGCAGGGGCATTTTAATCAATATTAGAACGAGAATGAGAGGTGAACTGTGAACGCACAAGGAAACAAATGACGGGAGGGGGAAGAAAGGACAAGGAGTGTATGTATTTGCAGCGCGAAATTAAACAGGTGCGATCATACCAGCACTAAAGCTCTGGATCCCATCAGAACTCCGCAGTTAAGTGTGCTTGGGCGAGAGTAGTACTCGGATGGGTGACCACTTGGGAAGCCCTCGTGTTGCACCTATTTTTTTCGGATGGGTTGTTCGACGTTACGCGCGAATGGAATTATAAACCGCTGGTTCATTTGCAAAGGTGAGTCACGGTGCCAGGGCATATTACTTGATATTAGAACGAGAAAGAGAGATGCAGAGTGCACGCACAAGGAAACAAATGATGGGAGGGGGGATGGAAGGAGAAAGAGTGTATGTATTTGCAGTGCAGAATGAAACATGAGGGATCATACCAGCACTAATACAACAGATTCTATCAGAACTCCGCAGTTAAGGGTGCTTGGGCGAGAAAAGTACTCGGATGGGTGACCTCCTGCGAAGTCCTTATATTTCACCTATTTTCTTGGGAGGTCCTCGTGTTGCAACCATCTTTTTACAGATGATTCTTTCGACGTACGCGCGACTTGATTTATGATCCGCAGGTTTATTCGCAAATGTGAGTCACGGCGCCGTGGCATTTTACTTGATATTAGAACGAGTACGGGAGGTGCAGTGCGCATGCACAAGGAAACAAATGACGGGAGGAGGAAGAAAAGAGAAGGAGTGTATGTATTTGAAGCGCAAAATTAAACAAGTGGCATCATACCAGCATTGATGCACAGGATCCCATCAGAACTCTGCATTTAAATGTGCTTGGGCGAGCGTAGTACTCGGATGGGTGACCTCTTGGGAAGTCCTCGTATCGCAACAATTTTTTTTCAGATGGGTCGTTCGACGTTAAGCGCGAGTGGAACTATGGTCCGCTGGTTTATACGCAAATGTGAGTCAAGAATCAGGGGCATTTTAATCGATATTAGAACGAGAAGGAGATGTGCAGTATGAACGCACAAGGAAACAAATGATGGGAGGGGGGGAGGGAAGAAGGAGTGTATGTATTTTCGGCACGAAAATAAACAGGTGCGCTCACACCAGCACAAATGCACCGGATCCCATCAGAACTCCGCAGTTATGTGTGCTTTGGCGAAAGTAGTACAATGATGGGTTACCTCCTGGGAAGTTCTCGTGTTGCACCCATTTTTTTTTCAGATGTGCCATTCGACGTTACGCGCGACTTTAATTATGGTCTGCAGATTTATTTGCAAATGTGAGTCACCGCGCCGTGGCATTTTACTTGATATTTGAACGAGAACGAGAGGTGCAGTGCGCACGCACAAGGAAACAAATGACGGGAGGGGGAAGAAAGGAGAAGGACTGTATATTTTTGCAGCGCGAAATGAAACAGGTGCGATCATTCCAGCACTAATGCAACGAATTCTATCAGAACTCCGTAGGTAAGGGTGCTTGGGCGAGAGTAGTACTAGCATGGGTTACCTCCTGCAAAGTCCTTATATTTCACCCATTTTCTTGTGAAGTCCTCGTATTGCACCCATTTTTTTACAAATGATTCTTTCGACGTTACGCGCGACTTGAATTATGGTCCTCAGGTTTATTCGCAAATGTGAGTCACGGCGCTGTAGCATTTTACTTGATATTAGAACGAGAACGGGAGGTGCAGTGCGCACGCACAAGGAAACAAATGACGGGAGGAGGAAGAAAGGGGAATGAGTTTATGTATTTGCATCGCGAAATTAAACAGGTGAAATCATTCCAGCACTAATGCACCGGATCCCATCAGAACTCCGCAGTTAAGTGTGCTTGGACGAGAGTAGTACTCGAATGGGTGACCTCTTGGGAAGTCCTCGTGTCGCACCAATTTTTTTTCAGACGGGTCGTTCGACGTTACGCGCGACTGGAACTAGGGTCCGCTGGTTTATTCCCAAATGTGAGTCAAGAAGCAGGGGTATTTTAATCGATATTAGAACGAGAATGAGAGGTGAAGTGTGAACGCACAAGGAAACAAATGACGGGAGGGGGAAGAAAGGAGGAGGAGTGTATGTATTTGCAGCGCGAAATTAAATAGTTGCGATCATACCAGCAGTAAAGCTCCGGATCCCATTAGAACTCCGCAGTTAAGTGTGCTTGGGCGAGGGTAGGACTCGGATGGGTGACCACTTGGGAAGCCCTCGTGTTGCACCCATTTTTTTTCAGATGGGTTGTTCGACTTTACGCGCGAATGGAATTATAAACCGCTGGTTCATTTGCAAAGGTGAGTCACGGTGCCGGGGCATATTACTTGATATTAGAACGAGAAAGAGAGATGCAGAGTGCACGCACAAGGAAACAAATGACGGGAGGGGGGATGGGAGGAGAAAGAGTGTATGTATTTGCAGTGCAGAATGAAACATGGGGGATCATACCAGCACTAATGCATGGATTCAATCAGAACTCCGCAGTTAAGGGTGCTTGGGCGAGAGTAGTACTCGGATGGGTGACCTCTTGGGAAGTCCTCGTACTGCAACAATTTTTTTTCCGATGAGTCGTTCGACATTACGCGCGACTGGAACTATGGTCCGCTGGTTTATACGCAATTGTGAGTCAAGAAGCAGGGGCATTTTAATCGATATTAGAACGAGAAGGAGAGGTGCAGTGTGAACGCACAAGGAAACAATTGATGGGAGGGGGAGGGAAGGAGAAGGAGTGTATGTATTTTCAGCACGAAATGAAACAGGTGCGATCATACCAGCACTAATGGAACGTATTCTATCAGAACTCCGTAGGTAAGGTTGCTTGGGCGATAGTAGTACTAGCATGGGTTACCTCCTGCGAAGTCCTTATATTTCACCCATTTTCTTGTGAAGTCCTCGTGTTGCACCCATTTTTTTGCAGATGATTCTTTCGACGTTACACGCGATTTGAATTATGGTCCTCAGGTTTATTCACAAATGTGAGTCACGGCGCTGTAGCATTTTACTTGATATTAGAACGAGAACGGGAGGTGCAGTGCGCACGCACAAGGAAACAAATGACGGGAGGGGGAAAAAAGGGGAATGAGTTTATGTATTTACAGCGCGAAATTAAACAGGTGGGATCATACCAGCACTAATGCACCGGATCCCATCAGAACTCCGCAGTGAAGTGTGCTTGGGAGAGATTAGTACTCGGATGGGTGACCTCCTGGGAAGTCCTCGTGTCGTACAAATTTCTTTTCAGACGGGTTGTTCGACGTTACGCGCGTCTGGAACTAGGGTCCGCTGGTTTATACGCAAATGTGAGTCAAGAAGCAGGGGCATTTTAATCGATATTAGAACGAGAATGAGAGGTGAAGTGTGAACGCACAAGGAAACAAATGACGGGAGGGGAAAGAAAGGAGAAGGAGTGTATGTATTTGCATCGCGAATTTAAACAGGTGTGATCTTACCAGCACTAAAGTCCCGGATCCCATGAGAACTCCACAGTTAAGTGTGCTTGGGCGAGAGTAGTACTCGGATGGGTGACCACTTGGGAAGCCCTCGTGTGGCACCTATTTTTTTTCGGATGGGTTTTTCGACGTTACGCGCGAATGGAATTATAAACCGCTGGTTCATTTGCAAAGGTGAGTCACGGTGCCGGGGCATTTTAATCGATATTAGAACGAGAATGAGAGGTGAAGTGTGAACGCACAAGGAAACAAATGAAGGGAGGGGGAAGAAAGGAGAAGGAGTGTATGTATTTGCAGCGCAAAATTAAACTTATGCGATCATACCAGCACTAAAGCCCCGGATCCCATCAGAACTCCGCAGTTATGTGTGCTTTGGCGAAAGTAGTACAATGATGGGTTACCTCCTGGGAAGTTCTCGTGTTGCACCCATTTTTTTTTTCAGATGTGTCGTTCGACGTTACGCGCGACTTTAATTATGGTCCACAGATTTATTCGCAAATGTGAGTCACGGCGCCGTGGCATTTTACTTGATATTTGAACGAGAACGAGAGGTGCAGTGCGCACGCACAAGGAAACAAATGACGGGAGGGGGAAGAAAGGAGAAGGAGTGTATGTATTTGCAGTGCGAAATGAAACAGGTGCGATCATACCAGCACTAATGCAACGGATTCTATCGGAACTCCGTAGGTAAGGGTGCTTGGGCGAGAGTAGTACTAGCATGGGTTACCTCCTGCGAAGTCCTTATATTTCACCCATTTTCTTGTGAAGTCCTCGTGTTGCACCCATTTTTTTGCAGATGATTCTTTCGATGTTACGCGTGACTTGTATTATGGTCCTCAGGTTTATTCGCAAATGTGAGTCACGGTGCTGTAGCATTTTACTTAATATTATAACAAGAACGGGAGGTCCACTGCGCACGCACAAGGAAACAAATGATGGGAGGGGGAAGAAAGGGGAATGAGTTTATGTATTTACAGCGCAAAATTAAACAGGTGCGATCATACCAGCACAAATGCACCGGATCCCATCAGAACTCCGCAGTTAAGTGTGCTTTGGCGAAACTAGTACAATGATGGGTTACCTCGTGGGAAGTTCTCGTGTTGCACCCATTTTCTTTTTTTCAGATGTGCCATTCGACATTACGCGCGACTTTAATTATGGTCCGCAGATTTATTCGCAAATGTGAGTCACGGCACTGTGGCATTTTACTTGATATTTGAACGAGAACGAGAGTTGCAGTGCGCACGCACAAGGAAACAAATGACGGGAGGGGGAAGAAAGGGGAAGGAATTTATGTATTTGCAGCGCAAAATTAAACAGGTGCGATCATACCAGCACTAATGCACTGGATCCCATCAGAATTCCGCAGTTAAGTGTGCTTGGGCGAGAGTAGTACTCGGATGGGTGACCTCATGGGAAGTCCTCGTATCGCACTAATTTTTTTTTTAGAGAGGTCGTTCGACGTTACGCGCGACTGGAACTAGGGTCCCCTGGTTCATACGCAAATGTGAGTCAAGAAGCAGGGGCATTTTAATCGATATTAGAACGAGATGGAGAGATGCAGAGTGCACCCACAAGTAAACAAATGACGGGAGGAGGGATGGAGGGAGAAAAAGTGTGTGTATTTGCAGCGCAGAATGAAACATGAGCAATCATACCAGCACCAATGCAACGGATTCGATCAAAACTCCGCAAGTTAAGGGTGCTTGGGAGAGAGTAGCACTAGGATGGGTGACCTCGTGCGAAGTCCTTATATTTCACCCATTTTCTTAGGAAGTCCTCGTGTTGCACTCATTTTTTTGCAGATGATTCTTTCGATGATACGCGCGACTTGAATTATGGTCCTCAGGTTTATTCGCAAATTTGAGTCACGGCACCGTAGCATTTTACTTTATATTAGAACGAGCACGGGAGGTGCAGTGCGCACGCACAAGGAAACAAATGACGGGAGGGGGAAGAAAGGAGAAGGAGTTTATGTATTTACAGCGCAGAATTAAACAGGTGCGATCATACCAGCACTAATGCACCGGATCCCATCAGAGCTCTGCAGTTAAGTGTGCTTGGGCGAGAGTAGTACTCGGATGGGTGACCTCCTGGGAAGTCCTCGTGTCGCACCAATTTTTTTTCAGACGGGTCGTTCGACGTTACGCGCGACTAGAACTGGGGTCCACTCGTTTATACGCAATTGTGAGTCAAGAAGCAGGGGCATTTTAATCGATATTAGAACGAGAAGGAGAGGTGCAGTGTGAACGCACAAGGAAACAATTGATGGGAGGGGGAGGGAAGGAGAAGGAGTGTATGTATTTTCAACACGAAATGAAACAGGTGCGATCATACCAGCACTAATGGAACGTATTCTATCAGAACTCCGTAGGTAAGGTTGCTTGGGCGATAGTAGTACTAGCATGGGTTACCTCCTGCGAAGTCCTTATATTTCACCCATTTTCTTGTGAAGTCCTCGTGTTGCACCCATTTTCTTTTTTTTAGATGTGCCGTTCGACGTTTAGCACGACTTTAATTATGGTCCGCAGATTTATTCGCAAATGTGAGTCACAGCGCCGTTGCATTTTACTTGATATTTGAACGAGAACGAGAGGTGCAGTGCGCACTCACAAGGAAACAAATGACAGGAGGGGGAAGAGAGGAGAAGGAGTTTATGTATTTGCAGAGCAAAATTAAACCAATGCGATCATACCAGCACGAATGCACCGGATCCCATCAGAACTCCGCAGTTAAGTGTGCTTGGGCGAGATTAGTACTCGGATGGGTGACCTCCTGGGAAGTCCTCGTGTCGCATTAATTTCTTTTTTAGACGGGTCGTTCGACGTTACGCGCGACTGAAAGTAGGGACGCCTGGTTCATACCTAAATGTGAGTCAAGAAGCAGGGGCATTTTAATCGATATTAGAACGAGAAGGAGAGATGCAGAGTGCACGAACAAGGAAACAAATGACGGGAGGGGATGGAGGGAGAAAAAGTGTATGTATTTGCAGCGCAGAATGAAACATGAGCAATCATACCAGCACCAGTGCAACGGATTCTATCAGAACTCCGCAAGTTAAGGGTGCTTGGGCGAGAGTAGCACTAGGATGGGTGACCTCCTGCAAAGTCCTTATATTTCACCAATTTTCTTAGGAAGTCCTGGTGTTGCACCCATTTTTTTGCAGATGATTCTTTCGACGATACGCGCGACTTGAATTATGGTCCTCAGGTTTATTCGCAAATGTGAGTCACGGCACCGAAGCATTTTACTTGATATTAGAACGAGCACGGGAGGTGCAGTGCGCACGCACAAGGAAACAAATGACGGGAGGGGGAAGAAAGGAGAAGGAGTTTATGTATTTGCAGCGCGGAATTAAACGGGTGCGATCATACCAGCACTAATGCACCGGATCCCATCAGAAGTCCGCAGTTAAGTGTGCTTGGGAGAGAGTAGTACTCGGATGGGTGACCTCTTGGAAAGTCCTCGTGTCACACCAATTTTTTTTCAGACGGGTCGTTCGACGTTTCGCGCGACTGGAACTGGGGTCCGCTGGTTTATATGCAATTGTGAGTCAAGAAGCAGGGGCATTTTAATCGATATTAGAACGAGAAGGAGAGGTGCAGTGTGAACGCACAAGGAAACAATTGATGGGAGGGGAAGGGAAGAAGAAAGAGTGTATGTATTTTCAGCACGAAATGAAATAGGTGCGATCATACCAGCACTAATGCAACGGATTCTATTAGAACTTCGTAGGTAAGGGTGCTTGGGCGAGAGTAGTACTAGCATGGGTTACCTCCTGCGAAGTCCTTATATTTCACCCATTTTCTTGTGAAGTCCTCGTGTTGCACACATTTTTTTTTTCAGATGTGTCGTTCGACGTTACGCGCGACTTTAGTTATGGTCCACAGATTTATTCGCAAATGTGAGTCACGGCACCGTGACATTTTACATGATATTTGAACGACAACGAGAGGTGCAGTGCGCACGCACAAGGAAACAAATGACGGGAGGGGGAAGAAAGGAGAAGGAGTTTATGTATTTGCAGCGCGAAATTAAATAGGTGCGATCATACCAGTATTAATGCATCGAATCCCATCAGAACTCCGTAGTTAAGTGTGCTTGGGCGAGAGTAGTACTCGGATGGGTGACCTCTTGGGAAGTTCTTGTGTCGTACCAATTTTTTTTCAGACGGGTCGTTCGACTTTACGCGCGACTGGAACAAGGGTCCGCTGGTTTATACGCAAATGTGAGTCAAGTAGCAGGGGCATTTTAATCGATATTAGAACGAGAAGGAGAGGTGCAGTGTGAACGCACAAGGAAACAAATGACGGGAAGGGGGATGGAGGGAGAAAAAGTGTATGTATTTGAAGCGCAGAATGAAACATGAGCAATCATACCAGCACCAATGCAACGGATTCGATCAGAACTCCGCAAGTTAAGGATGCTTGGGCGAGAGTAGCACTAGGATGGGTGACCTCCTGCGAAGTCCTTATATTTCATCCATTTTCTTAGGAAGTTCTCGTGTTGCACCCATTTTTTTGCAGATAATTCTTTCGACGATACGCGTGACTTGAATTATGGTCCTCAGGTTTATTCGCAAATGTGAGTCACGGCACCGTAGCATTTTACTTGATATTAGAATTAGCACGGGAGGTGCAGTGCGCACGCACAAGGAAACAAATGACGGGAGGGGGAAGAAAGGAAAAGGTGTTTATGTATTTGCAGCGCTGAATTAAACGGGTGCGATCATACCAGCACTAATGCACCCGATCCCATCAGAACTCCGCAATGAAGTGTGCTTTAGCGAGATTAGTACTCGGATGGGTGACCTCCTGGGAAGTCCTCGTGTCGCACCAATTTTTTTTCAGACGGGTCGTTCGACGTTACGCGCATCTGGAACTAGTGTCCGCTGGTTTATACGCAAATGTGAGTCAAGAAGCAGGGGCATTTTAATCGATATTAGAACGAGAATGAGAGGTGAAGTGTGAACGCACAAGGAAACAAATGACGGGAAGGGGAATAAAGGAAAGGAGTTTATGTATTTGCAGCGTTGAATTAAACAGGTGCGATCATACCAGCACTAATGCACCGGATCCCATCAGAACTCCGCAGTTAAGTGTGTTTGGGCGAGAGTAGTACTCGGATGGGTGACCTCTTGGGAAGTCCTCGTGTCGCACCAATTTTTTTTCAGATGGGTCGTTCGACGTTACGCGCGACTGGAACTAGGGTCCGCTGGTTTATACGCAAATGTGAGTCAAGAAGCAAGGGCATTTTAATCGATATTAGAACGAGAAGAAGAGGTGCAGTGTGAACGCACAAGGAAACAATTGATGGGAGGGGGAGGGAAGGAGAAGGAATGTATGTATTTGCAATGCGAAATTAATCAGGTGCGATCATACCTGCACTAATGCAACAGATCCCATCATGACTCCGCAGTTAAGTGTGCTTGGGCGAGAGTAGTACTCGGATAGGTGGCCACTTATTAAGTCCTCGTGCTGCACCCATTTTTTTGCAGATGATTCTTTCGACGTTACGTGCGACTTGAATTATGGTCCTCAGGTTTATTCGCAAATGTGAGTCACGGCGCTGTAGCATTTTACTTGATATTAGAACGAGAACGGGAGGTGCAGAGCGCATGCACATGGAAACAAATGACGGGAGGGGGAAGAAAGGGGAATGAGTTTATGTATTTGCAGCGCAAAATTAAAGAGGTGCGATCATACCAGCACTAATGCACCGGATCCCATCAGAACTCCGAAGTGAAGTGTGATTGGGCGAGATTAGCACTCGGATGGGTGACCTCCTGGGAAGTCCTCGTGTCGCATTAATTTTTTTTCAAACGGGTCGTTCGACGTTACGCGCGTCTGAAACTAGGGTCCGCTGGTTTATACGCAAATGTGAGTCAAGAAGCAGGGGCATTTTAATTGATATTAGAACGAGAATGAGAGGTGAAGTGTGAACGCACAAGGAAACAAATGACGGGAGGGGGAAGAAAGGAGAAGGAGTGTATGTATTTGCAGCGCGAAATTAAACAGGTGCGATCATACCAGCACTAAAGCTCCGGATCCCATCAGATCTCCGCAGTTAAGTGTGCTTGGGCGAGGGTAGTACTCGGATGGGTGACCACTTGGGAAGCCCTCGTGTTGCACCTATTTTTTTTCGGATGGGTTGTTCGACGTTACGCGGAAATGGAATTATAAACCGCTGGTTCATTTGCAAAGGTGAGTCACGGTGCCGGGTCATATAACTTGATATTAGAACGAGAAAGAGAGATGCAGAGTGCACGCACAAGGAAACAAATGACGGTAGGGGGGATGGAAGGAGAGAAAGTGTATATATTTGCATTGCAGAATGAAACATGAGGGATCATACCAGCACTAATGCAACGGATTCTATCAGAACTCCGCAGTTAAGGGTGCTTGGGCGAGAAAAGTACTCGGATGGGTGAACTCCTGCGAAGTCCTTATATTTCACCCATTTTCTTGGGAGGTCCTCGTGTTGCACCCGTCTTTTTGCAGATGATTCTTTAGACGTTACGCGCGACTTGATTTATGGTCCGCAGGTTTATTAACAAATGTGAGTCACGGCGTTGTAGCATTTTACTTGATATTAGAATGAGAACAGGAGGTGCAGTGCGCACGCACAAGGAAACAAATGACGGGAGGGGGAAGAAAGGGGAATGAGTTTATGTATTTGCAGCGCAAAATTAAACAGGTGCGATCATACCAGCACTAATGCACCGGATCCCATCAGAACTCCGCGGTGAAGTGTGCTTGGGCGAGATTAGTATTCGGATGGGTTGTTCGACGTTACACGCGAATGGAATTATAAACCACTGGTTTATTTTCAAATGTGAGTCACGGTGCTGGGGCATATTACTTGATATTAGAACGAGAAAGAGAGATGCAGAGTGCACGCACAAGGAAACAAATGACGGGAGGGGGGATGGGAGGAGAAAGAGTGTATGTATTTGCAGTGCAGAATGAAACAGGTGCGATCATACCAGCACTAATGCAACGAATTCTATCAGAACTCCGTAGGTAAGGGTGCTTGGGCGAGAGTAGTACTAGCATGGGTTACCTCCTGCGAAGTCCTTATATTTCACCCATTTTCTTGTGAAGTCCTCGTGTTGCACCCATTTTTTTGCACATGATTCTTTCGACGTTACGCGCGACTTGAATTATGGTCCTCAGGTCTATTCGCAAATGTGAGTCACGGCACCGTAGTATTTTACTTGATATTAGAACGAGAACGGGAGGTGCAGTGCGCACGCACAAGGAAACAAATGACGGGAAGGGGAAGAGAGGATAAGGCGTTTATGTATTTGCAGCGCGAAATTAAACGTGTTCGATCATACCAGCACTAATGCACAAGATCCCATCAGAACTCTGCAGTTAAGTGTGCTTGGGCGAGAGTAGTACTCGAATGGGTGACCTCCTCGGAAGTCCTTGTGTTGCACTAATTTTTTTTCAGACGGGTCGTTCGACGTTACGCGCGACTGGAACTATGGTCCGCTGGTTTATACGCAAATGTGAGTCAAGAATCACGGGTATTTTAATCGATATTAGAACGAGAAGGAGAGGTGCAGTGTGAACGCACAACGAAACAAATGATGGGAGTCACGGCGCTGTAGTATTTTACTTGATATTAGAACGAGAACGGGAGGTGCAGTGCGCACGCACAAGGATACAAATGACGGGAGGGGGAAGAAAGGGGAATGAGTTTATGTATTTGTAGCGCAAAATTAAACAGGTGCGATCATACCAGCACTAATGCACCGGATCCCATCAGAACTGCGCAGTGAAGTGTGCTTGGGCGAGATTAGTACTCGGATTGGTGACCTCCTAGGAAGTCCTCGTGTCGCACTAATTTTTTTTCAAACGGGTCGTTCGACGTTACGCGCGTCTGGAACTAGGGTCCGCTGGTTTATACGCAAATGTGAGTCAAGAAGCAGGGGCATTTTAATTGATATTAGAACGAGAATGAGAGGTGAAGTGTGAACGCACAAGGAAACAAATGACGGGAGGGGGAAGAAATGAGAAGGAGTGTATGTATTTGCAGCACAAAATTAAACAGGTGCGATCATACCAGCACTAAAGCTCCGGATCCCATCAGAACACCGCAGTTATGTGTGTTTGGGCGAGAGTAGTACTCGGATGGGTCACCACCTGGGAAGCCCTCGTGTTGCACCTATTTTTTTTTCGGATGGGTTGTTCGACGTTACGCGCGAATGGAATTATAAACCGCTGGTTCATTTGCAAAGGTGAGTCATGGTGCCGGGATATATTACTTGATATTAGAACGAGAAAGAGAGATGCAGAGTGCACGCACAAGGAAATAAATGACGCGAGGGGGGATAGAAGGAGAAAGAGTGTATGTATTTGCAGTGCAGAATGAAACATGAGGGATCATACCAGCACTAATGCAACGGATTCTATCAGAACTCCGCAGTTAAGGGTGCTTGGGCGAAAAAAGTACTCGGATGGGTGACCTCCTGCGAAGTCCTTATATTTCACCCATTTTCTTGGGAGGTCCTCGTGTTGCCTCATCTTTTTGCAGATGATTCTTTCGACGTTATGCGCGACTTGATTTATGGTCCGCAGGTTTATTTGCAACTGTGAGTCACGGCACCGTGACATTTTACTTGATATTAGAATGAGTGCGGGAGGTGCAGTGCACACGCACAAGGAAACAAATGACAGGATGAGGAAGAAAAGAAAAGGAGTGTAGGCATTTGAAGCGCAAAATTAAACAAGTGGCATCATACCAGCACTAATGCACTGGATCCCATCCGAACTCTGCAGTTTAGTGTGCTTGGGAGAGAATAGTACTCGGATGGGTGACCTCTTGGGAAGTCCTCGTATCGCAACAATTTTTTTTTAGATGGGTCGTTCGACGTTATACGCGTCTGGAACTATGGTCAGCTGGTTTATACGCAAATGTGAGTCAAGAATCAGGGGCATTTTAATCGATATTTGAACGAGAAGGAGAGGTGCAGTGTGAACGCACAACGAAACAAATGATGGGACGGGGGGAGGGAAGAAGGAGTGTATGTATTTTTAGCATGAAATTAAACAGGTGCGGTCACACCAGCACAAATGCACCGGATCCTATCAGAACTCCGCAGTTAAGTGTGCTTTGGCGAAAGTAGTACAATGATGGGTTACCTCCTGGGAGGTTCTCGTGTTGCACCCATTTTCTTTTTTTCAGATGTGTCGTTCGACGTTACGCGCGACTTTAATTATGGTCCGCAGATTTATTCGCAAATGTGAGTCACGGCGCCATGGTATTTTACTTGATATTTGAACGAGAACGAGAGGTGCAGTGCGCACGTACAAGGAAACAAATGACGGGAGGGGGAAGAAAGAAGGAGTTTATGTATTTGCAGCGCGGAATTAAACAGGTGCGATCATACGAGCACTAATGCACCGGATCCCATCAGAACTCCGCAGTTAAGTGTGCTTGGGCGAGAGTAGTACTCGGATGGGTGACCTCTTGGGAAGTCCTCGTGTCGAACTAATTTTTTTTTCAGACGGGTCGTTCGACGTTACGCGCGACTGCAACTCGAGTCCACTTGTTTATACACAAATGTGCGTCAAGAAGCAGGGGCATTTTAATCGATATTAAAACGAGAAAGAGGGATGCAGAGTGCACCCACAAGTAAACAAATGACGGGAGGAGGGATGGAGGGAGAAAAAGTGTGTGTATTTGCAGCGCAGAATGAAACATGAGCAATCATACCAGCACCAATGCAACGGATTCGATCAGAACTCCGCAAGTTAAGGGTGCTTGGGAGAGAGTAGCACTAGGATGGGTGACCTCGTGCGAAGTCCTTATATTTCACCCATTTTCTTAGGAAGTCCTCGTGTTGCACTCATTTTTTTGCAGATGATTCTTTCGACGATACGCGCGACTTGAATTATGGTCCTCAGGTTTATTCGCAAATTTGAGTCACGGCACCGTAGCATTTTACTTTATATTAGAACGAGCACGGGAGGTGCAGTGCGCACGCACAAGGAAACAAATGACGGGAGGGGGAAGAAAGGAGAAGGATTTTATGTATTTACAGCGCAGAATTAAACAGGTGCGATCATACCAGCACTAATGCACCGGATCCCATCAGAACTCCGCAGTTAAGTGTGCTTTGGCGAGAGTAGTACTCGGATTGGTGACCTCCTGGGAAGTCTTTGTGTCGCACCAATTTTTTTTCAGACGGGTCGTTCGACGTTACCCGCGACTGGAATTGGCGTCCGCTAGTTTATACGCAAATGTGAGTCAAGAAGCAGGGGCATTTTAATCGATATTAGAACGAGAAGGAGAGATGCAGTGTGAACGCACAAGGAAACAATTGATGGGAGGGGGAGGGAAGGAGAAGGAGTGTATGTTTTTTCAGCACGAAATAAAACAGGTGCGATCATACCAGCACTAATGCAACGGATTCTATCAGAACTCCGTAGGTAAGGGTGCTTGGGCGAGAGTAGTGCAAGCATGGGTTACCTCCTGCGAAGTCCTTATATTTCACTCATTTTCTTGTGAAGTCCTCGTGTTGCACCCATTTTTTTGCAGATGATTCTTTCGACGTTACGCGCGACTTGAATTATGGTCCTCAAGTTTATTCGCAAATGTGAGTCACGGCGCTGTAGAATTTTACTTGATATTAGAACGAGAACGGGAGTTGCAGTGCGCACGCACAAGGAAACAAATGACGGGAGGGGGAAGAAAGGGGAATGAGTTTATGTATTTGCAGCGCGAAATTAAACAGGTGCGATCATACCAGCATTAATGCACCGGATCCCATCAGAACTCCGCAGTGAAGTGTGCTTGGGCGAGATTAGTACTCGGATGGGTGACCTCCTGGGAAGTCCTCGTGTCGCACCAATTTTTTTTCAGATGGGTCGTTCGACGTTTCGCGCGACTGGAACTAGGGTTCACTGGTTTATACGCAAATGTGAGTCAAGAAGCAGGGGCATTTTAATCGATATTAGAACGAGAATGAGAGGTGAAGTGTGAACGCACACGGAAACAAATGACGGGAGGGGGAAGAAAGGAGAAGAAGTGTATGTATTTGCAGCACGAAATTAAACAGGTGCGATCATACCAGCACTAAAGCCTCGGATCTCATCAGAACTCCGCAGTTAGGTGTGCTTGGGCTAGAGTAGTGCTCGGATGGGTGACCACTTGGGAAGCCCTCGTGTTGCACCTATTTTTTTCGGATGGGTTGTTCGACGTTACGCGCGAATGGAATTATAAACCGCTGGTTCATTTGCAAAGGTGAGTCACGGTGCCGGGGCATATTACTTGATATTAAAATGAGAAAGAGAGATGCAGAGTGCACGCACAAGGAAACAAATGACGGGAGGGGGGATGGGAGGAGAAAGAGTGTATGTATTTGCAGTGCAGAATGAAACATGAGGGATCATACCAGCACTAATGCAACGAATTCTATCAGAACTCCGCAGTTAAGGGTGCTTGGGCGAGAAAAGTACTCGGATGGGTGACCTCCTGCGAAGTCCTTATATTTCACCAATTTCTTGGGAGGTCCTCGTGTTGCACCCATCTTTTTGTAGATGATTCTTTCGACGTTACGCGCGACTTGATTTATGGTCTGCAGGTTTGTTCGCAAATGTGAGTCACGGCCTCGTGGCATTTTACTTGATATTAGAACGAGTACGGGAGGTGCAGTGCGCACGCACAAGGAAACAAATGACGGGAGGAGGAAGAAAAGAGAAGGAGTGTATGTATTTGAAGCGCAAAATTAAACAAGTTGCATCATACCAGCACTAATGCACCGGATCCCATCAGAACTCCGCAGTTAAGTGTGCTTGGGCGAGAGTAGTACTCGGATGGGTGACCACCTGGGAAGCCCTCGTGTTGCAGCTATTTTTTTTCGGATGGGTTGTTTGACGTTACACGCGAATAGAATTATAAACAGCTGGATCATTTGCAAAGGTGAGTCACGGTGCTGGGGCATATTACTTGATATTAGAAAGAGAAAGAGAGATGCAGAGTGCACGCACAAGGAAACAAATGACGGGAGGGGGGATGGGAGGAGAAAGAGTGTATGTATTTGTAGTGCAAAATGAAACATGAGGGATCATACCAGCACTAATGCAACGGATTCTATCAGAACTCCGCAGTTAAGGGTGCTTGGGCGAGAAAAGTACTCGGATGGGTGACCTCCTGCGAAGTCCTTATATTTCACCAATTTCTTGGGACGTCCTCGTGTTGCACCCATCTTTTTGGAGATGATTCTTTCGACGTTACGCGCGACTTGATTTATGGTCTGCAGGTTTGTTCGCAAATGTGAGTCACGGCCTCGTGGCATTTTACTTGATATTAGAACGAGTACGGGAGGTGCAGTGCGCACGCACAAGGAAACAAATGACGGGAGGAGGAAGAAAAGAGAAGGAGTGTATGTATTTGAAGCGCAAAATTAAACAAGTTGCATCATACCAGCACTAATGCACTGGATCCCATCAGAACTCTGCAGTTAAGCATGCTTGGGCGAGAGTTGTACTCGGATGGGTGACCTCTTGGGAAGTCCTCGTATCGCAACAATTTTTTTTCAGATGGGTCGTTCGACGTTACGCGCGACTGGAACTAGGGTCCGCTGGTTTATACGCAAATGTGAGTCAAGAATCAGGGGCATTTTAATCGATATTAGAACGAGAAGGAGAGGTGCAGTGTGAACGCACAAGGAAACAAATGATTGGAGGGGGGAGGGAAGAAGGAGTGTATGTATTTTCAGCACGAAATTAAACAGGTGCGGTCAAACAGCGCAAATGCACCGGATCCCATCAGAACTCCGCAGTTAAGTGTGCTTTGTCGAAAGTAGTACAATGATGGGTTACCTCTTGGGAAGTTCTCGTGTTGCACCCATTTTCTTTTTTTCAGATGTGCAGTTCGACATTACGCGCGACTTTAATTATAGTCCGCAGATTTATTTGCAAATGTGAGTCACGGCGCCGTGGCATTTTACTTGATATTTGAACGAGAACGAGAGGTGCAGTGCGCACGCACAAGGAAAAAAATCACGGGAGGGGGAAGAAAGGAGAAGAAGTTTATGTATTTGCAGCGCGAAATGAAACAGGTGCGATCATACCAGCACTAATGCAAAGGATTCTATCAGAACTCCGTAGGTAAGGGTGCTTGGGCGAGATTAGAACTAGCATGGGTTACCTCCTGGGAAGACCTCGTGTCGCATTAATTTTATTTTTCAGACGGGTCGTTCGACGTTACGCGCGACTGGAACTAGAGTCTACTGGTTTATACGCAAATGTGAGTCAAGAAGCAGGGGCATTTTAATCGATATTAGAACGAGAAGGAGAGATGCAGAGTGCACGCACAAGGAAACAAATGACAGGAGGGGGGATGGAGGGAGAAAAAGTGTATGTATTTGCAGCGCAGAATGAAACATGAGCAATCATACCAGCACCAATGCAACGGATTCTTTCAGAACTCTGCAAGTTAAGGGTGCTTGGGCGAGAGTAGCACTAGGATGGGTGACCTCCTTCGAAGTCCTTATATTTCACCCATTTTCTTTGGAAGTCCTCGTGTTACACCCATTTTTTTGCAGATGATTCTTTCGACGATACGCGCGACTTGAATTATGGTCCTCAAGTTTATTGGCAAATGTGAGTCACGGCACCGTAGCATTTTACTTGATATTAGAACGAGCACGGGAGGTGCAGTGCGCACCCACAAGGAAAGAAATGACGGGAGGGGGAAGAAAGGGGAATGAGTTTATGTATTTGCAGTGCGAAATTAAACAGGTGCGATCATACCAGCACTAATGCACTGGATCCCATCAGAACTCCGCAGTTAAGTGTGCTTGGGCGAGATTAGAACTCGGATGGTTGACCTCTTGGGAAGTCCTCGTGTCGCACCAATTTTTTTTCAGACGGGTCGTTCGACGTTACGCGCGTCTGGAACTAGGGTCAGCTAGTTTATATGCAAATGTGAGTCAAGAAGCAGGGGCATTTTAATCGATATTAGAACGAGAATGAGAGGTGAAGTGTGAACGCACAAGGAAACAAATGACGGGAGGGGGAAGAAAGGAGGAGTGTATGTATTTGTGGCGCGAAATTAAAGAGGTGCGATCATACCAGCACTAAAGCCCCGGATCCCATCAGAACTCCGCAGTTAAGTGTGCTTGGGCGAGAGTAGTACTCGGATGGGTGACCACCTGGGAAGTCCTCGTGTTGCACCTATGTTTTTTCGGATGGGTTGTTCGACGTTACGCGCGAATGGAATTATAAACCGCTGGCTCATTTGCAAAGGTGAGTCACGGTGCCAGGGCATATTACTTGATATTAGAACGAGAAAGAGAGATGCAGAGTGCACGCACAAGGAAACAAATGACGGGAGGGGGGATGGGAGGAGAAAGAGTGTAAGTATTTGCAGCGCAGAATGAAACATGAGGGATCATACCAGCACTAATGCAACGGATTGTATCAGAACTCCGCAGTTAAGAGTGCTTGGGCGAGAAAAGTACTCGGATGGGTGACCTCCTGCGAAGTCCTTATATTTCACCCATTTTCTTAGGAAGTACTCGTGTTGCACCCATTTTTTTACAGATGATTCTTTCGACGATACGCGCAACTTGAATTATGGTCCTCAAGTTTATTCGCAAATGTGAGTCACGGCACCGTAGTATTTTACTTGATATTAGAACGAGCACGGTAGGTGCAGTGCGCACGTACAAGGAAACAAATGACGGGAGGGGAAAGAAAGGAGAAGGAGTTTATGTATTTGTAGCGCGAAATTAAACGGGTGCGATCATACCAACACTAATGCACCGGATCCCATCAGAACTCTGCAGTTAAGTGTTCTTGGGCGAGAGTAGTACTCGGATGGGTGACCTCATGGGAAGTCCTCGTGTCGCACCAATTTTTTTTCAGACGGGTCGTTCGACGTTACTCGCGACTGGAACTATGGTCCGCTGGTTTATACACAAATGTGAGTCAAGAATCAAGGGCATTTTAATCGATATTAGAACGAGAAGGAGAGGTGCAGTGTGAACGCACAAGGAAACAAATGATGGGAGGGGGGGAGGGAAGAAGGAGTGTATGTATTTTCAGCACGAAATTAAACAGGTGCGGTCACACCAGCACAAATGCACCGGATCCCATCAGAACTTCGCAGTTAAGTGTGCTTTGGCGAAAGTAGTACAATGATGGGTTACCTCTTGGGAAGTTCTCGTGTTGCACCCATTTTCTTTTTTTTAGATGTGTCGTTCGACGTTACGCGCGACTTTAATTATGGTCCGCAGATTTATTCGCAAATGTGAGTCACGGCGCCGTGGCATTTTACTTGATATTTGAACGAGAACGAGAGGATCAGTGCGCACGCACAAGGAAAAAAATCACGGGAGGGGGAAGAAAGGAGAAGGAGTTTATGTATTTGCAGCGCGAAATGAAACAGGTGCGATCATACCAGCACTAATGCAAAGCATTCTATCAGAACTCCGTAGGTAAGGGTGCTTGGGCGAGATTAGTACTAGCATGGGTTACCTCCTGCGAAGTCCTTATATTTCACCCATTTTCTTGTGAAGTCCTCGTGTTGCACCCATTTTTTTGCAGATGATTCTTTCGACGTTACGCGCGACTTGAATTATGGTCATCAGGTTTATTCGCAAATGTGAGTCACAGTGCTGTACCATTTTACTTGATATTAGAACGAGAAAGGGAGGTGCAGTACGCACGCACAAGGAAACAAATTACGGGAGGGGAAAGAAAGGAGAAGGAGTTTATGTATTTGCAGCGCGAAATGAAACAGGTGCGATCATACCAGCACTAATGCAACGGATTCTATCAGAACTCCGTAGGTAAGGGTGCTTTGGCGAGAGTTGTACTAGCATGGGTTACCTCCTGGGAAGTCCTTATATTTCACCCATTTTCTTGTGAAGTCCTCGTGTTGCACCCATTTTTTGCAGATGATTCTTTCGATGTTACGCGCGACTTGAATTATGGTCCTCAGGTTTATTCGCAAATGTGAGTCACGGCGCTGTAGCATTTTACTTGATATTAGAACGAGAACAGGAGGTGCAGTGCGCACGCACAAGGAAACAAATGACGGGAGGGGGAAGAAAGGGGAATGAATTTATGTATTTACAGCGCGAAATTAAACAGGTGCGATCATACCAGCACTAATGCACCGGATCCCATCAGAGCTCCGCAGTGAAGTGTGCTTGGGCGAGATTAGTACTCGGATGGGTGACCTCCTGGGAAGTCCTCGTGTTGCACAAATTTTTTTTCAGACGGGTCGTTCGACGTTACGCGCGTCTGGAACTAGGGTCCGCTGGTTTATACACAAATGTGAGTCAAGAAGCAGGGGCATTTTAATTGATATTAGAACGAGAATGAGAGGTGAAGTGTGAACGCACAAGGAAACAAATGACGGGAGGGGGAAGAAAGGAGGAGTGTATGTATTTGCAGCGCGAAAGTAAATAGGTGCGATCATACCAGCACTAAAGCTCCGGATCCCATCAGAACGCCGCAGTTAAGTGTGCTTGGGCGAGCGTAGTACTCGGATGGGTGACCTCCTGGGAAGTCCTCGTGTCGTACTAATTTTTTTTTCAGATGGGTCGTACGACATTACGCCCGAATAGAATTATAAACCACTGGTTCATTTGCAAAGATGAGTCACGGTGCCGGGGCATATTACTTGATATTAGAACGAGAAAGAGAGATGCAGAGTGCACGCACAAGGAAACAAATGACGGGAGGGGGATGGGAGGAGAAAGAGTGTATGTATTTGCAGTGCAGAATGAAACATGAGGGATCATACCAGCACTAATGCAACGGATTCTATCAGACCTCCGCAGTTAAGGGTGCTTGGGCGAGAAAAGTACTCGGATGGGTGACCTTCTGCGAAGTCCTTATATTTCACCCATTTTCTTGGGAGGTCCTCGTGTTGCACCCATCTTTTTGCAGATGATTCTTTCAACGTTACGCGCAACTTGATTTATGGTCCGCAGGTTTATTCGCAAATGTGAGTCACGGCGCCGTGACATTTTACTTGATATTAGAACGAGTACGGGAGGTGCAGTGCGCACGCACAAGGAAACAAATAACGGGAGGAGGAAGAAAAGAGAAGGAGTGTATGTGTTTGCAGCGCAGAATTAAACAGTTGCTATCATACCAGCACTAATGCACCGGATCCCATCAGAATTCCGCAGCGAAGTGTGCTTGGGCGAGATTAGTACTTGGATGGGTGACCTCCTGGGAAGTCCTCGTGTCACACCAATTTTTTTTCAGACGGGTCGTTCGATGTTACGCGCGTCTGGAACTAGGGTCCGCTGGTTTATACGCAAATGTGAGTCAAGAAGCAGGGGCATTTTAATCGATATTAGAACGAGAAGGAGAGATGCAGAGTGCACGCACAAGGAAACAAATGACGGGAGGGGGGATGGAGGGAGAAAAAGTGTATGTATTTGCAGCGCAGAATGAAACATGAGCAATCATACCAGCACCAATGCAACGGATTCTATCAGAACTCCGCAAGTTAAGGGTGCTTGGGCGAGAGTAGCACTAGGATGGGTGACCTCCTGCGAAGTCCTTATATTTCACCCATTTTCTTAGGAAGTCCTCGTGTTGCACCTATTTTTTTGCAGATGATTCTTTCGACGATACGTGCGACTTAAATTATGGTCCTCAGGTTTATTCGCAAATGTGAGTCACGGCACCGTAGCATTTTACTTGATATTAGAACAAGCACGGGAGGTGCAGTGCGCACGCACAAGGAAACAAATGACGGGAGGGGGAAGAAAGGAGAAGGAGTTTATGTATTTGCAGCGCGGAATTAAACGGGTGCGATCATACCAGCACTAATGCACCGGATCCCATCAGAAGTCCGCAGTTATGTGTACTTGGGATAGAGTAGTACTCGGATGGGTGACCTCTTGGAAAGTCCTCGTGTCGCACGAATTTTTTTTCAGACGGGTCGTTCGACGTTTCGCGCGACTGGAACTGGGGTCCGCTGGTTTATATGCAATTGTGAGTCAAGAAGCAGGGGCATTTTAATCGATATTAGAACGAGAAGGAGAGGTGCAATGTGAACGCACAAGGAAACAATTGATGGGAGGGGGAGGGAAGGAGAAAGAGTGTATGTATTTTCAGCACGAAATGAAATAGGTGCGATCATACCAGCACTAATGCAACGGATTCTATCAGAACTTCGTAGGTAAAGGTGCTTGGGCGAGAGTAGTACTAGCATGGGTTACCTCCTGTGAAGTCCTTATATTTCATCTATTTTCTTGTGATGTCCTCGTGTCGCACCAATTTTTTTTCAGATGGGTCGTTCGACGTTACGCGCGTCTGGAACTAGGGTCCGCTGGTTTATACACAAATGTGAGTCAAGAAGCATGGGCATTTTAATCGATATTAGAACGAGAAGGAGAGGTGAAGTGTGAACGCACAAGGCAACAAGTGACGGGAGGGGGAAGAAAGGAGAAGGAGTGTATGTATTTGCAGCACGAAACTAAACAGGTGCGATCATACCAGCACTAAAGCCCCGGATCCCATCAGAACTCCGCAGTTAAGTGTGCTTGGGCGAGATTAGTACTCGGATGGTTAACCTCCTGGGAAATCCTCGTGTCGCACCAATTTTTTTTCAGACGAGTCGTTCGACGTTACGCGCATCTGGAACTAGGGTCCGTTGGTTTATACGCAAATGTGAGTCAAGAAGCAGGGGCATTTTAATCGATATTAGAACGAGAATGAGAGGTGAAGTGTGAACGCACAAGGAAACAAATGACGGGAGGGGGAAGAAAGGAGTAGGAGTGTATGTAGTTGCAGCGCGAAATTAAATAGGTGCGATCATACCAGCACTAAAGCTCCGGATCCCATCAGAACTCCGCAGTTAAGTGTGCTTGGGCGAGAGTAGTACTCGGATGGGTGTCCACCTGGGAAGCCCTCGTGTTGCACCTATTTTTTTTTCGGATGGGTTATTCGACGTTACGCGCGAATGGAATTATAAATAGCTGGTTCATTTGCAAAGGTGAGTCACGGTGCCTGGGCATATTACTTGATATTAGAACGAGAAAGAGAGATGCAGAGTGCACGCACAAGGAAACAAATGATGAGAGGGGGGATGGAAGGAGACAGAGTGTATGTATTTGCTGTGCAGAATGATACATGAGGGATCATACCAGCACTAATGCAATGGATTCTATCAGAACTCCACAGTTAAGGGTGCTTGGGCGAGAAAAGTACTCGGATGGGTGACCTCCTGCGAAGTCCTTATATTTCACCCATTTTCTTGGGAGGTCCTCGTGTTGCACCCATCTTTTTGCAGATGATTCTTTCGACGTTACGCGCCACTTGATTTATGGTCCGCAGGTTTATTCGCAAATGTGAGTCACGGCCTTTTAGCATTTTACTTGATATTAGAACGAGTACGGGAGGTGCAGTGCGCACGCACAAGGAAACAAATGACGGGAGGGGGAAGAAAAGAGATGGAGTGTATGTATTTGAAGCGCAAAATTAAACAGGTGCGATCATACCAGCACTAATGCATCGGATCCCATCAGAACTCTGCAGATAAGTGTGCTTGGGCGAGAGTAGTACTCGGATGGGTGACCTCCTGGGAAGTTCTCGTGTCGCACTAATTTTTTTTTCAGACGGGTCGTTCGACGTTACACGTGACTGGAACTAGGGTCCACTGGTTTATACGCAAATGTGAGTCAAGAAGCAGGGGCATTTTAATCGATATTAGAACGAGAAGGAGAGATGCAGAGTGCACGCACAAGGAAACAAATGACCGGAGGAGCGATGGAGGGAAAAAATGTGTATGTATTTGCAGCGCAGAATGAAACATGAGCAATCATACGAGCACCAATGCAACGGATTCTTTCAGAACTCCGTAAGTTAAGGGTGCTTGGGCGAGAGTAGCACTAGGATGGGTGACCTCCTGCGAAGTCCTTATATTTCACCCATTTTCTTAGGAAGTCCTCGTGTTGCACCCATTTTTTTGCAGATGATTCTTTCGATGATACGCGCGACTTGAATTGTGGTCCTCAGGTTTATTCGCAAATGTGAGTCACGGCACCGTAGCATTTTACTTGATATTAAAACGAGCACGGGAGGTGAAGTGCGCATGCACAAGGAAACAAATGACGGGAGGGGGAAGAAAGAAGAAGGAGTTTATGTATTTGCAGCGCGGAATTAAACGGGTGCGATCATACCAGCATTAATGCACCGGATTCCATCAGAACTCTGCTGTTAGGTGTGCTTGGGCGAGAGTAATACTCGGATGGGTGACCTCTTGGGAAGTCCTTGTGTCGCACCAATTTTTTTTCAGACGGGTCGTGAATGAGAGGTGAAGTGTTAACGCACAAGGAAACAAATGACGGGAGGGGGAAGAAAGGAGGAGTGTTTGTATTTGCGGCGCGAAATTAAAGAGGTGCGATCATACCAGCCCTAAAGCCCCGGATCCCATCAAAACTCCGCAGT